>NW_023270807.1:60872185-61584622 GCF_011800145.1 Mirounga leonina | reverse complement strand
TCGCCCGCTCGGCCCCTGCCAGCGCCCCGGCCTCGCCCCGCGGCCAGCCCGGCCCGCTCGCGCCCGCCGCCCGCGCCCCACGCGGCCCCCCGCCGCCCCTGGCCATGCTGTCCTTCCAGTACCCCGACGTGTACCGCGACGAGACCGCCGTGAGTACCGCAGCCCGCGCCCGCCCCGCTGCCCGCCGCGGGTGCCGCGTCTGCCGCGTCTGCCGCCGCCCGCAGCTCCTCTCCCCGCAGCCCCTCGCCCCCTGCGTCCCTCCCCTCCCCCTCGGCCTTTGTTTGCGAGAAACGGGCCGGGGGCGCGGGGCTCCTCCCGAGCCGCGGGGGCCCTGGTGGCCGTCTTTGGCCGCCTGCTGGCGGCGGAGCCCGGGGTCCGCCGCCGTTTGGCCGCCTCCTGAAATCAATGGGGTCAAGGGCAGACGCCCAGGTAGGAATGGGCATTTTACGGAATTGGGAAGACAGAACCTGTCCCTGCTTTTTGACTGGAGGAGGCTCTTGCTTGAATATGGTGGTAGGAGAAAGTGAAGATGTGTGTGGCTAATGTAAAATTTAAAACAAAAGCAAACTTTTTAAACTTCCAGATTTAAAATCCTTAAGAGTTGAAGTTCATTCATTCGATTTTAAAACGTGTGTTGAGCGCCTGCCCTGCCCCAGGCCGGGTGCTGGGCGTTGGGCGCTGGGAATGCAGAGACTAGACAGAGTAATGGGGAGGGTGGAGCAGTGACCCCATAGGGTTGCAGTGCTGATCCAAGTTTTCGTAAACAAGAAAAGGAGTTAATGGGGGTGAGAGGAGGCCTTTAGAAGGGAGAGGGGATGGCCTTTTTCAGAATGAGTTTGTTTTGCTTAGTGGAGGGGTTAGCCTTCATTTACATAAGCTGTAGATTAGCTCTGGGTAACTGGTGAGATCTAGTGGGTGGAAATCTGGGCAAACACCCTTTTTGTGTAAAAATTAATTTGGCATCTTAAGAACTGGAGTGAATCCAAACGTTGTGGGCATGATTCTCTTAGGAGTAGCCAAATTTCTCAGATTACTTAAAATAGAATCAGAATAAAAAAAATTTTGTATATATACATCTAGTTTTTTTTCTGCTTACTCTGACCTGACTTATGCCAGAAAAGCTGTACTTCAAAGCACATTTCACTTTGGGTTAAAAGGTACTGAGACTTTAGAGTAAAGGACATATTGTTTCAAATTAAGACTTCCAAGTGGCACTGTGCATTCATGGTTTCTTTGACCAGTGGCCATCTGGTAACCATGTTTTCTCAGTCTGTTCAGCTGCTTGCTTATTAAATTTACTCTAACAGCCCAAGAAGCTCTATTCCTGTGTTTCTTTTGTGTATGGGAGTAAAGTGATCCTGCCCAGAATGGAAAAGAGGACAGACCAAGTGAGAAGACCTGAGTGCTGGTTCTGGTTTTGCTGCTCACTAGCTGGATGCCTTTGGAGAGATCACTCACCTGTTATAGGCCTTCTTTCTCATATATGAAATATTAGTGCTGGCTTGGCTAGCCACAGGGCTTAGGACTTACGTTGGCAGTGAGAATATCATCATTCATTTATTCACATGACAGTCTAGCCCTGCAGTGTGCCAGACTTTAGAAATCGGAAGACATGTGAATATCTCACTTCGGTTCTTCAGGATCTTTGAGCTTTCAGGGTAAATAAAAATATAAAGAACGATCTACTGTGTGCCTTGATAAGTACCGTTTTAGATTTGTTTTGTTTTTAGTAGGGATCGCTTCTTGCTTAGTTTTTCCATTTGGGTTACCAAAATCCTGCAGTTCTAGAAAGGGTTAAGTGCGGATTTTATGAAGACATCAAAAAGATTATGAACAGTTAAAACAGTGATGAACGATTAACTTGAAAGGTGCCATGGATTTTAATATTCTCCAGTTTCTTCTCACCAGAGAACTCATGAAAACCCTAAGCCTCATGGCCAGGGGAATGTAGCTCTGGTCCAGCTTGGACCCTGCTGTGTGGCTCCCACAGTGTACTTATCCCAGCCCTGATAGCCTATATGGGGTATCTTTTTCCTGTAACAGAGTCCTGATTACTAAACCTTAGGCTAGACTTAATGCATTTACTCAAATTGTAGCCTTGATTTCTAGGATGGTTTTATCTCTCTCCAGCAGGTGTTAGAGATTGCTGCAGCTCTCTGTCACTTGAACATCTTTTAGCCATATACCAGGCAGTCTTCTGTTGAACTGTGGGGTTGGAGCATGCAACCGTTTTTGGTGGATTTCAGAAATTTGGAAACCATGACACTTCCAGTGTAATGCCATCGTTTCCTCCCCCCCCCCCCCCCCCCCCCCCCAGCGTGTTGCTGTCAGGAAATATTCAGGCCTGCTACAGGGGTTAGAAGAGTGTGTAGGGTGAGGGGAGAACACAGAGGAGAATGGGATTAATTTCCATCAGGGGAAAGGGATCATATGTGAATTGAGCCTGGAAGTTGGCCAGTTGGATAAGGTAGAAAGGACATTCCTGGCTATGTGACCAAAATAAATCATAGTTATGTAGGGCTGGACAGTTGTGGACTGGTGCACTTGTTTGTAGGATGGCAGGAGGGCCATTGTGACCATCCATGGGTGGATAAGCTTGGATGGGGGCTGGGAAGGAAAAAAAAAAAGGTCAGATTTGATGGGCTCTGCTTGCTGTGTGCAGGACTCTGCAATTTATCCTGAAGTCAGCAGGTACGCTATTGAATAGTATAACTAAAATGTTGATTAGTAACGGTGCCTTATCAGGGCTCTATTTTTAAAGTCTTTTGGGGAGATGAGGAATGGCTGGCAAACTTAGAATCAGACACTGCATAACTTAAGTTCAGGGGATGTGGCTATAAGATCACTCCATTTGTAGGGAATGGTCTTGTAGAAGAAGTAGTGGGGCAGGGGAGTAGGGTGGTGGCCCTTGGCTCCTGGGATTGTCCTGGAGAGAATCCATTTCCTACCCTGGTTAAAAATGTCTGCTGCATAACTGACCTCAGTCTGTTTTAGATGATAATGCTGGTGCCAGGAAGATGGGGCTGTTTCAGAGGCACACTGGGTTCTGAGTCAGGGTCCAGGTATGGACCTGCCAAGTTACACGTGGCCTGGTTCATTAGCAAGAGGTCAAGTAAGTCCACAGGCTTTGGGGTTGGCTTACAGAGGGTCACCAGTTCTACTGCTTATTAACCATCTGACTTCAGTTTCCTGCGTTAGTAAGAGTCTCTCAGGGAGATACCGTGGCTAAAATCTGTGGCATGGTGTTTAGTCCACCGTGATCTCCAAGTGAACAGTAAATCTGAGGCCTTTACGCTTGCTAACCTTTGTGAATTGCATTCCATACTCTGTAAACTAGGAATATCATCCACCCTCTTAAAAGTTTGCCTTAAAACACTAGGCACAACAGCGTGGATAAGTCAGCAACTAGTCATTGCTTTGAATCTAGTATTAGGCAAAACTAACATGATTTCCAATTAATCTTTTCTGCTTTCTTATGACAAGTTAACTTTATGGAAACGTCTGAGTTTTAGTGACATAATCGAGGAACATTTTTAAATCTGGTGTGTCACATCCAAAGAATATTTGGGGAAAAGCTGTTGGCAGTTTGCTTTTAGTCCCAGCTCTGGTTCTGAACTCGGTGCGGCCCTGGGCACGTTGCCATCTTGTGCCTGCCATGGCTCCTAAAAATATTGGATTGGAAGATCCTTTACAACTTTAAATTTTTCTGATTTCTTATTGTCAGAATAAGGTGGTTATTTTAAGCGTATGTAAAACCACTTCAGGGTGTGTAAAATGTGAAAGCCTTGGGGATAAGAAGGAAAGATAAAAAGTTCTCATTCAGTGGTAACAATCAGTTACAGTTTAGAGAGGTTTTCCCTAAGGGTTGAAAGTTGGTGATTTTATGAAGACTCATCAGGAGAGATTTTAGCCTGGTGTTACATCCCTTGAATTTGTCAGTTGTTTAATGAGGACAGTTTCTGAGTGTTCTGCTTAACTGCCCAGTCTTCCAGGTGTGCATTTCTCCAGGTGTTCTCTCACCTGGCACCAGATGAAGGAGATGAAGACCTTTTGCGGAAAAGCCTGGGGTTTTAGGCACCAGGAGATTCTTCTCACCCGGCCAGCAGCCACATTGGAACTGTGACCAGCAGGAGAAACAGCGATTGTTTCCCTCCATTAGGGAGGAACCCTTACCTTCTGATAGTAGAGATGAAGCAAGGAGACCCGTTAAAAATTCATCTGAGACCCTGGTATTGTTGTGAGAAACCGTAACTGCAAAGTTGGGAGTTGTTCGAGATATTTACTGGACAGATGTCCATGTGGCTTCAGTCAGATTTATCAGGATAGGATGAAATGGAGAGATTGCATAACGGTCTTTACCTTTGGGAATTTTCTTTATGCATGATCACCTGAGGCGTGGTGACTCCCACCCGCTCTGGCAGCCTCGCTCCCTCTCTGAGGACAGGCCAGGATGGGGGCTTTGCAGAAGCCCGCAGGTGTTTCTGATGGTCGGTTCCCATGGGAGCTCCTGAAGCCTTCCCCTCAGCCAGACCCTGCCTGCACGAAGCCGGTGTCTTTCTTCAAATACCAGGCTAGTCGGAATGGGTGATGCCTTCGGGCCTCTTTTTTTGTAATCATTTCATAACAATACACAAAAGGGAAGAAAGGCCTCAGTCTTAGAAATGTTCTTTCATTGGGCCTAAGTCAGCTTTTTTAGCTGATATCAACCAGATTCATTATACTACACTTTGGTAACTTGCTTTTTTGGCAGTTGAGACTTAAAGACAAAAGCTATCGTGTAGTACATTGTAGGGAGATTTTCTCATCATTAGCAAGCTTAGCAGGAAGAGAAAAGCTGCCAATAAGCGCGCGTGTGGTAGCTCCTTCACAGACATGCCCTTCTTGCGCCCCGGCTGCATTGTGCGGTTCTGTGCTTTGCCCCTGACCACACATTGCCAAGTTTCTTTAGCACAGCGGCGGGCCTTTGTTTTGTGTTGTACGGGCAGAGCGGTTCCCTATTCTGACCTTTCATCTTTCTTCCCTCTCCAGCTAAAACATTCTTTTCATGACGGGTGGCTTGACACCTTTGAGAACCTGCCAGCTTTGGTTCATGTGGTAATTTGGGCAGACACATTGCCACTGAGCCAATTGGGGTATTTTCACCTGTCCATCTCCTCTGGTTTTTTTCTCTATTACATTCAGAAGATACTAATGTAATTGGGGGTTAGACACTAATTGTCCAATACCACATTTTGTCTGTTGCAGGTACAGGATTATCATGGACGTAAAATTTATGACCCTTATGCTTGGCTTGAAGACCCAGACAGCGAGCAGACAAAGGTAATTGGGGCTTATAATTAAAGATAAGGTAGACCTAGTACCTGGCGCCAAACTCTAGGCATCGGTAGCTACGGCTTTTCCTTCCTGGTGTCTTCCTGTGTCCTGCCATGGGAAGGTGAGTGAACCTGTTGGTGCTACCGCTTTTTGTCGAATGACTCATGGGAGAAAGATGAGCGCATTTTAGTCCCAGAGAAAATAAAATGTTTGCAATAGTGTTTATGGTTTATGCTGACACTGATGAACAAAGTATTTGAAATGAAAATAGGAGAAAGAAGGAAAACTGATTTTTACCGAGTAAAAATGGAAACATAAAATAATGTGAAGGGAAAGTTGCCTAAAACATTTTTTCCAAAGGAAAAAGAAATCCTGTGAAGTTGGCCCTTGAACAACCTGGGGGTTTGGAGCATTGACCCCCCACCCCCACCCCACATAGCTGAAAATCCAATTATAACTTGTGAGTCTCCAAAAATTAACTACTGGTCATCTACTGTTGACAAGAAGCTTTACCAATAACATGAACAGTCAACACACATTTTGTATGTTACATGTATTGTGTATTGTATTCTTAAAATAAAGGAAGCTAGAGAAAAGAAAATGGTATTAAGAGAATCATAAGGAAGAGAAAATACATTTATAGTTCTGTACTGTAAAAAGCTCATGTATTAAGTGGACCCACACAGTTCAAACCTGTGCTGTTCAAGGGTCAACTGTATATTGAACAAATATCAGGTCTTAAAAAGTGAATGCTGGTCTTGGATTACTTACTGATTTTAATGCAACAACAATAAAACAAAAACCAAATTATAAATATAAGAACATTCTTATATTTTATAGAAGTAAGGGGGTGGAGGGGAGAATTTTCTGTTCTGTCTAAAAATACAAAGCTTTCCTGTTCTTTTGGAGAAGCACAGTATTTTTTTTTTTAAGATTATTTATTTGAGAGAGAGCAATCAAATGTACATGAATGGGGGGAGGGATAGAGGGTGAGGGAGAGAGAATCCTCAAGCAGACTCCTTACTGAATGTGGGGCCTGATGCAGGGCTTGATCCCAGAACTCTGAGATCATGACCTGAGCCAAAATCAAGAGTCAGCTGCCTAACCGACTGAGCCACCCAGGTGCCCCAAAACATATAATATTTTGAGCTGAGGTCTCATTTCATTAATGAAGTTGCCCCTGAGTGCTATGTCCTACAGATATTCTGTTCTCCTTGGAGTACCCAGGACTTGTCCTTTGGGACTCATCGTTACATATACTGTATGTGGTTAATAAGTTTGCTTGGGGGCACCTGGGTGGCTCAGTTGGTTAAGCGACTGCCTTCGGCTCAGGTCATGATCCTGGAGTCCCGGGATTGAGTCCCGCATCGGGCTCCCTGCTCGGCAGGGAGTCTGCTTCTCCCTCTGACCTTCCCCCCTTCTCATGTGCTCTCTCTCATTCTCTCTCTCAAATAAATAAATAAAATCTTTAAAAAAAAAAAATAAGTTTGCTTCGGTGTGGGGATCATGTTTCTCCAATCCATCTCAAGTTCCTTGACTCCTTTTTATAACTATATTTACATATTACTTAATTCATGGGAATATGTATGCTATTTCTAATATGCTCACTATTCCAGAAATTTATGTGAGCTTCTTTAGAATCCCAGAGTACATTTCCCATTTTTTAAAAAGCAATGTTAAATATGCTCCTTTTCTGTCACCCTCTCCTGTTCTTCCTAGCATGTCTGTCCTTTTTTGCTCACTACAGAAGCTCTTACAACTTCTTCCCTACCTTTGGTCCTTGAAATAAGCACATCACCGTTTTGAGATTTTCTAGTGGTGTTCCCTAATACTACTTCTAATCCTTCTTATGTCTCTTTCCTGACCTTTTAAGAAAGACAGAGGTCTCATGGGTGAAAATGATTGGTATTTGGGTTTTCATGAAGCATTGGTTATAGAGGTGGATGGGTAGAGATTCCAAAACGAGCAACAGATGGAGATTTTTAGGAGCGGGCGAAGGCTCTAGCTCTGCAGAGAAGGCGAGGAGGCGCAGGGAGCAGGTGTGGGGCTGCCTCCTCACCTCGACCCTGCCATGAATGACCTTGATCACTCAGCATTAGCCGGAGTGGAGACAGGGATTGAGCCTGAGATGGAAAGTCACAGGCAGCTGCGTAATCTATAATGGATGGGAAGCACCGGGGGAGGGAGTGAACTTCCTGTGCATCTCTTAGAAAACTGTCCCCAAGGCCTGTCTCTGTGATAATTACTTTGTCTGGGGTAATGGGTACAACCTGGATTTCTTCAAGCTTTGGTGGTGATTGAGGGATTCAGCAATGTCAGAATGACCCAGTTTTAGTTTATGTGGTGATGAACGTAACATATAAACTTTGCAGTTCCTTAATTGATACTGGCTGGTCCCATGGTCAACAAGCCACTTATTAGTAGATGAAACTTTGTAGTGATCTTACAGTCCACATTTGATGGCAGCTAATGAGTATACGCTATTATTTTCATGGTATACATTTACTGGATGCTTACTGTGTGCCAGGCACTTCATTGGTAGCTTTGCATACCCTATTTCATTTAATTCTCAAAGCTGAAATACATCTTTTTACTTCCCCCATTTTACAGATGAGGAAATTGAGTTGCTGAATGGTTAAGTAACATGTCTAAGGTCACTGGGCTAGTAGATGTGGAGCCAGGAGTGCCGTCCAGGTAGCCCAAGTGGTTATCAATTATACAGTAAAAAATAATAAAAGAAAAAAGACTCTGGGAGTTACAGCTTTGAGAATGCAAGCTGTAGGAATATATTCATATCTGTGCTTGCCATGGGACTTTGACTTTGTGGTCGTTCTTCGAGGACTGTGGGCTGGCCCCCATGCCCATGCTAACCTGTGCGGACAGCTTCACTCAGGTGTCGGGGGCTTTGCAGCTTTTGCCTCCCCTCTACAGTCTTCCTGCACACCCTTCTCACTCTTCTCCAGACAGGTTTGTTATTGACGAATAGTGTATCATCTGGTTTGTAAGGAGTTAAATTTCAGTGTCAGACTGAAAAGGTAGCATGTCCTTTTCCAATGAGCAGAAGAGCAGTGTGAACATTTTCTGCTCATAGTTATACACATACTCACAAAGGTGGATTAGTCATATCTTGGTGTAAAGAAGACTATCTTCACATAGCCTCCAAAACAAAAAGCTGCCTGTTTTTTTTTAAGATTTTATTTATTTATTTGACAGAGAGACACAGCGAGAGAGGGAACACAAGCAGAGGGAGTGGGGGAGGGAGAAGCAGGCTTCCCGCTGAGCAGGGAGCCTGATGTGGGGCTCGATCCCAGGACCCTGGGATCATGACCTGAGCCGAAGGCAGATGCTTAACCAACTGTGCCACCCAGGCACCCCTAAAGCTGCTTTTTCAATAAAAACCAGTCAGGAAGTGTGGAACGTATGTAGTTCTTTTATACCAAAATCTGGAATGCTATCAATAGGTCTTTGATTTAATCTAGTATTTAATATGGGTTATCCATTTCAGACAGTGCCTGGCATTTAACGCTTTATCCTTTATAAAAGAATATCAGACCAAACCTGTAGCTTCAAAAAACCAGGGTAGGAGGGTGTTGAATCTAGACGAATCCTTTCAAGCTGTCAAGGCCCATATAACCCCATTTTATAGCAAATGTTCCAGATTGTAGAAGATCCTGCACAACTCACTTGATTTTCTGAAGTAAATCCAATCTCGATGTGAAAACTTGAGATACTTCGTAAAGAGGAAACAGACCAGTGCTGCCCAGTAAATACATAATAATTCAAATTTTTCTAGTAGCCACATTGTAAGAAGTAAAAAGAAACAGGTGGAATTAATTATATAGTACTATATTTTATGTAATTAGTATTTTCAGAATATTAATATCTCAACAGGTAATCAATATGAAATTTTATTAAAGTATTTTACATTATTTTTGAGACTAAGTTTTTGAAACACAATGTGTGTTTTACACTTCCTGCACGTATCAGTTCAGAGCAGACGCACTTCAGGTACTCAGCAGCCATACGTGGCTAGTGGCTACGTGTTGGACAGTGAAGATGTGTGGACCGATAGATTAAAGAATATAAATGTTAGTAGATTTAAAAGAAAGCAGAATTTATCGCAGGAATTGAAGAAGAGTTTAATATTAACATAGAAATGGATTAAATAAAGCTATATAATTACTCTAATATCAAAAAGAAATGAAAGAAAATCTAAAAATAAAGTAGGAATAACAATGCTTTATCAAGATGACATCTCATTCAAAAACAACAACTGAAATACTGGGCTAAAATGTCTCCGTCACTACGATTTTTATGTTTACAAAGCTTTGACCAGTACAATAAAACATGGACCAAAATGTGGAGAAAAGAAAAGAAAATTATCATTAACTGTAGATTATATGATCATGTGTCTAGAAAACCTAAGGGAAACAAATGAAAACATCAGAATTAATGATTCAGTAGAGTATGTACAAAATAATATGTACAAAATATAAAACTTAACCCTCATATATATCATTGATAATCAGAAATTAACCTATCTGATAGCAACACTTAGGAAAAAAAAAAGCAAACAGGAATGAAAAAGAGATTTTATGCCTCCTGGGAGAGCAATAATGCCATTTTGGAAATATGGAGATCTCGAAAAGGTTCAGTTGGGGGCATTATTTCTAATAGTGAAAAATTTCCAACAGTAGTGTAATGTTTGAGTAGAAAATATTGAATCTGCTCAGCGAAGTAGTAGATGCATCTGTTAAAATGTTGGGCTGTAAAGACTGCTTACCAACCTGAAAAAGTGCTTATGGTAGATTTCTAAGTGGGAGAAGGATGCAAAATTCCAGTGCTCCAAACGATTACAACTTTAAAAATGACCTTTGTAAAAACGACTGTAGGAGAATCTGTATGGAAGGAGGAACTCAGCAACGAAAATCAGATAAAGGGAAAGCTCTGGGTTAAAAGTACTTTTTTTTTTTTTTTTTTTAAGATTTTATTTATTTATTCATGAGAGACAGAGAAACAGAGGGAGAAGCAGGCTCCCAAGGGGCAGAGAGCCCGATGCGGGACTCGATCCCAAGACCCTGGGATCATGACCTGAGCTGAAGGCAGACGCTTAACCATCTGAGCCACCCAGGCGCCCATTAAAAGTACTTTAGAGACCTAGGCATGACTCTTGAAGCATTGGAACCACAGTGAAATCTCACTGGTATGAGTGGAACCCCAGGATCACCTTGGGAGTTTTCAGCATGAAGTGCTAGAGAGGGGACGTTTGCAGTCATTAAAAAGGATTTGAGGACTAACTAGGCAGGTCCCAACGGGCAGTTAGCTCATACTCTCTTTTCAACAGGCATTTCCAGTGTGTCCCACGCACATCGTGGGATGCAGTTTGGAGGAGTCTCCCTACATGCCGATGTTTTGACACTGAGGTTAATTTGAGCCTTCAGTCTAATAATGAGGCCCCGCTCCCCCATCTCCATCCACTGACATTAACGTGCATGTGGCTGGCATCCTCATCTTCAACTTTCTAAATTTCTTTCTTGTTTCTGGTGGCAAACAAGCAGTCCCCAAACCCCACACTCTGCCGTAGTTTTTTGCAACCTCTTTCTTCCTCTGTGTTGGTGCCCTGGCCCCTTGGGAAGTGCCCTGCTCAGATGTTTTTTCAGATCTTATTATGGGCTGTCTCCCTGTCTTCCTCTGCCTATCCACAAGCCACTTTCCATGCTCCCTTGATGTAGCTGAGCCACGTTCCTTTGTCACCACTCCCAGGAACATCTCCCATCAGTGTAGACCAACCTCCATCATGAGCAGCCATGGCCTACTTGTCAAATCCAGAAACTTCCCAACCCAATGTTCTTCACTATGCACGTGGACCACATGTCTGGGGGAGTCGTGGAGACGTGCGTGTGTCCTGGCTGGGGGACTCCTCTGCCGCTCGGCCCTGCATTGCCTCTCAGGCCCCCGGACTCTGCTTCCATTGTTTTCACGGTGGAAGTGGTGGTCTCACCGGGCGTAGTGAATGCGTATTTGTCCAGGCCTCTCCCCCTGCCGTGGTGTTGTCAGTCCACACCTCACCATTTGCTCCCCTTCCTGATAGTGATACCTTCCTCCCTTTACATCACTGGGCTTGGTTTTGCAGCCCCAAGTTCCAGGTAGAAGCAATGTCCTTGTAAGCTCTTGAGTCTCTTGGTCTCACTCCCTGTGGCTCCACCTTCTTAGTTGCATATTCCAGAGGTTGTTACTGAGTTACTGAAGGGGAGATACACAGAGAAGGGAAGAAGTTATATCTTTCAAGATAGCTGTCTTACTTGTAACGAATTGTCAGATCTGACTTTCACAGAAACTCTGTCCTGGGACTTTGCTACAGGAGTAACTAAGTAGAATATCAGCTGCATATATCTAATGACTAATTTTTTTTCCTCCCTGAGAGCTGCCCTAGGCAAAATGAGAGTAACGACAGCTCCATTTCCTTGGTGGATCATGAGAGAAGAATGCTAGTAAGAACCAGCAACGACAAAACAAAAGAGTTTTTATTTATATTCATGCCTTCTGATAAAACGAAATAAAATTAGCGTCTCTTTCAGAGAGGATCAAAGGAATACACAACATAGGTCTTTTTTGCTAGGACATTATTTGCACTTCTTTCCCATTCTCCCATTGGGCTGAAGAGTTACAGGTCGCTAGCTCATTACACCTGCTGGTGAGGGGTTAGGAAAAGTAGGGAGGAGAGCAGGAGTCCTTCAGTCTTTCCGAGTAAGGAACGTGGACATACCACCTCTCTCTTCCCCTGTTCTTGCACTGTTTCCTTCCCTGGAAGGCAAGATTTAAATCTTAAAGGACTTCTGACCATCTCTAGGATACTGAGGTAGGCTAGAATTTCACTATAGGTATTTTAGTGTCACAGAGGCCAGTGGAGAACAACGTTTAGGGAAGTCAACACCTGCTTTCAGGCATCCTTCCTGCCTATTGTGAGGTCTCTTTTCTTGTTTGTTTGCTTGCTTTTGTTTTCATTGTTAAAGGTTAACCCTAAAAGCACGTAGTGTGAGGAGTTTCTGCTCTGTTCTGGTAGCAGTCTGGCCTCGATCTCCCTAGGCACTCTGCTTTTCCCAGCATGGAACCAGAGCCAACCTGTGGAAGAACCAGCTTGGAGCTAGGTGAGCAAGATTCATCTGTCCAGTTGCATTTCTGCATTAGGCCACTGTGCGGTCAGGCTGCAGAGCCAACAGAGTAGAAGCCTGTTCCCAGGACTTCCAGTACTGTGAAGGGCTAGTTCAATGTCTCTGAGCCAAAAGACAGCAGATAAAGTTTACTGGAAATTAATTGAAAGTATAAAAGACTGGTTTGAGTTTATGGTGTTCTTTGAAGACTTCAGGACAGACTATGAATATCCTCCTTGTGGCTAGTTCCTCCATCCTGTGGACTTGCAGGCATTCCTCATGATCCTTCTGTTGGGAGGCAGTGTGGAGGCAGAGGATATTTGCCAAATGGGACTGGAAGTCAACGCACAAATCAGAGCTCTTATACTTCCGTTTTCTTGTGCTATGACCATGGCAGGCTACCTAGCCCAGATTCATTTTATTCATCTCTAAAGTGAATTTAACCATAATCAGTTCATCTGGCTTCCAAGGTTTGAATGACATTCAACTCAGAAAGTGCACGGAAGAATTCACTTTCCACACACCGTAGAAGTCTGTACAAGGATGGCGCAGCGTGGGGCGCTGCTGCTTAAAGAGCTTGAGGTCCACACCTTCAGACTCGAGTGCTCCAACTCCTTAGTCAGAATGTCGAATTTAAAGACTCTTCTTTTTATTTTCATCCAGAAAACTAAGCAGAATTTTCCTTTTGAAGCCTACGTTTTTTGGATAAATGTGCTTACGTTCTGGGCATTGGTGTTTTTCCATGGAACTGTGACCTTTAAGTGAGGCTTCCATGTTCTAAAGCATGACGATTCAACAAAGGGCAGAGATTACCTTGAAGCTGTTTGGTGGTGCCCCTTTTAATTGGGGCCTTGTGAATTCCACTGACAAAGCTGGCCTATAAAACGCCCTTCCCCCCATTCACTAATGTTTCATGTAAGGGCCTGGATTCAGAATTACTACCCTGCTGTCCATTCTTGAGTGGAAACAGGAAGTGCCTTAGGTAAATACATTGCCACATATTTTCTCAATCCCCAAGACTTGTAAGGTCTTAAATATCTCACCACCTCCTTTGGAAATGTTTACCCTTATCATGGTTTGTAAACATACTTCTCATAAATCCACGATTGAAATATGTAAGTAGGGAACAACTCCTGGATGGACTAAAGGCTAGGCTTGGAACAGGCAGGAACCAGATCGTTCTAGGGCTCCGTGGCAGGAATTTCCACTTTTCACCCAGCACTGCTAATGGCATCAGTGATCTTCACTCATTGAACCCTCTGTCCCTTGTTTCGTGACTGTCCCAGGAGACAGAGTTTTGATTGGCCAAACTCCAAAGGTGTGGTCAGTCATTCCTTGGCTGAACTGTGGCCATGAGAAATTCGGTAGAAGCCCCAGGGACCGTCTTTGGCCTTCTGTTGCATCAGAAAGCTACCTGGAGTTACTGTCTGCTAAGAAGGGGGGACGCTGGAAAGGGAGAATGGATGCTGGCTCTCCCAAATGCCACAGGTCTGCTGGCTTCATCATGTCTTGCCTCTCCATGGGTGTGTGTCCCCCCTCCGGTTCCCTGGCTTTCCTCCCCTAGCCTACGTTGACCTGTGCGAGACAGATGTGGCCCCTGTGGGCATGGAATTTATGTGCCAGCACAGGTGAACCCATGATTTGGGGGTGGGCAAGCCACTTAACCTTTGAGCTGCTAGAGGTCAGTGCTGAAAGGAGGCTGAGCCATATCTTGAGTAGAGGCTGGGACACTAGCCCCCTGTGTTCACCATCAGGAAAAGCTCCATTTTAGAAAAGCAGACCCCAGACCACTGATGAAATGCTTAAAATGCTTGAATACATTTAACACTGATACCTTCCCTCTGGGCAATTAACTTGGCTTTGGTCTTAATCCTCTACAGTGTGTCCATGAGAAATGCTGACATCAGATATGGAGTGTTTGGGAAAACCATTGGTCAAGAGCTCACAGCTGAAGAACTGAAATAACTCTGACTTCTCCCAGCCTTTCTTTTTTCCCCCCAAACTTAGGTGTCTAAAATGCATTCACCACCCCACACTGCCTTGTCCAGGGAACAAAGCACTTAGTCTAAAGATCACCTTCCTTGGGCACTTAGTAAAATACAAGTGCCCAAGCTGTAATTCTGAAGCATCTGATTTCTGTAGAAATTGCTGTTTCCCAAACACTTCACCAGATAGGTGAGGCCCAGAAAGCTTGGGAAAACTGCCTTAGAACACCTTTGATTTACACGGGGTCCACTCTCAAGGAGCCAAAGTTCTAGTAGACGCCTCACTGTTGGTTATAGCATCTTTATAAATTGGAGGGAAGTGTTTGTGGTTCTTCCTTTTTTCATTGGAGAAACCAAGGCATGTGTTAGAAGACAGACATCTGGGACTCTCCTATATCACATTGTACAGCACTGTGGCCATTCGAATTAGCTGTTTAATCAGACACGTGATTCTTGGGAGTTTCAGTTCTGCCTCTGTAAAATCTCATGCCTTTCTCCCTTTTTTCTTTTTCATCTCTGCTGACGCTGCTCTGGTTCGGGCAGGCGTTCCCACTGTGCTAGACATTCGGTAGCTTCCTAACTTGTCTCTCTTCTAGAATTTTCTTTCTACCCTATTCCCCCCAGCAACTAATGAGAACCCATAGGGAGCTTAGAACCTGTTTATTCATGGGAAGGAAATAGTGTAAGGTCATTTAATGTGCAGCTTCGGAGGTAAAAAGACAGGTTTGAATCTTTATGCCACAGTTTCATCAGATGTGACATTGGTCATATTTTCTAACAGCTCTAAACTTCAATCTTCTGATTTACAATTTGGAGAAAACTACTATCTGTGGTTGTGGTGAAAATTAAGTGATGATGTTTTTGAACCATGCAGCAAAGTGGTAGACTCAAGTAAGTGCTTAATAGACGCTTGCCATTGCCTTTGTTATAGAGCAGTTTAAATAGCACGGAAATGGTCTGCGTGATAATTTAGAGCTATTGGGGACAAGTTCTTTTGTTGCAATTAATTCTTGGGCTCTTTTCCTCTTTCATGGTTATTGCCTTGTTCAAATCTTCTTTCTTTTTGGATCAATTTTAGTCCTTTGTATTTCCTAGAAAGTTGTCCATATCGTCGCGATTCTAAAATTTACCAGCATGGGGTTATGTGTAATATTTCTTATATTACTGAATTTACTCTGTGTATGTCTGTATTTCTTTATCACTTCTAATTTTGAGTTTCTGTACCATCTCTCCCCTTTCCTTGATTAGTTTAGCCAGAGCTTTGGTTGAATCTGGTTTTTGCTTTTTTCTTTTTTTAAAAAAAGAAGCAGTTTGAGGACTTGTAAGTTATACTTTTTAATTTTTTGGTTCATTAATTTCTTCTTATTTTCTTTTGTTGCTTTAAAACTTCTTGATTTGAGTGTTTAGTTTAATTTCACTTTCTCATTTACTGATAAGGCACCATTCATGTAGATATACCTTTTTTCAGGCTTTGCCAGCCAGGACTTGGGCAAGCTTCTGATCAGTTCCTCTTCTTCTGGGCTGCTCGTGTTCAGCTGACCTCACCTTGCTCAGCCGACTGCAGGACCCTTACAAGAGCTGTGTTAGGACTCCTGATGAGCAGTGCCTGAAGCCCAGCTCATACTAGCTCAAAAAAAAAAAAAAAAAAAAATTGGAGCTGAGTGGCTTACATAACTGGTGGCTGGGGCGTATGTGCCTTTAGGCACAGCTCAATCCAGGAGTGCACATGATATTTCTGGAGACCTCTCTTTGTCTCTTAGATCATCTACTTTTCCCTAATTGTTTTGTTTTCCAGTAGCCTCTTCCATGTGGAAGGGAAACATGAGCCTTGCCTCTTTAGGTTTTACTCAGTCCTCATAGCTGGTTGCTTTGCCTGGGTTCGTGACTACTTTATTGACTCATAACCCATAGAGAAGAATTGATGGAAAGACTGCTTATAAGATGAATAGGATTTCCTTACACAAAGAATGTAGAAAGGAGTTAGCATAGTTAGAATACAGACAGAGGTATCAGTAACATTATCTAGGACAGACAGTGGTGCAAGCTACTGGTGCCCAGAAATAGCAAAATCTGATGGATGGAGAGAGAGGGTAAACCACAAACTTCCTGAAAACGTAACTGTCACTTCCCAGACCCAGGCTTTTTATTCAGATACAGAGCACCTTACCTGTGCCGTACGTATCTCATCTGTCACAGCGTTGCTGTCTTTCAGGACATGGCACACCCAGGCACCAACACGGTCCCCCAAGCTAGCTTCAGATCCACTCCTGAAATCAGTGCAGTGGGACTAGATCAGGTCAGCTATCCCGATGTGCCTGTGAGTCATGAGACAAGCCCTTGGACCCAGCGCAGGCCTCATCTTGCAGGATGTTCTGCCTGGCCCTGGATCAGTACCTGGGATCTAGGGGAGGGGTGCTCGGAGGGCCGGCAGAGGTCACACACCCCTCCCCACGCTATCAGCGGGCCTCCTCCAAGGTACCAACAAGAAATAGATATCATGACACATCTCATGAATTTACTTCTTTTTTTTTTTTTTAAGATTTTATTTATTTTTTGACAGAGAGACAGCGAGAGAGGGAACACAAGCAGGGGGAGTGGAAGAGGGAGAAACAGGCTTCCCACGGAGCAGGGAGCCCAATGCAGGACTTGATACCAGGACCCTGGGATCATGACCTGAGCCAAAGGCAGATGCTTAATGACTGAGCCACCCAGGTGCCCCATGAATTTTAATTCTTAATAGCCTCATTTTTCTTGTTTTCTAAATATTCTTATTGTAGTTCGGATTCCTTCATTGACAAAATAGTTGTTCAAGAGAAGATGTATATGCATTTAACTTCATGATCAGGTTTTTAGTTAGGTTTGGATTTGAGGTACCCTCTGTCCTTTCCAGGTTTCTAGTGAGTAGCATGTGTACCAAAGGACTGAACCAATTGGTGTTAAAGTTCAGCTTTGAATGGGAGTGACTAGATTTGAAAACAAAGCTTGACTGTAAGGTCAAACCGATTTGCACATACAGGACAGGTAGAGAAAGTGGAAAGAGACCTGCCTGGGCTTCTGGAAGGCCCCACCTGTTCTGTTAATTGTGCAGCTGGAAGCTCAGCTCGAGCCTTCCTCACCTGAGGGCAGATGTCCCAGAGAGAAGAGCTGGACCCGATCTGGGATTTTAATGTTAAAAGGCGAGCCCAGTGGATTTGGGGCTCTCCCCACTTGAGTTCAGCGTTTCTCCTCCTTGGAAATGAGCAATGGGTTTGTGGGGCCAGGAAGAGAAAGGCACCTCACTTAGTTGAGGTTAATGGCATTGTGGTTACAATCGTGACCTTTCCTTCTTGAGATTTAAGATTTCCTTTGTTATCTAAGGTACTGCTAATTTTTATAAATGTTTAGTGAATACTGGAAAATATGGGATACTCTTCTCTCCCTTGCTATTGCTCCTTTTTTTTTTTTTTTTTTTTGGTAATACATTCCTCATATTAGTCTTGTAAAGTACATGATTTCATTCCCTTATAGTCTCAATTTCTAGACATGTTTCCTGAAGCAGCTGCATCTAATTTTCTGCTTGGCACGACCTGCCTTCAGTTTTCTGTGTGACTGTCCAGCCCTCCTGGGGTGGCCTCCTGCACTGGGTTCTGCAGCCTCAGGGAGGAGCTTTGCCACCCCTTGGCTTCTTTTTTATAAGCATATCCCTGCACTTGGAGAGTCATTTCTGAATTCTGCTACACTCCCAGCAGTGACAGGGGACCCACGTAAGCTTCTCCCTCTGGCCTCCAGGAAGCGCTCAGCCCTTTGCTGGGCTGGGACTATGGTTTTAATTTTTTTTTTTTTAAAGATTTTATTTATTTATTTGAGAGAGAGAGAATGAGAGACAGAGAGCATGAGAGGGAGGAGGGTCAGAGGGAGAAGCAGACTCCCTGCAGAGCAGGGAGCCCGATGCGGGACTCGATCCTGGGACTCCAGGATCATGACTTGAGCTGAAGGCAGTCGCTTAATCGACTGAGCCACCCAGGCGCCCTGGGACTATGGTTTTCTGCCAGGCCTTGACACCACCCATTTTCTTCAGAAGCCCCTGAAAGTTGCTTTAACCAGGTCATTCATTTATATATATTTATATATATATAAATTTTTATATATGTATTGAATTTATATATACTTATATTCACTTATATATATTTACACACACACGCGCGCGCGTGTTCAAATTTTGTGGGATGTGGATAGCGCCATCCCTAGTTTTTGTTGTTTATTTGGGAAGAGTGGAGGTTGATAGCCGTACCCAAGTTGGTTTCTGGTCCTCTTGACGCCTGCGTGCCCCACTCTCCCGCACCCCTGCCCCATCCTGGAAGCAGTTTCCCCTTTATTTGTTCTCCTGCAATACTAACCTTTATCCCTGATCCATTTGTTTAATCTTACATTAATTGTGGTGTTTTGTATATATAGCTAGTTAATGAGTAACCGTATGCTTCACTTTTCTCATATATGTATGCATTGTACTTATGAAAGGACTTGAGGTATTTGTGGATTAAAATACAGGGCATGTGAGGACAACATGAAGAAATTCTTTCTGAAGACAGAGTAAAGGAATCTCCAGTTCCCACCGGAGTGACCGCTTGCCAGGTGGCTTTTCGTCTTCCTTTTCTTTCATGAGGATGGGAACATTTCAGACCAGAGTTTTGTGTGCACAGTATGGCATTGTTAACTACAGGCACAATGCTGTACAGCAGATCTCTAGAACTTACTCCTTGTGCATAATTGAAACATTGCTTTGCCGGTGGAGCTTTCTGATATTCAGGGCAAAATGAGATGTGAGTAGGGTTTCTTAGTTTTGAGCAGCTCTTTGATGTGTTCAGATCCATCCATAGCGATAAAATCTAAACTGTTGATCTTTAGAGGCTCAGCCACGGGCATCATCGATGGGCTTCCAGATTCCAGTCACTTTAACAACACTGGAGTGTGACCGTGCACACTGAAGCTTCTGGAGGAACAAAGAGAATTTTAATTCTCCTCACCCTGCTTCTTTATCATCATGGAAGTCCTCCAATTTTTTCTCTGTCCTTACTCCTTTTCTCCCTTTCCCCCTGATTTGTTCTAATGTTGAGACCAAGAAGCCAGACTATTTAATCCATAAGTGACCAAGAAGGTATTTTCCTGATTAAAATACCAGAAGTCATACTGACAGTGCATGGAACCCTAAATTCCACGAAGCCCCATTACAGAAAATTTGCCACCTCCATCATGAAAAGTATAAAGATGTGCATGAAGAAAGAACTTGAGACTTTGAGGAATTTGAACACTGTTTGGTTTTACATGTAGATATTTGACTTGGAAGGGTATAGTCTTTAAATACTGCTCTATTTAGAGTAATTAATTGCCTAACATCTGTGGGCCAGGGGGTGACAAAATTGGTCAGAGTAATCCTTGAATTGTTTCATTATTTAGTGGCATTATTATGCCTGACACCAGAGTTTTATGAACATTTGAAATGAGAAAAGCCGAAGTGTCTGCTCCAGCGTGAGCTGGATTCTGCTGGCACCGCTCTGACTCTCACGAGACATCTAACAGAAGCCGTGTGAGATGGGGAAGCAGTTCAATAATACACTTCCACCTTTCCACAGAAAACTAACTGGGCCACCGCTGTCCCTTGGACCCTCCGTGGTCCTACTAGACCAGGATAAGGCCTAGATCAGCCTCAGACAGACACCAACCAGAAGGACAAGGGAAACCAAGCCTGCAGGGTGCCCTCCTCAGAGGCCCCTCCAGCCGAGACCCTCAGCATGCTGGGATCCCAGGGTGGGAGCCCTAAGTAGCTAGGATGTTCTGATGAGGCCCTTCTGGGAAATAGCCATCAAATCTACGCACTAACATGCACTGTGCCCATTTTTCTCTGTCCCGATTCCGTTACAGTGGTCTTTCCTGCTCCTTTTAGAGACCAGCCGTTTCACTTGGCCTCGGCTCTCACCAGACCACTGGCCCACCTTCCTGACCTCCACTTTTGCTCCCCTGGTCTACACTTCATCCAAAGCAAGGCTAGTTTTTTAAAAAAGATAAACCAGATATAGAACTATCTCCTTTCCCAATCATAGCTTGTTTTCACCTAGAATGAAGATTCAAACTTCCTAACTGCTCACCAGGTGCTACATAATCAGCTCCTGCCCGGGTCTTGGCTCCCTGTCACTCATTCCCAGCCTCACTGCCTAACCCCCCCACCCCTTCACGCCTGTCAAGCTCCCACCCCCAGGGCCCTGCACTTGCTCTTCCTCGGTCTGGAATGCTTCTCCTGTCTGCATAGCTGCTCCCTCTCCCCTAGCAGACCTTCATTCAGTACCTCCTCAGATGGGCCTTCCTGGCCACCCTCCCTGAAACAGTCCTTCCCAGTGATTCCCAGGATGTGTGCTGAATGGCTGGCTTTTAAATTTCCAAACCAATATGGATTGATATTTTTGTAAAATGTAACAAACCTGTCACAGTGATGTCCAGTTGCTTATAGCGCTCCCTCTCAGCCTCTGTACTTGCCTCATCCAGGCCGGGCAGCAAGCATTTCAGGGCCAGCTCAGGTTGCAGATGTGCGTGATTACCCTGCCTGTGTGTCCTTGGGACCAACTGTTCTCTGTAACCCTCTGGCTCGTGTTTTGTGTCCCCCGGTAAAATGTTCGCTCCACAATGGTAGGGAGCTGGTCCTAGACTTGTCACCCCTCTATCCACGATGCCAGGATCCGTGCTGACGCACACGAGGTTCTCAGTAAGTCCTTGCTGAAGCTCCAGTGCCCTGATGTGCCTGTCCAGCCCTGCCTGGCCCCGGTGGGGGTAAATCATGGGAGGCCCAGCTGCCCTTCTCCCCGATTGTCTGCTTTTGCTTAGCTCACATCCAGAATCAGGCCCAGAGTCTGCCTCCATCACTGCTACCATGACTGGAATAGAATACGGTTGACCCTTGAACGATGTAGGAGATGGAGGGGCCCACCCCCACGAGGTCGAAAATTCCCTTACAATGTTTGACTCCCCCAAACTTAACTACTGATAGCCCACTGTTGGCTGGAAGCCTTATCGATAGTGTAAATGGTTGATTAACATGTATTTGTATGTTATATGTATTATAGACTGTATTCTTACAGTCAAGTGAGCTAGAGAAAAGAAAAAAGTTACTAAGAAAATCATGAGGAAGAGAAAATACATTTACAGGACTGTAAAAAAAAAATGCACATATAAGTGGACCTGCATGGTTCAAACCTGTGTTGTTCAAGGGTCAACCGTAATCCCCCTTCAGTGCTATGGCTAAGTCACTGTGTGACCTTGCTCAGCTGACTTCAGTACTGCAGGCCTCCGTTCCCATGTCTGGGAAGTAGACATGTCATTTCCTTCCATCATGAAGACAGGTAATGCTCTCGCACATGCTTGGGGATCTCCACAAGGCTGCCCTTGAGTGTGGCTTCACAGCTAGACAGGGGTACTGTAACCAAAACAGAAGCCCATTTCCTCAGTGACGCTCTTTTCAATGAGGCACAGTGGAATCAGCAAACTTTTTCTATAAAGGACCATGTATTAAATATTTTAGATGTTGTGAGCCATGTAGTTCTCTGTTAGGTTTTTGTTTTTGTTTTCCGACTCTAAAAATATAAGAACTACTATTAGCTCATGTGTCATAGGAGAGCAGGCCTGGGTGAAGTTTGCCAATCCCTAGCGATAGGCAGTTGGAAGTTTATTTCTTTGAGACTCGATACTTTTTATTTTCTGTTTGGATGAAATAAGAAATGTGACCTGTGACAGTTCTATTTTTCTTGAATCGATCCTCTTGCCAAAAAGGTTGTTCATCATTTTAGTCATACTTCCCACTTTCTCTCTTGTTTTCAAGCACGTTTTAAATATTAATGCATTTTAGAACGGCTTTCAGCACAGAATCATGGTTCTCCAGAACAGAGTTGGTGGTTTGTGTAGGAGATCCCATTTGAAGACCATTTTGAGTTAGGATGGGCCCTTGATGATCCATCCAAAAGTAGAGTCTGATAATAATGCATTTTTGTCTGCGACTCAAAATATATTATGTTCTTAATTTCTTGAAGTTTTCTTCTGAGGACTTAACTTGTTTACTTGTTTGTAGACATGGGGTTAAACCTTCAATTGAATTTAGAGCTGATATATCTATTCTTGTTTCATTTCTTACTAATAGCCAGACATGAATTATTCTGAGTCCAAGCTTTTATAGTACTAAGAACTTTCTAACTGCTTAGTTACAAATAGGGCATGCTTGGTTACGGTTGATCTGTTGTAAAACCTGCCCCTTGCCCTGCCTTTGCTGCCAGAGTCCCCTGACTTCCTGCAGACCATCTCTTGCCCTTCTTCCAAGCCATTGTTGTAGATATTCTCATTTAATGGCACCCATTCTCCAATTTTTTAAAAAGATTTTATTTATTTATTTGACAGAAAGAGCACAAGCAAGGGGAGTGGCAGACAGAGGGAGAGGGATCAGCAGGCTTCCCGCTGAGCAGGCAGCCCGACGTGGGACTTGATCCCAAGACTCTGGGATCAAGACCCTAGCCGAAGGCAGACGCTTATCTGACTGAGCCACCCAGGCACTGCCCGCCCCCCCCCCCCCGCCATTCTCCAATTTTTAAAAAATATTCTATAGTTTCAAATTTTAGCAAGGTTCTCTAAAGTTGACAAAGTAGTGGGTCTTAGAAAGATGGTATGTCAAAAACAAAAGTGGTAAAATAGCACCTAGGTATTTATTTATTTAACTCTGATGGATTGGGGATTACAGGCTGCTAAGAAGAGTGAAACCTTGGCACAATGTGAAGGTAGTTCACTGACTGCGAGATCTTAGCACAGTAGAGTGTGTTTGTTAAGAGGATCAATTCAAGAGCCAACCCTGCGACTTCCTAGCTATATGATGTTGGGCAACTTTTCATCTACTCTGAGACTCAGTTTTCCCATCTGTAACACTGGGCAAATCAAAGAACCTTTGATTATCCGTAAGATTATTGTGAGGTCTAGATGAGTTAATAGTACATAGTTAGTGCCATGTAAGGACTTTATTAAGGTGTTTATTGAGTGAAAAATATGCTTTCATGGATACATATCAGTGGATAACACTCCACATGGAAAATTTTATATCTGACTTGCTTTGTCCATTTAAATTTTCCCTATAGGCTTTCGTCGAGGCCCAGAACAAGATTACTGTGCCATTCCTTGAGCAGTGTCCTATCAGAGGTTTATACAAAGAGAGAATGACTGAACTGTATGACTATCCCAAGTATAGTTGCCACTTCAAGAAAGGAAAACGGTATGTGAGGTTGCTTTTATTTAATTTTCTTTTTACTTTTCTAATCGAATGCTTTCTTAAATCTTAAAATACAAATTCTAAATAACTTACCATTTTATAAAATTAATCCATTATGAAATCAGTTCATTTCTGTGCTTGAGTATGAGAATAATGTTTTTTGGTCTGTTGTCCATATTCTTAAATCATGATTAAGAAATTTAGTAGAGATATTTCCTAGGAAAGCAAATCTAGATTATAGGAAATTATTGTTGTTTTATGGCTAATAATTGGGCTAGGATGATTTGTAGACAGCAGTGGAGATTTGTTTGCCTCTAAAATTCTCTTTGGCTTACCCTACTAGAAGAGCTTTTATTATATGGATTTCTTTCATCCAAGAATGGAAGTGGGCCAGGAGGTAGCACCTATTAATTCACATCTCTTGTTCCTCTCCCTTTCACACCAAGGTAAACTTACTCTCTTATTCTTTTTTAAGTCTCTGTGGAACCACCATCACAAATTTACTTGAGAATTTCTTAGACCCTCCCCTTCTTCTCTCTCTCTCTCTCTCACACACACAGATCAGCAAAGTACAATCTACATGCCTAACCCTTCCTGCCGCTTGTTTTTGTAAATAAAATGGAAATGGCACACAGACCTGCCCATTCATTTATTATCAGCCGTAGCTGCTTTTGTACAACTATAGAATTGAGTAATAGCAACAGAGACTCTGTGGTCCACAAAGCCTAAAACATTTGCAGTCTTGCCCAATACAGAACAGGTTTGCTGACTCTGGCCTAGCAGCCTATCTAGGGAAGGATCCAGCATTTCATTTTAGAAGATCTGCTTTCTTCTCCATTGAAAAGAAAAAGTTACTGCTTTATTTGATTATCCATTTTAGTTCTAACAAATGAAGCAGTCTTTGTCTCTATTTGGCTAATATGCAGGATTATAATAAATTATTCCAATACTGAAAACAATTCAGATACCAAACTCTAATTACAGGGAGGTGGTGGAACCTTCCACCCTAGTCCCCATGTCCCTGGCATGGCCTGTTTGCAAATGAACATTTATTTGTTGTTTTTCTTTTTCTTTTTGCTTTGATTGTACCCCACAAATGGAAAACTCCATGGCTAAATAAAGACCATCTCTGTCCCCTAGGTATTTCTATTTTTACAATACGGGTTTGCAGAATCAACGAGTATTATATGTACAGGATTCCTTAGAAGGTGAAGCCAGAGTGTTCCTCGACCCCAACATACTGTCTGATGATGGCACGGTGGCGCTCCGAGGTGAGTGCTCCCCGGCTGAGCCCACAGGAGTCCCGGGGCCCTCTCTTTCGGCTCTGACATTGATGCAGTCCCTTCACCTCTGAAATACCAGATAGGATGGACCATATTGTAGAACAGATGCACATGCTCTGTTCAGGAAAGCTCATTTTTGCATAGTATCTCTAGAATACGTGAGTAGTCACATGTTCTGATAACATGAAGCAGAACGGGAGAATAATTCACACTGGACCCAAATTAGCTTCTAGGGCTTCTGAGATATTTAAGTATCATCATCATTGCTTCTAACATCCCTGAGCCCTCTCTGTGTTTAGGAAAAAAAATCTTCTATAAGTAATTTAAGCTCTATGAAGAATGTTCCAGCTATGAATGTATAAGAGGAAAAAACATTTACAAGATCTCTTTCCTTGGTGACAAGGAAGTGATCAGAGTTTTAAAATTCAGTTGCATTTTAGAATTGAAAGTAGAAAACCACAGTCTTGTAGAAATTAGACAGCTTGATACCCTGTTCCCTGAAGACGGCAAGTTTAAAATCTGAATGAGTAAGTTTGGCCTGTAGTTGCCATGTATCTCCTAAATAACTCCAACCCGAGATAACCTCTTCCACAGGCCATGAAGATTACCCTAGGTTTGTGCCATTAGAGCTAGTTAAGGAAGGATTTGGCTATTCGCTGGTTCTATGGTTTAATAATTGAATACTCTGAGAATCATCTCTTGTTAGGATCCTAGATTTTAGTGAAGTTGGCTCAGCATTTCCCCCAGAGCATCTTCGGTTTTGTAGAGAAAGCACAGGGGAAGGCTCAGCCCTGTGGAGTTGAGTGATTGGAACACTCTAGTCCTGTAATTGATTAGGTGGGAATGCAAGGACCCTATTCCCACAGCCCTGTGTGAAGACTCATTTATAAAGCCACTGAGTCATTTAGTGGTTCTTCCCCTCTTCTTCCCAAGTGGGCTGTGTATGTAAATAGTGATCCTTTATCTAATTCGTGTTGAAAGTAATCAGTATTGAAAATAAGATGTCAGCCAGCTAACCAGGGATATTCTTCCATGAATTTGAGTTTGTGGTTGTAAATGAATGTAATACACTGGTTCTGTGCAGTAATATAGCCTGTGTGGATATCGTTTAAACAATAAACCTTTGTTAATATTGAAGTTTTTGTAACTCATCCAGAAGAACTTCATTATAAGAGGGTCTCTGAAAGTTCATTTCAGTAACTTTTTAACGGAATGCCTGCCACGTACGGGTCCTGATAGCTGAAAAGGAAAATCAGACATGGGACCTGGCCTGTCTTCAAGTTTTCTGAAAATGATATAGGGAAGTTACAGTACGGGTAAATATACAGATTATTTTGATAGTATATGATTTTTTTTATACATTTCAAATCAACATTTTTATTTAAATTTTTCCTGAAAATTTTCTAATTATATATAATTTATGTAGAATGAGAAGTATTTTCTCCACATTGCCTTCTAGATTCTTCTCTGTATTTATATACAGATGAGCCTCAATACTTCACAGCAATTATAAAGGATTAATAAGTAGTTCTTGTGAAATCTTAATTACCACTAACAAATTCCATGTAAAACAGTAGGAAACCTCTGAAAATAGTTGGGTTTCTGAGAATAATTTTCAACCCCTGGTGAAGTTTAACAGACATTATAAGAGGAAATCTCCAGTGTCTGTGTGTGGTACCAGATGCTATCTATATATATTTTATATTTATAAGAGCCAATATAAACAGAAAATTTCTCAACACACATTCCACAGTGATTAGAACATTCTGTCATGGACTTAAAGAATTAGACACGCATAACAGTTCGTAGATGGTGTTGCTTTTCTTTCTTTTTCATGGTTGCTTTTGGAATATGCTCTGTGTGAGCCTTCACTGCAACCCTCGGGCTTACCTGGGCTTGTGCTGGTCAGGTGGCGTGGACGACGTTAATTCTTGAGTGCCAGCAATGCTCAGAAAATGAGGTTGTAAAGAGTGATTCCAAATAGTTTGGAATCCATCCCAAAAATTACTTAATGGCTTCCATTTAGTTCTGTTACATGGTATGTGTCATAATCCAGTCATTACTCGGAAAGCAGTTTCCTTATTCTTTTTCCCCTCCTCTTTAGAGTATAAATAAAATATGCTGAAATCTCAGATGAGCTCTGCTTTTAACTGAACTGCTCATTGAATTATAGGAATATAAACAGTGGAAGCATCTTAGAGGTCATATAATCTAGTACGTTTTTTACAGATGAAGAACCCAAGACCTGGAGAGGCGAGGACGCTTGTCCGGGCTCATGAGGTGAACTCCCGTGAGGCCTGGGCTCAGCCCCCAGAAGTCCTCACGACAGGCTCCCTGATCCTGCTGTTGCACGTATGGCAGAGAGCGTGTCAGGCAGCACGGAGGGCAGCGGGCAAGGCTAGGGGTTGTGTCCCCATGTGCACTGTGTGAGAATTTCTCCTGTGTCCCATAGGCTATGCCTTCAGTGAAGACGGGGAGTATTTCGCCTATGGTCTGAGTGCCAGTGGCTCAGACTGGGTGACGATCAAGTTCATGAAGGTTGATGGTGCCAGAGAGCTTCCAGATGTGCTCGAGAGAGTCAAGTTCAGCTGTATGGCATGGACCCATGACGGGAAAGGGATGTTCTATAACTCCTATCCCCAACAGGATGGAAAAAGTGACGGTAAGTGAAGATGGCAGCTGAAGCATCTTTCTCATGGACTAGAAGTGTGACTTCACATGACTTGAAAAGCTAAACCCTACGTAGAAGTTATTTGGTGTAGAACCAGGTTTCCTCAAAGGGCGCTGTATCCGTTAGCATTGTTGTATGACAGATCACCCCAAAACTTAGTGTTTTAGAATAATAACCATATTTCTTTTGCTTGGGAGTCTGTGGGTTGGCCAGGCAGTTCTTCTAGATTAGCTGAGTTCTGTCATGTGTCTGTGTTCGGCTGTGGGTCAGTTGGCCGATCTTGGCTTGGCTTTGTCAGGGGCTTTGACTCTGATCCTTTTGGTTTCTCATCCTCCAGCAGGCTAGCCCATGTCAGGGGCTTTGACTCTGATCCTTTTGGTTTCTCATCCTCCAGCAGGCTAGCCCACTTGGTTTGCATGGCAGCTCAGCAGGATCCCAAGAGGGAGAGTCGAAAGGCAGGAGCCTTTCGATGCCTGTGCTTGCTGCCGGCACTGCGTCATGGTGCTGCATTCTGTTGTTGGCCGAAGCGAGTCATGGGGCCAGCCCCTGTCCAAGGGGTGGAGGAACAGATAGAAGGAACCAGGAAAAACTGGGCCATTATTGCAGTCAGTCCTTTACAAATATATCTCCCAAGGGGTCATGGAGAAGATGGATTTTTTTTTTCCATGAAACCTATTTATTTAATGATGTTGAGCGATTATAAAATTTCCCTACTGTGGTGATGGCATCTCTTCCTCTGATTAGAAGTTACAGGTTACTTGGTTTATCTTGACACGTTTCTCGTTGTGAATTTCTAGGACACACCTTTGTTCTTCTTTTCGGTTCTACAAAGGTCCTATTGTGTTCAAGCAGTCTCTTTCCCCCTTCACTCCTCATCTTTCCAGAGAGAAAGGCCCACGGACCTTGTATCTTGCTGTTGCAAGCTGTCAGCAGTCATCATCTTTCCACAGTGGCCTGTAGCATTTTCCTGTTGCGTTGGTCTTTACAGATGGGTTTTACAATCCCTTTGTTGGAGGTTTGGAGCTGAGGTACAGAGGCTCAGTTGCTTGTTGGAGGCCTGGGGCTGGTAAGAAGCACAGCTGATAAAGTGCTTTCTGCTACATACGCTATCCCCTTATCGTGATCTGCTGTACCTTTCTTGTCTTTACATATGCTAGCTTTCTTTTCTGATTTCCCCCAGTTAAATTGGGAATAAGACTATAATTCTTTTCATCTCTTTTGGCTATGTTCAGCTTTTGCTGCCTTTTGATTAGACTAGTGCAGTACCTTTTTTTTAATTCACCAGTGAACTACAAGAAGAGCTGACTTAAGAGTAGGCTTTCTTTTCAAGGATGTTGGCTAAAGAAAGTCATCTGGGCTCTGTACACTGAATTAGCTGCCTCTGTTAAGAGTGGTGCTGAGTGAGCGCCCAGGTGGCTCAGTCATTGGGCGTCTGCCTTCAGCTCAGGTCATGATCCCAAGGTCCTGGGATCGAGCCCCACATCAGGATCCCTGCTCAGCGGGAAGCCTGCTTCTCCCTCTCCCACTCCCCCTGCTTGTGTTCCCTCTCTCGCTGTCTCTCTCTCTCTGTTGAAAAATAAATAAAATCTTTAAAAAAAAAAAAAAAAGAGTGGTGCTGAGTTAGAAAATGGCTACTTCAAGTTCTGGGAGACCAAAAAAGTATTTCCCTGGCCATTTCTTGTTAGAGAACAATATTATTATTTTGTGAAAAACATGAAAATTATTATTTAAGCTCAGCTTTCAGTGGCAAAAACAGTAAAGATTAGTTACTATGATTGATTTCAGAAAGATAACATCTATTTCCAGCTGTAATTTGCTGCCCTCTTGTCGAGAAGACCTCAGCACCCTCTCAGGTTGTGTGCCCATGTGCTTCCCAGAAAACCCATGGAAAATCACCAAGTGCTGTAAAGCTTTCTTTTATATTGTGGTGTTATCTTACTTCTTTTTCATCATCCTGAAACCTTAGTACCTTTTTATAATGAAAAAAAAAGAATAGTTCAATCTCATAACATCTTCCAAAATCAACAAAAATGTGTGAATTACTTCCAGGGTGATACCCAGCCAATACTTAACATTAAAAAAGTGGGGGGGGGAGAGAGTTTATCTTTTAGAGCATTTTTAGGTTCACAGCAGAATTGAACAGAAAGTACAGAGATTTCCCATACAGCCCCTGCCCCCACACATGCAGAACCTCCCCTATTATTAACATCCCTCACTGGAGTAGGTACAATTGATGAACCTCCATTGATAACATCATTATCAACATCCCTCATCAGAGTAGGTACAATCGATGAACCTCCATTGATACATCATAATCACCCAAAATGCAGAGCTTACGTTAGAGCTCACTCTTAGTGTTGTATATTCCACGAGTTTAGGCAAACGTAGAATGATATGTATCCACCATTATAATGTCATACAGAGTTTGACCACCCTAGGAATCCTCTTTTCCACCTGTTCATCCTCCCTGTCCACTAGCCTCTGACAACCACTGATCTCGCCACTGTCTCCATTGCTTTGCCTTTTCCCAAACGTCATATAGTTGGAATCATACACTATGTAGCCTTTTTAGATTGGCTTCTTTCACTCGGTGCTATGCATGTCTTTTCATGGCTTGATAATCCATTTCTTATTAGCACTGGATAGGATTCCTTTGTCTGGATATAGCACAGTTTCTTTATCCTTTCACCTATTTTTAAACCATTCAGCTATTGAAGGGTATCTTGATAGCATCCAAGATTTGGCAGTTACAAATAAAGCCACTGTAAACATCTGTGTGCAGGTTTTTGTGTGGACATAAATTTTCAGACACTTTGGGTAAATACCAAGGAGAGTGGTTGCTGGATTGTATTGTAAGAATATGTTTAGTTTTGTGAGAAACTGCAAAACTGTCTACCAAAGTGACTGTACTAGTTTGCATTCCCGCCAGCAATGAAAAAGAGGTCCTGTTGCTCCACATCCTCACCAGCATTTGGTGTTGCTATTGTCCTGGATTTTGTCCATTCTAATAGGAGTACACTGGTATATTATTGTTTTAATTTGCATTTCCTTGGTGACATATGATGTGGACCATCTTTTCATATGCTTCTTTGCCATCTGCATATCATTTTTTTTTTCTTTTTAGAGAGAGAAGGCTCACAAACGCACAGGGGAGGGGCAGAGGGAGAGAGAGAATCCCAAGCAGTCTCCACAGTCAGCCGTGCGAAGCCCGCTGCAGGGCTTGATCTCACCACCCTGGGATCATGACCCGAGCCGAAATCAAGAGTCAGATGCTTAACTGACTGAGCTGCCCAGGCGCCCCTGCTTTAGTGAGGTTTCTGTTAAGGTCTTTGGCCCATTTTTTAATAGGGTGTTTGTTTTCTTTTTTTTTGAGTTTCAAGAGTTCTTTGTAAATTTTGGGTAACAGTCCTTTATCAGATATGTCTTCTGCAGATACTTTCTCCTAGTCTGTGAATTGTCCTATTCTCTTGACAGTGTCTTTCACAGAGCAGAATTTTTTTATTTTAATGAAGTCCAGCTTATTAGTTCTTTCTTTCGTGGATCATACCTTTGACATTGTATCTAAAAAGTCATTGCCAAACCCAAGGTCATCCTGATTTTCTCATGTGTTATATTTTAGGAATTTTATAGTTTTGTGTTTACATTTAGGTTTGTGGTCCATTTTCAGTTAATTTTTTTGACAGGTACAGTCTGTGTCTAGATTCATTTTTCTGCATGTGGTTGTCTAGTTGTTCCAGCACTGTTTGTTGAAAAGGCCGTCTTTGCTCCTCTGGATTGCCTTAGCTCCTTTGTCAAAGACCAGTTGACTGTATTTACGGAGGTCCTTTCTGGGCTCTCTACTCTGCTCCATTGATTTACCTCTCTGTTCTTTTGCCAATACCACACTGTTTTGATTACTTACAGTAGATCTTGAAGTCAGGTAGTGTTAGTCCTCCAACTTGGTTCTTTTCCTTCAATATTGTGCTGGCCATTCTGGGTTTTTTTCTCTTTCCATATAAACTTTAGGATCAACTAATCAGTATCCACAAAATAACTTGCTGGGATTTTTATTGGAATTAAACTGTATCTATAGATCAAGTGGGGAAGAATTGACATGACAATATTGAGTATTCTTATTGATAAACATGGAGCATCTCTCCATTTATTTAATTCTTTTTTGATTTCTTTCATCAGTTTTGTAGTTTTTCTCATACAAGTCTTATACATATTTTATTAGAAATGTACCTAAGCATTTAATTTTGGGGGTACTAATGTAAATGGTATTGTGTTTTTTTTTTTAATTTTTATTTATTTATTTATTTTTAAGATTTTATTTATTTATTTGACAGAGAGAGACAAAGCGAGAGAAGGAACACAAGCAGGGGGAGTGGGAGAGGGAGAAGCAGGCTTCCCGCGGAGCAGGGAGCCCGATGCGGCGCTCGATCCCAGGACCCTGGGATCATGACCTGAGCCGAAGGCAGACGCTTAACGACTGAGCCCCCCAGGAGCCCCTAAAAAAATTTTTTTTATTGAGCTATAATCAACATAGAACATTATATTAGATTTAGGTGTACAACCTAATGATTCAATATTTATATATATTATGAAACAGTCACCACACAAGTCTCCATCACATCACCATACATAGTTACAAATTTGTTTTTTGTGATGAGAACTTTTAGCATCTTCTCTCTTAGCAACTTGTAAATATGCAGTACAATAACATTAACTATTACTAACTATGGTCACCATGTTATATATTACATCCTTAATGATACTATATTTTTAATTTCAAATGCCACTTATTCATTGCTGGTATACAGGAAAGCAGTTAACTTTTGCATATTAACTTTGTATCTTATGACCAGGTAATTAACTTTTTAAACGCTTCTAGCATTGTGCAATATGGGTGGAATAGATTTTCTTAAAATTGCCAACTGCACTTCAGTATACATTCTTAACTCCTTCAGGTACAGAGACATCCACCAATCTCCATCAAAAGCTCTGTTACCATGTGTTGGGAACTGATCAGTCAGAAGATATTTTGTGTGCTGAGTTTCCTGATGAGCCTAAGTGGATGGGTGGAGCTGAGGTATGGTATTTCTGTGAGATTGCCCCACGAACTCGATGTCACATGGACTGTGTATATGGATATTCTTGTTGTGTGATTTTTATGGATGTGCTAAGTCCTGTGAGTGAATATTCTCATGTTAAAAATATTGGTATTCAAATGGACTCTTAATAGTGAAGGTGATGATAAACCTTTTAATTGCAATTTCAACATAAAACCCTTAATACAAAGTAATACATGCTTATGGTTAAAAAAAAAAAAAGTGAAAGTACAGTATCACATAAAGCAAATCGTGAACATTTTGAAATTCAGAATCTTATGTCTCAGAGGTGAGGAAAGTATCCTTCCAAAAAATTTTCTTTGTGTAAGTGAGAATGTGGGGGAAGAGAGAGTATATGTTTTCCTTTTTTTAACACAGCTTTCCTCTTTGTGCATATTGTTCACTTGTTTTTACTTTAAAATGTGTATTTTCATACATTTTCCCATCTGATAGAAGGTCAGGTATTCCTTGGGAGTCTTGACCATAACAAAACTGTATTTGAAGTCTTTGAAGTTACTGGCCCAGATTTTATTCTGTATCTTGAGAATCAACTGTGAAAAGACTTAGAGGTACTTGGAGTAAAAATTTAACTCTTGTTAGTTCATTTCTGGGTATAAGAAATATTTTTTAAAGAAAAGCATTCTGAATGTTTTGATATAGGTGGGCTGTTGGCCCATTTTTTAGTGGGAATGAGAAATCCACTAGAAAGTCTTTAGCTCATGGAGCCACTTACTTAGAACTTTGATAAAAAAGGAACATTTGATATTTGAACTTGGTCTCCTGGGTCTGGTTCACTGGGGGATAGAATAGTAACCCATAGTATTTTAGTTGATGTGCATTGATATACCTTATCCCAGATTGTTCTTCTATTTATTTATTTTGTTTCCCTAGACCAGGGGTTGGCAAACTACTGCCTGCCTTTAGGCCACATTTGGCCTGCTGTCAGCTTTAATAAATAAAGCTTCATCAGAACACAGCCACACTGTTTGTTTCGTATTGTCTGGGGCTGCTTTCAGGCTGCAGTATCAGGGTTGAGTCGCTGCAAAAGGCTCCATGGCCCACAAAGCTGAAAATATTTACTTTCTGGCCCTTAATAGAAAAAACTTGCTAGACTTTAATGCAGCGTATTAAAAGTGAATTTATAGGACTTTTATGACCTGAAATTGTATCCTTTTTTCACGCTTTTTCCTTCTCACTGAAGTGCCCCCCCCCATGAGCTTTCCTTATGTAGTTACTATTGTCATTTTTTCACCTGTTTGTTTTTAATGGCTTTCTGACTCTATTTGTAGACTGTTTCTACTGTTTCCTTCTTAGTTCAGCTTCTCCTCCTACCTAAGTCTTCTGGTTACTATGGATAATAGGTGTTGGTTTGTAAAATAATATACATTTTTACTGTCATCTGAGTGAAACATTAAGGAAGATGAATATGCTACCAAACAATGTTTTAATGTCAGATCATGTGTTTCTCTTTATCTTTTTGGAGAGAAGGTATTGATGGGGAAAACCTAAAATAATGTATTTTAATAATCAGTTTTATTCCCCCTGGGATTCTTCATCATAAAATCAAAGACATTCCTAGAGAAGTTTTTATACTTCAAAGCTAATAATTTCATTACAGCAGACCCATTTTAATCAAGGTAAGTGTATTTGGTTGATATAGTAACATGGATACTGAAAATAAATGCCAGAATATTTATGTAATTTAGCACATTGGTCTAAAAGGAAACAAGCTTTATAGTAGAACATGCGAGCAGCTCAAGTTGCTTGGATCTCTCTTAGTGTTTGGTTGAAGCAGTTAGGTTTTTGGTTGGTTGGTTTGTTTTCTTTACTTTTAAATTGTGGTAAAATATAATAACAAAATTTACTGGTTTAATCATTTTTAAGTATAGAGTTAAGTGGCATTAAATACACTGACATTATTGTGCAACTATCACCACCATATATCTCCAAAACTTTTTTCATCTTGCAAAACTGAAACTGTCCCCTTTAAGCAGTAACTCCCCATCTCCCCTGCTCCCCCTGTTCCCTGGCAACCATCCCTCTCCTTTCTGTCTCTCTGTGTTGCACTATTCTAGGTGTCTCATATAAATGTCATCATACAGTATTTGTCCTTTTGTGACTGGCTGTTTGACTTAGCGTGAAGTCCTTAGGTTCATCCATGTTGTAGCATGTGTCAGAATCTCCTTCCTTTTTATAGTTGAATAATATTCCATTGTGGGTATACACCATATTTTATTCCTTCATCTGTTGATGGACACTTGGTGTGTTTCCATAGCATTATTGTGAGCACCCAGTTTTTTAAAATACAGTGAAGGGCACCTGGGTGGCTCAGTCAGTTAAGCATCCGATTCTTGATTTTGGCTCGGGTCATGATCTCAGGGTCGTGAGATCGAGCCCCGTGTTGGGCTCCTCGCTGGGCGTGGAGTCTGCTTGAGATTCTCCCTCTCCCTCTCCCCCTCCACCCCTACTCGCTTGCTCATGCTCTCTCAAAAAAAATAAAAAATAAAAATATAGTGGAGATATATATGTATTTAACATATGTGCATTCAATTCTACTAGGAAAGTGAAAAGAAAAGCAGATTTAAGTAGTTGATGTGATCCTTCTACCATTCATTAAAAAGATGTTCACTCTATGTAAATTATCTAATATAATCTTTACCAAAGCCTCGAAAAGGAGGTGATCATTCCATTGCATGGACAAAGTGAAATGCCTGCCAGAGAGATTAACTTGCAAGCCCATGGCTAGAACTTGCCTGCTGAGTGTGTTAGACCCCACAGCCTGTGTCTTCCTAACCACGTGCACTCAGCCTCTCTGGTCTAAAGGAAAGAAGTCCTGCGGTAACGGCAGCAAAGACTGTCGAAAGGATGGCAGTAACGGAAGGGATGCATCTGTACTGCACAGAAGTAGTAAAGTTGTTAAAAAACTAAAGGGACATAGATGATGGGTCCTAAGGAACTTTGTATTGGATCAGAGCCTAATAGTGAATGATGCAGAGGAAGTCTGCGAAAACCAGCAGTCTTGGTAAGCACACACTGGGTGTAGTCTTCCTTGAAGCTGTATTCCAGCTACTTGGATGTCTTGTTACAACGGGTGACAGACACCCACCAGGTGCCCGGGTTGGTTGCTTCATGACCACGCTCTTGATGCGTGGTATTTTTCAAGTAGTTGCTTTGGGGATCATCATTTTGAACCCAGTATTTTGTTAATATCTTTAACACTTTAACAGTGACTGAATAGAGAACTAGTGTTACAGTGATGGTGTACTATCACAGAAATTCGGACATTTTATGCTCGTCCTGTCGGTGCAGCCTTGGACACTTCCCTTGTCTCCAGATCTCTTTCCTTCATTTCCCCTGGGGCTTTTTCAGCTCTGAAAGTCTATGGACAGAGGCTTTAGCACAACATCTCACCGACCCTGACGCAGGCTTCCTGGGTGAGGAGGTAGCTGCTGGATGTGAGAGCAACTTGGGCTTTGTGGGTGTGGTTGGAGGGGTCTTTGGGGTGGGCGGCCAGCTGAGCTTGTGGACGTGTGTGGATTTCTCCGGCGAGCTGCCATACTCCTCCCTTTGGGCTGCTGCAGTCCAGGTTCACTGAGGACTTCCCTTTGAATCCTAGACACTGTCTCCTTATGACTCCTTTTCCTTCATAGATGCCTCCTCTGCCTTCCTGCATGGACAGGTCTTCTTGCCTTGAGCAGTCCATCACGTACAACCAGGAAGCAGCTTTAGTGTTTCCATCATTGCCCGTGACACCATCTGCCCCAGGATGACTGACTTCCATCTAGCAGAACCCATAGCTTTCAGGACATTTTGGAGTATTAGAACTGTTACGAAGGATCCACTGCAGTCCAAAGCAAAATATTAGTCTCTCCAATTTACATGCTTCTTCCCTCTGCCCAGCTCCTGTTTGGTGAGCACATGGGGAACTGGCAGGGGAATAGGGACTACTCAACCCCCTGGTTGGTGGTTTACTTATTTATTTTTTTCCATACAAAGACTTTATTCAAGATACCCTCAAACTAGCACAGCCCAAATACCCATTATCAAGTGCATGAATGAATGAATGAATTGTGGTACATCTCTACAATAGAGTAGTACTACTCAGCAGTAAAAAGGAACAAACTGTTGATATATTCAACAACAGGGATGAATCTCAAAATAATTCTGCTCAGTGAAAGCCAAAGAAAGGAGTACACAGGACTACAGAGTGTTTGATTCCATTTATAGAACGCTCTGGAAAATGCAGACTAGTCTGTAATGGCATAAAACAGATCAGTGGTTGCTTGGGGACGGGGCTGGGGAACAGGAGGGAGGGGATATGAAGGCGCAGGAGGAAACTCTGGAGGATGATCAGACTGGGACACTGGGATTGACGTTTTCCAGGTGAGGCCATTCTGAGCAATGGACAGCATCCCCAATTCTCTCCCCTCGGTTATTCATTGTGGATTAGTTTCTCCAGCGACCTTGCAGGGAGGAGAAGTTGGAGGAGGGGAACGGGGTTCTTGCTCCTCCAGAGCTTTTTGTCGGTGTCTGGTTGCCACCATCTGCTTGCAGTCATGACCGGTATCTTGGTGCCGGCTCCCTCATGGCATCCTTTTGTAGTTAGATACCCTCCATTCTGGGAACCTGTGTGCTGTTCTCTGTGGTGGATAATAAACTCTGGCCTTCCAGTTTATTATTTGTGTTGCCTTCCAAGGCTTCTGCTCCCAGCAGGATTCCCTCCGTAGCTCCCCTCTTCCATCCTTTTTCTGCCAGGACCTTTCAAGATGACTGGAGGGAGGCTATCTTCCTGGTGTCTCTTGTTCTGAGGGAAGCGACCTCCATGGGTTGCTCCATCCTGGAAGGGCGGGTGCTGGTCACCACTGCTCTCCTCACCTGCCAGCCGGGGGCCTCCTCCCTCAGTCCCTGCAGCTCCCTCATGCCCCTGGGGTAACATGACACCTGTCTAGCATTGGGCTTAGAGGGACAGTGGTGTCAATTATTTAACATAGACTATAAGGCTTTACCTGGAAGGCAGGATTGTGGGGGAATAGAAATTGTTTTAAAAGATTCTACTAGATCCAAAAAAAAAAAAAATTCCCTTTATTTTGAAGTAATTCCCAGAGCATTTGGGGGGGGGGGTGTGGAAACAAGGAGATCAAGTATTTTGAGGCACTTTTCCCAGCAGAGGGTGCTCTAGAATGAAGATTCTGAAAATGTGTCAAGTACCTTTAGAAAGGACTAAGGGGAAAATGCCCAGGCTCTTTGTGACTGTCTAGCTGAATTCTATATTGAGAACCTAATTCTGTCTTAACCAAGTTTTGAAAACGGGGCTTCTTTTTTACAAAGGTAATCCTAATCTTGATGTTTATCACGTATCTCTATAGCCATTTTTATATGTTCACTTGTGATCCCTAGTTGTTCAAGTATGTGTATATTTGTGTAGACGTTTATATATTATATGTATATATTAACATGTAAAATCACTGCCTGATGCTTGACTCCATGGGCACACAGTGAGCATTAGTTTCCTTCCCCTCCCCTCCCCCTGCTGAGGTTCATGCACGTGAAGACCCTCGAGGCCTGGTGTGCACCCAGCTTTGCCTCACGAAGCAGACGGCCTAGGTGTCTGGGTGTCCCTCAGGGAATTCCGCCTCACCTGCCCCTCACTCACTGGAAAGCGCTGGCTGGGAGCAGTCATTGTTCAGCAGCCCTCTTCCTGGTCATACTTCATGCATCTATTCCCCGGGGGCCCAGGAAGCCATTGGCTTGGTGCACCCGGGTGCTAGGGCCAGGCGATCCTCGGGAGCACAGACCGGCATGCTCTGGCCCTTTGGAAGATGTTCTTGTTGTAGTCAACTCTTCTATTTATAAACACTTTACAATATTGCCAAGGGGCTTGGGGCTCGTGACACAGTTTCCATCATGTTCCGTTTGTCTGTCGTTTTAAAGACCCTTTGTCCTCCTGACCTGAGCTGGCGGCTGCCAGTGTGTTATCGGTGAGTCTTCATTTCCTTGTGTTGTGCCGGAGAGCCTGTATTTTCCCCCCAACTCCCAGAGCAGCTGAGTGCTTGTCTTTCTGTCGGTCCCGGGGTGGATTCCCAACCTGGCTGTGCGTGTCCGTGGCTCATCACCCGGGTCCTCTCTCTCATCAGCACCGCAAGGCGTGATAAAATCCATCACTGATCCATGCTGATTAGTAGCGGGTGGGAAAATCCCAGCAGACGGTGGGGAAGAAAAGTCAGGAAGCCACACAACAGACTGGAATTTGAGTAAAGCTAGAAAGCAGTGCCGCTCTGTGTACGTGGAACAGCTCCTGACAGGAGAGAGTTGGTTTTGGTAACAGTAGGGTTGGAGTTGCTGATCAGTCGCTTCTCACCTGACCCCTCTTGGCCAGTAAGGGAGAAAAGAAAACAAACAGTAGATTATTAAACAACAGTAGCGGCTCTATCATGTGAAGATCTATGTTACTCGTTTCACTTTGAACGCGGGTTTTCCCACGTTCAATCTTCTGGCATACTGAGGAAGGAACACATCATATAGGATTTGGGTCGATTTCGGTTTTTGCCCACTGCTGTAGGACCACACTGTATTGGGAAAGCTGCGTGCTCTGTTGAATGACGACCTGTTGGGAGATGTTGATGCTAACACACATCACATGAACCTCTGACTACCCCTGTACGTGTGTACTACGCTACTCCTGTTGTTACACAACTCCATAATGAGTCCCGTTAGTGAGAAGCCATCATTGTAGGTGATTAGCTTGACCTTTAAAAGTTTTCCCAGATTAAGTTTTGGAAACATACTTAATATTAAAGAGATGATGCTGTGATTCACTACTATTATGAAAGGAATCCAAAAGAGACCATGAAATAAAATGGATAAAGTTTCCTGCTCTGAGAGGAACATGAATAACTCCCAAAGCTATTAAAACCCATTTTCATTCCTTTTGTTAATGTTCCAGACAATTTTAAGTCTCACGGCTTTTTAGGATACTTTTTTTAATATACACAATTCTTTTGTCATAATATGTAAAAGGAATACTTTCCTCAATTTGAAAAAGTGCATGTAGATTCAAATGATGAAAAAAAAACTTTATTTACTTCGCGTTGGATTCCAAGTGGAAATTAGTATATGTACCAAAGAAATTTCATGTCTGTGGAGATTTGGTTATTAACACAAGACCACATGACTGGGGCTCAGTAGCTCTCACATAAAATAGCTTATGAGCTGTTCTTTGAAAATGATAATATGTTTGGGGCGCTTGAGTGGCTCAGTCGGTTAAGTGTCTGCCTTCGGCTCAGGTCATGATCCTGGGGTCCTGGGATCCAGCCCTGTGTTGGGCTCCCTGCTCAGCGAGGAGCCTGCTTCTCTCTGTCAAATAAGTCACATCTTTTTTAAAAAAAGAAAAATAATATGTTCGATGAAAGTCCACATCATTACACACACACACACACACACACACATAAATATTGGCTATGTGTCCTTGTTGTTTTGAAAAACACCTTTGGAGGGCACCTGGGTGGCTCAGTTGGTTAAGCATCTACCTTCGGCTCAGGTCATGATCCCAGGGTCCTGGGAAGAATCCCACATCGGGCTCCCTGCTCAGTGGGGAGTCTGCTTCTCTCTGCCCTTCACCCCACTCTCTCTCGCTCTCTCTCTCTCTCTCAAATAAGTAAAATTTTTTAAAAAAAGAAAAAAACACCTTTGTAGATAAATGATTGGGAGTTTACAACATTAAGTGATCTTCTGTTCATTTTTTCTTAACATGAGATGCATAAAGAAAAGTTAGTTGATTCAGGTCATTTAGAAAGCCCACCTGTTCTTATTGTATAGTATTGAGACTGAGAATAGCCAAATTCAATGAATTTAAAATTTTTATAATACTAGTGATAGTAATAACAACATAGGTTTATTGTTTAAAATAAACTACAAAGATCTCATTTTCCAGAAAAACTGCTAGTATTGTCATATTCTATTTCACACTCATTTCTGTAAATTCATTTAAAAAAAAAAAATGAGTGGATGATAAAGCTGATAACATGTAAATATGGAGCAGCTATGATCCAGACTCTGGTCTGAATGGATCACTGTCACACCTATGTGAGGCATTGACTGAAGACATTTGATAAAAACATATTATTTGGGACTAGATTCTCCTGAGGTGTTTTCCGGTTGCTGCTTATCTTTTTAAATTCTGTGGTCTTATGGCTCCTGGGTTTGTAGAGATTATATCCTGGATGTGCTGAATCGTGTGACTTTTGTGTTTGTTGGAGCAGTATATGTGAACCTAACAGAATAAAGTACAAAATTACATACTCCATTTTACAGTTTGAGGTCTGTCAGGGTTTCCTTATATCATCACCTCAGTGTAGCGTAATACCACAATATACACAACTGAAATTTCTTAGTGAGTTAATGTGGCTTCTTTAATGAAAGTATAAAGTCTGATAACCCCATACCTTATGCCCTTTGGGTAAGTGTCAGTGAGTATGGCAGCCAATTCCTGGATCCCCTCGTCAAAAATGGAAGCCAACACCTACGAAGGTTTTCTCCAGTACCACAAAATATGCCAAGCTGAGAAACCACAAAGGCTAGATGGTAGCACTTCTTTCCACACTCCTCTGGCCTCCTTTTGGGGGAGTTTTCCTCAAGCAGGGCTTCCCAGTGGCTAAAGATGAGGGAGGTTGGGAGTTCTCAGCCTCACCGATTCATAGTGCTGAGGCACATTGTTCCGTAAGCACCTTACCGGCAGTCAGGTTGTTAACTGCTGACTCTTGTTTCATTTCTAGAGGATGAACTAGGAGGAGCGCATTGTTTGTTGGGCCTGCCCCGGAGACTGCGTGGAAGCACAGTAGTCGTGGGCTGTGCCAGGTTATACACTGCGTGTGCACAGGGTATTGTGATGCTTTGCATGCTGTCACAGGCCAGGGTCCTTGGAAAGCGGGCCGGAAGTTGAACGGGAGTGCTTTCAGGACCTGTGTGCGGAGCGAGGGCAGAGAGGAAGGAGTTGAACTGTCATGCGGTCATTACAAAGACCTCAGCCAGTCCCACAGCGAGCTCTCAGGCTGGGCTGGCCTTCAGCATTTTCCTGACTGGGGGCTTTATACCCTTGAGTTCGTCAGTCATTACATGTGGGAAGAACCTGAAAGGATTTGTGACCTTGGGAGAGGCGGTTCTCTCCGACCCGGGGACAGGCCTGGCGGTTCTCAGCCGAGCACTGCCCGCTCCTGGCACCCAGCAGACCACAGCGGCCACCGCGTATGCTGCCGTCCAGTGGCAGGCTGGACGCTTGAGAGTGAACATAGGTAGCTTGCGGGTGTGTCAGCGTAGTTCTGGGAACCAGATAGCTACACCCCCGTAGCAGTTGTAAGAAGGCCAAATTCAAGCAACCATTTTGAGAGGAATTCTGCATCTCTTTTAAAATCACTTAAGGACCATCCCTCCCCCAAAGCCGCCTCAGAGCTCACTCCTCCTCCACCTCCCCTCCCTGTTAGCCGCCCTTCTCTGCACTCCCTTCATACTCGGCACTTCTCGCTATTCATGTTCTATGATTTTCATCTGTGTGCACGTGCGTGTCCATCTCTCTCTCCCATCTGAGCACGAGCTCTTCGAGGCCCTGTGCTATTGATCTGTGTGTTTTAGAACCTGGTTCAGCAGTGGCCGGCTCTCAGTAAATGTTGGCTAAATATATGGCCTCCGCCCCGACTCCCCGAATAGTGGCTGGCTGTGTTTGATGGCATATGTTAAATCATGTCCTGTTAAAACCAGCCACTGTGGTGACGTAGCGGTGTCCAGCCCCACCCACCCCAGAAGCAAGGGAGCTGGGGCTGGGGCAGCTTTTGCATTTGTTTCTCTCTGTTGAGGTTTGCCTGTTATGGATAATGAAAGGCTAAATGGGTAAAGAATGGTTATTTATGAGTATATAAAGAATGATAGCTTTAAGAGGCGCCTGGGTGGCTCAGATAGTTAAGCGTGTGCCTTCGGCTCAGGTCATGATCCCAGCGTCCTGGGATCGAGCCCCACATCAGGCTCCCTGCCCAGCGGGGAGCCTGCTTCTCCTTTTCCCTCTGCCTCTCTCCCTGCTCATTCTCTCTCTCTCTCTGTATCTCTGTGTCTCAAATAAATAAATAAAATCTTAAAAAAAAAAAAAAAAAAAAGAGGGGCGCCTGGGTGGCTCAGTCGTTAAGCATCTGCCTTTGGCTCAGGTCATGGTCCCAGGGTCCTGGGATCGAGCCCCGCATCGAGCTCCCTGCTCCGCGGGAAGCCTGCTTCTCCCTCTCCCACTCCCGCTGCTTGTGTTCCCTCTCTCGCTGTATCTCTCTCTGTCAAATAAATAAAATCTTTTTAAAAAAAAAAGAATGATAGCTTTAAGGGGCGCCTGGGTGCCTCAGTTGGTTAAGAGTCTGCCTTCGGCTCAGGTCATGATCCTGGGGTCCTGGGATCTAGCCCCACATCGGGCTCCCTGCTCAGGGGGGAGTCTGCTTCTCCCTCTCCCTCTGCCTCCCCCCCCATGCTCTCTCTCTCCTTCTCTCTCAAATAAATAAATAAAATCTTAAAAAAATAAAAAGCTTTCATCCCTGTTGGTATTGTTTGGAATGCAGTTACTGGATTTCATATCCGCAAATGTAAATATTCAATTTACAGTAATTCTTAGAATTTTTTTTGTTAATTAATATTTATTTACATAAAAGGTAGATTTTCATGAAATAAGATCATTTTGACTTAAGGAAAATTTGTCTAAAAAATATAGACATAAAGTAGAAGAAAGCTGTGAAAAGCACAGATTCAAGAATTACATTTTTTATAATTGGTCAGACTAGTATTATTCCAACCTTGTTGCAATTAGTCAGTGCTTTTGAATCAGATTAATTGCTTCCAGAGAACACAGTTAATCTAGTTGATACCATATTGTTTAAAGAAAAAAATAATATTTTGTGAACGGGAGTTTATAGTGTTTCATGAAGGCCTGATGGGGCCCTTGGCTCACCTGTTTATCTGTTTTCTTTTTATCTGGAATTTAGAAAAGTCACTTAAAAAAAAAGATTTTATTTATTTATTTGTCAGAGAGAGAGAGCACAAGCAGGGGCAGCAGCAGAGGGAGAGGGAGAAGCAGGCTCCCCACTGAGCAAGGAGCCTGATGTGGGACTCGATCCTAGGACCCTGGGATCATGACCTGAGCCAAAGGCAAATGCTTAACCACCTGAGCCACCCAGGTGCCCCAGAAAAGTCACTTTTTTTCTGTTGAATGCAAGCGTCCTCCTCATCAACAGTATTTTTCTCTCCTCCTCCCGGTGATTTCCAAAATCACCGTTTTTATAGTCTGAATGTGAAGCTGTGGTTAATAAATGTACATTGTTACAATTTTAGTGGAAGAAGGTGTATTTCTAACCTGTGTATTTTAGGACAGCAATGACACTTATAAATGATTTTGAAATCTGAGACTTTGAGCACTTGAAAATTCAGAATTGTTTCCAGTTTAGCAAATCTGCTTGGTGGCTATGAACCTCACTGGGTTGTGATGAAGAGAGTTACAGTGAAAAAGACAGACTTAATTGGCATCCCGACCAGCAGTGTACCTTGGGACTTCGTGCCTTAGATTAAATATAAACTGCTACAATATTTAGTCCAGCCAGAAATGCTGAGAACAGCTCGTTAGACGTGCTCGAGACAACTGTCATCAAAGGTTTGGTGTGGTTCTTGCAGTGAGTTTTACAGCCCCGTTTTTCAGTCGGCTGAATCACTATAACTGAAATTAACCATCATTTATTATCAATATAGCATGACTTTAAACACTAAGCTATAAAAATTCCGTCTTCATTTAAAGGATAAGAGAACAAAACTCTGAAGTATTAATAAGGCTGCTTTTCATTACATTTGATGAAGTTATGATTGTAAGGTTGCTTGACGATATTCATGTAGGATCGATTAAAAATAAGGTGGAACTGAAATTCTAGACATGAGTTTATTAACTATGTATATGGAAAGCTTAAGGAAAACATATGAAAGCCTAGAAATAGGATATATATAACTCCCAAAGCAGTCAAAGAAGGGACAATGTTCATAAAGAAGTTTATAATGCAGTACCAAGAGGAAAGAAGGGGAAACTCTCAGGTGAATAGAATACTTGAAATTAAGAAAATGGAAGCCAGTACCTCAGCAATAACAGTTAAAGGAAATGGAATATAGATTCTTAGGTTGGATTCTTTAAACTCAGTCAAGTCTAGTGTTATTTGCAAGAGACCCACTTAACATTATGACAGGTAAGTTGGAAATATAGTGAGGATGAGAATGGAGAAAAGAATTAATGGAAATCAGAAGTTTATAATAGGATTCTCCAAAACCATTTGACAATCTTTGAAAAGACTCTAAGGAGCCTAGCAAAAGATGGAAGAGAGAGAATGCACCTGCAGCATTAGACATTATGTGTAGTTTGTGGCAAAAACCCATACAGCAAAATATGGTTCATGTTTGTTAAGGCAAACTGCTTCTGAACTCAGAAAAAATGTCACCAGGAAAGAGTGGCCAAATTAAACAGGACTTTCTAGAATCTTTGATAAAACTATAACTTACTTGGAATTCTCCTTCTGTTTCTCAAGTACAGATTATCTCTGTGCTTTAGAACAGTCTTTTTCTGAGAAAGAGATGTTCAACTTACAACATCCCCTGTGCTGCCAAGTGTTTAACAATGCTGGGCACTTTAGACATGCATAGTCATTATGATTAATTTATAAATGCAAAGGAACTTGACTGAAACAGCTGGTCTACCAAATGAACCTGTAGATAGAAAGTGAATGGACATTTTCGGAGAGCTGGAATCTAATTCCTACAAGTCTAAGCACTTGCTGCTGCTAGGAAGTAAAATCTGAAGTATTCCATGCTCAGGCACTCTTGTGTAGATGACATTTAGCTCGGTATCATCACATTGCACTGATAGAAGGAATCAGTATATGTGGGCTTGATGAGAGCAGCGCAGCAAGTCAGAGTGAATGTTTGACAGTTTCACCTCTGCATAAGAGAAGAGAAGCATGCTCCAAAGGCTGCAGGTAGTTCACAGAAGTTTTATTGGAATAGAAAACAGAAACAGTAAAAATGCCTTACTGTATAATGAGATGGAAGGAAATATATCATTGTTATATTCTTTATGAATCATGGGTATCATCTTTTAAATTAATTCCGTATTAATTACATTCTTAATTCTTATATCTGTGTATTTCAAGCATGCACAAGAATATACTCTTAAAAGTGTAATTATCCAATTAAAAATGAGTTTAAAAAAATAAAAACATCATGACGGGTATTTGCCTCTGGCCTTGGCAGTGTCACTAGTCCTAGAGCAGCCCTCCTGCCATAAACAGCGAGAAAAGTACACAAAGTAAAGCAGTCATTTGCAGATACGGTCTGCAGGCATTGCTGGACCATCATCTATAAGGGAAGCAAGTCCTGTGATTGCCCCATCTTTCTGCCTTTCTGGAGATATTTTCTGGAGTTTGGCACAAGGAGAGAGGAGCCCACAGAGTATTGCAGTCTCCCCGAACTTAGTATCCAAAGAATTCAGGAAGACTGAAGCCACTGGAATTTGCAGGCAGAGTATCAGAAGGAACTACCACTAAGAGTCCCGGAATTCTGCCTTGGTCTCCCTTTGTGACTTTGCTGACCATTAAGTAGTACGTGCATGGGATGAGACTCCATGATTCAGGCTAGCAACTACCAGGGAGCTATAAGCCGACAACTACCAGAGGTTTAACAAGTCTGGGAGACTGCCACTTTCTGACCAAAATGGAAAGACCTTGTGAACACCCAGGGTATTCACCAGCAACCCCAGAAAGGCCACACCTTTCCAGTGGGGCTGGAACAAGCTTGAGAACAAACAAACCTCCAATGGATCAAACTTGAGAACAAGCCTCCAGTGGATCAAGCTGATCCACTAACAAATTAACTGCCTCAAAACTTTTTAAAGGAAGACAAAAGCAACAAGTAAAAAAATCCAGACAACGTTCAAAATGTGTAGAATCCAATTTTTAAAAGTTGCTAAATGTGTAAAGAAGCAGAAAAATGTGACTTTTAACCAGGAGAAATAGTAGCCAATGAAACAGGCTCAGAAATGACAGGTAGTAGAACTACCAGACAGGGACTTTTTAAAAGCTATTATAAAATACTATTTAAAGGATTTGAGAAAATGTTAATATAATGAACAAAGAAATAATATAAAAATGAACCAGACATTCTTCTAGGTGTGAAAATAAGCCATCCGAAATGAAAAAGTCTCTGCATGGGCTTAATAGCAATTTAGATACTACAAAAATATCAGTGAATTTGAAAACAGGACAATTGAAAATAAACCAAAAAGAGAAGAGAGAAAAAAAAAACAGAAACAAAAATGAACACAGCCTCACTGACCTGTGGGATGATGCTAAGGGATCTAACATTGTGTATTTGAAGTCCTACAGTAGGGGTGAGAGGATACAAAAATATATAGGAGGGAAAAAAGGCCAAAAGTGTTAGGAATTTGATAAAGTAGACAAACCCACAGTTCCAAAATGCTCAACAAATCACAAGCAGGCTACTACAGCAAAGCCCCTTATTAATTACTTTGCATAAAACCTATGATGATAATAAAAAAATCTTGAAAGCAGCCAGAGAAGAAAACACACATTATGTATAGTGAGAAAACGGTAGGAAATGACTTCTCACCTGAAACAGTGCAAGGCAGGAGACAATGGAAAGACATTTTTTCTTGACTACCATATTTAAAAGTACAGTTCCTCCCCCCCCCCACATCCTGCCTCCCTTACCTATACCTGTTCATGTTCTCCATGGCATTCATCATTTTATAATAGGCTACATAATTGCATGTTTATCTCCTCTACTAGAGCGTAACATTTTTCACTCACCTGTACCTCTGAAACAAATAATACATTATATGTTAAAAAATAAGTAAAATTTTTTTCCTGACTTGTTCATTAATATGCCTTTAAATGTCTTCCACATAATGGCTGCTTAGCAAATACTTATGGAATGAACATATGAAAGAGTAACAGTTGTTGGTAAGTGTGTTAGGCTTCTCAAGAGAAACAGAACCAACAGGTTATGTGTATGTGTATATAGAGAAAAAGATTTATTTTTAAAGAGTTGGCTAATGTGATCATGAAGGCTTGACAAGTCCAAAATCTTAAGGTAGGTTGGCAGGCTGGAAATCCAGTTTCGGTTTGAGTCCAAAGGTGGTCTGCTGGCAGAATTACTTCTTGCTTGGGAAGGTTGCTGTTTTTCTATTAAGACTTTAGACTGGTTGGATGATGCGCACTCATTTACGGAGGGTAATCACCTTGAGTCCACCAATTTAAATGTCAATCTCATCCAAAAACCCCTTCAGAAACATCCAGAATAATGTTTGACCAAATATCTGGGTACTGTGATCTAGCCAAGTTGATATGTAGAGTTAGCCATCACAGTAGGATGTGGAAAAACAGGAACTGTTTTTCATTGTGACACATAAGACGTAAGTCTGTACGACCATTTTGGAAAATAATTTGGCAACACCTAATAAGGTTGAATGTGTGCATATTCTACCACTGAGCAATTTTACTTCTATTTATATACTCGGAAACACAGATAAGGCTACAAATAAACGTTCAGAATTTCTGTGAAGTGTTGCTTGTAATAGGAAGAAAATAAAAATAAAACATCTATTCATGGGAAAATGTATCAATTGTGATATATTTCTAGATCGGAATACTGCATAGCAGTTAAAAAAACGAATTAAATATACATATATTGACATGGATTAATTTTTTAAATTACGTTGAATGAAAAAAAATAATTGCAAAAGGATATGTGTTTGCATATATGTAGAGTTTGATACCACTTATATCAATTTCAACAACTCAAAATCATAATATATTGTTATATTAGTTTACCAAGATTCTTTTTGCTACCTGAGATTCTCCTATTTAATACTACCAAGGAAATCTACAGAAGCACAGGCTTTTGGTCTTTGACGTCATGTTGTAGAGGTGACTAAAGATACACAAAGAGTTCAGTAGAAACTGCATCATGTCACCAGTGTGCACCACAGATGAACTTCCTTGCATCGTGCCCATTTTGCTAATTCCTACTCATTTACAGCAATTTTAAAATATGTGACCCATGATGAAATTTCAAAGTCAGGGATATTGATACTCAAAATGACAGATTGCATGTATTCTCAGTTAAAGCCGAGACTATAAATTTAAATAAAAATCACATTGAGTCACGACATTCAGTTATATCTATTGATATTTTCCATTTAAATATTTCACTGTTTTTTTAAACTGTGATGTAAAAGTAAAATAAAATTGATGTTCATCTTTTTTTTTTCTAACTTTCTTTGCCCAGTCATAAATTTGGGGTAACCATATGACATTTGAGGTTAACCTTTATTTTTTACTTAACGGTGCTTTCACAAAAGATATTTTCTCATCAGCCCCTTGCAATGTTTTTATTTCCTTCCTAGTTGTCTGACGATGGTCGCTATGTCTTATTGTCAATAAGGGAGGGATGTGATCCAGTAAACCGACTCTGGTACTGTGACCTACAGCAGGAATCCAATGGCATCAGTGGTAAGTTATCTTTCAGACAGGTGATTATTCCAGAAAGCTTCGTTAAGAAGCAATTATTTTGGTCTTCTAGTTGATTTCCCAAGAAACCTTCTTCCATTCAACCATATGAACCTTCAGTTCATATTTTTCTCTCAGTATTGTTCCATAAAATGAAGAAAAATTGAATGAAGCTCTTTTTGTTGGCTTTAGCATTTTCTCCATAAATTGAAGTTAACCATATATTTTGCATATGAATGTGAAAATGTCCTGTGAATATTGCAGATGAAGAGTGTTAAGGAGGAGCTAGCCCTTTGGTCTGTAAAGCATTATCATTGTCTAGATGTAATGGTGCAAACTGTCACAGGGAAAGGTAAGAGACCAGTGAGAATTAGCGAGGTTAACAGGTAATTATAAGACCATTCCTTAGCACTGAGCCACATCTACAGTAACAGCCTGATTTTGCTTTCTGGAAGCCTTATGCATCATGTTAGTAAGCATAGTATCAGCCAGCTACAAATCGTGGAGGTGGCTCATTTTAAATGTTACTCTCTTTGAACATCTAGATCATACCAGCACCGTTACCGAGCATTAAAGCTTTCCAGCTGCACAATTTACTATGCTAAGAATACCCAGACCCAAAACTGCGTAGATATGCTGGTATTCGGATAAGGACAGTAAACTCATTACACTGTGTTCTGGCTAATATAAGTATATTATAGAGTTTGTGACACAGATTTTCAAACTATATAATATTGAGTGCATTTTAAATTATTAGATTACTTCATTATTGGTACCTGATTTATGTTACATTATGATAAGAAAATATACAATTTTTTTTTTTTTATTGATCGGGCATTGCATCATTTTTAAACTTCTCTGAGCAAGATCCGCATCCCGACATTCTTAGATACTGCAGAGCGCCATTCACAGATGCAGCAGGATGAAGTCAACAGATTGATTCAGGTGTGAAATATATATCCATTTAATAAAGATACATGTAGGGTTTTGTTTTTTCTTTTCCTGTTAAAAAAAAAGATACACCCATTTTGATTTCAAAAGAACGTTGCATCAACCACACCAGTTTTCACATTCTTTGACAGGAGCAAAGCCCGCACCCAAGAGTTGTTCATTTGAGGTGCAAGTCTGGTCTACACAGACCTGAACCTCTGAAGAATGAGATCTGAAAGAAGGAGTGACAGCTCTTCTTTACTGTGCTGTTACCCTGACAGTATTCCTGTGTGAGTCTGAGATGGTGGAAAGGACTTTGCCTTTCCCCACTTTATTAAAAATTCCATTTACGGCATTCTTCCTCCAGAGAGTGCTGGTTTCATTTTCTTTTTATTACTGCATTGTATCTTTAAATTATTAGGTAGACTTTTATTAAATGATGCAAGTTAACAAATCAAAAAACACAGATTGCGTAATTTACTCTAAATACAGGGAAGAGAATTTCTTCCATAGACTGGTATACTGAACTTGTATTGCTGGGTTCACTTCAATAATAGTAATACTCTGTGTGAAATTTACAAAATGGCTGGCAGAACTTAAGGAAATCCTTAAGTTCCTTCCAAATCTCTTGGTCCTTATCATTGTTTTGTTTTGTTTTGTTTTTTTACCTTACATACTTCTTATCCCCCAATTTATTATTGCCATATTACTGAGGAATTAGAGAAGAGGGTATGATTCCGAGAGATTGAGATTCTGAAAGGAAGATAGTACAACGGTACACTAGGCCATCACAGATAAAATTAGGTACTGTAGCCCTGAATGGGCATGAAGGAGAAAGAAGGGAAACAGCTAAGAAACCCATAAATGGCAATGATGCATTCAGATGTTTACAAAACAGGCCAGCTCCTGGCCTGCCTTCCCATTTTGATCTTCCTTGAGTTACCTGACCGCTGTCTTTTCTGCTTCTTAGGTGGTTGTTTTGCAGCTTAGGTGAAGAGCCCAGTGCAGAGTAAGCTTACTCAGTAAATGTTAGCAATTATCATTTTCCACATCGTTCTCTTTTTTAAAATTCATCCAGAGGAACTTTAGGGTTATTTTGTCATGATCTGAACAGAAGTCCATTTGGACTAGGACTGTGTGTAAACCTATAAATTTATTTGGTATTACTTCTATCTCTCAGTGGAAACACTTATTTTTTTTTTTAACTTTTATGTAAGCTCTACGCCCAACAGTGGGGCCTTGAAGTCTCATGCCCTACCGACGAGCCAGCCAGGTGCCTCATAACCACATATTACTTGTTAGAGTTACTCCTAATTATTTTGTATTTGTGAGCTATTGATGGCTTGTGAAGGTATCTGTCAAGGTTTAACCAGAGAAGCAGAACCAGTAGGAGACATACATGAAGAGATGTGTTGCAAGCAATGGGCTTATGTGATTTCGCGACTGGCTAGCTAAGTTTGAAATCAGTAGGGCAGGCCACCAGGAAGAACAGGCTGGAATTCTCAGGCACAGGGTGAAGCTGCCATCCACAGGTGGTATTTCTTCTTTCTTAAGAAGGGAAGCGTCAGTTTTGCTAGAAGGCATTTCAACTGGTTGAATCAGTCCTGCCTAGATTATCTAGGATCATCTCCTTTGCTTAAAGTCAACTGATTATGGTCTTGAATCACGTCTGTAAAATACCTTTACAGTAACACCTAGTTTAGTATTTGATTGATTAACTCAGGACATGTCAAAAAGACCATCTCAGTGAGCTCATGGAAAACCACAGGGAGAGGAATAAAGCAAACAAGTCTGACCATGCTAACCTGATGTCATTTTTTAATAAGGTGACTAAACCGACCAGTATTTGGAATTCATTGAGGCACTTAGAAAAGTATGTGATATCCTATAGATTTTGTAGTAAATAGTAGGATACGTGGATTCGAAGCTGTTGATTTGTACCCTGATATGCGTACTGAAGGCACTGGGGAGTGTTGCCCGGCGACAGCTGCTAAAGTCTGGGTTTAGCTTGGCCTGCCATCATTTTTAAATCATTGCTTTACTAGCATTAAATCTGTGGATAACATAAGCCTCAGAGTAGTTACTCCTTTGAATGGCTGTCCTGGGATTCTGAAAGCTCGGGACAGTTACAGTGATTGGCCAGTACTAATTACGATGAAATGGGCATCCATTTCCATGTTTGGGTTTAAGTCAATTGCATACAACAATATTAGAGAGATCTTGTTTTTTTTGTTTGTTTTAATTGACTGCTCGTTCATTAGGAGTCAATGATATGATTATTGCTATTTAAGAAACAAGTACTATGTGTGAGTTGAAGACATTAAATATATTTAGTTTATAACAAGGGAGACCTAGCAGATCGAGATAGTGATCATTAAAAATTCTTTAAATAATCCCTATTGATCACAGTTGGATGTATTGCAACAACCAGAACACTTTCAAGTCAGATGTGAATTTTAATCTCGGCTCCAAGACTAACTAACTGGTGAGCCTGGGGTGGGAATGTTTTCTCTCATTATTTCCATGACTACCAATGAGGAAGGAATGCCTACTTCAGGAGGAATTGTGAGGAATAATGAAGAGGTATGGCACAGGGCTTAGCAGGGTTCCTGGCATATAGTAGGGTCTTAGGAATTCCTCCTTTTTTTTTTTCCCCTTTGTTTCTTGACTGAGAGAAATATTTGGAATGAGCACACTTTGATTTGGGGTACCACAGGAAAATAGAGGATATCCTAGAATAAATAGTTATCTTCAGTATCAAACCTGCTCTAAACACAGATCTTGGTGTTAACTTATTTCCTGCAAAACCAGGTTCATAATCAAAAAAACATCCTTTCATTGACAAAAACATATGAAACACAAGACTATGTGGGAAAGTGTCTAATTTTTAGAGTTTGATAATTGAAATTTCGGGCGTTTATATGCCAGAGATCTTTTTTCTTGCTGTTTCTTTACCCACTCCATTTTTGTTACATTTTTTAAATGAGGGGAAGAATAACATTTAACTTAAATGCTAAATGTGCTAGTTAACTATTAGATGAGTTAAACTTGAATAGCCAGTGACCAAAAACTAAATCCAATGTTATGACAGCTTTCATTTTATGTTGCTGAAATTTAACCTAAAGCCTTTCTGCTATGATTTTAATCTTTTACCTAAAGGCAGGGACAATTATCAGCATTTTCATGCAAATTAATTCTTCATTTATTACGACATCACTGAATAGCTTGTCGGGAAAACTAAATAATTTCACTTAGGTAGCACTTTTTAACTTTTCTATCAACTTTGTCTCCCAAGAAAACCTTCTATCCCTGTGCATTTTGAAATGAGAATCACAAAAAACACAAAAAAGTGGCTGATGGCTATATGATATCATAGGAAAAACAGCAGATAGAGAAAACAAAACTACATAAATACAGGATGGAAAAAAAATCCTAGAATCTTGAGAGTTAAAGGAGTTCCCTGTGAAACTGGATTCCTTTGTCATTTATGTTTGTCGTGTAAATTTTAATTTCTCTTCTCCAACCTGCTGACCATCTTGCCACTCTGTTAGCGATCTCTCCTTGGACAACCTCCTTTCCGCCATTTACATCTGCAATATTTTCACTTAAAAATAATATGAATACGGGGCACCTGGGTGGCTCAGTTGGTTAAGCGACTGCCTTCGGCTCAGGTCATGATCCTGGAGTCCCGGGATCGAGTCCCACATCGGGCTCCCTGCTCAGTGGGAAGCCTGCTTCTCCCTCTGACCCTCCCCCATCTCATGTGCTCTCTCTCTCTCATTCTCTCTGTCTCAAATAAATAAATAAAATCTTAAAAAAAAATAAAAATAATATGAATACATCTGTTACATACTGTGGGCCATAGCCTTTCCACAGAACTGCAGTTCAGGGTGGTTGGCTGCTCCTTTACTGACCTTTCTGTCCAGGTAAGTCCTCTGACTCACCTCATTCACCACTGTGTAGAAGCACTGGGTGTATCATCTGGGCCTTAGAAGTTACTGTAATTTCCCAGGTGTTCAAAACAGCTAAGCAGGTGCCCTCCAAAGAACAGCGCACCCCGTTCAGTGCTGGCTGCCAGAGAGTTGCTGCCTGAGTTGCTATCCTCTTTCTTTGAGGGCCACGGGATTTTTGTCCTAGCCATTACCACACTTCTTCATGCTTTCAGTTGATACCTTTCCTTCTACGGTTGGCTGTTCTCCTTTGCCCTATTCTGATTCTCGCCATGCAGAAACAACAACAACACGGTGTGAGTATTTGTGAGCTGCATGACATCAGGGATCTTGTCTGTCTTGCTCTCTGGAGTGTCCAGCACCTAGAACAGTGCCTGACCGATAACAAGGACTCTGTCCTTGACCAGACTTTAGTCAGGCTTCTCCTCAGCTAGGCCTCAACCTTGGTTCCTCAGCCTCCTACTCCCTCACTGGACCAGCACAGCTTAGTTGTAGCAAGAATCTCACTACATCAGTTTAGAGAGAATCCCCTACCCTCCATATCAGATCACCCTTGATATCTGGTCAAATTCCTCACCCCTCCCCTCCCCCGCCACCATCCCCTATGTGATATCTGATGACCTTGACCTGCCCTCACCAAGAATATTCTTGGGTCAATTTAACAAGAATCCCCCTACTCCATGTGTCCTCTCAGTGACTACCCCTCTGTCCATTCTGCTCATTGGCTATAAATCCCCAGCTGTCTTTTCTATATTTGGAATTAAGCCTGATTTATCTCTCTTATTGTGATAGTCTTGACACCTATCTCGGCAGTCCTAAATAAAAAAAGTCTTCTTTACCATTTTATCAAGTGTGAGATCAATTTTTTCTTTAACATAGACTCATAGAAGGTGGGCTCCAGCTTGTCTTGAATGACATCATTGCCCCTTTATGGTTTCTGGTGCTCAGAGGACCCTGCTTTATAAGCCATCCTCCACCAGTAACTGTTAAATTTTCTTGTAAGCATTTTGAATCTTCACTTTTCTGGCCACCTAAATTTTTTTTAGTTAAATTTTTATCATTTGTTACACTCTGAGAATGATGACTAGGTACAAACCATGTTTCTCCAGTCATGTGTATTGTATGAGCAGAAGATTTTTGCTTCTCTTTGTCTGTTCCTTGTTTAAGATCAAAAGTGAGGAAACCGCTTAGGACCCCAGACTGGCTTGACGATTTAATCGTTCTGCAGTAGAAAAGACAGCTGAGTCTTGACTCCTGTGATTCTTAATGTGATTCCTGCCTGCAGAGTAGTTGAAATTAATCATATTGAACCTTGGAAGAAACTGATTCGTGTCTGGATCTTCTTAGTTATGTTTTCTGTACTTAATAGTTTTTTGAATCATATATACTTTTTGTTTCCTAAGTTTATTATCCTATTTTGAATATGCAGTTGGCCCTGGACAACCCCGATTTAAACTGCACAGGTCCACGTATACACGGATTTTGGGGGTTTTTTTTAATAATAAATACAGTATTGTACTATAAATATATTTTCTCTTATGATTTCTTAGTGTTCACTCTCCTGTAGCATACGTTATTGTAAGGATACAGTATATAATATATATAACATACAAAATATGTGTTAATTGACTGGTTATGTTATCAGGAAACCTTCCAGTCAAGAGTGGGCCAGTAGTAAAATTTTGAGGGAGTTAAAAGTTATATGTGGATTTTTGACTGTGCAGGGGGATGGTGTCCCTAACCCCTGCGCTGTTCAAGAGTCAACTGTATATAAAGTTACTTCATATCAACTAAATTGGGAATAAATTTTCACATATTTTCTATATTACAGTTAAATATCAGGCCTTAGCGCTGCTCTTTTTTCAAGTATGTGGGCTTTAAAAAATTTCATTAAAATTAAATTTATAGGGGTGCCTGGGTGGCTCAGTCGTTAAGCGTCTGCCTTCGGCTCAGGTCATGATCCCAGAGTCCTGGGATCGAGCCCTACATCGGGATCCCTGCTCGGCGGGAAGCCTGCTTCTCCCTCTCCCACTCCCCCTGCTTGTGTTCCGCCTCTCGCTGCGTCTCTCTCTGTCAAATAAATAAATAAAAATCTTTAAAAAAAAAATTAAATTTATACCCTGAAAATGTAAATGGTGGTTTTCAACATTCTCTTATACATATTTATCTTAGTGTTCAGTATAAGTATTTAATGCACATTTCTAAATAGTTTTATTGGAAAAGTATGAGACTATGACTTTAAAATTTAAATTCAGCTGCTTCTATTGTCTTCACACTGTCAACAAATATATGTAAGTTTCAGTCGAAAATGCAGGATTATGTAAATGTATCTATTTAGTTACAAAGCAGACCTATAGTGGTGCCCTACTCCGTGCTGTCATTCCTCCCCTGGTGCTCTCCCTGCCTGCAGGGCAGTAGCCAGGAGATCACCAGCGCCCAATTTCAGGGCGCAGCAGGACCTTGGCCTAGCATACACGCCCAGGCTCAGACGTAGGACAGCTCTGGAGTTCCGAAATACTCAGCTGCCTCCCTCTGCCCTCTGTTTTCTTTCTTTTGTTCCCTCTTTTTGGTTCTCATTTTTTTCTGTGAAAAGTCAGAGACTATTTATTTTATAGGGTAGATACCAACAAAAGGGACGCTGACCATTTGGCCCTATTCTGAATGAATTTAAACGTGTATTAGAGGTTTTTAAGTAGAATCCTTAGGAAGCAATTATTAGGTGAAAAGAACTATCAGTGCCTAAAACCCTTGTTAGTAACACAACACATTTAGGCGTGGATGTCGCCGTCCTTAAGACAAGCCCGAAATGGTCTTTGCTCCTCCCGCAGCATTAATGAAGCATTCAGCAGCAAAGACAGATGGTGCTGGCATAATTGATCTTTGTGAGAAAATACCAGCTTATCCTTACTTCATCCAGACTCTCACTAACCTGTCTCTCTGCTTTTTCCTTTTTTGCTGAAAGTTCGATCCTTTTAGACTGGTGAAGTTTCCAGCACTCAGCATGTTGTTTTAGTGCTTCCATGTCATTAATGAAATTCATCTACACTCTGTATAAGAAATTCATCTACACTCCATGTTACATGTAACAATAAGAGGAAGCTCAGTATTTGTCAGACACTTAAATTGTTCCTTTAGCCATCTCTGGCTAACGCCTGGCACACCTCTTGTTTCTAGGTAGCTGGTACCATAGTGACTCCATGGTTCATGCCTGTGGGGCTGGGGCATCTTTTGGGGGCAGGGTGGAAAGGGGAAGATAAACATTTGAGAAACTAAACAAATGAGTTGTCCAAAGTTTAGCGAGCTCAGCTGAGTGTGAAGAGCCAGACCAACAGGTGAGGAGAAGCAGAGAGTTATTAGCAAATAGTGTTCATTTCAGAGTGGGAATGCAAGAAAAGCAAAAAGAATCGGAACATCAAAAGATAGCATAAAAAATAAGCAAAACGTTAATTTTGAAGTAAAATAAGTAATAGTGATAAAATTAGTATTTTTACTAATTTTTTTTAAATATTTTTATTTATTTATTTGACAGAGAGAGAACACAAGAAGGGGGAGTGGGGGAGGGAGAAGCAGGCTTCCCGCCGAGTGGGGAACCCGATGCGGGGCTCGATCCCAGGACCCCGGGATCATGACCTGAGCCGAAGGCAGCCGCTTAACCGACTGAGCCACCCAGGCACCCCAGTATTTCTACTAATTTTAAAATGAGTGATTTTAAGGGCGCCTGGGTGGCTCAGTCGGTTAAGCGACTGCCTTCAGCTCAGGTCATGATCCTGGAGTCCCGGGATCGAGTCCCGCATCGGGCTCCCCGCTCGGCAGGGAGTCTGCTTCTCCCTCTGACCCTCCTCCCTCTCATGCTCTCTGTCTCTCATTCTCTCTGTCTCAAATAAATAAATAAAATCTTTAAAAAAAAAATAAAATGAGTGATTTTAAGGGCTTTTTCTAGGAAAATAGCTGTGTGCTGTGGCAGATGGAAATTAGATTTTAAAGTTCACTATTAGCAAATCATGCTGTTCAGAAGCCACATTTAGCTTATTTTTGTCATTTGAAGAATGCTGGGATTATTTGGAATAGTGGTAAGTATTGACTAACATTTTCTGAGTGCCAAATTCTGAGCTAAGAGCGTAGATAATTCATGTCTTCTCAACAACCTCTGAGAAACAATGCTGTTATCCCCAGGAACCTGGGGATGGTGAGGCCAGCTCGCTTTCCTGATGTACACATTCAGTCTCAGGTCAGTTGAAACTCCCAAGCCCCTGTTCTAACTCACTGTGAGGCAGGGGAGGATGGAAGGAAGGTGTCAGGCCAAGGAGAACAGCCACCTTCTGCCCCCTCAGTTTTAGAGCACGACCACACTTTCCATTTGTATATTGTTACATATACAAAGATAGGGTTTCGTAAAGTATAAAAGCACTTTTTAGCTCCTGTTGCGAGAGTTTACAAAACATTTTCTATGAAACATAGTTAATACCATGCATTTTCAAAGAAAGCGATAAAAGTAATGACTTTGCTCTAGGGAAAGCATAAGATGACTTACTTTATGCTAATCTTCACTCAGTAAACAAATCATTCCCCCACCAAGAATCAGATCTATAAAAAGTAATTTTAACTTTAATGTGGAGAAGTTTGGGAATAGAATTCTTTTGGCTTCAGAGTGAATAATGCCACTTACAGAGAAAAGAATCTAAGAAAGGGTTGGCAAAAAGTGAGATGGTTTGGGAGTTAAGCCATGTCTTTTTTTTTTTTAAAGTAATTTTTCTGCTTTCCATTTAAATCAATAGTGTTCTGACTTGTGAATAGCAAAACTGAGTGAGCCCCATTGTTCAACTGAAATACCATTTCTCTTGAATTATTTTGTGCCAGAGCCCTGAGGAGCAAGGGTTTCAGGAGAGCAGAAGGAGCTCCGTTTTAAACATGCTGCCCCATGGGGGCCAGTACTTTGAATGACATTTGTATAAATCCAGTCACATACCTAAATTTGAGTGAATTTATGACTTGTAGTATTTATTAATGACTAAGGTTAATACTCCAGAATTTGGTGGTAGATACGACCACAAACTCTGTTGTTTTGGTGTTCATTGGAGCCTTGATTATTTAAAACAAATGTGCCACTTCTTCAGGCTCACCTGATTACACAGAGATACTGAAGGCAATTTCTACTGGGCCTTTGGTAGATATTTCAGTGACTTTTTGTGTTGGGGGAGTGGTGTCTAGGGTCATAAATATCAGTACAATGGCTGCAAGACCTTTTCAGGCAGAAACCGTAAGATGGTTACTTTGAGAAATAAAGGTTGCACATCAGGAAATGGTTTATTGTCAGGGGAACATTTAAGGATCTGACATTTTCCTGAACCAAAACTCTGTCTACAAATGTCATAGTCCAGAAAATTGTGATTCATCATTCTTACCATAAACAAATGTACCTTTCTGATTGTTTGCAATTCTTGCTTTACCTGCTAATTTTTACTTATTTACTTATTCTTCTAAGGAATAGTTTTTGGGCTTTTTTCCTTTTAAAGTATTGTTTTATGTAAATTAAAATGAGGTTACCTTTGATTGGTCACCTGCTTTTGAGATTAGCAGTTTGTCACTGAAAAAAAATTGTAACTTAAGTGCATAGCTTAACCTTTAGAAGAATTAATTGTAAGGATTTCTCTTTGAGGGAGTTTAGCAGATTATATATTCTGAGTAACCTCCCAGTTGAAACAACCGAAATGCCGTAAAAAGTTTATAAAGTATCTTTCTAAATATATTGCCAAGTTGGCACAAAAAAAAAAAAAAAAAAAAGAGAGAAAAGAGAGAGAAACCATAGAGACCAAAGACAAAAATGAAAGCAGGAATCCTGGATTGTTCTGGAATGTTCCTGCTGGGCTTTGGGGGTTGAGTTCCCATCTGATGGCCACTTAGGGCAAGAGGAATGGAGGATAAGGCCTCTGGTTGTCCATGTCGGAAAGTCTAATAAGGGATACCCTCAATGTAATGGTGATTAAGAAATAAGCCTGAGAGTGGGGGGATGGGGAGGGCGGAGGAGAAGAAAACCTGCCTGTTTTTACCTTCACACTAGTGAGGGAGAGGGAGCAGCAGGATGTGAATTCTCCTAAAATATGAGAAAGACTGACATGGGTACAGGTTGTCTGGATTGTTCCTCTGAGGTCCAAACATCCTCATGCCAAGAATTTAAAGGGCTCCCAGATTGGTTGCCTCCCAACAGGCAAATGGAAGCCAAATAGAAATCTTCTCTGGAGGAGTGCCACTTTAACTGAGGCCTCCACGAATTGCCACAGATAATATTTCAAGGGAATTCATTTCACAGTCAAAAATCTCAAATTAAAAAAAAAAACAAATCAGACAAAATCACCAGCACGAGAAATAGAGCAACAGAAGTAGCAGAGTGGACTTACCCATTCCTAATGTAAAATAAGTACATTAAATACACTTTTAAAAATAAACAATGTGATGCTGCTTTTACAAAAAAAATAAACAAGAAGCTTAGAAGTATGAGCAGGAAACAACATATTGTAAAGAATGACCAGATTGGGAGGAGACTAAGTAGAATTTCTACAAATAGGGCACCTGGGTGGCTCAATTGGTTAAGCGACTGCCTTTGGCTCAGGTCATGATCCTGGAGTCCCGGGATCGAGTCCCGCATCGGGCTCCCTGCTCAGCAGGGAGTCTGCTTCTCCCTCTCCCACTCCCCCCTCTCGTGCTCACTCTCTCTCACTCTCTCTCTCAAATAAATAAATAAAATCTTTGGGGGGGAAAAAAAAGAATTTCTACAAATAAGGAATATGGTTATTTACATTAAAAAATTCAGTTATTAGGTTGAAGAAATTAGATACAGCTGAAGAGAGAATAAATGAATTAGAATATGGATGTAAAGAAATTACCTAGAATGTAGCCCACCAAGAAGTGGAAAGCATGAGCGGTTAAGAGACCTGAAAACAAGGGAATCTTTTCAGAAATGATAATGCAATTGGGACCATTTTGCAGAGGACAACTGGCCCAAAATGTTACCGTGAAAATCACATAGCTGTCTCAACATCAAAGTAGACTTCAAAGTAAAAAGCATTGCTAAAGATAAAACTTCATTACCATTAAAAGGTTGAGTTTTATTTAAATATAATAATTCTAACTTTGTGTATATTGAAAGGCATGATTTCAAAATACAGAGAACAATTTAACAGAAATGCAAGTAAAAATAAATCCACAATCACAGAGGGACATTTTAACAGACCTTTTCTGTGACTGACAGAAAAAAATGGCTCCCCAAATCAGTAAATACATGGATTTGAACAATGTGAGTAACAAATGACTTAATAGATATATTTAGCATATCATACCCGACAGCTGCAAAATATGCAGGAACATACAGGAACATTTAAAAATCACTAATGGAAAAATAATTAGGTCATAAAGTTTTTCTCAGCAAGTTTTAAAAGATTGGAGTCATACAGAGTGTGTTCTTTGAGCACAGTAGGATTCAGCCAAAAGTCACTAACAATAACCAGAGGATGAACAGTTTCACAAACATAACATCATGTGAAAAAAGTCAGACACGAAAGAATACATGTTGTATGGCTTCACTGTACATGAGATTCAAGAATAAGGCAAAATTAGACTGTAGGGTTTATGGATGCATATTAAAGCAGGAAAAGAACAAAGGAAAATGAAGTAATTAATGTAAAAATCAGGATGATGATTACCTTTAGGAGGAGGGGGGCTCATTCAGAGCATCATAGGGCATCCTCCTCATTCTATTATGAAAAATGTTTTGAGTATCCTTACGTGTGTATTCTTTCAAATGGACTTTAGAATGATGTTGTCAAATGCCCTAAAACTCATTTGAATTTTGATTGGAATTATGTTAAATTTATAGATTTCCTTTGGGATTATTTACAGCTTTGAAATACTGAGTCTTCCCATCTAGAGATATGTGTTTCCAGTTATTCAGGGTTTTTTGTTGTTGCTTTTAGGATTCCTTAGGAAAATTTTAGAGCTTTCTTCATGTAGATTCCACATTTCATGTTAAGTGCACTCCTAAGTATTAATTTTGCTTCTACTGTGTAAGAGAGGGCCCTCCTCATCCCATGTTTTCTAACTGGTTATTGCTGGCCTATAAGAAAACTATAGATTTTGTTTAACTGCTTATCTTATTATTAGTTTTAATTTTAGTCATTTGTTTTAAAATAATATTTGTTGTGTTTTCGTTGTGGGGTAGGTATTAGTAGTCACTTTATAATAGTTTTTGAATAGACTTACTCGTCCTAGTTTACAGTTGAGAAAATGAAGCTTAGTGGAAGATAAAGAGATTGCTCAGGGTCACACAACTAAATAGTGGAGCTGAGGTTTTAATTCAGTTATGTCTCACAAAACTCTCTTTCTACCATGGGGAGTGTATTTTTCTTGATAAATTTAATTCAACAAAAAAATCATATAAAAATATTATGCTATGGAGATGAATGAGATAATGTAAAATTGCCTTGAAAGATTGAAGGAACATAAACGAACTATCCAAATTAATGTAGCAATTTTACTGAGAAATTTAAGGCAGGAGATTAATTAGAGAATAGCTAAGATCTGGCATTGCCTTTCAGTAGTTCAGAAATCATAGAGCTTGTTTGTTTATAAAACTTTTGAAATGTACTCTGAGCATCTCTGTCGGTCACATTGTGAAACAGATGTCTTCCCAGTGGTGTTTTTTTTTATAATTTATATTTTTTATTTTTATAAGTGGCATTTAGTGTGAAATCAACCCTGTGTGTGTGTGTGTGTGTGTGTGTGTGTTAGTGAAATCATCTCTGTGTATGTGTGTCTCTTTATGTGTCGTGTATGTGTGTGAAATCTGCTTGGGGAGGAGCCACTGCCAGAGACCCAGAGGGGAATGATGAAGATGTGGAATGATGCGGTGGCAGTTGAGGTGGAAGGAAGTGCTCAGATTTGAGACACACTCAGGTAGAAGAGGATTTCCCAGATTACATGGGGCAGGGTGCTGAGAGGAGAGGTCCTTCAGTCTCCTTAATGGCTGGGTTTTTCAGGAAAAGAATTTCTTCATATTTTTAAAAACCTTTAAATTCACCCGCACTTGTCCTTGCTCTTTCTCAAGCCTTACATCTTCCAAATACTGTGTCTGCTTTGTGTTCCGTGGACAGAAAAGACCTGCTCTCCCTTCCCTACACATAAATAAAGCACACCATTTTCAACACAGGAGAGGTGACAGGGATGCTTGGTCTCTCACTAGGAATCCTGAAGTGGATAAAACTGATTGACAACTTTGAAGGAGAGTATGACTATGTGACCAACGAGGGGACAGTGTTCACATTCAAGACAAATCGCCATTCGCCCAACTATCGCCTGATCAACATTGACTTCACGGATCCGGAGGAGTCAAAGTGGAAAGTGCTCGTTCCTGAGCATGAGAAAGATGTCTTAGGTAAGACTACATGCTACTGGAACACTGTGCTTTTGTTTTGGGTGAGAAGGCCAACAAATTGGTACAACTCTCATTCTCTGGTGACTGGTTACACGGTAAAGAACCTTCAGCCTGTCATCGAGAGTGAAGGGTCTGAATAGCACAACCAAATATTTACTGGATGACATCTGTGTGGTTAGTACGATATCATGCAGGGTCTTCATAAAAATTGTGGCTTTCAAAGGTAGTTAGTTGTTGTTTTAGTATCAGTTGCCTCTCTGTGTAGTTATTATTTGATAATCATCACTAACATTTAATTTTCTAAACCATTTAGACCAGAATCCTTAGCTTTTAGCTTTTGAATAACCTTTAGCTGTTTATATTATACCTGTTGTAGATCTCAGAGTGGATTCACAGTCCTCTTGTTAGAAAAGAGAAGAGACTGTTGTCAGATGTCATTGCAACTCACTGCAGTTGCTGGTGTGTGCACTGAGCTACATTAACCTCTTGAGAACCTCCCTTTAGCTTCAGAGTGCCCTTAAGTTCCCTCTTACTCATTTTCTCTGTGATTTTCTAAAAATGATATGCTGCTTTATAAATTATTCATTGCCTGAAAGCTAATTTGATTAGAATAAGACCCACTAATTTTGCTACTGTTTTTTACACAAAAGGAAAGTCCAGTACCTTCAAGCCAATGAAGAGTTTACTTGTTAGAGGTGAACTTCTGCTGATGGGTTGAATAGGGTAAAATCTAAGGCCATCCCAAATTGTGAAGGTATTAGATACAAAATTGGGAAAATAATTCCTTTTGAGATCTGCAAAGTGGCCCTGGGTCTGATAGAGCAGTTCTTAATGTGTTTTTCAGTGAATTAAAGCACAAGTATTAGAATCAGACAGGTCCAGGTTCACGTCCTAGAAAAAGTAAGGGACTCTTTCTCCCTTAGCTCAAGGCAGTATGCTCTGTGCTTGGCACATTCAACCTGGCCTTGGGTAGGAGTAGAAGAGAAAGGACAGACGACTGTCTGTCTCAGGGAGGGCTTCCTGCTGGGCCCTTGCTTCTGTAGTTCCCTTGGCCCTGGAAGAAGCACTGCTCTGGGTGTTTGCTTGAGAGTCTTCTCAGCTCTTGGGCATCTGGCTGTATCCACCACTTTCTTCTTCTTTTTCTTTTTTTTTTTTTTTTAAGATTTTATTTATTTATTTGACAGAGAGGGAGAGGGAGAAGCAGATTCCCTGCTGAGCAGGGAGCCTGATGCAGGACTTGATCCCAGGACCCCAGGATCATGACCTGAGTCGAAGGCAGATGCTTAACCGACAGCCACCCAGGCGCCCCAGTCCACCATTTTCTTCTGTACTGAGGTCTCCACATCCTTCTGGGCAGTTCTTTTGGATGGAACCCAAGACAACCCCATGCCTGCTCTTTCCTGCAAAACCCACATCTGGAACTCTGAGGCAGCCATGCATCCCAGGCCCTTCCCCTGGCTTCTAGATGTTCAGTCATAGTCCCTTTAGCTTCTCAGGTTTGGCTGTCTCATAAGCTGGGGTTCTCCCAAGGGGGGAGGGGGACCTGGAACATGACAGGGGCTCTCTTCAAGGAAATTACTCCACCTGCCTCCTCAGAAATCTTCATTTGTATTTGGATGAGGGATCCATGAGCCAAGGAACAAGGTTTTGGCCATTTCCTTTAACATCTTCATATGGGGAATCTGGTTTGTAGTGACTTTGGTAGCCTGATGGCTTCTGTCCAAACTGAGACAGAATGTCCCCCCAAGGATGGTAAGAGCCAGCATTTAGTGAGTGCTTCCTAAGTGCCACATGAATTGACTTCATATTTGGTTTCAAGTGAGCCTTAGTGGCATAAGTCTTCATGTAGGTGCCCTGGATGCTTTTCAGGAGCAAGTCAGATTGCATCTGTGATCCTCACATAGGGAGCTATGAAGAGATAGAAGTATTTCCCCAGACCCATGTCCTCTTTCTGCCTTTTAAAGTCCCAAAGAAGCGGTTTTACTTATGTCTTAAGGTGACATTCTCTTTCACTTGTAGATCGAATGAGATGTAAATCGATGCTTGGAGATTTGGGGGTGGGGGGTGATATATTTTTATAATCTTCCTTCTATAAGGTTATAAGGTCTTTAGACTAGAAAGAGGAAACCTTCAGTATTCACTAGAACTCATCAATTCAAAGAGAAGCGCTATTGCATTTGCTATGTATCATTAGCACAGAATGCCCTATGGAGAATAAAAACTAAAGATGAGTTATAAAGTACAGCCATAAAGTCAGAGCTTTTATTAACGACAGTCTACAAATCACCTTGTCTTTTTCTTATTCACTCTGTTTTATAATTCTGACATGCCCATAGTTAACACAGAGTGATTATTCTTTGACAGAAATAATTTACTTCAGTTTTTCCCCCGTACTTTAAAACATTAAGGCCACCTGAAATATATTGCTTGATTGCGGCACTTCAAAAAAAAATTGTATTGGACAATGAGCAAATCACTTTTGGATATAAGAGTTCTTCTGTCCTCACTTGGCGGAAAAGCTTGCTATGGTAATCCAAACAAACTAGCACCCTTGAGGCCCCAGGTGATCCTTAAGAGTTCCCTCTGGCCAGTGTCTGGTTCATATTGGTAATTAATAATCTTATAAGCATGAACCACTAGTTTCTTGGGTTGTAAGAATAAATGTCAAGAACCACCCCCCACCACACCCCACAGCATAAAAGGCTTTTCTTTTCTGCATGTTTGAACTATATTACCTGTTACCCTGTCCTTCCATTTACTATAGCATCTCTCCCTCTGCAGGGGGGCCCCATCTTTACCTCAGGCTGATCCTGTGCACACCAGAATGGGTAGTGCTCTGGGCCTGCCCTTCGTTTTCTCCTCTCCCCATCAGCCCCCTTACCTCCTGTCCCAGCTCTGTCACTGACGGCACCATTCCTGACCTCGTCGCAACCCCAGGAGTTGAGGAGGACTCCTCTCTCTGCCTTACTGTCCATATCCCCACGGTTACCACATCCTGATGATTCTTCTTGGAAAATGCATTTCTTTTCTTCCCTCCCTAGACTTCGTTCCAGCTTGATTTAATTTGGCTAATAATGGCAGTAGTGTTCTTCCTCATCTCCCCTCCATCCTTCCGTAGACGTCCATTGTTCTGCATCCTTCATTGCTATCATCTTTATTTATGTCATCCATCTATCCAAACAGTAACTCCCCAGTAACAGCTAAGTGAGAACTAACCTCCCCTGTCCGGCTCACCAAATCCCCTGCAGACCACCACCCTCTCCACCTACCCCACAATGAGCAACTTTTTTCTTCTTGGAAATGGATGTCTCACTTGTTCTCCTTACCAGTCTCCCTCCCTCCTCCCCTCCTTCCCTCCCCCTTCCCTTCCTCCTGGTTGTTCATATTCCTTTTCTCTCTCTATTTCCAGCTCTGGCTGTCCTTCCTTGAGTTGCCTGTCCTCCCACCACCTCATCCCCCAGAGAGGTGTCCTCTCTCTGACCCCACCCTAGGCACCTGTCACCTCATACCCCTGTACTCAAGATGCAGTTCAGCGCTTGTTTAGGGCTCTTGTGTGTTTTGGGTCCCCAACCAGCCTCTCACTTACCTCTGCTTACATGTTATTACTTGTATTTTTATATGATTGTGTCTTAAGGGCAGAAGTGACATCATCTGCCTGCTTGTTTCTCCAGCACCTTGCCAGGTATCTGGCACATACCCGGAGTACAATATATTTTTGTCGGAAAAACAGCCCTGACAGACATGTTTCTACCTCCTATACCATGATACTGGGCACAAAATAAGTAGGCAAGATTGGGGTGCCTGGGTGGCTCAGTTGTTAAGCGTCTGCCTTTGGCTCAGGTCATGATCCCGGGGTCCTGGGATCGAGCCCCACCTCAGGCTTCCTGCTCGGCGGGAAGCCTGCTTCTCCCTCTCCCACTCCCCCTGCTTATGTTCCTTCTCTTGCTTTGTTTCTCTCTGTCAAATTAAGAAATAAAATCTTAAAAAAAAAATAAGTAGGCAAGATTATTTGTATCACAAAATACTTTGTAGAATATTTTGTTTCCTCTGGACATGACAGTAACAATCATTTATTAAAGGAATATGCTGGAACTAGATGAACGATTACATCCAGTTATAAAATCACTTTGCAAGTCTCATTGCTGCATAGCACAATGGAGAGCTGAAGAACTGTTGTTCAATGAAGTAAGTATGCTTTTCACTCCTTTCAAAGCTACATTAGCTTTTATCTGTCCTTGCCTTTTCAGAATGGGTAGCTTGCGTGAGGTCTAACTTTTTGGTGTTATGCTACCTTCACGACGTGAGAAACATTCTGCAGCTTCATGACCTAGCCACCGGTGCTCTCCTCAAGACCTTCCCACTGGAGGTCGGCAGTGTTGTGGGGTACAGCGGTCAGAAGAAGGACACCGAAATCTTCTATCAGTTTACTTCCTTTTTATCTCCAGGTGAGAGTCTTTTCACCAGTGTTACTCAGCTTTAAAATCAGACTGATGTTTGGGTTTCTTTTGGGAAATGGAAATGGAATGCTGTATTATTGAAAATCCATATGCTGTATTATAGCCAGAATTACATAATGGGAATAAAACAGTAAGACAGATGCTTAGAACACAGGGAAATGTGAATGCCTAAAATGGCACACTCATTCATCTTATATCCTGAGTCTCTCTTCTGGGGACAGGACCAACTGCTATACCAGGTTGATTTAAAAAAATTAGTATGAATGCGTAGAACCTGAGATTCAGCTTTTGGTCTATACGGATCAGGATACACAGTGCAGAGTAACTAAAAGCATAAAAGAAAAATCTATAGTCTCATCTGACATGAAAAACCCATTTTCTAAACAGACTGAGAATAATTTGTGCTATTGTTAAACCGAATTAAAATATAATTCTAAAAGTGTAGTCTTACGTCATATAAAAAAAAACGTGGTTCAAGGAAAAAGGAAAAAAACATGCTTATAAGTTATGATACTGTGTTCCATGGTATGGGTTAACGTTCCCCAAAGTAAACATAGTTCTCTTTTTAACTTTTTTTTAGTTGGTCACATTCATTTTGCTGTTTTGGTTTTTCCTGCTTCTCCACTTGGCTGCCCAGGTTTTGTTGTAGCCAAAGCCACACACATACTCTGATTTGTCCCAGGAGCCTGGCTGAGTTGGCAGCTTGCAGTTGACTGAGCAGACCCTATCTTAAAAGCAATCTGGCTGAAAACATTTCTGCACTTCCCTCGTTTGTTTTTCAAGCTCCTTCATAGCCCTTTTGTCCCGTCCGGCTTTATGGCAATAATTTGGTCCCTGGCACAGTCAGCAGATGTAGGGGAGAGAACTAGGCAGGTACCGAAGTGGCTCTTTCCTCATGGGGTTCAGCCAGATGGCAGCGATGCCTCGTCTACGTGTGTGTGCGCGCGTGCGCGTGCATCTGAGTCACAGAGCAGGCAATCATGAGGAATCTTATCGGCATGATAGCTTGCTGTCGGGGTTACTGAAACCAAGAGAGTGATGTTCTTCTGTAAGTAGGTCTGATGGTAGACCCAGAACACCAGCAAGCTCTATTTCCCATGTGCCTTTCAGAGGATCCCAGGGGGGCTGGGGAAAGTGCCCGCGGCCATGTGGAAACCGGGCCCAGTGCCAGGAGTCGGAAACTAACAGGTCAGGAATCCCATGTCAGGGGGTCGTATGCCACACCCCTTCTGCCCTGGGGTACAGTGGCAGCCAGGGGACCAGAACTAAGAAAAATCCATTTCTTCCAGATTACCATTCTCAACCCACTGCTGTGGGGATTCACCATTTATTTCCCCAACTTAAACTGGTCCAGAATTTTTACTTTGAAAATCCCGTAGCTTAAACAGTTTAAATGGATAAAGGGCAATGAGGAGAACAGGGTAAGGGTGATTCACCCATTCTTAATAAAAGCTGGAGTCCCCAAAGGCCCATAACCCTCCTTCAATGACTCCATGTGACCATTTATTTCAGGAACAGGCTCATCATTACCTGGGCAAGAAAGGGCTCACTGACCTAGTGTTAAAGGATGGGTTCCGTGCCAAGCAGTGAAACGCTGTCTGTGACTCTTCTGGCTGGGAAGTTTGAAAAGTTGAAAAGTTCTGTACTGCTGAGCAGTTTCTGAACAAGCTTTAATTTGTTGTTGTAATGCTTTGTTCTTCCCCTTTGTCTTGTCGTACTCATTTGGCTCCATCTTTCTCTTTTTCCCTTTAATGCAATTTTTTTTGTATCTAAAACCAGAGAACAGGGCTTCTAGACTCAGGCCTTCTGGTCCAAAGTAAAAACAGCCATCAGAGCATTAAACTGGATCTCTCGAAAGCAAGAACTGTCAGTGTGTGTACATACACATCCACGCACATGCATACCAGAGGCTGCCTTTCCCTGGTCTCTGAAGATTAGCTGTCTACTACTGAGTAAACAACAGAGATACTAAATTATAAGTAAAGCCTCAGGGCCAGAAATAACTACGGCTCCAGCTGTTTAGGACATGTGGTGCATCTGGCCGGTGGGCACCAGCTGACTGTTTCCCATGGAGGCACATAGTGAAGACTGTGTGTCTTGAGCCCAAGCTATTTAGGACTCTTGTACCTTGAGTCAAACTTAGGAGACAATGAGCAGCCAGGGCAATTTGGAACACAATGCACTTATTCCCTGTGGCCCAAACCACTTAGTGGTTGAGCTGATTAATTCTGTATTCATGGAACCTCAGAGGGTTGTCTAAGGTTGGCTCCAGACAGATTTGTACCTTGTAATAATCCAGTATAGCAAGTCCCAGGTGCATGGCTCTGGGAAACAGGGATGAGCAAAGAAGCCTTTGCCAGACTGTTTGGGAAAGGCAAAAAAAAATTTTAAGACTTAATTTTTTAGAGCAGTTTTAGGTTCGTGGCAAAATCGAGAAGGTACCAGAGATTTCTGGTATACCCCTGCCCCCACATCACAGCCTCCCCCATTATCAGCATCCCCTACCAGAGTGGGACAGTTGTTACAATTGATGAACCTACATTGACACATCGTAATCACCCAGAGTCCCTAGTTTACATTATGGTTGACCCTTGCTGTTGTACATTTTGTGGGTTTGGACAAATGTATAATGACATGTATCCATCATTATAGTATCCTATAGAATATTTTCACTGCCCTAAAAATCCTCTGTGCTCCCCCTATTCACCCTTCCCCAACAACCACTGATCTGTTTACTGTTTCCACAGTTTCGTCTTTTTCCAGAATGTTACATGGTTGGAATCATACAGTATGTGGACTTTTCAGATTGGCTTCTTTCACTTAGTACTAGGCATTTAAGTTTCCTCCATATCTTTTCATGGGCTCAATAGCTTATTGCTTTTAGCCCTGAGTAATATCCCATTGTCTGGATGTACCAAGGTTTATTTACACATTCATCTTCTGAAGGACATCTTGGAAGCTTCCCAGTTTTAGCAGTTATGAATAAAGCTGCTATAAACATCCGTGTGCAGATTTTTGTGTGGACATAACTTTTCAACTCCTTTGTGTAAATACCAAGGAGTGCAAACATTTTTAAGATTTGTTTTAGTTTCCATTTATGTTTTTTTTATTTTAATAACATTAAAACCCACCCTGTACGGGTGGGTGTATATGGGTCATCTTTTAGAAAAAAGTTCTTTTGCCTTCTCTGTACATATCCAGTTTTTTAAATCCTTTGATTTTTTCTTTCACAGTTTCTCCCAGAGTTTCCCCTTCCTCTTAACTCCCACTCCCATTTCTTTTACCTCCTTACATTTATTTTAGATAATTGGGAATATATGAGCTGATCGTCCCTGCCTCCTTCCTGTTACTAAAATGGCCTTGTTAAACCATTGATTTCATCAGGAGACCTGTCTCCTCAAGTCCAGGCACCTCCTCTGGCCTTAAGGGACTTCCATAACCCAGTTCTCTCTTTCACCCCTAAACGTGGAAATTGATTTCCTAGAGATGACCTAACCAGTCCTCCAGTTTATGATTCTAAGATGTCTTCTCCAAATCCCTTGGACTTACCAAGCCAAACCAGACAGGACACAAACATCATTAGATAATAGGGATTCACATTACGTGAATGTGCAGTAGGCTCATCTAGGCTAACCCAGATGGATCTGTAAAGAGAAGGTATTGATCAAACTTAAGCCCTGGTACGTTCAGGTTTAACCCAGCCTCCTCCACGGTGCCACTTCTGCGCAGGACAGAAGAGTAGAAGTCAGGTTCTTGGCACCCTTTCTCTGAACAGTAGCCAGCCCCTGTTTCCTACTTATTTCATTCTGCTGTTACGGGACGTGATGTCTTAGTTTTTCCAGATAAACAGGCATTTAGAGTACATTTCCTATTCATTGTGTTTCACAGAGGAATTTGTATTCTAGTACTTTGGTGACTTGTGTAAGGTCATGGACCCAGCACCTGTCAGAAGTGGGAGTCCTGGCTGCCTGGTCCTTTGTCATTCACTGTGGTGCAGGCTGCAGTGGTCCCAGGGTGAGTCAGGGTGGCACATGCTTGGTCTGCAGTCTTTTTCGTTAGTTGTTTGGTGGTTCAGGCTTGGTTTTGTTTGTTTGTTTTTAAGGATTCAGATTTTTTTGTGTGTTTTGAGGAAGGGGGGCAAGTACATACTGATGAAGAAGCTTTTCAAAAATTAACATATCTCTGAAAATAGCCTCGCCCTCAAGATTACATTCATCTAGACAAGGACAATATTCAGTATATTTGGTACATGAGAATGTATGCCCCCCCCCAAAAAAAGGTATGCCCAGAGTGTAGTTTGCAACTACTTGATGTATAAAGACGTATTTCAACAGATACCCAAGTATGACTTAAACTAGGAAAGCCAATACTTTGGTCATGTTACTTATCTTCTGTCGATATTAATCAGACTTCCTGTTATAGTACCTTAAAATAATTTGTCTGTAAGCGTGAGACTTGCAATGACATTCATAGGGATCAGCAGTCATGCTATTAATGAATGTAAACGTATTATCCTTTGCCATTGGGGGTGCAGAGTATTGTTTCCCATCTGTTAATGAAATACACGCACAGAGGAGTTGAGAAGAAAGCAAGCTACCATTATACGTGATCAATTTGAATGTACCCTGTGGGAGTACTGTTTGGTTTCTAGTTTTCCAGGAAGTATTGGGATCACTAAATCGATTTTCCATATATTTGACAGCATATGTTTAAAGTATCGTGTGGGAGGGTTGTTTCCACACCAGCCACTCTGGATGACTAATTCTGTTTCATAAACCACCCCAGTGTCGTTGTTTCCAAATAGCAACGACTCATCTTACTTATTGTTTCTTTGATTGAGTTCTTAAGTGTTAGAGTGTTAATAGCATTAAATTCAGGAAATGGAATTTTAATTACTGATTAAATAAGCTGGCATTCTTGATGTATATTCATTAATCTGTGTTGTGCACAGTTAATGGGATAATCAAAATTTTAAAAGCAACTCTAAAATGGTACCTGATCATCTCAGGTCCCTGATTGCTGTCCACACATGTGTCCACAGATAGGGGGGTGTCAGGTATCTGGAGCCCCGGAGTTCCCATCAAGAGACCCTGACTGGCTGTTGACTTTGGGCAAATCGTTTGAGTTTTCCATTGTACTCACCTTGCAGGTGAAACGGCCCTACATGAAGTTTCCCATCTTCTTTGACCTGCACTCCTAAGCGACCTGGCATAGGGAAGACCTGTTAAGTTTCCACTGTGACGTTTTTCTGCCTCTTCTCATACTCACAGAAGGCTATGGAATCTTCTAAAACGTCCTTGCAGATTACGGTTGTAAAATTGAAGGCCGCATGTGGTGGCGATGATGAGTGAACACTTACCTAGCACCCCACGCACCGGACTGTTCTAAGTACTTGTGGTGCAGTGACCCTTACTTGGCAGCAGAGAATACCTCGGTCCCTCACTGATGCTCCTCTCTTGCTACTCATGGGGTCCGGTTGTGCCTTGTGATCCTTGTGCTCCCCCCCCACCCCCCCAGTGAGTTTGTGGACTAACCCAGGACTTCTGCTTCCTTCTAGGTATCATTTATCACTGTGACCTCACCAAAGAGGAGCTGGAGCCACGAGTCTTCCGAGAGGTTACTGTGAAAGGGATCGATGCTTCCGATTACCAGACAGTCCAGGTATGGAGCATTTACAAGAGTCAGAAAACCTGGCTGCCAGGCCGGGCCATCCCCACCCTAGTGGGTCAGGAGCCGTGGAGAGAGTGCTCGGGAGTACAGACCACAGGTGTTGTCCCGGGCACGGAGCATCGTCCCGCCCTCCTAGAGCATGCAGCTTCTGCTCGCATAGCTGCTGCTCTCCATGGGAAGCTGGAGCCCCCGTGCGGGGGTCTTACTGCAGGAGCTGCCAAAGCAACACCATTTGTCTGCTTGCCTGAGAATTGGCTAGCCCAGGTCTTGGGGTGTCTCAAGTAACAACGTGGATCTGCTCTATACAAAGTCTTGACTCGAGCGCTGCCAGTCTGTCTTTTCTGCCTGACGGTCACAGGTGCTTGTGCCTGGCACAGCCGAGGCGCTCCGTAAAATACTAGAACGAATGACTTAACTGATTGTCACAGCACCACAAGCTCCGTCTCTGGCCACCCATCCTTTCAGGTTAAGAATCTACATTTTTGTTTTTCCAGCTCCCCGAAGGCATTAAGTCTTCCAGAAACTGAATCACTTATTGATTGAGGATGTAGCATGTCTGTTTCCTTTGCAATGGAAGGTCACCTGTGAGGTACCAGGTGTTTACCAGGCCTTTCCCACCTGGACGGCTGGACCACACAGACCACAGATTAGGAATCCGAACTCTGGGAAGGAAGTGTAGAACACAGAGCTGGATGCTCCCAAGGATGTTTCTGTGAAATCAGGGCATTACTTTAGCTTGTTGAGTTACCCTTCACCTGTCTAGAAACGGTCAAGATGATGGGCTAGATCTAGATCGTAAGTAAAGTGTTGTTTACAGAAACCCATGGTGGGCAGGATCTGGCCCAGGCTGCAGCCTGTCATCCCGTTGTTCTAGATCAGGAGTTGGCAAACGGGCCTCTGGTTTTGTGGGAGAACAGCCATGCCCATCTGTTTACATAGTGTTGGTGCATTAATAGGGTGGGTGCAGAAGGCCTATATGGCCCACTAAGTCTAAACTACTTAGTATTTGGCCCTCTAAGAAAAAGTTTACTAATCCCTGGTCTATATTAAAAAGTACTTCTAAAATCCAAATGTTCTCAGTAGGTGCACAGGGCCTTTGTCACTTCAGTCTCTGTCAGGCCTGAAATGTGCATATACTCATTGGGTGACACTGGGTGAGTCACTTAACCTTTCTTTTTTTTTAAGATTTTATTTATTTATTTATTTCTTTGAGAGAGCACAAGCAGGGAGAGCGGCAGGCAGAGGGAGAAGCAGACTCCCCGCTGAGCAGGGAGCCCGATGCAGGGCTCGATCCCAGGACCCTGGGATCATGACCTGAGCCGAAGGCAGATGCTTAACCAACTGAGCCACCCAGGTGTCCCTCACTTAACCTTTCTACTGCAGGTTTTTTTTAGCTGTAATATAGAGATGGTATTCATTTTACAGAATTCCTGTAGGGTTGTATGACATGATGTATATTAAGTGTCTGGCACATAGAATATAATCCATTTTTCAATCAATATTAGAAATAAATGTAACAGACTATTAGTCTTCTGTATCTGTTTTGGCTTGCTGCTGTGTTCATTTTCAAGGTGAGCTGTTGCCTGGAGAGAGATTCTGTGGGAGCCAGTAGCCCGTCTGGCGCTTACATGGTTCGCTAATTCACCCTAGTCTTGTATTAGACTTTAAAAATCATTTTTAGGCTGTTGTTCTTTGCCGTTATCCCTTTTCTCCATGTATTGAAAAATTGTCCTTACCAGATGTCACATGTGACCTCCCCAGGACCTATGTCTAGTCAGCAACCCCGGGGCCAGGGTGTGCACATATACACCATCGCCTCCCCCATCGGTAGTGCCAGGGATGCCCAAGCAGCACCCACTGACTTCCCTCTTTCACCCTCAAGGGTGCAGCCTTGGCTGCCCTAGAATTGGGCGGTCACCCAGGAGAGACCCCCTGTCATCGCCTCATCTCTACTATGCAGCCCCTCAGCTCTATTTAAAAAACACATTATTGTCTTCTCCTTGCCAGCTTCCCACAAATAATGAGTGCTCAAGTCTGCAGTTACCTTTGGGGTTCAGGTGAGGGAGAGGCACCTGTAATAATGCCAGGGAGGCAGCTGCTTACAGGGAAGTAACTCTTCTCACAGTGAGGGCGGTTGGAGTTGTTTCTCCTGTCAAGTAGCTCTTCTTGTCCATGCTGGTAATAGTAATATTCTTGATGGTGATACACAGAGAAACTAGTTACCAGCTAATATGTATTGTTTTCTTTTATAAATGAAAAGATAAAACATTACAGCTGAGCAAGTGCTTGGCGGAGTAGAAATCTCTCCGCCATGTAGGTCGCCTGACATCTCCCCATTTAGCCGGGGAAGAGACGAGCTGGGGTGATGCCAGTAGTCTGTATCATGGGACAATCCAGCTCCTCTGTGCCTGGCTCCCTGCTTGACAAAGAAAACTTCCCCCAAAACAACCTTTTGTTTCTACCACTGCAGTAGGGAAGAAAAAAGGGAGGAAGATGATAAATATTTAAAAGGGTAGTAACTGGACAGAACACATTGCACCCCACATCTCAGTGCACTGCTCCTCATTTCTGGATTTTAGAAAGTGGAGCTATGCCTGTGGACAGAGTAGATGTATAATGCCTACAGGAGAGTTTCTCTCTAGTGATCATACACATCAGACGTCTTGCAGTGAGTTAACAAAACAGAATTCTTTCATCGTTTACAGGTGCCTTTGAAATGCTCTTTGATACCACAACACCATAGACTTATATCACTTAAACTCCATTGTGCAGTGGTTTAGAGTCACGTGTATCAGCAGAGCTTTGACGTGAAATGTGAGCGTGACAGATGTTCTCACATTTTGATTAGGCTCTCAGTGGTGTTGCCAACAATGACCTAACCATTGTAAAAGCAGGCCCTAGAGAGGGATTTGTGCATGAATGGAAAATGTCATGATGGTGTGTAATAGAAACCACAGCATTTTGGGGGGAAAAAAGGATATTTTTGTTTTCAGTCACTTTGGGGTAATGTCACTTTTGATTCCTCTTGACCCTGGTGTTTATATTTATTCCATATGTGATTTAACAAGAAGATCCTCTGCACCATTTGCAATTCCTTCTTACATTTTGTGAGGAATGTTATCATTGGGAGCAAACACTGCAGCACAGATTATGCTGCATAGTTGGTCGATGCAATTAATGATGGTCATGACCATGTACATCTACCTGGTGGGGTAGCTGGTAAGATAGACCAGGACAGGGAGAAAGAGAAGGTCAGAGAAACATGTGGCTAAATAAACGACAGAGGACTATTCTTGCGTGCTGTACATTCACCCAGGACCCAGCGCATCTTGAATTTGGGTGGGGGGGGGGGGGGGGAGGTCTTGGAGGATATGGTGTCATATTTCGCTGGCAGACATAGAACAGAACTGTCCGTATAACCTTTACCCGTTCCTGACTACAGCTGCGGGTGGAAAATTGATCTGTATCAGGAATATAATTTTGAAAATCAGATCCTTGAAAAACTGTTCATTTCTCTTCCAATCGGGGGGGGGGCGGGTAACATAAAAATTTAGTTTTAGATAGGGTTATCAAATCTGCAGTTGACTAATCCTGTCTTTATTTTTTCGTTGTGAATGATACGTCCACATAATATTGATTAGAACCTCTGCGCCCCTCTTTTTAAAAAGAAGCTGAAATACTGAACATTAGAAATTACATTCATAAAATAAGTTTGGTGATAAGTGATTTACCTGAAAAAAATCTGTCTACCTTTATAATCAGTAATGTGTTTCATTTTAAACAAACGTGAAGTAATAGGGACATGGTAGTTAAATTTAGTCTGTCAACAAGTATGACCTGACCTTCAGTGCCGCTGGTACTGTTTGAATACAGAGAATTTCTAGACACAAGGCATTGACCCTGGGAAATTTACAGTCAGACTGGAAAGTTGAGACATACAGATCTGAAAGGTCAGACACCGCCAGGGTGTTCTGTGAGTGAGCAAGGGCAGGGTGCAGCCTTCAGTCACAGCTGCAGTGTTGAAGACACAGGAGGGTGGGGGCTTCCGGAATCCCTAGCTCCCCATGAGACTCCTGACCAGTTTTGCCACCACCCTCGTTCAGAGACTGCCTCTGCCTTCTCGGGGCAGGTTAATTTCATAATTTCACCGCAAATTCAAGGAGGGAATCATGCCCTCCGTATCCCGTGCAGTGGGCTTGCCTTTTGTCGTTAGTGGATGGGGTAATGTTTGCATTGTGGTGGAACGTGGCATGAGACGTAGTGGAGCAAAGTACACTTTTTGGTTTCTCAGTATCTCATTTTTGTCCAGCCAGGCTGAGAGATTGGCTTTTTTTTCCTCCCCAAATGAAAAACAAAATTTATAGACCTGAAAAAGAACAGTGAACGGAGTGTACTGTGAATAAACTCCATTATCGACAGTTTCCACATTTCATAAAAGACAATAAATTGGAAGGAAGGTCCATCTTATGGGTGAAAGCAAACAGTATAGTATGAAAATAGTAAGAATCATCTTGATTCCTGTTTTCTTATGCTCAGTAGGGACTTTGCTGAGGTTTGCCTGTAGTAATGCATATGAAACACCAGGATCATCCCAAAGGTGGTTTGCTGGGTAACTGAAAAGAAATGTTAAAATTAAGTAATTCTTTGGGTTTACTAAGATGCCTTGAGGTAGAGGGAGTGGGAGTTTTTTTCTTTAATTTAGTGTAGGTTTTTCTAACCTTGGTGATAACTGGTTTGTGGTTGCTAGTTTACACAGGCTTTGCCATTCAGAGAACATGTTCTCAGAACATTAATTAGTCTTTTAACATTTGTTAACTTCTGTGCTGAGCTCATGGCACATCTAGTTTTTGAATATTGACTCATGCACATCCCCAGTGAGCTGACCATTGAATTGGTGATCATGTTTTTCTGTAGCGCTGTGTTCTCGCAGGTACCAGTCAGAAATCTTCAGAAATGTTAGTGAAGAGTGACTGGGGGAACATTTTCAAAAAGAACTTTTTGAGGGGTCACTGTGCTTGCATATGATTAGGAAACTGCTTTAAGTTGTTCTTGATGATTTAGTGCCTGAGCATCCCAGTTACTTGAAATATTATGTTTCATAGAGGCATATTCTTGCATAAACAGATTCCCACCCTTCTTTAGAACTCTCTTTGTCGTGCAGGCATTCTAGATTGAGGGTATAATGTTTTATTCAGAGGGTACATGTTTATGTCTCTTTCCCCTTTTGGTATCAGCCATCTTAAAATAATTTGACTGTAAAGGTTGTTAAAGAGTTGTTTTTTGTTGTTGTCTTATAATAGAGAAATAAGTTATGGGGGCCCAAGTCAGTGCCATCCTCATACCACTGTAAATAAATCCTCTTCCGTGTTTTAAAAAGGACATCACTTTGCAGCAACCTGCAAACATGTAACCCTTTTCCAGTAAAAATCACAAGGTGGCCTTGAGCATTGAGCAGTCAGTCCCCATAATGAGAAGCCTGGGGAGGTCTCTTGAGCCTCCTGTGAGGCTTCACTGTGGCAACATGGGTGAAAGCCAGGCCTGTGCTGACCTTGCTCAGAGCTTCTCTGAACTGTGCTGAGGAAATGGAATCTGCATGGAGATGGGGGCCAGGAAGACCGCTGAACCCACCCTGGTGACTGAGAGCCTGAGGAGGGCAGCCAGGAAAAAAGAAGCCCTCTTTGCTTGGCTCTCCCGGGACACGGTGGTGACTCAGCAGCAGGCATATTTGCTCAGCTTATTTTGCTGAGATGTTAATGAGTTAACAGGTGTTGATTCTATTTGAATGGCTCAGATTCACTTCCTAGAAGGCCGTCTAGGTTTATTATTCTTTATTGTATTAGAGGCCCTAAATGTCAGAGATCAGGCTATGTGGAAACTCAGTACCATAGGTGACAACTATACTCACTGGAGATTTGTTCATCCTTAGTACACACATAATTTGTAATTTGTACATTACAAATTATATTACATTTGTTAATCTGTACATTACAGTGTATCAGATATCTACAGATAATACTGAGCTTACTGTCCTCCGTAATAAAGCCACTTAAATAGATTCAAATTTTGTTTACCTTGTTCTAAGAGTCATGGCTTTTGAGATCCATAAAAAGTTGCAGGTTACTGAGCTTTGTTGATGTGCAGGTGGGTCGATTTCAGTTAACTGAAAACAATTCAGCTAACTGCTAACAGTTTTAGCTCCAGCTCCTTGCTAGAAAACTATCTTGGGAAAAGAATGTCCTATTTCATTATCCTATAGAAAACAAAGTAGCAAGTAACTTCCTTCTTGTTATAACTGAATCAGTAGCATGGTATCATCTATGAATAATGGTATGTGTACAAATGGTACTTATCTTTTGTCATTTTAATAATTTTTTTTTGTTTTTAAAAATTAATCTGAATCTTGAGGCACCCAGGTGGCTCAGTTGGTTAAGCGCCCAACTCTTGGTTTTGGCTCAGGTCACCATCTCAGGGTCTTGGGATCGAGCCCCATATCAGGTTCCATGCTCAGAGTGGAGTCTGCTTCTCCCTATCCCTTGGCCCCACTTCTCTCTCTCTTAAATAAAGGGATAAATCTTTAAAAAAATAAAAATTAATCTGAATCTCAAGGTATGTTATTCAGATTAGATTCAGCTGTGAGCAACAGGAAACATCAAAATAACCATGACTTAAAGAAGAGAGACGTTTATTTCCCTCCCACAGAAAAGAAGCACAGGAGGAATCAGTCCAGGGCCGACTTGGTATCTAAGGTTCGAAGAATCCAAGCTCCTGCTCTCTTGCTGCTTCCTCACCCGTCGCTTCGGTTCCCAGTGTCTTTTCCTGGCCCTCCAACACTGCTGGCCATCCAGCCACATTATACCCACTTTCTAGCCGACAGGAAGGCAGCAGTGGGGAAGACGATGGAGGTGGGGGAGGGAAGGTGCATGCCAGCTATCTTAGAAGCATGTTTGCTAAAGGTGACATGTATTCTGTCTGCTTTCATCTTACTGGTGAAAAAGTACTCGTCTGGCCACACCTAGTGCAGTAAGGGTTAGAGATGTAGTTCCAGAAAAAAATGTTTGCAGCTAAAAATTTGGGTCTTTTTATGGAGGAGAAAGGGGAATAGACATTGGGAGACAACTAGCAACCTGTCACACAAGACAAAGCAGGACTTCAGCAAAAATTTTTGGTGTGGATGTGGCACCTGGGTGGCTCAGTTGGTTAAGCAACAGCCTTCAGCTCAGGTCATGATCCCAGGGTCCTGGGATTGAGCCTTGCATCAGGCTCCCTGCTCAGCGGGAAGCCTGCTTCTCCCTCCCTCTCTCCCCGCCCACCGCCCCCCCCCCCCCCGCTCAATTACTCGCTCGCTCAAATAAATAAATAAATATCTAAAAAAAATTTTTTGTGTGTGTGGACCCTGAGACCAAGGAATCCAGTACCTAAACCTCAGGATCAGGATTAGAAAAACAAAGACTGAAAAAGGTGAATATTCAAATATTATAATTACAGACAGCAGAAATCATGTACTACGAAGAAGCACCCTTTAAAAGAGGCTCTTCTCCCATGAAGAAAGACCTTTAATATTGCTTCCAGAACATGAGTATATGTATTTCTTGAAGTTTGGTATTAACTTTAGCAGAAGTGTGATGCAAGGCAACATGGGACTCTGAGAATTAGAGTCAAGATGAAATGTAAGGGGTTATCTCGGGGAGGATGAAGAAACCAGGTAAGCTAGGTCCACATGGCTCTCCAGACGTTCGACTCCGTGCTAGAGTCTTCTTGCCTGGGAAAGCCAACTCCCAACCACCCCTCCTGTGAAGGACGTGGACACGGGCCATCCTTGTAGGACCTGCTCATTAGAATGGAAGCATGGCATGCATCAGCCTTTGGGGAGGGGGTCAAGTCTCTAATTTCATAGCCGCCTCTTTGCTTGTTCCTAGGTGATCTATTCTTCCACTTCCCTATGTTTTTGGGCTGCAGACAAAGTTGTATGCTTTCCAGTTGCATATACATTAGGTTCATATAGTTGAGACCTCTCATTTTACAAATGAGGAAACCAAAAATCAATGTGTTTGAACAAAGGTAACAGTGTAAAAGTAATTGACAGAACTCCAGAGCTGTGCTAATCTGCACACTTTGTTATCAGGATGAATTATATTTGCACTCTCCATAGCTCAGTTACTGTTTTTTCACCTCTAAAATAAATTAGACTAAAAGGCTTCTAAGTTTCTATGTCTGCTTACCTTTAAAAATACGTTTCTGCATCATGTAAGTATCCAGCGATTACTTCGTAAATACTTGCAGAACCTGTTAAACAATAAAATACTCTTTGTGAAAGGGGAGACACGAGGGGCCCAAAATACATTTTAAAAATTGCTTATAAATATTATGATTTATTTTAGTGTTCACTTCTAATCTCCTTGTTGCATGTTAATGAGATTCTCATTTCCTTATCCATTTGGTTAGATCATATATGATATATTCAGATACAAATACATACGTACATTATAGTTTAATCAGAGGAGTTTTATGTAAGTCTTAAATGTTGGTCCCTACACGGCATCTTGGAACTCCACTTAAAAGTGAACTAAAACTTGAAGTGTTTATGGTTTTGCTTTTGTCATCTTATCTCTGCTGGGCTTCCCCCAAGATCTTTTCTCAGGTTGGCACTAATACCAGTTCGGGTATCAGGTTGCTTCAAACTCAAATTCAGAAGAATAGCCTCAGGTTTATTTTGGCAGTGCTAGCCCAAGACCTTGGCTTCTTGTGCAGTGAACCCGGAAAGACACTTTTATGCCCAAAGCAGGCGACCTTCTCAGTTGCTTCTTAGACAAGTACACCCATTCCAGTGTCTGTCCATCATTTCTGCCTTCTTAATGGGTGAAGTTAGATTAAAAGTTAATAGGATTAGGTGGATATCTAGAAACTGGAATCTGGAAATTGCTTAGATTTTCTCTGTATGGAGAAGGCTCAATAGGAAAGAGTTGGAGTAATTTTTCTCCTGCTTTTCTGTGATAGTATCACCCCTAAACCCCAGGGGTACGTCTTAATGTAGGCTGCCACCTAGACAAGTGTTCTTTGGCTTCCTGCTCTGCTCTGTCTTCTCGGGCAGATGGGGAGAAGAGAACATAGGAGCTTAGTGTGGGCTCTCCACCTGCTACATAGTTCTTCCCTCCCCTCTCCTTTGCCTGCATTACGCTGATGGCCGATGGATGAGAGATGGAGTAAAAATAGACCTGGCACTGCAGACATTCCATGATCTCCCTGGAGGAAAGACCATTACGGCCTAACTTCGTTGGTCTGTGAAGAAGAAAGGAAACATGTTCCATGTCCATAAGTATAACCTTTTGATTGGGGTCAAGTGTACCTTGACCTGGGTTTAGAGAAGTAGACTTGATCATTCTCTGTTCATTCCCAGTGCTGACTCTAAGTATAAGTGGCAGATTAGAAATGTTGTAATAGTGATAAACATGATGGCAAAATATCGCCAGTTAGAAGGCATTGTGAGGGTACTAAACAGGGACACACACAGGTTTTGGGCTGCGGACATTGTCATTGTCTGAGTCAAGTGGGAGCTCCTCTCCCCAACTCTTGAGGCCCTCTTTCATCCAACCCCGCAAAAGTGCTGCCTCGCTGCCCCAAGTCCCCACCCCAAATACTCGGCATCGTCAAGGCTCAACTCCCACCATGGGCAGACTTACCTCTGCCTGGCTCTCCTTCCTCCACACTCCATCGTCGTACTGTTCATTTTCTTTACCGCATTTTCTGAAATTCTATACATTTTGAGTACTCAACCAAGTCCCAGCTTCTGTAGAAGCTTCTCTTCTTGTTTCTGGCCTGGGAAACTCCGGCGAAAGCGAAAGACAGGGAAAGGGGATAGTGTGCTGTTACTTGGAAGTAGACCATGGATGTGGGCACACCCTGCGCCAGGCTGCATGCCCGTTGTTCTCAGTGCCTCTGCTCCTTTCGTCACACAGTCAGGACTCTCATGATTTCCATTCTCGAGGGGAAGAGGCTGCAGTGTAGGGAAGTTAGATGAGTTGTCCCTAATCACACGGTGGCATAGCTGGTGCTAACGGCCCTGAGGAGCTCAGCCAGCTTCTTCCCAGTTGTCCCAGTTCACCAGTTGAGTACCTGGAGGTAGGTGGTTCTAGGTCTTCATGTAGGAACTAATAGAAAATGCTGTGGCTTTATTTAGACCCTGGAGAAAGCTTCATCGCTCACCTTGGTTAATGTCTCAAAAGAAGGAAATGTACATCATCTACTCAAGCTGTATTGATAAATGCAGCCCATATAAATTCTTACACATTTAAAATCGTCTGCTAGTTGGTTCTGCTGAGTTAAGTCATAGCTGACCGACCTTGTGTCCTCCCTTGCCTCCAGCTGCGTTCGTCTACATGTGTATGTATGAGTAGATACCATTATTAATATGCATGTAAACATATCTTTAAATGACTTAAATTGACTCTCAAACAGAAAACCATTTAGGCTGCAAGTAAAATCACTGTGTATGTGCTGCCTTCATCAGGACCCTGAAGCCTTCCATGTTTTGCATAGGATATAGCTAGTTCAGCTCCGACGTTTAATGTGCATAGAGCTAATTTAAATATTTGGAAAAGATTAGAGAAGAGTATAAATACTCTAAACTGTGGCTGGTGCTTTGCTAGAGAATCTGCAGATTTGACTGTTGAAGTGCCGACTTTGAATCATTGCTCAGAATCTGCAGAGACAGGAGGGACCAAGGAGTGTTGCGGGGCATTGCGGCCCCACCTCTGCTCCCCTGCCTAGACTTCCACTCCTCCTCTAGAGCATGTACAACTGCCAACAGGTGACTTCCTCACCTGCCATCAGAAATTGGTCAGCCTTGTTGTGGGGAGGTGGGATGGGGAAGAGAACCACTTTCATTCATCCAGTCTGTGTGTTTATTAAGAATTTACTCTGTACTGTGCATTGTGTTAAACAGTGACCCAGAGAGCTGTGGTCTTTGCCCTTATGAGGAGTACAAGCAGAAAGAAAAACAACAACAACAACAAAAACCCCCCCAAAACACAAGTGAACAGAAAATAAGCATGAGGATTCCAAGATGGGAGAAGGGCCATGAGTGAAATAAGTAGGGCCAGGAATGACAGTGTGAAATGAGTGGGCAACCAGAGTGCCCTTGCATTGTGTCAGTGGAAACATAAAGGCAATATGCAAGGGAACTAACCAAGTAGAAATGTGTTAGAGCAAAGACCCTGAGAACAAGGTGCTTGGCCTCAGAGAAGACCCGAGAGAGGACTGGTAAGAGAGAGGGAAGGCAGGACCTCATGGGTGTGTTGGGGTTTGTTAGGGATCCCAAGTGCGGTGGGAGTCCTTACAGGGTTTTATACTGGAATGGGACATGTTCTGGCTTAAGAAAACCATCTGCCATTTTGTGGAGAATAGATGGAAGGGGAAGATGCAGCTGTAGAGACTGCTGGAAGACATCTGTAGCATTAGACCAGGGAAGACGTAAGGTGGCCTAGACTAAGAGAGAGACTGTGGACGTGAGGAAGAGTGGGTTTGGAAAATACCTGGAAGGTAGAATCAACAGGATGCACTCAGGGATTGCACGTGATGGGAAGAAGGGAAGGGATACATCAAGGATGACTCTGAGATTTGGAATCTGAGCAACTGGTACCACGTATCAAGTTGTTGGCAGTGGGTCGGGGAGGACATGTTTGGGAGGACGAATATTTTGGATGTGTCAAGTTTGTGCGTGTTACATGGTCAGCCAGGTGGCAATGTCAAATATGGAGTTGGATATTTGAGTCTCATGCTCAAAGGAGAGATCTGAGTTGGAGTTAGAAGCATGGGCATCTTCAGTGTAAGTGTGTTGTTTAAATCTGGGGCAAGGACAGAATTACATGGAGTAGAGTGAGGGAGGGTCAGGACTGCACCCCGAGGAGCCCCACAGCCAGGGCTTAGCTGCTGGAGGAAGGGCCAGCAGGGGAGCCCCAGAAGCAGTAGCCAGGGAGGTACGAGAAAAGCCAGCAAACTGCAGACCAAGGGGGAGCAGGAGATCAAGGGAAGGGTGTTAGAAGGAGGCAGTGGCAGACAACACTCAGTGTGGTTGGTCAAATAAGCAAAGAAGAAAAGTTCTTGGATTTGACCGGGTGTATTCATTGTGATCTTGACAAGAGCACTTTCAGGAGCAGTGGGGTCAGACTGGTGGCTGAACAGGGTATATTGAGGAAGAGGGGAGAAGACATGTGTGGTTTCTTATGGGAGGGTGTGATTGAGGGATTGGGGGATTAGCTTTGCTTTTCATACATTGTTGTATTGCATTATTAGTCTAGTTAGCACAGTCTTGTGTTAATGCTATAATCTGAAAAGCTTATATTTTAAAACTTTTAAAAATTTCTTAAGAAAAAGTAATCCTTGGTAGGCTAACTGAATATCTCTGTCTTTTAACAACTGTGGTTTGTCTTCCTACCCTCCCTTTCTTCCTCGTCCTTCAGATTACTTTTCAGATTTTTCATTTTCTTGCTGTAGAATACAGCTGTGCTAAGAAAACCAATCAATCCAAAAAATAAAATTTTAACTTCATAGAACATTTTACAGATGGAGGCTTCCATAGCTTTTGTGGCAGTGGGTTCAAGATCAGGGAGGAGGGAGTTAGAGGAGAGGGAAGTGGGGAACCATGTGTGCAGACAGTCTTGAGAACTTGAATTGCATGAGGTGAGAGGGGTGTAGAAGGTCAACGGCCTGTCTTATGAAGGGGGGAGAAAACAGATTATTGTGGTGTATTGATGGGTTGGCCAGTAGGAAGGAACCACCCCAGGAGCCAAGTTCCTTGAGAAGGTGAGAGGGTCCCAAGCCCTGGTGGAAGGCATGGCTTTCATAGGAGGGACATTCCCTCCATTGTGTCAGGAAGGAAGCCAGCTCCTTATTTTCCTTCTCTGAGACCTCTAAGGGCCTGAATTCTCTATCTTCTTTTTTTTTTTTTTTTTAAGATTTTTTATTTATTTATTTGAGAGAGAGACAGAGAGAGAGAGCATGAGAGGGGGGAGGGTCGGGAGGGTCAGAGGGAGAAGCAGACTCCCTGCCGAGCAGGGAGCCCGATGTGGGACTCGATCCAGGGACTCCAGGATCATGACCTGAGCCGAAGGCAGTTGCTTAACCAACTGAGCCACCCAGGCGCCCCTGAATTCTCTATCTTCTTTTGTTTTTTGTTTCATGTTTTTATTTAAATTCTAGTTAGTTTTTATGTATGTAAAATATAGTGATTCATCATTTACATGTAACACCCAGTGCTCATCATCACAAGTGCCCTCCTTAATGCCCATCACCCATCTAGCCCATCCCCCACCCACCTCCTTCCATCAGCCCTCAGTTCTCTATAGTTAAGAGTCTTCTATGGTTTGCCTCCCTCTCTGTTTTTATCTTATTTTTCCATCTCTTCCCCTTTGTTCATCTGTTTGTTCTTAAATTCCACATGAGTGAAATCATACGGTGTTTGTCTTTCTCGGACTGACTTATTTCAGTTAGCATAATACCCTCTAGCTTCATCCACGTCGTTGCAAATGGCAAGATTTCATTCTTTTTGATGACTAATAGTCCATTCTGTGTGTGTGTGTGTGTGTACACCACATTTTTCTTTATCTTACCTACTGTTTTTTCCAAACAATTTTTGAGTTTTAACTAAAAATGAAGAAGTAGTTTTGAAATTTTGAAATATGTGCATTTTTTTATGTACTCAGTTTAAGGGCCAGAAGACTCTCAGATAGTGAGTGTGAGAAATTTTCTGCTTCTTATGAATGAGTTCCTTCTGAGTGCTCTTTTCTAGATCAGTCAGATGGGCTAGGCTATTGCAGTTAACAAGCACCGTCACAGTCTCAGAGGCTTGAAGTCAGAAAAGTTGACATTTTCTTCCTGTACACTATCCGTCGGACCTCCTCTGGGGCTCTGTCCAGGCCCTCCCTGAGGAGCCTCCCCGACCACGCACTGTCTGTCCCTGTGGCACAGAGTTCTAGAAAGCACATCCCATCCCATGGTGGCCTTCAGTCCTTTTGTCCAGAAGTGTCCCCGCCCTCCCCTGGCCACATGTCATTGGCCAACCCCATGTGATGGGGACAAACCAGCTTTAGAGTTGGCAGATGGTGATGGTCAGTCATCCTCCACGTGCTGGAAGGAGAGACAACAGCGCCCGCTCCGATGACACCACATTTCCCTCCCCAGAGAAAGCAGGGGGGCTTTTGGGGGAGCACGGGGTTGCCTCTGCCCCAGGCCCCATCTTTGACGTGCAGCACCTGAAATTCTATCAGTAGAAATCCGTTTCATTATTTGTAAGCTTTCGTTTTCCAAATATTTTCCTTAAAAATACAAGCAGCTCTAAAGAGCTTAGTAAGTCATTACCTTTTATTTTCTCCACAGGCATTATTTTTTCTGGTGGACTCAAGATCGTAGCAGAGTTTGTGTCCTGAACAGTGTTTTACGTAACATGTATTTTCCTACTTTACCTCATAAAGAACACACAGCACTGCTCCGCCTGAGTAGCTGGTGACCGCGTGCGGCTCATGTCACAGGTCTGCGGCCGTCCGGCCTCTCGGAAGTCGGCCCGAGCTCTCGGGCCTCCATCACGCCTCGGTGGACCCGTCTGGACGCAGGAACTTGCGTCGGGCCCCACCAGTCGGTCAGAGCGGGGCAGGAGGACGCTGCGGGCCGCACCGAGTGACCCCTGGCCGGGCAGCGCCGCCTAGCAGGCACTCCGCCGCCTCCCCGTGCACGCGCTCTGGCGCCTCCTCACCCCTGCAGGCCACCGCCCGCGCGGCCCGCCCCTGCGAGCTGAGCTCTGGCTGCGCAGCTGCGTCCCCGCCGTGACCGCTCTCTCCTCCACTGCCCCAGGCCGGCCTGAGCTGTGGGGCTGGCAGCAGAAACTGGGGCTCTCTGCTCCACCACGGTACCCCCCCATCGGTGGAAGGATAGAGCTCGTCCCTCGCGGTGACCCGAGTCCCGCAATACCGAGATTTCGTGGCGGTGGCGGTGGCGGTGGCGTGGAATGATTGGCGTTTCTCGCGACACGTTAGCCGACTTCTGGCTGGGGTCAGCATCCGCAGGCCAGACAGCCAGTTCTGAGATGTGTGGTCCAAAGGAAGAGGCTGTTTGCTCTCGTTTCACAGGATATTGTGGCTTCTTAGTAAATTGCCTATCCCTTATGATTACGTTTGTCTGCCGGTTGACCAGCCTCGAGTAATGCCCACAGGCCTCCCCGGGGCTGGCCCCTGGCCCCTCCTGCCAGGCGCTGGGCCGCACTCACGCTGGCCGCCTCGCTCTCCCTCCCTCCCTGCTGCCTTCCTCTGCCTGGACCTCACCTCCACTCCTTCGCTCACCTCCGCTGCGCTCACCAGAGCTCCCTTCTCTCCCTCCCGGGCCAGTTAGCAGCCCTTCCCCATCCCAGCTTCCCCTCTGTCTCTTCATTTGTTTATGTGATCCTCTGTCTTCCCTTCAGAAAGTGGCTTTCCCCACTGCTCTGTCCCCAGAGCCCAGAGCAGATCCGTATAAATATCTGACAAATGAGTAAGAGAAGCCAGTCTGAAATTATCTAGTTATCACTGTCAGAAACCTATGCGAATGGATCATTCCCTTTCTGTAAAATTCCAAAAGGAGCCAGCTCCCTCTCCCCTCCAAAGGTAATTTCTATTCAAAACCAGCAAATAGTGTCAGAAAACGAATGTTTGTTACTGTCTGTACTTCTGTGGAGTTTTTGTGTGATCTAGTCTTTAAGTGTATTTCGGGTCATAGTCTGTGACCACACTATAGAAATGATCCCTGAAAGTATAGTCTTCATAGTCTGTGACCAAAGCAGGAAATAATCCTGCCCCTCCTTTTAGAGCATCAAAGTTAATTTTTTTTTTTTTAATATCTTCCTGGTACACATTTATTGTGTTGTTGTTTTCTTGCAGGTGTCTGGGAAACTTTCAGACAAGCTGAGCAATTAAAAAAAAAAAAAAAAACAGTTCTACTAATGTGCAAATTTAGTTGACCAGGATTCTTTGCTACGTTTTATGAGAATGTGTGATCATTTGGATTTTTTAATTAATGCTTTCAGACTTTGGAAACTTAATTCTCTCCCTTTGGCTTTTGGCTTTTCTCACAGGTTTTCTAAAGCAGCCTCTCATATTTCACGTGCCACTTTCCCTTTCCTTCATCACTCCTCAATAGTTTATTGATTTGTACATATGGTTCTTTTCTTCATTGTTCATGTTTCTTGTAACGTATTCCCTTGCTGTGTTTGTCTAAGCAAGGTCCCCAAAGTCCCAGTGCCTCACAGAGAGAAGCCGGGGGGATGCCTAAGGCAGTGATAGTTATAATACTAATTTAAATAAAATGGAATTTCTAAATGAGAAGATGGCATAAATAAATAAAAATAATTATTTCACAAACACTTATCAAGCTGCTACCTTGTAACCGGCAGTGCTGGGACTATAAGGATCAGAATAGCATTTAGGAGGGGAAATGATGTGATCAAACATTTGTAGCAACTTGATGGTGGGAGAAACGATACAAAAGGTGATCCCAGGTCCTGTGAGAGCCCAGAGGAGGAGGAACGTCTAAGACTGTCCCTGGATCGCTTCCAGGAAAGGAGCTTTGGGCAGACAGGGGAAGGTCACGGGAAGGAGGAGAGCTTGCGCACAGAGGCATCCCTAGCACCAGGGCTGCACCCCACTGGCAGAAGATGAGCCTGGAGATGCAGACAGGTCAAACCATAAGAGTCTGGTATGCACCCAAATAGGGTGAGATTTTATCCCGTGGACAGTAGGGAGCCCTTGAAAGGGACTATGCTGGATACCTACGTGACATTTGCCAGGCGCTCAAGAGAATTAGGGTCAGAAGTTAGGGAGAGTCATGAAGGCTGGCCGTGGTGGTGGTCATTGAGCACCTGGGCACAGCCTGAAACCCCCAGGGGCATGTATGCGGGGGGAGGACCAAAGGGAGCACTAACAGTTAAGGACTTGGGAGGTGGCCAGGAAATGGCCAGGAAAGCAGCAGACTGAAGAAGCTGTGAATGGAGCCACTGAGCCCAGCCATCTGGGAGTGAGGAGTCTCCTTGCAGCCCTGGGCTTTGCCTGTTAATTACTAGGCAGCACAGATAGGACCGGAATTCACTAGATGGAAGTTTTTGTCCACAGTGTGCTATTTTTGTGGCCAGCTTTTCTGCACACACCCCTGATGCTTCATATCATCAAATGTTCCCTATCCACCATCCTGAATGCCATCTATCATCAGAACAGCACGCTGTTCTTTTCCAGATCTTCCATGAACATGAATCGATTATTCATCTGAAACGTTCATTTTCCTTAGACTTTGATATTTCACTCTCTTAATGCCTTGATTACAAGTGATAATAAAAAGGTGTGTGTGTATGCATACTTAAAATTACACTATTTCCACACTTAAAGCATTTAAAAATGAATAGATGAGATCTCCCTTATCATGATAGCGCTGGGGTGAACAAGGTAGTGGGAGGCATTTCATAGTCATCAAAAAAGAAAAAAAGGTTATTACGGTTCCACTGGGAAGATTTTTGCTACTGTCATTCTACTGCACAAATAGGAAACCATTTCACACAGCCAAGCATAGAATATAAATCGAAGAAGTTGTGCTTGTAGCTTTGCAGCAGGACTTCTGAACCTTGTAATTTGTGTTCATTTGCTCCCCTTCCTCTCTTCCAACCCCTGGTGAGTGGCCTCCAGTGGCTGGCTGTGATGCTCCTGGAAGCCTCTACTTGCGTGTCTCGCCATTGACCACCTCTCTGCAGCCCGCCTTCACCAGTGTGAGTCCACCTCTGGCTCCAGGTTCCCCAGCGGCGGGGAGTGAAACGCACTGTGGCGCTCACGAGCCCCCTAACGATTGTCGTTTAAGCAACCTGAAATCATCTCCGATGGGTTTTTCCTGCCTCTGACTCTCCCAGGGGGTTATTTTGGCGATTTGCATTTGCCGTGTCCGAGAGGCTCTAGGTAGAAGCAGATCGGTGTACTAGCAGCATTGGAGGTGTGCAACAGAGACTCCCCGAAACGTCTTTAGGCCAGAGGCTTTTACTTCCAGATTCCCCTTTTCAGTATTCCAGTCATTCATTTCTCTGTAGCGAAATGGTTTTGTGTGCATCTGCTCCTCACAGTGTTTTGATGTGTCTCCCTTTCCCTTTGAATATACAAACGAAAAAATGGCAATTGGACAGTTGTGCCAGCTCCCTGGCTCGAGGGCTTCTGTCGGTGCTGCCCTCGATTCAGGGCCACTGTCGGCAGCACGTGGTTCTGTCCCAGCCCCTCTCCCCCCGACCAGGAGGTGCTTGATTGCACAAACACTGCTCTCCCTCCTCACTAACATCTGTCTCTCTTTCCTAGTCCAGCCTTTTAAGCATGCAGAGCTACCAGCCCCAGATCCTTAAAGCTGTATGGTTGCTTCCCTTCTGTTACTGAACATTCTGGCCAGAGTTTGTCATGTCAACATTTCGCTTGTTAATTTTACTTTTCTAAGGCAGTAAAATAAGTGGTCCACCATAGTTTTGAGTTAATGAGAATTTGAAATGGATTTCAAGTATTCTTTTTGGGTTTTTATGACGCAGGTGCAATCTCATGCAGTAAATTACCATAACTAAACCGTTTCGGAGCTATAAAGCTCATCCGCCATGGCATTGCTAAATTAATAGATTAACAGCTACACATAAAGAAAATATCAGATGTTAAATATTTTTCATTAGTAATAAGTTGGAAATTTGTGACCTTATAGTCTCTTGAGTGCCTCAACCCAAGTTATTTTGTATTTCATTCCTTTTCAGCTTATAAGCATTTTGATGCCAGACTCTAGACTGCTTTATTTTATAGTTTTTTTTTTTCAAAGCACTGCCACCCGAAATACTTTTTTGTTGTTTGATTGCAGCGTGGTGTCCAGTTTGAGTGTCTATGCAGGGATCCAGACTTGTTTTCTAAGTGCTCACTGTCTTCCAGGCACCGTGCTAGGTACAGAGAGGTATACAGAAACATGACGGCACCATAGCCATGAACAGGGGGTTCAGGAGGGGGCCCTGGAGGAGGGCCAGGGGGTTTGCTGATCCTTTGTTCCTAGTGACTGACAGCAAGGAGTCTGGAGTCTGTTGGCCCAGCTAAAAATCCTGACTCGATCACTCCCAGGATATATGACCTGGACAAGTTACTTCTCTTGGTCAGAGTGACCCCCCCCCAAAAAAATGGGGGCCTTCATGGTATAAACCTCATATGTGGATTAAATGAGGGAATATTTATAAACCTCTAGAATAGTGCTTGGTTCATGGTAAGAACTATTTAAGTGTTTTAAACAAATCAAGTAAAATAACATCTATTTTGACCTAAGGACTGAGGAAAATCCTATTGTGAAAAATACAGAAACCTACTGGTGGGCACTTTAGTATTTTTTTTTTAATGTACAGAACTTTAGTTGATAGTTTATATGGAAATTTACTATCACTAGGTTCTGTCTCCAGAGCCTCGGCTGACTTTTGTGCCCTGTGTTTTCATTTATTTTGACATTTTCAGGTAAGGAAGAACTTTCCGACAGTGAGAGAGGCTCCCAGTGAAATGAGCTGCCGTTTGTGTTGTTAATTTCTTTCTTACTACTAGAAATAGCCAAGCAAAGGTTGAACCTGCCTGTGATACAGCTTTGGGATGCCTGCATTGGTTGGAAGCTCGAGGGGGATCAGATAAATGAATTCCTTAGAGCCAGTGAATTTTTTTTTTTTTTTCCAGTTGTGCTTTAGTCTGTGAAGCCTGCTGACCTGGGGACCTAGAGATGGGAACGGCAGTTTCAGTGGAGGGGACAGTTGCAGTTGGGAAGGATTCAGAAAGGTAGAAGGTAGAAAGTGAAGAGATTTAATGACTGGTCTAAAACGTGGACCTCGTTGTGTAGAGGATGGGGAGGCGTTACACGTTGTCAGGAGGGGAGTGACCTCGAGTAAAAGGAAGGTTCCCTCTCTCTCTCTCTCTCTCTCTCTCTCTCCCCTTGATCTCAGGGAGATTAATCTGGTAACAAATGCCCAAAGATTGGAAGCAGGAATCCTGTTAGAAGCCAGGGGGCCTTCACGTAGGTGGGCGGGGAGGGGACGGTGTGCAAGAGGCATCCGAAGTGCCTCTGAGCCTCAGGAACTGAAACAAGCTGGCATAGGTCGGGGGGGGGGGGGGGGGGGATCAGAAGGAGAGTGTTTAGTGTGCAGTTCTGTCTTGTTTAGTCATTCATCAAACGTTCACTGAATGCGAGCAGTGCCAGGTTCCTACCCTCCTGACGATGGACTCATGACGCTGTTCTCATAAAGAGCAGAACAAACATGTATCCGTTTGACGTGCCGCCTCAGTGCCCCTGTAGTGAGCCTCGTTGCCCACACCTGATGTATTCTGTGAGGGCACCCTGAGACAAACACGGAGGCTGCTTTCCCTGAACCTGTGCATGCAGTAGGTCCTTCCATTTTATGAGGATGTCTGACTATGTGGGCCTCGACCACAAAGAGGTCAGATCAGTGGAACTGAAGATGGCGACTGTGGTCTGCTATCGCGTCCTATTTATTCATCACAGCCCTGAAAGCCTCCAGACTCCAGCCAAACTCATCAAAGTGCCACGGTCCACGTGGGCCACTGTCTGTCTTCCCTTGTGTTCAGCACCTTCCCGTTTCTGTTTCACTTGCTCCACATTTTGGAACCGGGAATAGGCTTATTATTCCAAAGAACAGATGGCCCAGCCTTGGAGAGCTGAGGCATTTCTGCAGAGACTATCAGCAGAGCACTTAGCCCGTTGTTGATACTCAAGAAACGGACCAAAAATTAAAATAGATTCTTAAGTATACTGACGTTGCTGTTATTGAGGTGCCCCATAGGAGTTTTTAAACCTCCACGGTTAGAAAACGGTCTAGCCACCCTTTGAAAAGCAAACGAAAAGGATCTGGAATAGAAATTTCCCTTTATATTTTCTGCCCAAAGGTGACTCTTAAAACTCCTCCCCACTCCTCCAAAGTTAAACGCCTGGAAATTAGATAGGATTATGACCTCCTAATGCCTGGCGGGTATCTTTAACCTAAACACTGTACAGAAATGTGCAGCACCCCCTTGAAACCCTGCGAGGTTCTCCCTGTCCTTGCTTTACAAGGTAATGGAGGTTCAGCGGTTGCTTTCTGCCTTGTTCTTTGGGCAGTGGGATGTCCTGACCCTGTTCGCGTTGACCAGATTTCTGAGCGGCTCTGCTCCTCGTCACATGCGTTTACCACACTTAAGCACAGGGCACACAAGTGGCCTCTGTCAACTCTGATAAAAAGGGAAGCTCAACACCCTTTCGTGAACATTCTCCTCTAAACCTGTCAGGCCCTAAAATTAGGAAGGAGCTGCGCTCACCAGACATTCTTCTCTCCGAAGGGCTTGCCCTTTGCAGTTTGTCTTCATCTTCCGTGGATGAGCATGTCCCTTTACTGGGGAAAGTGAGAGTGCCGGACTTTGCCTCCGATAGCACCAAACCCGAACGAGAACACATCTGGGGTTGAAGACTGATTGTTTTCAGAAGCTTCAGTGGTTGCCCATGTCTGAATGTCTTAGCAAAACTGATTTTAGTACTAAGTGTGTTCATTTCAAGAAAAGTAATCATTTCAGTAGAGATGGCTGGTCTCTTCATGACTGATGTCATTCTCTTGAAGAACGGTAACACTTCCTTGATTTCTTAGGTTTCCTTGCTCTGCTTTTTTCCTTTAAAGGAAGATGTTTTTATCTCATCTATTGGAAACCAGATTCACATGTTAGGAGAGCTGGACATGTATTCAGTGACTGTCATCTCGTGCCAAAGCACGCTTGTAGAGTAGCATTGCTTTGTATTTGGTCATGCCTCTGGGAAGTCATGCTTGGCAATAAGGGATGGTCATTTCTGGACATTTTTTACTACATGCTTTATATGTCTCTTACCTTCAATAGTTTTTTAATTTAAAGCCTTCAACTCAAAGATCTGTGAGCTCTTATCTGCGAAATAATCATTCATTAGACTATGGCCTTAAATATGCAAAATTGGAAGCAGCTTTAAATTTAAGTGATTGCTTAGAAAGTGGGGGTTGTTAACTGTGTCTGTTAAACCTTTTAAAAATATTATTGAAACAATTTTTTTAGTAGCATGGCATTGCAGGATATTACTGGGCTTTTTATTATTTTAATAATCTGCCTTGAAGATGGTAACACTGATGACTGCTTGGAGAAAGATCATCTTTCCACGCAGACTTACTTTGCTTTAAAAAAGTAAATATAATAACCTCTGTATCTGAAATACGGCTTTTGACATGCTTGAATGAGTCTCCTTTTCAAGAGGGCAACAAAAACAGAAAAGCAGATAAATCACAGTATCTCTGGCAGAATATTTGTCCCCTGGTTTCCTTAGAGACTGGTGATTATTGTCTTGAGGGGGAAAAAAAATCTATTAAGTCAGTGCCAAAGCTTCTAACATTTGCAAAATTTTACACAGGTCCACCCAATAAAGATATTTACAAAGAAGCAATACCATAGAGTGAATTACTTTGTGATAAGAGTAGGAAGAAAACCCTGGACCAGGGACTTAGGAGACCATGGTGGTAATTTTCCATTAACTGGCATTGTCACCTTGGCAGGTATCTTATCTTCATGGATCTCAGGTTTGTCCTTTATATAATAAGAGTGTGACCAGTGTATGAGGTCCCAGAGTGACGATCTCTCCTTGTATCTAAAACATCGTAAATCTCCAGAATTTGAGATTACCTTATTAGCTCCCCAGGGCTGAGAAAGAACCGACACCAGCTTTTCTGTACCAAGTGGTACAGTCTTGGGACTGCTCAGAGAAGACCCATCGCTGTCCTCTGTGGAGAAACAGCAGGGGCTTCCCAGAGGGTATAGACCTTCATTGCCTTGCTGTGCTGAATGCTCTTGGTTCGAGATGTGGAGTAACATTGTTACGCTATGAGAGTCTCCAAAATGAAGAATGTAAGTTTTAGAGGGGAAAAAAATAAAATCAAGGAGGGAAGCTTTCTTCGTACAGTGTTTGAGCAACCTCTGGCTGGCTCACTAATGTCTCGAATGAACGGTGGCTTTGAATTGCTGTCATGATGTTTATTGTTACTTGTGGTGCCCTTGACGAAGGTTTCATGTGGAAACATGCTAAAGCAGAGGCTCTTCTGAGATCTCACAGGTGCTTCTGAAGACTCTCGGCCACAGGCTCTTTGGCGGGCCTTGCACTCTGTTAGGTGAAGGCGTGTGCCAGAGGACAGACCCTGTTGCTAACGTTGGTGTCACAGGCTCCTTGTTGAGCTGCTCTACGGCACAACCTAGTTGCTCTGCTGCTGACAGGAAGAAGGGGAAGGCAGGGCCCGTCAGCTTCACAGGACGAGCCATTAGCCCTGGATGACACAGAGACCTTCTCTATTGCTCAAGTGGCCGCCTGTTAGATCCCATGTGAGCGCTTTGTTTTCCTGTCCATTAAGGATCCCATAAAAGCTGTGCCCACAGTGGACACTCAAAAACAATGGATGTGTATTGCCAACTCTCATTTGGTTACAAGTATGAGGGGGGAAGAAGAGTAAGTTGTTTTGCTTTTTAACTTGAACCTAGGTATTGTGGTGGCAATACCCTGTTGAATAATGGAAAAATAACACATGGGTTTAAGCTTGGCAGTTGTCTACTCATAAAGCATTAATGGCTTTTGTATTATATATATACACATTACATTCTAATTTCTGTATGTGACTAATAATAGTTTACGGTGCTACTCTTCCTACCACAGCACCACTTTAGCAAACGTGAGGCATCGGGGAGACCGGCTGGTTTTGAGGCTCGTGCAGTAGGGAATCCTGAGCGGGTTTGCCAGAGCAAAGGGGAGAGGAGAGGCCTGGCTGTGGGAACTGGAAAGACTGCATGGGTGCCTGGGTGTGGGGTCCTTGGCACAAGATAGGAGTTGGCAGTCAGGTGGCTGAGAAGAGAAAGAAACGAGGGACCACTGTTGTTAGCCAAACTAAGAGAGCTCCGAGGAGGAGCGCGTCCCCAGGTATATCCAGGGCATGGTGACATGGAGAGGTAGAGGGGCCACCCACCCTGGGAGATCACATGTGCACTTGAAGGTCCTGAGCACAGAGTAGTTTATTAGCGCTCTCTGAGAATGGCAGAGGAGGAATTTGCAGGAAAAAAAGGGAAGACCGAGCATAAAATTTGCAACACAGTAGCATGTGGTGGGAGGAAGAAGAGCTAGTAATGGATCCATTAGGAAGGTTGAAAAAGAATTAGAGAAATCAAGAACCAAAGAACTGCTACTCCACCCAGGAAGCCGGAGAAGCAGTTGCCAGATAGAAATCAGAACAGACGAGGCCTGGGGAGAAACCAATTCAGAAGCGGCACTTCTGAACAGTGGGGGAAAGAACAGTCCTTCAGTGAGTGGTATGTGATAGTTGGTCTTTGGGGGAAAGACCATATGCAAAAACAAACTCCCATTTGGACTACAAATATAAATGTAAAAATCCAAAGATTTTTATAACTTGGGGGGAGAAACCCCTATCTGTCTATGTGGGGTGTATATTCAAGATTCCACAAAGAAAGTCAAAAGATAGGTTATAGATGGGGAGGAGATACAAACAAAACTTGGCAGAAAAAAAGCTAATATCCTTGATGTAAGAAGAGTTTCTGTAAACTAATCAGAAAAGTAACACAATAAAAACACGTACGTTTTGTTTTCTGACAAAGAGACATAAAGTGATGAATAAATAGATGAAAATGTTTGTGAATTTAAAAATAATCTTAAGGCAATAATGAGATGGTAAAGTTTGCCTGTTAGACTAGCAAAAATTAAAATCCATTTTTGTAACATCCACTGCTGATAAGAAATGGACACTTAGGTAATCAGTGTCCCTAGGGACTTAAGTTGATACACCAGTTGAGAGAACTATTTGTCAGAAGGCATTGAATTTTTATATGCAGTTTGATCTGGCAAGCTCATGTCTTAAGAATATATATCCTATGAAATCATAGCATGAATATATGAGATTTATCTAAAAGGGATTTATTCCATCATTGTTAAGAGAAAAAGAACAGTCTGAATATCCATCAGTAAGCCAATGATTAAATTCGCTTGTGTACATTCATACAATGAAATGCTAGGTTTGTTTTTTTGGGGTTTTTTTGGTTTGGTTTTTTGTTTTTTTGTGTGTGCTTTTTTTTTAAAGAGGTAAATTTGGGGATTTTAACATGAAAGGAACCCTATGATATCTTGCTGCGTGAGGAGAGTCTATGTTGTAGGCCAATATTAACCTGACTCCATGCATCACCACATGACAGTAACCTGTGTGTGTGTGAATATGTAAGAATAGATGTGTCTCTATAAACTTATGAAAAACTTGGGAAGCACACACACCACTGGGACAGAGATGAAGTTGGAGGGGTAAGGAGAAAGACAGAAAACGTTCACTGATGCCCTTTAAGAGTGGTGGTAAAGCTGGGGCACCTGGGTGGCTCGGGCAGTTGAGCATCTGACTCGTGGTTCCAGCTCAGGTCATGATCTTGGGGTCATGGGATGGAGCCCGCGTAGAGCTCTGTGCCCAGCAGGGAGTCAGTTTTCTCTCCCTCTCCCCCTCTGCCTTTCCTCCTCCTCGCTCGCTCTTTCTGTCTCAAATTATAAATAAATCTTAAAAAAAAAAAAAAAAGTGGTGGTAAAGACACCACTTTACCAGCAGTGGTGAATGAGGTCGGAAGGCATGAGCTGTGGGTGTAGGTTACCGTGGAAGATGTGTAATCAGGAAGGAAGAGGGAGATGGGAATTTAGCTTGAGGGGCACGCAGGGCAATGCAAAAGGTTTTGGTGTCTTGTTTTGTTATATAGGATAGGAGAACTCTGAGTGTGTTTGCATGCCAAGGAAAGGGAGAAAATGCAAAAAGAACACGTTGTGGTAGTGGGGAGTGTGATGGTGGTGGGATTGGCAAGGACTAGAATCAAGGCTGAGTCTCTTTCTCTGGGGTTGTAGAGGGTGAGTGAAGTTGGCAGAAGGTTTTTTACGAACTCCAAGCAGATGGCCTCAATGACAGCAGACAAGACAAAGAGTAGGGGATGCAAATGGGTGGTATTGGGAATGGAAGAAGATGGCAGGTGTTGGAAACAGCTACTCTGGAATTGATTTCAGTACAAAAAGTATAAGGAAGACATTTAGGAAAGACATAGGAAGGAAAAGAAGGAGAAACATAAGGAACTCATTTAGGGAAAGGAGAAAACCTACAGAAAGCATAAGTTCAGAGCCTGTGAGTTCAGGTATTACTAATTTGCAGTGAAGTGAGCTGGCATTTTCTGAGTGGCCGCAACCTGGAGGAGGAGAAGGAATCCAGTGGCTTAGGTTAGAATGAGAGGATTTCAGGCATTAGTGACACCGAGAGAGCTGGCTAAGGGTCTTGAGCCCAAGTGAGGCTGACAGAGCCAGAGAGAATACAAGGGACTGAATGTTGCGATAAGACGTTGCACTCAGGAGTGAGGAAGGGAAGGAAGGGGGAAGAACAAGTTGGGATCACAGGGGGAATGTCCGCGTTCCTTGCAGAGTTTCAGGATCTGAGGGCAAGGACAGAGCCAAGGTCACAGGTGTTCGTCGTGCCTGCTGGCTTGTCTCTGTACACCCTACGTCCCGCGTGGGAAGGGATTCTCCAGCGCCTGGCACGTGATGGACACCCAGCAAACATTCGAATGAACAAGTGGATAGGGTGGTGTGGAAGCTCGGATTGGACAATGAGGCATTCAGGCGTCTGTAAGGACAGGATGCTGAACAGGTCATCAATTCCATTGTTAAAGGCACTGAAGAAAATCGCATGAGAACCAGGGGGAGAACAAGAGAGTCCCATATCGAATTATTAAGGATTGGGGGAAGACACCTGGTTTTAGTCGATACAGCTGCCAAGGATACAGGGGGTGATAAAAGCAGACTGTGTGACTGGTCTTGGAGCCCAGGTCCACCTGCACCAGAGTGGGTGGGCGACTTGCTACATCGCAGCTCTGAGCACTGCACCCTGTTGAATTGGAACTCCTGGGAGTGGAGTCTGGGAAGCTGTGTTTGTAACCTGTTCGACACCGATGCTTAGGCCCAGCCAATGAGTTTCAAGAACCACTAGTGAGATTCTGAAGGGGAGCTGTTTGGTTTGGCCAGGTTTGGGAAGCAAATGGAAATAAGGCGTTTGCTAGCTTTTCTTCCTAGCCAAGCAGATCCAGAGCCGTGGGAAAGACACCCCAAAGCCTCTTGAAGAAAAGCTTTGAAGGAACTGGCTTCAAGAGGAGGCAGTTTCAGTTAAGTCAGAGAAGGAGACGGTGCATTAACTCCATGACCAATACGCTTCTCATTATACTACACAACACCAAGTCTCCCTCTGAGGTCCTTTATGCATCTGGTTTTATGGTCTATGTTGATTAGAATTATTTATGGAGTCACTGGTGGCTAGTTAATATTAACAACAAAATGACCTTGAATTTGTCTACTGTCTACTGCTCATAAATAGCCTCATGAGAAAGGAAAAATAAAAGGAATTCATCTAATGGTTCTTAATGCCAGGCTTTAACATTTTAGGGGAAATCAAAACCATTAATAAATCAACCTCACAGATGACTTTTTTTTTTTTTTTTTTTGACAGTATTAAAAAAGAAGGAGACAGTGCGTGATGGAAAATGGCTGGGCTGTTTGTAATGACTATTTCCAAAATGTTCACATGGATTCCTTCCATGGTTACAAAAAGACTCAGGATTCAATTTGCCCTTTTATTGAAGAGTCAGGTTAAGGTTTATTATCAGTTGCCCTGCCACAAATAGAAACGGCCTAGAGCACTCCTGTGTGTGTGTGTGTGTGTGTGTGTGTGTGTACAGAGATGTGACAAACTCTGCATACACGGGTGTTCACATGGTGTGTATATTCATTTCAAGTCTGAAATAGTCTTCTTGTAAGGAGTTTTCTTGAAGTGGATTTTATTGTAATCCTCTTCACGGTGCCCTTTCGCTTTTGGACAGCATTCAGAGTGGTGGTATTTTAACATCTGAACCACACCAACTTCAGCTTGCATACATTTTTGCATCTACGGGCGTGAAGGGGACTTGGGGCTTCTGCTGGTATTCTGAAAGGATCCCGCTGTCCTGGAGCCAGCTGGGGGAGGGGGACTCGCACACTGACCCACAGGCGCTGGAGATCCCTAGGTGGCGGCCAGAAAAGTGGGACCAGAGGAGCCACCTTGTCACAGGGCACCAAGCTGGAGCCCTTTGGGGACAGAAGGAGAGCCAGCTGAGTGGAGACTAGAGGTGCCTCAGCCCCGCTGGCTGGGCGGAGAACAGGGAGCAGAGGAGGGTGTTGTGGGTGGGTGAGCTGGACTGGAGAGAGATGAGGTGCCGGGCCAGGGGTCTGAGGACAGGTGTAAGCTGGAGGGACTGCAATTTTTGAACAGAGGATTCGTTTAAGGTAGAATTGTGTGAGACCAGTTGTTCCCCTGCTCCTTCTGTGGTTGGAGGGCTCCAAATTCTCCCCACGTCCGAGTTGCAGGCCCTGTATTTGAACTCCTTAGCCCGAGCCAGTGACTTGGAACTTGCTCCTCTCACTCTGCATTTACTCGTACCACCCACACAGTTACACTCTGTTAGATGCTGCTAACTGGCAGCCACTGACAACTTTCAATAAAAGTGTGTGTCGCTTCTGACAGTTTTGAATCCTGAGGAGTATTCTCCATGATTCCTGAACTCTCAAATTTACATCTCTCTCAGGATCTCTCCAAAGTCAGAAACCATTGCTTCTTTTGCTATTATTTTTTGGCAGGTTTCCGATAACTGCCAACCTTGCAGGCATTTATTTCATCTTGTGGTGCTTTTCGCTACATCTGCACCCCCGCCTCCCCACCCCCTGTTGATTGCCAAGGACTTTGTGGCAACTCTCTACAGTAGAACTGCTACCGTCAAAAGTGCAAAGACTTATGTCCTTGAGTGTAACATGGGAGGTCGGCAAGACATTTCTGAGCGGGAACACTTTCCAGGTATCATCTGGGGTAAAGACACCATGTTTGCCCAAAAAGAAAACTATTTACAGATTTCCTGTCTGGACGAAACCATTATCTGCTTTTGGTGGGCTTATCACTTGATTAGCATTCAGTGTCCTCTTTCTTATTCTTTTTCTCTTACCCCTTTTATCCAAGAAGTAATGGATATAGAAATGTTGATCGAACTTGCCCAAGGTTGCCCAGAGTGTGATGAGCCTTAATTAAAAAATGCTGAAGAACGGGGTGCCTGGGTGGCTCAGTCAGTTGGGCATCTGACTCTTGGTCTCAGCTCGGATCTTGACCTCAGGGTCGTGAGTTCAGGCCCCACGTTGGGCTCCATGCTGGGTGCAGAGCCTACTTAAAAAAAAAAAAAAAATGCTGGAGAAAATGTCTTTAATAGGAATAATAGGCTTTCCTTGTTGTTGTTCTTCTGTTCTCTCACCTAATACACTTGTAGTTGTTAACATTTACTTAATAATAGCTGAACACAGAAAAATGAAGAGTTGAGTATCTTAATGAATAGAGAGGAAGTTGAATATGAAATTTGTTTCCTAGAAAAGAGTCTCCCTAGATTGAATTGTTTGGCAGGATGGCCGATCTGACTTTTCTGGTCCCGGGAGGCTGACAAGGAGCAAAGAACTGACGGCCTGTTCTCTTCTGTGTTGCGTGTGGTGGGCACAATGGCCCCATTTGGGGATGAAGAACTGAGGCCAAAGGATGATAAATGGGTCACCCAAGGTAACCTAATTACCTAATTGTGGAATAAGAATTCAAATTCAGGTCTCCCTACTTTCCGACACTTCTCTACTCCACAAAGTCTCCTTAAAACTGAAAGATGCTTCACATCGGATGCATCAGGGGGACTGGCTCTCCATTGTGCTGCTCTGCATCTTTTTTTTTTTTTTTTAAGATTTATTTATTTATTTGAGAGAGCAAGAATGAGAGAGAGAGAGAGTACATGAGAGGGGGGAGGGTCAGAGGGAGAAGCAGACTCCCTGCCGAGCAGGGAGCCCGATGCGGGACTCGATCCCAGGACTCCAGGATCATGACCTGAGCCGAAGGCAGTCGCTTAACCGACTGAGCCACCCAGGCGCCCCCGGAATACACAAGATTTTTTTTTTTTTTTTTTTTAGATTTTATTTGAGAGAGAGCACATGAGAGGGGGGAGGGTCAGAGGGAGAAGCAGGCTCCCCGCTGAGCAGGGAGCCCGATGCGGGACTCGATCCCGGGACTCCAGGATCATGACCTGAGCCGAAGGCAGTCGCTTAACCAACTGAGCCACGTGCTGCTCTACATCTTGAAGAGACAATTGACCACCTGCACGTTTCTCCCACTTAAAAGCAAGCAAGCAGGCGTTAACTAAGTAATACTAAATCTATTCTGCTTTCTTTTGTTCTAGATTTTCTACCCCAGCAAGGATGGCACAAAGATTCCAATGTTCATTGTGCATAAGAAGGGCATAAAGTTGGATGGCTCTCATCCTGCTTTCTTATACGGCTACGGCGGCTTCAACATATCCATCACGCCCAACTACAGGTAAGCATGGCCCGCTCCGGCAACTGCAGCGTGGACGCGGTCCTCCCCTACGGTGGGAAGAAACCAGAGACGAGTCCACTAACGCATTGCTTCAGATGCATGTAACTGTGTATTTCTCACTTGTTTTTTGTGGATGGGCAGGATTGCGTGTTAAGTACATGCCCTTTCGGTCAGGAATTTCAGGAGCACAAGCTAATCGTGTGTCTTCAGTGAATAGGCTGTTTGAGAGCTAGACGCTGAGGCTGGAGCTGCCAGGCTACAGACGGGGAGTGTCAGCTGAGGTCTGGACGGAAGGTAGTCATCCCCACACAGTTTGTCATTTGCTGTCCCGCCACTGCCCTCAGTATTCTCTTCAGAGGGAATGATTTCTTAGCTACTGATTATATTTTTCAGTAGCACAGAGTCTTAAAATGGACCATCTTAATATTCGGCCACAAGTATAATTTCTGTATCTGCTATGTATTACTTCATCCATTTTAAACTGTTATGTGATTATTTCCCAATAAGTACGGTTCAGGGAGGGAAAAATCTGCATTGCCACATTTGCTGTTATTTAAATAAGTATCTTCTGTTATTTGCAAACTTGGATTTAATATCCCATTCACAGTATAAAATGGAATTTGTGTTGAGCATTTTTAGTAAAAACAAGGAGTCTCCTACCAGCAAGACCAGCCATGAGCCAACTTCTAAATAGAGATTTCTCATATGAAATCTGATCCTATTCAGGAAGAAATTTATGGACTTGTGACTCCCAGGACATAAATTCAGGGTAGATCAACTGGCTGCCCCAAATATGAAGACAAGAAAACTGTTGCTTTGTTTTGAGCCTTTGATGGTTCAGTGTTTAGGATTTGATGAGGTACGAAACATGGTCCCTGCCTCGCAGTAGCTTACAGCCAAATTGTGAACTGCCTTGGACATCTGGTAAAAGAGTTGGATTTTATCCTTTTGTTAGTGAGGAGCTGATGAACTTGTAAAATCATCATATGAATACATTGAAGGGAAACCAGTTAAAAGAGTGGAGCAGGGGTGGTTCTTCATTCACCATACAATGACAGTGCCACTCTGCGTTCTGCAGTGTTTTCTCTGCACCAACCATTATTCAGGGCAGGGCCTGAGCCACAGATGGGCTGCCCACCTCGTGCCAGTTTCCCGGGCAGTCAGATGTGCTCTCTCGTTCGTATGCCCGTGTCTTTGTGGTTAAACCGTATGCCATATTTATTCTTTGTGATGATTAGTCTAAGAATGCAAACCAGTACCTGTTGGTTCATTAGACTGACCTAATCCTTAAAACAAAAAAATAAAATGTGTCATTGTTCACCCTTCTTTATCACTCAAAGTGATGAAATTCAAGCTTCAGTTTCAAGTCATGGTGATGCCTGAGTGTAGGGCCCGTGAGCATGTGTTTCATTCAGTGAATAAGTTAAGAGACTCGCATCCTGAGCCCCACTTTCCTTAGTCCCTGCAGTGGGTCTTGCATGGAGACAACCCTGATTCTCGAGCAGATCTATAGCTAAAACTGCTTGTCTTTGTTCATTTGTACAAGTAGTTATTAATCCTGCTCCACTGGGACTTGAGAGATGAGTAAGGAAGGGTCCCTGCACCATTTTTATCCCAGAACCCAGCAGATATGCTGGGAGCTTCCGTAGAGACCATCAGGGGTGCATGAACAATGTTGATGAGAAGACCAGGTGATTGAAAATCTGTTGGGCCAATCCAGTTGTGTGGTATGATCACCTCCCCCAACTCCCCTTTTCTCTGAGTCCTCAAGACCCAAGAAATTAGCACTCAGGCCATCTAGAGCCCCAGGTTACAGAAGCCTGCGTTTACCCAGCTACTAAGAGGGAGAATGATAAAATTTTCATAAACACTTATCAAGGCAGAATTAATTTTAGCTATTAGAAATAATGGATGTCATTTAGCACCGTCAGGGTCAGAGTAGAAAGAAGAGAAAACAAAATCCAGATTTCCCAAAGGACTTACTTAAGAGCTTTGTGCTATAGTTTCTTCTACTTATTTCTAGAAAACTTTCTCCAGCCCTGAGCCCTCCATGCTTCCTTTCTGGACTGTGTCCTTGGTCTCCTCAACCCCTCTCACACCTTATGTTAACTAGTTCAGCATCTGAATGTCTATAAAACTGGAACACCTCTTTAAAATCCCAATTTCAGAAACCACTTTCTCTATTCCAACTTGAACAATGAGGAGAGAGAGACTAGAAACAGTAGAGCAGGGACCACCACTGGGGATTCCTGTGAAAGCCCAGAGCCATTCACACCAGGGCTGTGTCACGTGGCTGGAGATACTCAGTTTGCCAACGTAATTGTTTAAAAGATGGATTCAGCATGAAATGAGAGCTTCGGGTTCTTTCTCTGTTTGCATCCTGAATTGTGTATTCCCACTTCCTGTAGTAAAATATTGACCAGTATAGAAAAATGAGATCTACTGAATGCACATGAGAATGTATGAACTTTGCAGTTAAACATTAATCAGAACTTTTATATTTTGCACATTTGTAATCAAATAGTATAAAACTACCGGGCTCCTATTTCAGTAATGTTACCTGTGGAGTGTCTTCGGGGATACATTTTTTTGGCTGGAGAGAGACAGCGTGGTCTGTACCAGGTGGTCCATGGAAGGTTAATTATTTGAACTGTTCCTCAGCGTGTCCAGGCTCATCTTTGTGAGACACATGGGCGGTGTCCTTGCGGTGGCCAACATCCGAGGAGGTGGCGAGTACGGAGAGACGTGGCATAAAGGTGAGGTACTTTATCTGCGGAAACACAAACACAGCATAGCCAAAGCTGTGCTTGAGCGAGCCGACGGGATTAGGAGCAGACAAGCGAAAAATAAGGATCTGTCCAAGCACGTTGCAGGCACCACTGCCCCTCTAAAAACAGCTCCGTTTTGTCACATTCTGTTTTCCTTTGTAATCTGTTTATTTTAATGAAGTACACACCTCTCAGGAGCATTCCCTATAAAGCATAATCAGAATTGGTTTTTTTTAGCAATGCACAGGGTACCTTTTTATCTTATCACTGTCAGAAGTGGGTCTGCGGGGCACTTTTTGGCATTTATTGGATCTCTTTTGAGTCAAGACCAGGCTGTTTGGTTAGCATTATATGGCCATCTCCAACCAGGTCATTTTCTCTTAAAAAGAGCCATCTCAAATAGAGCTTTCCTGTTCCCAGAGTGAGCATCCTTTTGCTTGTTTTCTCTGATTTTCCCGATGTTGCTAAGAAGTAGCAACCTCCTAGCATTACAGCTGTGACTCGGTCGTGAGCAGGTTTTAGACTCAGGAGCTCACTCGTTTTTCTTTTCTGGTTTTAATGATTCAGTTTCTGTTCTCCGGGCTCCTGAAGCATGTATTCTACTTCATTGAGGATATTGCTTCGATACTAAACTTCATTCCCCAGGCTTCGTCGAAATTTTTTTAAAGCCTTATTTCTTCCTTTTCTTTCCATATGGAGCACATCCTTTCCCCCAGACTTCTGTGTGTCTGGAATTCTTAGACTAACCAATAGCCAGAGGAGGATGTGGGAATGCACGTTCACTCCCACCGGCCTCAGGCTGCTCCCCACTCTCATCATCAGCCATCATTTATAAGAAGGCCTACCAGAACAAAGGTAGCCACCAGGCCTTGGTGTTGGTCAGCAGCATCAGGCAAAAGGGGGTCTTCTCCCACGGTAGGAGCAGCAGACCTGCATATATCCACCTGTGCCTGAACCTGAGGCCAGAGGCTGTGGGTTTTCTGCGCCAAATCCAGTCTGCAAAGATGAGGGTAGATCTGTAAAAAGATTTTTCGTAAGTACCTGTTAGATGACAAGATGTAGGAAAGGCCAGGCCTGACCCCCTGAACATCCAGCAAGCACCCTAGAGGCTGACATCAGACAACATACTATGAGCATCTTAGCAAGAGTGAGCATTTCTCTTAACACATGGGCTCCTGGCCTGCCTGCCATCATTAGGGCAACTGCTCCCGAGTGTCATCCCCAAAATTATCATTGCATAATTTTGACCCTGACCTGATATCAGAGTTTAATTACACTAAAATCATACTGTGATATTAAGAGATGATTGATCAAAGAAAAATAAGAAAATCTCTACATATGTATTTATGTTCCCCATCCGTGTGCCAAGTCTGGACCCCCGACACACGTCACTGACTAAACCGTTGGCGTACACGCACCCCTGCATGGACTCCTGGTCCTGTGGCCTGCTCCTAGAGAACCCAGGTTCTCCTCCAGAACCCCGTGGTCATCAGGTGCACTGTGCCGTGATAGACACCAGTACTCTCGCATCTCTGTATTAATGAGCCAACTTAATTGTCCAAAAGCCCTGGGTGGGGGAGGGGGGAGTTTGGAGCTTGAATGAGTCTAAAAGTAGACTGTCTGTATTTAGACTGATTCATAAACTTTCTCCAAATTTAGGCAGTCAAGGGGCCAGAAATGGATTTTTCCAGTTAGACCCTAGTATACTAAACATTGATAGATCTAAATTCCATTCGGTTTATTGAGTTTAAAATTTAATGCTCTTTAAAAAATATAGTCCTATACCCAAAATGATATTATTCCTGGAAACTAAGTAATTCTAGCTATTCTAATTCACCGATAATTTCTTATTAAGATTTTAACAACATTTCTTTTCATATGAAAAAATTGCTTCAGTAGCACAGCTTCATCTTTAATTGAATTTCTGCAGAAGTGGTTAATCTCAAATATCTAATTAGACCTGCCTGCTTTTGGTTCATCTCATAGGCAGTTACTTAAGACATTTCTTCCGTTGAGGGCCCATCTTTGACTTTTGGCCTTTACTTTCAGATATTCCAAGACCTTACAAATGTTCCTCTCTTTACATAATTTCTTTGTGTGGGTTTTATACACTGGATGACTTCTGGATGAGAAAATCCAGATTCTCTGGGGAGGGGTCTGAGATCTTCATTCAAGAATTGAGCAACTCTACCAGGCTGCTCAGCACACCACCACCTCCCACCTCACTCCTGCTTACATTCCCTAAAGAAGGGCGGAACTGAGGAGCTTATTTCTCAGCATGACCGTTTCCAGCTCCGGCCAAGAGGAGGGTGGAGAAGCGCCCCTGTGGGCACACAGCCGTCCTGTCCCCGAGAGGGGGTCGTTGCTCGCTACTCAGAGCACAGAAAGGCTTGAGCACAGCTCAAGGTTAAGTTCAGCCTCTCTAATATCTAGGTTCTTTTTGGTTACCTGTTGTTGTACTTTTGTCCTCATGGTTCTCTGACCTAACAGATCATCTCTTCCCTATGGGGCACTGCCGTTGTATTTAGAAATATACATATCTACCGTATGGATTAGTGATTGTGGTGTTGATGGATTTCCATAATGTGTAACAAAATTGCAGTTGAGGCATTTTTCTAAATGTGGTGTTCGCCCACTGTGTGTAAGTGATCCATAGTTGAAACTCTGCCCTATCGTTTGAATTCCCTTTAGGTTAAACGTGTGTGTGTGTGTGTTTTAATGTTTTGTTTCTTAACCATCTTTTACTTTGGTACATTGCAGGTGGTATCTTGGCAAACAAACAAAACTGCTTTGATGACTTTCAGCATGCGGCCGAGTATCTTATCAAGGAAGGTTACACATCTCCCAAGAGGCTGACTATTAATGGAGGTTCAAACGGAGGCCTCTTAGTGGGTGAGAACTGGATTCTATTGTACTTACTAGTTAACACTCTTGGGGTTTTCAGATACACTGCCCGGAGACAGCTCTTGACTGACTTTGGCTCATGGATGGGAGCAAAGAGAGCAAAACCCATTTGTATCAGGGCATCTGATAAAAGACACATAAAGACCCAGCTGAACCCACTGTACACAGGCTCGATTCCCGATAGCCTGAGAAGCTTCTCGCCTGCATGCCCCGAGCTCTTCTGGGCCGCACACTGGGTGGGACCCCCCGCCCCACAGACTAGATCCACTAGACCCTTTCTAGGATTCAGCCAGCACAGGATTGAGCCTGATAACCCCTGTGATTGTGTTACGTGTAAGATGTGATCACCACTAAACATTTGTTGAATACCTATGCTGTGGGTACAGAGAGGAGTAGTGAAAGAAAATGAGGTAGCACACAGACCGATGCACAGCAGAATAGTCAGGAAATCGTTCATGGTATCAATTCACACTTGTTGAGCACCTTGTGTGCTGGGCGCTGAGCCCTTCGCATGCACACTCTCATTTGTCACGCACGCAGCCTGAGGGACAGGAACTGGTAGCATTCCCCATTTTACCGAGGACCCAGGGGCACGGAGAGGTTGAGCAGCTTGCCTGGTGTCACACAGCTGGAAAGTGGTGATGCTGGGGCCGGAACCTAATACTGTGCTTTTAGATTCTGTTCCTTTAACCTGCAAGTGCTATGGCCTCTAAGTAGCTTTTCCTAATTTTTGGTAGTTAATGACATTTTACCTTGTAATGAACATTTATGGTGGCTTTGCTTGCTGGGTCCTACATCCAATGTCAGTATATGAGGGGCCGTTGTACAAATATAGGCTCAACTTAAAACACAAGTGAAAATCCACTGTTTTCGAAGCAGGCTCAGGGGAGCCGCACATTCACTCAGTTTCCTTATCCTTGAAATATACGGAGTCATTGCAAAACCTGAATACCTGTTCTTACTCTTTACCCCAATATAGTCTTGAAAAAAAAAAATTCCCATGTAGGTAAAATATATATGTCCAAAATAATTTAAATTTAGAAAGGGCAGTGATAGGTTTCAAACAAAACAGCACCTCTGCCCCCATGGAGCTTTCGTTCTAGTCAGAGGCGGCAGACAATACACACCAAAGGCCCTGAGGCCAGCAAGGGCTCAGAGTGTTCTAGCAACAGAGTAGAGGCCCACGGCTGTTGCTGGGCATAGTGAGCGAGGGAGAGTGTCGGGAGAGGTGGCAGGAGGTGAAACCAGGCAGGACCTCAGAGCCAGGCTAATTTAGTCTGGGTGAATGAGAAGCCTTTGGGGGAGTGTCATAATTTGACTTACTTTTTAATGGGATCGATCTTGCACTGATCGTGTTATGGTGTTAGGGGAGGCAAGAGCAGGAAAGCAGGCGGCCAGGTAGGAGGCCTCCGTCCTTGTGAGACACGGTGGTGGCTTGGCCCTGGAGCGTGTGTTGGAAGCTGCTAGAAGGGGGTCAGATTCTGGGTTTGTTCTGAATCTGCATGTGGATCATATGCAAACTGTAAAAGAGAAGCACGAAGGGCAAATAAATCTAAGATTTAATGGGAAAGGATATTGAAAATGCCATCTGATTCCAATAGTGGGAGAACTGTTGTTCAGTAATTCACGGTTTCATCCAGTAATTCCTTTATATTTTCAGTTTATTGGTTTACATCTGTTGGCAAACCTGGTTCCTTGAGGAACCTGCAGAAATGGATTTCCCTTCTCAGGGTGTTGAAGGCTAATTTAAAAGGACAGATTCCTGCCCCTCTAATATCTGAGAGCATTAGGGTCTCCCAGGGTAGGACTTCAGGATCTGGTATTAGGAATAAGCACCCAAATCAGAACTAGGTTTTTTGCCAGAAGCGGGAGAAGTCCAGATTCCCTTGACTCACTGTTTGTCATGCCAGCTTTGATGTGACTTCCTCCCACAGCCTCCCTAACTCCTTACCCCGGGTTGGGCTCCCCCGCGGTGGTGGTTCCCACACTGTAATCACTCGTGCACTTAACTTTCCCACTGGAACACTCACTGATCTGACTCCAGTGCCAGGCACGTGGCGGGATATTCAGTAAATATTGTCGAGTCATCAAAACAAAAGAATACATTTATGTAACGTCAGTGTACGAAGACAAGTAGTTTTAAACCAGGACAAGAACGTGCACCAGTATTGGTCAGAGCCTGTGCTCGCTTTCAGGCCTGCCTTGGGCTGTGTGAACACTTTCTACTCACGACACTTCTGACAGCAAGTGTATGGGGTCTTTTCCTTCACACCAGCCAGCTCTCCCACACGCGCTGGCGGTCCTGCACTTCAGTTCGGACAGTGCCCAGAGTGAGCACAGACCCCGCGTGGAACAGGCTCGGTCTCCCAAGACTGGTTCCAAGGCCCGGGCCCCTCATACTTCTGACTGACTGGCTTCCCATTCGGGTTCAGACTTACTTGATACGCCATTCGAAGTGTTGTTTGCTGTCCGTCGGGTTCCCATGCTCCGCCTGCTCGGCTTTGGTAATTTGTGAGAACAGCTCCCAGACCCGAGGAGAGTATGGTGTGTGGTCGACGGGGGGCTTGCAGAATGGGCATGTCCTCTCTGGGAAGGCCACCTTCCCAGCACTTCAGTGTTCACCAGCCTGGAAGCTCTTTGAACTCCACTGCTTAGGGGTTTTTATGGAGGTTCTATTAGGCAGGCATGATAAAGGAGGTCATTAGCCATTATTAACTTAATTTTCAGCCCCTCTCCCCTCCCCCAAGGTCAGGGGCGGGGCTGAGAGTCCCACCCCTCTAACCACGGGGTTGGCTCCTGTGTGGCGACAGCTCCCATCGTGTAGCCCCCTAGGAGCCCACCAGGTGTCACCTCTTTAGCATAAACTCAGGTATGGTTGGAAGGGGCCAGCCATGAGTTCTAAAAGACATGCTTCTCGCCTGTGTCACTCGGGAAATTCCAAGGGGTTTAGGAGTTCTGTGCCAGGAACTGGGGACAATAACGATATATTTCTTATCATGTCACAGTGTCACAGGTTACTTTTGAGATTCTGAACAGGTTCTCCTTATGAAAAAAAAAAATAGGAATGAGAGCAGTGGACACAGGTTTTCCAGAAAATCCTTGAGTTTTTCTGAATAACTCCCCCATTGAGATTCACTTCAGGGAATGAATCTCTATCACCAGTGAGAACATCCTACCCCTCAGATACACTGGAAGCAGGGAGAAAAGCTTGTGGCCATTAGGCAGGTGGTTTATGATGGTATCTTCCTGTGCTCCAGGAAAAAATGTATTTAAAGTGCTGATCTGTCCTTGTTTATTTAGATGTTGAAAGACAAACCGCCCTCCTTTTCCGTTCTTTCTGTCCCGGTTTTCAGCTGCTTGTGCAAATCAGCGCCCGGACCTCTTTGGTTGTGTTATTGCCCAAGTGGGAGTAATGGACATGCTGAAGTTCCATAAATACACCATCGGCCATGCCTGGACTACTGATTACGGGTGCTCAGACAGCAAACAACACTTCGAATGGCTTATCAAGTAAGTCCGGATTCCTATCGATACATATGGTACATGTTGCTAACAATCTGATATAATACTGAACGCAGTCAAAAGGATAAGTGTTTGACTCAGTGTCTCCCGTTTGCATATCATTTACTGCAAAAGGAGTGGAAGTGATGGAAATTCCTCTTTGTCTTCCTTGTTTTGATCTGGTCTTTACAAAAGCAACAAACGACAAAGATGTGACAGGCAGAATTCTAAAGTCATCCTCCCACCCCCAGATTCCCGTCCCCTGGTCTCTTCAAATCAGACACTAATCTGAGTGCCGCTGTGAAGGGACTTTGCAGATTAAATTAAGGTTACTCATCAGTGGACCTTAAAATAAGGAGATAATCCTAGATTACTGAAGTGGACCCAGTCTAATGACAAAGCCTTAAAAGGCTGAGCACTTTCTCAGGCTGGAGGCAGGGAATGCAGCAGAAAGGGAGGTCAGATTAGAAGCCTGAGAAGGACTGGATCTGCCATTGCTGGCTTTGAAGACGGAGAAAGGGGCCTCTAGAACCTGAGACCAGCCTCCAGCCAGTGGTCATCAAAAAAAGGGAGACCTCAGTCCTATAATCACACAGAAACTGAGTTCTGCCAACAGCCTGAATGAGTCTGGAAATAGATTTTTTTCCCAGAATTTCCCGATAAGAGCCCAGCCAGCCAACACCTTGATTTCAGCCCTGAGACCCAGAGCAGAGAACCCGGTTGAGCCAACCCAGACTTCTGGCTGACAGAACTGTGAGATAAGAAATCTGTGTTGTTTTAAAAGCTGCCAAACTTGTGGTAGGTTGTTACCATAGCAATCAAAAACTAATAGAAAAAGGTGTCATTATACTTAACATCTATGTATGGGATTTTAAGAAGGAAATAAAGAGGGATATATGCAGGTACATTAAACTTGTTTTGTTCTCTCAGTGTAACCATATATGTTTGAAACTGCAAATCACATTATTAAAATATTGTACAACTGCATTCCTATCCTTCAGCCGCTTTGGCAAGACCAATGAGAAAATGACAGACATTCAGACTCCCAAGACCATAAGCTACATTCTTTTCTGGCTCTTCATTGTCTTCGCTTCCCACGCATAGGGGGTTGGGGATCAACATCAGCACTTAGGAACTGCCTGTGTCCCCTGTCCCAGTCTTCTCAGTCGACTCCACATTTCAATACAATAATTTCTCCAGTCAAGCTTTTTCGTTTCATTTTATGTGCTTTTTATGGTTTTAGCTCCTCAGCTAAAATGACCAAAGTTTTATCATTGCAATAACCTCGTTGACAAAGCCCAGTAAAAGCTAAATAAAGAAGCTATAGTCCAAATTAATGTAAAGAAAATACACACCTAGGGAGTGCCATCTAAACTCAAAAATACTGACTGAATTGTGTATCAAAGGCAACAAAATATTCAATGGAACCTAATACTTCTAAAATTAATTTGGGGAAAAAAAGAAAAGTATCTTTACTTTTCCAACCTAGCTCTCGCAGGGCTGTGTTCTCCTCATACTGCGGCTCCCAGAGCAGCAGAGAGCTCAGCCCTACACACTCGAGCCAGAGCGGGCCTTACCGAGAGCTGCTCAAACCTGCCAGCGTGCCCCCCCCCCCTTGGAGGAGCTGGACTTCCACATTTGGGAATAGTTGGATAAATTTTCTACAGAACCTCTCAGTTTTTTGCCCCAAGAACTAACCTTTATTTGGGGGGCTGGGGTTGATCCAAGAACAACACTCTGAAATAAGATCAGAAAACCGATCCACTGCCGCCCCCACCTTACCTGTTGGGAGGCTAAACTCCAGAACTTTTCAGTCTTGACTTGGGTAACTGAGCAGAAATTTTACTGTTTTTGACTATTTACCCTCCAAAATAAAAGTCTCCTAAAATAGCCGATTATATTCAGTAATAGTGAACGCTGAGAAACAGGACGTCCATATTATTGAATAAAATGTAAAGAAAAAAAGTCCAGAGATTTCACTCACTTAACTACTATCAGTTACTGTTTAATTCGACTATACTTTTATTCTTAAAACCCTCTTGTTCCCTTACCTGAAAAGTTGTACTTCAGAAGGCGCGTCCTCTGCCCCTCCACTGACTTTGTCCCCATCAGCCAAAGGCCGTTTCTTTCTGCCGGACCGTGAGAGCCAGCAGGAGGCCCAGACAGGACCCGGGTTCTTCCTGAGACTGCCACGCTGAGCCTGCAGTAAACGGTTTATAGATGGTAAAGGGGTAAAAAGCTGCCATACACTTTGAATTTCAAGTTTTTCAACAAAAGAAAGGCTCGCTCCTATTATACTCACAATCAGTGGCTTAAAGTCAGTCCACTTTGCAGTAGTGAGAAAGTCTGTCTAAAGAATACAGAACTATTCCGGACCGTAAGGGTGCACACATAGTTAGGGTCATCTCAGCAGCCCTAGGAGTTTCTTCTTTACCCAGTCTTCCAAAGTGGGAGCCACAGAAGTGACACAGCTCCCCACTCTGCAGTAGCCCTGGCCAGTTTGACCTCCACGGCGATGCACGCAGAGACTGCGATGGTCACACGGGGACTAGTCAGCCGCAGTCATGGCTAGTGAAGTTAGGCTGGTAAACTACGTGGGTTACTGTGCCCGCCAGTGCTTCTTGAGCAGCCTCGTGGACAAACCACACTGCCTTTGCCTTTCAGATACTCTCCGTTGCACAACGTGAAGCTCCCGGAGGCAGACGACATCCAGTATCCGTCCATGCTTCTCCTCACCGCCGACCACGATGACCGCGTGGTCCCACTCCACTCCCTGAAGTTCATCGCCACCCTTCAGTATGTCGTGGGCCGGAGCCGGAAGCAAAGCAACCCCCTGCTTATCCACGTGGACACCAAGGCCGGCCACGGGGCCGGGAAGCCCACGGCCAAAGTGATAGAAGAGGTCTCAGATATGTTTGCGTTCATAGCGCGGTGCTTGAACATCGACTGGATCCAGTAAACGGACTCTCCCTCTCCCTCCTAACAGCCGCAGAAAACCTCAAGGGCTTTCCCACCGTTCACACGGAGAAACCACTGGGCATAATGCTCCCCCCACGGACACTATTCCTGCACTCACAGACTGCAGTTGAACAGAACTGCTGCGGGAATTTTATCTTTTTTAGGCTTCTCCTTTTTAGCAAGCCCTTGGTGTTTCTTTTTCCACCCTGTGCAGGCACATGTTTTAAAAAAAAAAAAAATTAAAAGGCATGTTTGGATCAATAGCTAAGTGGCAGCCAACACATTGTGAATATTAGATTGCTGAATTCAGAGTCGTAGTCGGGCATACTTCATCTAGAGCACTCAATGAAATCTGCTTCTATAACCATAACCGATATAGCTTTAAATGTGAGAACTGTTCTCATGAAAAAGACTTCTTTGCAACAATAATAAATGTTATTTAAGAATGGGAGGCTTTAGTTCTGGTTCCTTTGTGTTGAGGGGCACTCACTCCGGATCGTGTCACTTTTCTATTGGAACAAGCAGTTCACCTTTCCACACAAGTTAGTTTCCAAACAGTGAAGTCCTAGAATGTTAGTGCTGAGAAGGTGTGTGCATCCGTTCCAGCTCCCTTGTTTATGGTGATGAAGCTATCAGAGGCAGCTCGCTAGCTTCTGTATTAACCATTCAGTCAGCGGATAATCAGACTCTTTTGATTTGGATACTCATGCTGAAAAAACAGTGGACCAGAAGCTTCAGATTATTGGCCTATCAATTTGGTTACAAAGTATCCCTGGATGTCGGAGTACCTGGCATATAAAACTCACATGAGTGAACCTTCCAGATATATTTATCCAAACTTACCTTCAAATCAGAAATTTCAGCATTTCCCAAGCTGTTTTTCCCTCCCATAGACCGCTTCTTAGAAATAGTCACACTTAAAACGGTTTTGGCCCCTTACCCCTGCCACCCCAGATGTTTAAGAGGAGGATATACCATTCCTCAAACTATTGTTCATACAATTTCAAGGCATTAACATCTCATGAAACACTGTTCCTTTGGGCATCAGTTTGGGAAATGCTGATCTAATTTATGAGAAGAAAACCGTTTCTTCTTTGTCTTGCTTCAGATGACAAAAATAACTCCTGTTTTGTATGAAGTATCTTAACCTTAAAAAGGCTTAAAAGATTACTTCACTGTTCCATTAACTTGTACTTTTCCAGAGAAGTCCTGTTTTCCAAATCATACATATTTGTGCTTTCCTTTAGCGCTCTACCTCTCACATTGTGGTCTGAAATCAGACACGCGCAGTTTTCTGTCAAGCATATCACTACAAATCGAACATAGCCGAAAGGTGGCTACTTTGGTTTTTCTCATCTAGGATCATGTATTCTAGTAAAGTGTCCATAAGCACTGTATACAACGTGGCTGTCCCTGGAACACAGGATGCACACTCTAGCCTCCCCCGGCCACCCCATCCGAGAGAACAAGGGTGCCCCCGGCTATCAGCGCTTGCAGAACTGACATCACCTCCGCCACCGAGAGAGGCGAACCCTGGCTAACGGCCATGTACCTGTCGGCCAGCATGGCAGGAAAAAAAAACTACATCTGCATAGATAAGCTAGAGGCAGCCTTTTTCTTAGACCTGCTGGGTAGTCTGAGGTACAGACAGCCGAGTTACTCCCACTCAGTCCAGAGCATGTTCAAGCTTGCACAGAACCCAGCCCTACTTGCCCACGGAGGGCTCTTACTGAGCAGTGGAAAGTGAAGAGCACAGTGCGTAGGGTCTCAGGAGGTCTTCAGGAGAAGTCAGGCCCAGGGTCGAATCCCAACTCTCATTTCGTAAGTGGTAATTAGGAACCGACATTATAAATACATTTACAAAAGTGCCTACCAAAGAACTGGCCTCTAATTGTGAGTTCTCTTTCCTAAGCTAATTTTCACATCTAGATTTAAGCAGGACACCTGCACCCACAAACTGAAGGTAGCTTTTTTTAAGCCCTAAACACTGGGAGTATATGAAGTTGGCCCCTTACCAGATCTCCAGGGCCTTCCCTATTAGATGCCACCCTCCTCTATGTCCGGTGCTCCGCCTCTCTGCTCTGTCCTACATTGGTCTATGGTGTTTGGGGGGGGGGGGGAAGCACACATTATACAGGTAGTCTAACTTGCCACGCAGGTCACAGAATTTGCTACCTTAGTGAAATAAAGTCACATTTCTGACAGTTAATGCGTACACGCCTGGAATAGTGTAAAAGTTGGCAACTACGGTTTCCTAATACTCCCACTAAAACTTAGCCAATTACACACAAATGGTGCAGCAGGCTGAAAAGGTTAAATTTCAGCTAAGAAAGCTTGTCACCCATCTGTCTGTATCAGACACTTTAACCAGCCTCGGGGAGTTCCCTGGGACAGACGATACAGCCATTGCCTTGAAAGGTTACAAAGACTCAAAGAAAGATGAGTAAAGGACAGGATGGAAAGCTGCGAAGATTCTAAAAAAAGCAAAGGTCGGACTGGAATGGGGTGGTCAGGCCAGCAGGATGAGGGATGAAACCAATGAATAAGGAATATTTAGCCGTGTTCTCCATCCTGGGGCTAGGGGTACAAACTAAAGTCCTGTCTTCATGAAGTTGACACTCGAGAAGGAGGAGACAAATGAGAAATGATTTTACTGACTCCCCTGTGCCACCCAGCCCTAAGCACTCTGTGTGTGGCTATTTGTCCTCAAGCAACCTTACAAGCCACATGCTACACTTACCCCAATTTGGCAAAGGCCCAAATTCCCCAGCCAGGAAGTGAGCAGGCAGGGCAGTAACCCCAGCAGCTGGACCCTGGAGTCTGCACTCTTACCCACTGGTGTATTAATAAGATGATAAACAAGAGGGTTCTCATTCCAGATGGTGACACAGAAGGGTCCTGAACTTACCTCCTCCCACAGATGCACTGAATCTACAACTACATATAGGACAACATCTTCTGAAAGAAACAAAAACTAGATGAGCAACTCCTACAAATTGGGCAAATGAGGAAAAAAGCCCACATTGAAACGGAGAGGAGAGGCCGAGACACGATCTTCCCTTAAGCACCCCCTCCGCCAGCATGGCCAGCCACGGTCAGGAAGGAACTCACAACTCCGAGCTTCTCCCTGAGGAGTGAAGGGTCTGGACCCCACATCTGGCACCCCAACTTTTAAGACCTACATCTAAGAGACGAGCCCCCAAAACATCTAGCTTTGAAAGCCAATGGGGTTTGTGTCCATGAGACCCACAGGCTACAGCAAACTACACATTTTCTGTAGTCTACTCACATTTTTTTATTTGAAGGATAAAAAGTCCATGAGAATACAGAAATTTCTAATAGTTTTTAAGATCTACTTCCTTAGCAATTTTCAAATGTACAGTACAGTACTATTAACTATAGCCACCACACTGTATGTGACATCCCCAGAACTTAACTTATAACTTGTGACCCCTTTATCCATTTCACCCACCGGAGAAATAGTTCTTAAAGGGCTCATGCAGACTGAGCTGGCCACCCCCAGAGCTCAGCGGAGAGGTAGCCCACTGAAAAGTGTCCAGTCTTCCTATGAAAGACACCTGCTTGCTTATCTGAAAGATTTGGCCTGAGGGAGGGGCAGGCTTCTAACTTAACACACACTGAGCACCCTTCTGAAGTATTCTAAAGGCCGCAGGGGCCAGTGGGAGCCATCTTCATGCTCTCCCTCTGCCTCCCTCCAGATCACTGGTATTTCTGGGAAAGGCACTTATGCACACATCTGGTGCCCTGGTCTTTGCAGCTGCTGCCTATGGGACAACCCTTGATCCCCTGGCTCTGGTGGCCAATGGGACTTACATTCGTGGGTGCCATAGGACGGCAACCAATGGAGAAATAGTTCTTTACTGGCTCCCCCCTCGCCAAGGGACAGCGGAGAGACAGCAGTCTGAAATGCATATCCAGTATTTCTGTGAAAGGTGCCTATTAGCTTATCTTCATAACTGTGGCCCAAGGGGCAAACTTCTCATTAAAAGCACTTCTAAGGGCCAACTATAATCCTCTCTGGAGACCAGGGAGGCTGCCAAGTATCATCATCATGCTTCCTCTGTCCCACCCTAGGTCATCAGGGTCTCCAGCATTTGTGGCCATACCACATCCTTTGATAACCTAGCTCTGGTGGCCAGAGGTGCTTGTGTTCACAGGGCTTGTGTTTTTGTGTTAGTGGAACAGTAGCAAACACAGAACCAGTTCCTAACTGGCTATTACCCCAAGGCTCAGCACAGAGGGAATACACAGAAATGCCCATCTCCCAGGCTTCCCCTGAAAGAGATATGTTTGCATACTTTAAAAACTAAGTGTCTGGCTTCCAATCAGCCTGAATCTAGGTGCTGACCGAGATACTCCCCTTTGGGACACTGAGAGATCTTGGTAAGATCTTGGTAAACCCTCACCTACTGGAAGCCACTAAATCTATAGTAGGCTGCTTGAACAATCACAAAGCTTTGGGAGACAGCCAAGAGCTAGGGCAGGATTGAGCAATAAGGTTCATCTCCTACATGATGTCACCCCTTCAAAACTGGGAAAGGTGGCTATTTAAATCATAGATTTAAAAGAAAACAACAGAGATTCAAAGAAAAATGAAGAAACAAGAATACGTTCCAAACAAAAGGATAAGATAAAACCTTAGAAAAAGCCCTCAGTGAAACAGAGATAAGTAATTTACCTGATAAAATGTTCAAAGTAACAGTCATAAAGTAGCTCACCATGCTTGGAAGGTGAATGATGAATACAGTGAGAACTTCAACAAAGAGACAGAAAATATAAGATAGTACCAAATAGAAGTCACAGAGCTGAAAAATACAGTATACTAAAAAATGCACTAGGTCATTCAATAGCAGACTAGATAAAGCAGAACAAGGAATCAGTGGACTCGAAGACAGGGTAGTGGAACTCATCCAATCAGAACAGCAAAAAGAAAAAAAGAATGAAAAAGCTTAAGGGACTTACGGGACAAGATCAAGAAGACCAATATTCACATTACAGGGGTCGCAGAAGAAGAGAGAGAGAAAAGGGGGCAGAAATTTTATTTGAACAAATTATGGCTGAAAGTTTCCCCAACCTGGGAAAGGAAACTGACAGCGAGATCCAGGAAGCCCAGAGAATTCTAAAAAAGATGGACCCAAAGAGATCCACACCAAGACACATAATTAAACCATTAAAGACAAGGAGAGAATCTTAAAAAGCAGTGGGAAAAAAAACAGCTTGTTACATACAAGTGAACTCTCATAAGACTATGAGCTATTCTTCAGCAGAAATTTTGCAGGCCAGAAAGGAGTGACATAATATATTCAAAGTGCTAAAAGGAAGTGCCAACTAAGACCACTCTGTCTGGCAAAGGTGTGCTTCAGAACTGAAGGAGACATAAAGAGTTTTCCAAACAAGCAAAATCTGAAGGAGTTCATCACCACTAGACAGACCAGCCTTACAAGAAATGCCGAAAGGAAAAGAAAGGAAAGGAGAGGGTGCTAATTAGTAACAGGAATACATATGAAAGTATAAATCTTACTGGCAAAGATAAATATATAATAATCTAATGTAAAAATAGTGAGTTAATTTATAAAGCTAGTATGAAGGTTAAAAGACAAAAGTAATAAAAATAACTATAAAAAGTTATTAATGGATACACAAAGTTAAAAAAAATATGTGACATCAAAAGCAAATTGTGGGGTCAGAGGGAAGTAAATGTAGAGCTTTAGAATGTGTTTGAACTTAGTCATCATCAACTAAAAATACTGTTATAAGTTGTTTTATGTAAGCCTCATGGCAACCACAAAGCAAAAACACATACTAGATACACAAAAGAGAAAGAAAAAGGAATGTAAGCATATCACTACAGAAAATCATCAAGTCACCAAGGAAGAGAACAAGAGAAGAATAAAGGAATTTCAAACCAGCCAGAAAATGATTAAAATGGAATAAGTATATACCTGTTGACTTACTTTAAATGTAAATGGACTAAATTCTTCAATCAAAACACCCAGAGTGGCTGAATGGATAAAAAAATAAATAAATAAATAAATAAAACAAGACCCATAAAGGATCCCAGTCCAAGATGGCTATGTAGGAAGACACTGAACTCACTTCCTCCATGGAACATAACAAATTACACCTCTTTATAGAGCAATTCCTCCTGAAGAAGAACTGAGGGCCAACTGAACAGCTTCTGCACAACAAAAGATGGAGTGGCAAAAGAGAACAACAAGAGAGATGGAGACACATTAACAAAGGAACCCTCCATCCCTGATGCTGCAAATGGCAGTGGGGAGGGATGGTACAGAGGGACTGGGAGCACATTCATCTATCATGGGGCACAGAAAAAAGAACTGCAGTTAAAAAAGTAACTAGCATATAAAAGAACCAGCCCTAGAACTCCACCACACAGTAAGGGAGCTGCTAAAACTCTCCAGGTGAGAACTGCCGGACAAGGTCTACACTTTTCCACCTTGAAAGCACAGACCAGGGTACAGTCCAGGCACCCCATCCAGCCTGCCTGTCCGTAGCCCCTGGCTTCTAGCCCACACCAGCCTAGCCATCCCACCAAGGTAGCCACAGGGCAATGCATACCTGGAAATCCCTGGTTAGCAATCATTATAACTCCAGCTTTTGCACCACGGTGAGAGAGGTGCAAAGCACCCTGGAACACTCCAGGCCCATACCACTTGGATTTCAGGCAGCTTGCTAGGACACCCCCAGTGCAGAGAGCTCTAGAACCTCCTGGCTACCATCTGCTTCAAGTCCAGCTGCCCCACCAGGGTGCCCCCTGCATGAAGCACCCTGGGAACCCTGCACCTGTGCCTGCCTTGGTTCCAGCCACCACACCTGGGCACTCTCTCTATGCAGAGTGCCCCAGAACACCCCCACCCATGTCAGTCTTGGCTCCAGTCACCTGGACAGGGCATCTCCTGTACTGAGCACTGCAGGACACCCCAGCTTGCAACCACTTCAGCTTCAGCTGTCCTGCCAGGGCACATTATCTGTGGAGAGCCCCTGGACTACATTGGCCCATGCCCACTTTAGCTTCAGCTATCCTGCCAGGATGCCCCTGCATGGAATACCCCAGGACCCCCATGCTTGTACCCCACCTTAGCTCCAGCCACTCCTCCATGGCATATTCTATGCAGAGTCCTAGAACACCCCAGTTTACACCCACTTCAGCTTCAGCTATCTTGCCAAGGTGCCCTCTGTGCATAGAGCCCTTGGTTTGCCCCCATTTCAGCTTCAGCTATCCTGCCAGGGAGCCCTCAGTGTGCAGAATCCCAGGATACCCCAGGCTGCATTCACTTCAACTTCAGATATCCTGCTAAAGCACGTGCTGCACAGAGAGCCCCATGACACCCTGACTTGCAGTCACTTCAGCTTCAGCTGTCCTGCAGGGTGCCTACTGCATGGAGAGCCCCAAGACCCCTGGCCCACACCAACCACAGCTCCAGCAACCATCAAAAGTCACCAAGCACACACAGTCTACATAGAGGATTAACATACACAGGACCATGTCTTCAAGTTTAGGAGAAGTAGCTGTTCTGCTAATCTATAGAAACAAAAAGAGAAAGTAAAGCAAAATGGAGAGACAGAGGAATATGCTCCAAAAGAAAGAACAAGACAAAACCTCAGAAAAAGAACTAAATGAAATAGAGATAAGCAATATGCTTATATAAAGAATATAATTATTGTAAAGATGCTCACTGGGCTGGAGAGAAGAGTGGAAGAATTCAGCAAGACCTTCAATAAAGAGATAGAAAATACAAAAAAGAAGCAATCAGAGTTAAAGAATACAAAAACTGAAATTTAAAAATATGCTAGAGGGAATCAAAACATTAGCTAATGCAGAAGAACATATCAGTGATCTGGAAGACAAGGTAATGATAAGCACCCAAGCTGAACAGCAAAAAGAGAAAAGAATTTTTAAAAATTAGGACAGGTTAAGGGATCTCTTAGACAATATCAAGCAAACAAACTTTCACATTATAGGGGTCCCAGAAGAGAGAAAGAAAGGGGCAGAAAACTTATCTGAAGAAATAATAACTGAAAACTTCCCTAACCTAGGAGAAAAAATAGATATCCAGGTTCAAGAAGTACAGAGAGTTTCAAACAAGATAAACCCAAGGAAGTCCACACCATGGCAAATTATCTTTAACCTTTAATATTTTAATTATTAAAAGAGAATTTTAAAAGCAGCAAGAGAGAAGCAAAACATTATGTACAAGGGAAACCCTATAGAGTTATTAGCTGATTTTTCAGCAGAAACTTTGCAGGCCACAAGAAAGTACATGATATAGTCAAAGTGCTGAAAGGAAAAAACTTACAACGAAGAATACTTTAATCAAGGTTATCATTCAGAACTGAAGTAAAGATACAGAGTTTCCCAAACAAAAGTTAAAGGAGTTTATTACCACTAAACAAGCCTTACAAGAAATGTTAAAGGGACTTCAAGCGGAAAATAGCCATAATTAGACATGAGGAAACTATGAATAAAAAGATATAAAATATGACAGCATATACATAAAACATGGAGGGAGTAAAAAATGTTTTTAAGAATTTGTTTGAACTTAAATGATAATCAACCTAATACAGACTGCTATATAGTTAGGACGTTGTATATGAACCTCATGGTAATCAAAAACCCAAAACCTATAACAGATACACAAAAATTAAAGAGAAAGAAAGCAAAATATAGGACTACAGAAACTCATCAAATACAAAGAAAGAGAGCAAGAGAAGAAAGGAACAGAGAACAACAAAATCAACTAGAAAACAATTAACAAAATGGCAGTAAGTACATACCTATCAATAATTAATTTAAATGTAAACAATCTAAATGCTCCAATCAAAAGACATAGAGTGGTGGAATAGGTAGAAAAACAAAAAACAATCATTTATATGCTGCCTATAAGAGACTCACCTCAGACCTAAAGACACATACAGACTGAAAGTGAAGGGATGGAAAAGCACTTACATGCAAATGGAAGTGGGAAAAAAAAAAAAAAAAGCTGGGGTAGCAATACTTATACCAGACAAAACAGACTTTAGGGCAAAGACTAACAAGAAACAAAAAAGGGCATTATATGATGACAAAGGGATCAATCCAACAAGAGGATATAACAATTGTAATAACCTATGTACCCAACACAGGAGCACCTAAATACATAAAGCAAATACTAAGGGAAGTAAAGAGAGAAATTTATGATGATACAACAATAGTAGGGGACACCCCACTTACATCAGTGGATAGATCATCCAGGCAGAAAATCAATAAGTGTCTTTGAATGACACAATAGACCAGATGGACCTAACAGATATATACAGAACATCCCATCCAGAAATACATATTCTTTTCAAGTGCACACGCAGCACTCTCCAGAATAGATTACATTAGGCCACAAAACAAGTCTCAATAAATTTAAGAAGACTGATAACGTATTGCGCATCTTTTCCAACCACAATCGTATGAAACTAGAAATCAATCACAAGAACAAAACTGGAAAAACACAAACGTGTAGACTAGATAACATGATACTAAACAGCCAATGGGTCCATGAAGAAATCAAAAAAGAATTTAAAAAATACATGGAGACAAATGAAAATGAAAACACAATGGTCCAAAAGATCTCTGGGACATGATGAAAACAGTTTTATTTTTTGTTTTTGTAAGATTTTATCCACTTATTTAAGAGAGCGAGAGGGAGAGAAAGAGAGAACATGAGCAGAGGGGAGGGGCAAACAGAGAAGCAGGCTCCCCAGTGAGCAGGGAGCCTGATGTGGGGCTTGATCCCAGGGCCCTGGGATCATAACCTGAACCAAAGGCAGACGCTTAACTGACTGAGCCACCCAGGTGCCCCATGAAAGCAGTTCTAAGAGGAAAATATACAGTGATACAGGCCTACCTCAAGAAACAAGTAAAAGCTCAAAGAATCTAACCTTACACCTAAAGGAACTAGAAAAAGAACAAGCACAGCCCAAGGAGGAAATGATAAATTGGAGAAGTAAATAAAATAAAGATTTTTTTAAAAATAGGAACAAAAAAATTAAAGAGCTGGTCCTTTGAAAAGATAAAACTGATAAACACTTAGCCAGAATCATGAAGAAAAAAAACAGACAGGACCCAAAAAATAAATAAAATCAGATATGAAAGAGAATTAACAGTAGACACCACACTTCAAAAAGGATTATAAGAGAATACTATGAAAAATTATATGCCAACAAATTGGACAACCTAGAAGAAATGGATATATTCCTAGAAACATACCATCTTCCAAAACTTTATCAAGAAGAAATAGAGTATTTGAACAGACTGATTACTAGCAATAAAATTGAATTGGTAATCAAAAACTACCAAAAAATAGGGGCACCTGGGTGGCTCAGTTGTTAAGCGTCTGCCTTCGGCTCAGGTCATGATCCCAGGGTCCTGGAATCGAGCCCCGCATCGGGCTCCCTGCTCCTCAGGAAGCCTGCTTCTCCCTCTCCCACTCCCCCTGCTTGGGTTCCTTCTTTCTCTGTGTCTCTCTCTGTCAAATAAATAAAATCTTAAAAAAAAAAAAAAAAAAACTACCAAAAAATAAAAGTCCAGGATCACACAGATTCAAAGGTGAATTCTACCAAACATTTAAAGGTTTAATAACTGTTCTCCTCAAACTATTCCAAAAAAATAGAAGAGGAAGGACAGCTTCCAAATACATCCTGTGAAGCCAGCATTACCCTGATGCCAAAACAAGGGCACCACACACACAAAAAAAATTATAGGCCAATATCCCTGATGAACATAGATGCAGAAATCCTCAACAAAATATTAGCAAACCACATTCAAAAATACATTAAAAGGATCATTCACCACGATCAAATAAGATTTATTCTAGGGGTACAAATATGGCTCAATATTTGTAAATCAATCAACATGCTATACCACATCAATAAAATGAAGGATAAAAATCATATGATCATTTCAATAGATGCAGAAAAATCATGTGAAAAATTCAACATCTGTCCATGATCAAAACTCTCAACAAAGTGGGTTTAGAGGTAACACACCTCAACATAATAAAAGGCCATATATGAAAAAACCACACTTAATATCTTACTCAATGGTGAAAAACTGCAAGCTTTTCCTCTAAGATCAGGAACAAGACAAGGATATCCACTTTCAAACTTTTATTCAACATATAGTACTAGCAGGACTAGCCACAGAAATAAACCAAAAAAATAAGGGGCATCCAAATTGGTAAGGAATAAATTAAACTGTCACTCTTTGCAGATGACATGATATTATACACCGAAAACCTGAAAGACACCACCAAAAAACTATTAGAAGTAATAAATGAATTCAGTAGAGTTGTAGGATACAAAATTAATACCCATAAATCAGTAGTGCTCCTATACAGCAATAGTGCAAAAGCAGAAAAAGAAATGAAGACAATTACAATTACACTAAAAATAAAAACCTAGAAATAAACTTAACCAAAGAGGTTAAAGACCTGTACTCTGAAAACCATAAACACTGAAGAAATTAAAGATAACACAAATGGGAAGACACTCCATGCTCACGGATTGGCAGAATAAATATTCCACACTCCCCTTAGCAAGTACAGATTCAATGCAATACCAATCAAAATTCCAGTGGCATTTTTCACAGAATTAGAACAAATGATGCAAAAATTTGTATAAGAACACAAAAAAACCCTGAATATCCAAAGCAGTCTTGAGAAAGAACAGGCAGAAGTATCACAATCCCAGATTTCAAGACATACTACAAAGCTGCAGGAATCAAAACAGTCTCGTACTGGCACAAAAACAGACACACATAGACCAATGGAACAGAATAGACAACCCAGCAATAAATCCATGCTTATATAGTCAATCTATGACAAAGGAGGCAAAAATATACAATGGGGAATATATAGTCTTTTCAATAAATGGTGCTGGGGAAAACTGGACAGCTACATGTAAAAGAATGAAACTCGACCACTTTCTCACACTATACACAAAAATAAACTCAAAATATTTTAAAGACCTAAATGTGAGACCTGAAACTATAAAAATCCTAGGGGAGAACACAAGCAGTAATGTCACTGATGCTGGCCTTAGCAACATTTTTCTAGATGTCTCCTTTGGCAAGGGAAACAAAACCAAAAAATAAAGGGACTACATCAAAATAAGTTTCTGCACAGTGAAGGAAACCATCAACAAAACAAAAAGGCAACCTACTGAATGGCAGAAGACATTTGCAAATGATATATCCACTCAGGGGTTAATATCCAAAATATATAAAGACTTCTACAACTTAACACCATAAAACCCCAAATAATCTGATTAAAAAATGGGCAGAGGACCTGAATAGGCATTTTTCCAAAGAAGACATACAGATGGCCAACAGACACACATACCATGTCAGTATTCCATCCAAAAGCAGAATACACGTTCTTTTCAAGAAAACATGAAACATTCTCAAAAATAGATCATGGTAGGCCACAAAAACAAGTCTTAAATTTAAGAAGGTTGAAATCATATCAAGCATCTTTTCCAATCACAGTGGTATGGAACTAGAAATCAATTATAAGAAGGGAACTGAAAAACTCACAAATATATGTAGATTAAAGAACACACTATGGAACAATCATGAATCTAAGAAGAAATAAAAGACCTATCCTGCCCCCCACCACGGCCCCACCCCACTAGATTCATCAGGTGCATGCAATCCCCACAGAGGATGCCCCTTGAACACCTGACTCTTGTGGGGGGGGTGTGGAGAGGGAACTGTGTTTCTGAGTCCCATGGGGCTAAAACAACTGGCGAGGCAGTTCTTGGTAGGCTACCACCCCCAGGGCACTGACTGCACAGACAGCGGACTGAAACACATCTCCAGGCTTCCAGTGACCACTCCTTTAAGACTGGGAGAGAGCTCTTTCGCCTCATACTAGAAACAAGCACAGAGTCCAGCAAAATGAGGAAACAAATATGTTTCAAAGAAAAAAAAAACAAGATAAAAAATCCCAGAATAAAACTTTACTGAAACAGAGGTAATTTACCTGATGAAAAGTTCAAAGTAACAGTCACAGATGCTCACCAATCTTGACAGAAGAATAGACGAACACAGAGAGAACTTCAACAAAGAGAAAATATTAGAAAGTGCCGAACAGAAGTCATAAAGCTGAAGAACACAATAACCGAATAATACACTAAAGGGGTTCAATAGCAGATGAGATGAATCAGAAGAAAGAATCAGTGACCTGGAAGCCAAGGCAGTGGAACTCACACAAAGAGATCAGCAAAAAGAAAAAGAATTTTTAAAAATGAAAAATAACTTAAGGGACCTATAGAACAACATCCGGTGATAAGGGATAGTAAGACTTTAAGTGGACTAGCAATTTTGGTTGGTGTGAGCTTAAAGAACAAAATAACCTCTGAGTGATTAAAATCTAGACTCACTAGCCAAAGTATTACATCACTTATTGAAGCAAGATATTGATCAACAGAACAAGTTACCCTCAGATAACAGTGCAATCCTATTCTAGAGTTCATCTCAACAATAGGGTTTACGACCTCAGTGTTGTGTCAGGACATCCCAAGGTGCAACCACTATTAATGGTTCATTTGTTCAATGATTAAAATCCTCCCTGATCTAAGACCAAAGTAATTCAGGTTAGTTTCTTTCTATTATAAATTTCTCCCACTATGAAAGGACAAGAGAAATGAAGCCTACTTTATTAGCTTGAGACATCCTCAAACTAATAGATTATATAATCTTAATTAATTTACATCTACCCTGCCCAAGAACAGGATTTGTTAGGATGGCAGAGCCCATTAACTGTGTAAAACTTAAGCCTTTATACCCAGAAGTTCAATCTCTCTTCCTAACAAAATGTTTATAATCAACATAATCTCATTGGTTATCCCCACCCCACTTGCCATAGCATTCCTCACACTAATCAAATGAAAAGTGCTAGGATATACACAACTTTGCAAAGGACCAGACATTGTTTGCCCTCATGGTCTATTACAACCCATTGCTGATGCTGTAAAACTATTCATTAAAGAACGAATGAAACACTAACATCATCAATATCCATACCCATTATTGAACCAATCTTAGCCCTCACCATAGCCCTACAATATAAGTTCTCCTTCCTATACCATACCCACTAATCAATATAAACCTAGGAGTACTATTCATGCTAGCTACATCAAGCTCAGTTATAAGTTCCATCCCCTTATCTGGACAGGCCTCAAATTCAAATATGCATTACCTGGAGCTATCTGAGGAGTAGTACAGAGAATTTCACACGAAGTAGCACAGAGAATTTCACACGAAGTAGCAAAGAGAATTTCACACGAAGTAACTCTAGCAATTATCTTATTATCAGTACTACTAATAAATGGATTGCTTACACTATCAACATTAATCATTACTCAAGAATCCTTACGATTAATTTTTCCATCATGACCACTAGCCATGATAGGATTCATTTCAATACTAGCAGAAACCAACTGAGCTCTATTCTACCTAACAGGAGAAAGAGAACTAGTCACTGGCTTCAACACTGAATATACAGCAAGCCCATGTGCCCTATTTTTCCTAGCAGAATGGCCAAAATCCTCCTAATAAACATTTTCACAACAATCATCTTCCTAGAAGCATTTCACAGCCCCTACATGCCAGAACTATGTACAGTTAATATCATTGTCAAAACCCTCCTACTAACCATTATCTTTCCATGAATTTGGGCATCTTACCCACAATTCCAGTACAACTAATACACCTCTTGTGAAAAAACTTTCTATCACTAGATTAGCTCTTTGTATGTGACACATACCCTTGCCTATCATTAGATCAGGTATTATACCACAATCCTAAAAATACCTCTGACAGAGTTACTTCGATAGAGTAAATAATAGAGGTTTAAATCTTATTTATTACATTATTGTAATATATATTTTAATGTTATTTCTTTTATTCCTATAATTATAGAAATCAAACCTTAAAAGTTATAGCATATTCTATAATAAAGTCAGCTAAATAAACTATTGAGCCCATCCCCCCCAATATTGGTTAATACCCTTCCCATGCTAATAACCCCCCTCATTTTTACATTATAACAACCATTATCTCAGGAACTATAATTGTAATAACAAGCTCTCACTGACTATCTAAATTGGCTTTGAATAAATATACTAGCTATTATCCTAGCTTTAATAAAAAAAAAAAAAAACTTAACCCTTGAACGATAGAAGCATCTACTAAGTATTTCCTAACACAAGCAACAACATCAGTACTTCTTATAATGGCTATTATTAACTTAATATACTCTGGACAATGAACAATTACAAAAATCTCTAATCCAACAGCATCCATCTGCCATTGTAACAATAGCTCTCATTATAAAATTTGGACTTTCCCCTTTCCACTTCTGAGTACCTGAAGTAACACAAGGAATTCCATTATCCTCAGGTCTGATTTTATTAACATGACAAAACTTGCATCAGTGTCAATCTTATACCAAATCTCATCTCCATTAATCCAGACTTAATTCTAACCATAGCTATTACATCAATTGTAATTGGAAGATGAGGTGGACTTAACAAAAATGCATATATGAAAAATCATAGCCTATTCATCAATTGCCCACATGAAATGAATAACACCTATCACAATTTATAACCCAACAATAATAACCCAAAATCTATTAATCTACATCATGAGGACACTCACCACATTCATATTTTTATGTGTAATTCATCCACCATAACACTATCACTCTCATATATATGAAACAAAATACCCTTAATCACTACATTAATCTTTACCACCATACTATCAATAGGCCTTCCTCCTCTCTTGGGATTCCTGCCCAAATGGATAATTATCCAGGAACTGACAAAAAATTAGCTTATTATACGAACATTAATAGCCATTATAGCACTACTCAATTTGTACTTCTACATGCAATTAACTTCACATCACTAATTATATTTCCATCAATAAACAACATAAAAATAAAAGGACCATTTGAAAGTACAAAATGGTTAACTCTTTTAACACCACTAATTATAACATCAACAATTCTCCCACTAACACCAATGCTATCAATCTTGGAGTAGGAATTTAGGTTAGAAAAGACCAAGAGCCTTCAAAGCCCTAAGTGTATTCACTTAAATCCTAAAAAGTACGATGTTTGTAAGACTTTATCCTACATCAGTTGAACACAAATCAAATTCTTTAATTAAGCTAAAACCTTACTAGATTGGTGGGTTGCCACCCCATGAAATTTTAGTTAATGGCTAAATACCCGAATCAATTGGCTTCAATTTATTTCTCCCACCACCTAGGGGGAAGAAAGGCAGAAGAAGCCCCAGCAGAGTTGAAGCTGCTTCTTTGAATTTGTAATTCAGTATGATATTCCCCGCAGGGCTTGGCAAACGAGGACTCTACCTCTGTCTTTAGATTTAGAGGTTAATGCTTACTCAGCTATTTTACCTATGTTCATAAACTGCTTACTATTCTCAACAAACCATAAAGATATCAGCATTCCATACCTACTATTTGGTGCATGAACTAGAATAGAAGGAACTGCCTGAAGCCTTTTTTTTTTTTTTAAGATTATTTATTTATTCGAGAGAGAGCGAGAGTGCAGGGGGAGGAGCAGAGGGAGAGGGACAAGCAGACAAGCAGACTCCATGCGGAGCGTGGAGCCCAACACAGGTCATGAGATCATGACCTGAGCTGAAACCAAGAGTCGGATGCTTAACCAGTGTAGCCACCCAGATGCCCCTGTCTGAATCCTTTTATTTTTTTTCACTTAAGTCTTTGGTTTATTTTTTATCAGTTTTAAAGTTCTCTACTTATAAATCCTGGACACATTTTGTTAGATTTATACCTAAATATTTTTTTTTGGTGTGATTTTAAATGGTACTTTTAATCCATGTGGAACTTGGCCAACCTGGAGCTTTACTGGGAGATCACCTAATTTATAATGTAACTATAACTGCCCATGCATTCATGATAATTTTCTTTATAGTATTAGCTATTATAATTGGAGAATTTGGAAACTGTTTAGTCCCCTTAATAATCAGAGCACCTCAGCATTCCCCCAAATAAATAATTTAAAAAAAAGAAACTCATGTTAAGATTTTATCTATTTATTTGACACAGAGAGAGACAGCGAAAGAGGGAACACAAGCAGGGGGAGGGGGAGTGGGAGTGGGAGAAGTAGGCTTCCCACTGAGCAGGGAGCCCGATGTGGGGCTCAATCCCAGGACCCTGGGATCATGACCTGAGCCAAAGGCAGACGCTTAACGACTGAGCCACCCAGGAGCCCCAAATAACATGAGTTTCTGACTATTACCACCATCATTTCTGCTCTTACATCATCAGGAACTATTTGAAGAGCATACACACCCCTAACCAGGAACCTAACTCCCTAGAAGCCTCAGTCAATTTAACAATCCTCTCTCTCCATCTATGTGTATCCTCAATTTTAGGTGCTATCAATCATATTACCACAATCATTAATATAAAACCACCAGCTGTATCTCAATACTAAACACCTTTATTCATTGGATCCCTCCTAACTACAGCCATCCTATTACTACTATCACATCCAGTCTTAGCAGCCAGAATTACCATATTACTAACAGACAATAACCTAAAACACCATATTCTTTGATCCTGTAGGAGGAGGCAACCCAATTTGATACCAATGCTTATATTGATTTTGATTCTCCAGCTATTCCAAAGTTTATATTCTTATCTTCCCTGAATTTGGAATAATTTCCCATATTATTATGTATTATTCAGGGAAAAAAGAACCTTTTGGATATACAGGAATAGTCTGAGCCATAATATCTATTCGATTCCTAGGTGTATTGTATGAGCCCATCATATATTAACAGTAGGCACAGATGTTGACATATAGCATATTTTACATCAGCTACTAGAATTATTGCCACCCTTACAGGAGTAAAAGTATTTAGCTAACAACCCTTCACGGAGGCAACATTAAATGATCACTAGCCATACTATGAGCTCTAGCTTTTATCTTCCTATTCATAGGAGGTCTAACAGGAATTGTCTTAGCCAACTCATCCCTAGATATTGTTCTCCAGGACACATACTATATGGTAGCACATTTTTACTACATATTATCAATAGGAGCATTATTCACCATCACAGGAAGATCTGTTCACTGATTCCCATTATTTTCTACAAGCTACACAGTCAACTGTCTTGGGCAAAAATCCTCTTTACAATCATAGTAATTGGAGCTAATGTAACTTTCTTCCCTCTCAGGAATGCCCTGACATTACTCTGACTGTCCAGATGCATGCACAACATGAAACACTATGTCATCTATCGGTTCATTCATCTCAACAGCAGTAATATTAATTATCTTCATAATTTGAGAAGTATTTGCATCTAAATGAGAAGTAGCAATCGTGGAATTAACTAACACTAATCCTGAATGACTACATGGATGCCCTCCACCATATCATATATTTAAAGAATCCTCTTACATAAGCCTAAAATAAGAAAAAAAAAAAACCCTCTAAAAATGATTTCAAGCCAATACCATAACCATTATGTCTTTTTCAATAGTGAAATATTAGTAAAACTTACATAATTTTGTCAAAGTTAAATTATGGGTTTAAGTCTTTATATCTCCATGGCATATCCATTCAACTAGGCTTTTAAGATGCAACATCCCACATTATAGAAGAACTCCTACACTTTCATGACCATACATAATCATCTTAACCAACTCTATAGTTCTTTATATCATTTCACTGGTATTAACAGCTAAATTAACGCAAATAAAATAGATGTGCAAGAAGTAGAAACAATATGGACTATCTTACCAGTCATTATCCTAATCTTAATTGCTCTGCCATCACTATAAATTCTTGATATAATAGATGAGATCAACAGCCCCTCACCAGTAACTGGAAAAACTAGGCTGTCAGTGATACTGAAGCTATGAATATATGGACTATAAAGACTTAAACTTTGACTTCTACTTCCTGACTTCTTGACTCCTTAAACTTTGATCCCCACACAAGACCGAAAACCAACAGAACTACAACTAGTAAAGGTTGACAACCAAGTTGTCTTACCCATAGAAATAACAATCCAAATATTAATCTCATTGGCAGATATCTTGCACTCATAAGCCACCCCCAAACAAATCAAACAACCTCAATACCTATACAGACAAACCTATATTATGGGCAGTGCTCAGAAATTTGTGGGTCAAGTCAGTTTTATACCAGTTATTCTTAAATTAATCCCACTAAAACACTTAGAAAAATTATCTGCAACTATACTGTAATGTCATTAAGAAGTTAAGTAGTATTGGGGTGCCTGGGTGGCTTAGTTGATTAAGTGCCCGACTCCTGATTTTGGCTCAGGTCATGATCTCAGGTTCATGAGCTGGCCATGGAGCCTGCTTAGGATTCTCTCTCTCCCTCTCCTTCTGCCTCTCCCCCGTAAAAAAAAATAAAACTTAAAAAAAAAAAAATGTGAAAGAAGCTAAGTAGTATTATTAACCTTTAAAAGGTTAAGGACAGAGTTTAAGCTTCTCCTTAATGATATGCCACAACTAGACACATCAGTGTAATTTATCACCTTCATATTAATAATTATAAACCTATTTGTTGTATTTCAGCTAAAAATTTCAAATCACTATGACCAATCAAACTCAAAATTAAAAACAACAAAGACACTGGAGTACTTCACCCCTTGAGAGAAAAAGTAAATTAAAATCTATTTGCCTCTTTCATTATCCCAATAATGATAGGGTTATCTATCATAGTTTCAATTACTATATTCCCTACAACCTAACCAACTAATCAACAACTATCTAATTGCTATCAAAAAATGACTAATTCAGTTAGCATCAAAACAAGTAACTATCCATAATCATAGGACACAATCAAGGACAAAACTGAACCCTAATATTCCGATTACTCATTCTACTTATTGGCTTAGCAAGCCTGCTAGGCCTACTACCACACTCAGGTACACCCACCACACAACTCTCAATGAATCTGGGAATAGCCATTCCACCTTGAGCAGGGACAGTAATTAATAGCTTGTGTCACAAAACAAAAGCATCTTAGCCCACTTCCTATCCCAAAGAATAACCATCCCACTCATTCCAATACTAGCAATTATCAAAACCATTAGCCTTTTCATCCAACCAAGAGCACTAGCTGTATGGCTAACTACCAGTATCACCGCTGAACACCTACTCATTCATTTAATTGTAGGAGGAAGCCTTGCCTTCATGAAAATTAGCCTCACTATAGCTCTCTTTACCTTCATCACTCTTAATTCTACTATCCTTGAATTCACTGTGGGCTTAATTCAGGCTTACATATTCACTCTACTAGTAAGCCTTCCCCTTACATGATAACATCTAATGACCCACCAAACCCACACGTACCATATAGTAAACTCCTGCTCCCAACAATTTATAGGCACTCTATCAGCTTTCCTTGTAACATCAGGTCTAGTAATATGGTTTTACTTTAACTCAATCTTCCTCCTGTCCTTAGGCATCAACAATTAATGTCTTGACTATGTATCACTGAAGATGAGACATTATTTGAAAAAGTACATTCCAAGGTCACCACACACCAATTGTTCAAAAAGGGCTTCAGTATGGAGTGATTCTTTTCATTATTTCAGGGAAATCTTTACTAGTTTCCTCTGGGCTTTTACCATTTAAGTCTAGCCCCAACACCTGAACTAGGTAGTTGCAGACCACACACTGACATCCATCCCCTAAATCCTCTGGAAGTACTACTTCTCAATACCTTTGTCCTATTAGCTCTGGAGTATATCTATCACCTAAGCCCACTACAGCCTAACAGGAGGAAATCACAAACACAAACTTCAAGCCCTATTCATTACAGTCTCTCTAGGAATTTATTTTACTTTATTACAAGCCTTCGAATACTATGAAACATCATTTACAATCTCAGATGGAGTTTATGAATAGACATTTTTTATGGCTACAGGTTTTCATGGACTACATGTAATTACTGGCTCTACCTTCCTCATCGTCTGTTTCCTGCTGCAACTAAAGTTTCATTTCACATCTAATTATCACTTCAAATTGATATTAACATTTTGTAGATGTGGTATGACTATTCCTATATGTCTCCACTTATTGAGGAGGGTCCTATTCTTTTAGTATTAAATAGTACAATTCCAATTAATCAGTTTCAGTACAATCCAAGGAAGAATAATAAATATAGTATTAACCCTATCAATTAACACACTACTAAACTCATTGCTTATATTAATTGCATTCTGACTTCCCCAACTAAACATCTACATGGAAAAAATTAGCCCATATGAATGTGGATTAGACCCCATAGGATCAGCACACCTACCCTTCTCCATAAAATTCTTTCTGGTAGCCATTACATTTCTGTTATTCGACCTAGAAATGCTGTTCTTCTACCTCTACCTTCACTGTCCCAAACAGCCTAAAAATCATACTTACCATGGCATTAATATCTCATTACCAGCCATAAGTCTCACCTATGAATGAACCCAAAAAGAATCAGAATGAACCAAATGATAGTTAGTTTAAACTAAAACCAATGATTTCAATTCATTAAATTATGGCTAATTTCATAATTAGCAAAGGCCTCTAGTCTATATCAACATTATTCTAGCAATCATTGTATCCTTCATGGAACATTAATATATTGATCTCATTTAATATCATTTCCCTGTTTAGAGGGTATATTCATTCACTTTTCATTATAGTAACCATAATAATTCTAAACACCCACTTTACATTAGCTAGCATAATACCTATTATCTTCTTTTTAAAAAGATTTTATTTATTTATTTGACAGACAGTGAGAGAGGGAACACAGCAGGGGGAGTGGGAGAGGGAGAAGCAGGCCTCCCACCGAGCAGGGAGCCCGATGCGGGGCTCGATCCCAGGACCCTGGGACCATGACCTGAGCCGAAGGCAGACGCTTAACGACTGAGCCACCCAGGTGCCCCTACCTATTATCTTCTTAATATTCATGGCTTGTGAGGCTACACTATGACTATTTCTACTAGTTATGGTGTCTAATACTTACAGCACTATGTATAAAACCTTAACCTCCTGCAATGCTAAAAATCATTATTCTAACCATTATACTAGTACCACTGACATGATTATCAAAAAACAATATAATTTCAACTAAAAAAACAGCTTACAGCTTATTAAATAGCCTTATTGGCCTAATATTCCTAAATCAACTTAACAACAGCCTCAACTTTTCATTACTATTCTTCTCTGACTCCCTGTTGGGACCCCTACTGGCACTAACATGACTTCTTCCACTAACACTCACAGCTAGCCAATTTCATCTATCAATGGAAGCCCTAACCCAGAAAAAGCTGTATAATACTAATTCTGTTACACATATTCTTTTTTTTTTTTAAGATTTTATTTATTTATTTGAAAGAGAGAGAATGAGAGAGAGAGAGCACATGAGAGGGGGGAGGGTCAGAGGGAGAAGCAGACCCCCCACCGAGCAGGGAGCCCGAGGGCTCCCGAGTCCATCCCGGGACTCCAGGATCATGACCTGAGCCGAAGGCAGTCACCCAACCAACTGAGCCACCCAGGTGCCCCCCCCTTTTTTTTTAAAGATTTTTTATTTATTTATTTGAGACAGAGAGAATGAGAGAGACAGAGAGCACATGAGAGGGGGGAGGGTCAGAGGGAGAAGCAGACTCCCTGCCGAGCAGGGAGCCCGATGCGGGACTCGATCCCGGGACTCCAGGATCATGACCTGAGCCGAAGGCAGTCGCTTAACCAACGGAGCCACCCAGGCGCCCCTGCTACACATATTCTTAATCATAACTTTCATTGCCACAGAATTTTATTATATGTCCTGTTTGAAACCACACTAGTACCAACCTTAATCATCACCCACTGAGGGAATCAAACAGAATGATTGAATGAGGGGCTCTAGTTCCTACTTTATACATTAGTAGGGTCACTCCCACTTCTCATTTCATTTATCTACAACCAAAACCTCACAGAGTCATTAAATTTCTTCAGTTAGTACTGAGCCTGACCAGTGTCCAACTCTCGATCTAACATTTTCCTGTGACTTGCATGCATAATAGTGTTCATAGTGAAAACACCCCTTTATAGGTTATACCTCTGACTGCCAAAAGCACACACAGAAGACACTATTGCTGGTTACATGGTACTCGAAGCTGTACTACTAAAAGTAGGTGGATATGGGATGCTACTGGTAACAACAACACTAAACCCTTTAACGAACTACATAGCCCATATGGGAGCACGTATATAAAGGAAACATTAGCACACCTAAACAGAGAAATTAACAGCAGCAATACAGAAACAGGAGACTTTCACCCCCCACTTACACCAGTGGATAGATCATCCAGATGAAAATAAGGAAACATTGGCCTTAACTGACACATTAAACCAGATGGACTTAACAGATATATACAAAACATTCTATCCAAAAGCAGTAGAACACACATTCTTTTCAAATGCACTATTCTTTTTCAAGGATACATCACTTATTAGGTCACAAAACAAGTTCTGATACATTTAAAAAGATTAAAACCATATCAACCATCATTTCAGACTACAATGGTATAAAACTGAAATCACAAAAAAACTGAAAAAATCGTAAATATGTAAATTTTAAACAACATGCTACTGAACAACCAAGAGGTGTATGAAGAAATCAAAGGGGAAATCAAAAAATACCTTGAGGGATAAAGAGTAAACTTTGAGGGATAAAGAGTACACTTACCTTGATGAACACGGAGTAATATATGGAACTGCTGAATCACTATATTATACATCTGAAACTAATATAACACTGTATGTTATCTACACTGGAATTAAAATTTACAAATTAAGAAAAATACCTCGAGACAAATGAAAATGAAAATACAACATACCAAAATCCATGGGGTATAGCAAAAGCAGTTCTAAGAAGTTCATAGACAGAAATTCATAGCATAGCAATAGGGGTCTACCTCAAAAAACAAAAGTCTCAAAACAATCTAACTTTACACCTAAAGGAACAAGAAAAACAACAAATGAAGACCAAAATTGGTAGAAGGGAGGAAATAATAAAAACAGCACAGGGGCGCCTGGGTGGCACAGCTGGTTAAGCATCTCACTTGGTTTTGGCTCAGGTTGTGATCTCAGGTCATGAGATCAAGCCCCTTGTCAGGCTCCGCACTCAGCACAGAGTCTGCTTGAGATTCTTTCTCCCTTTGCCCCTCCTGTCCATGCCCTCTCTCTAAATAAATAAATCTTTAAAAAAAAAATCAGAGCAGAATGAAATGAAAGAGACTGAAAACACGGTAGAAAAGATCAAGGAAACTAAGAACTGGTTCTTGAAAAGATAAACAAAAATTGAATAATATTTAGCTAGACTAAGAGGGGGCCCAAATAAATAAAATCAGAAATGAAAGAGAAGTTACAACTGATACCAAAGATACACAAAGGATCATAAGAAACTACTGTGAACAATTATATGCCAACAAATTGGACAACCTAGAAAAAACGAATATATTCCTAGAAACATACAGTCTTCCAAATTTAATCATGAAGATACAGAATATCTGAATACTAGCTAGGAGATTGAACCAGTAATCAAAAACCTCCCAACAAAAATTCAGGACCAGATGGCTTTACTGATGAGTTCTACCAAATACTCAAAAGATTTAGTACCTAAACTTCTCAAATTCCTCCAAAAAATTGAAGATGTGGCAGTGCTTACAAACTTATTTTACAAGACCAGCATTACCCTGATAACAAAACCAGACAAGGCACCACAAAAAAAGAAAATTACAGGCCAATTTCCCTGATTAACATAGATGTCAAAATCCTCAACAAAATATTAGTAAGCCAAATTCAACATTACATTACAAAGATCATATATTATGATCAAGTGGGATTTATTCCAAGGATGCCAGGATGGCTCAATATCTGCAAATCAATCAACATGAAACACCATATTAACAAAATGAAAAAGTCATATGATCATCTCAATAGATGCAAAAAGAACATTTGACAAAATTAAACATCCACTTATGATTTAAAAAAAACTATCAAGAAAATGGGTAGGGGCGCCTGGGTGGCTCAGTCATTAAGCGTCTGCCTTCGGCTCAGGTCATGATCCCAGGATCCTGGGATCGAGCCCCGCATCAGGCTCCCTGCTTGGCGGGAAGCCTGCTTCTCCCTCTCCCACTCCCCCTGCTTGTGTTCCCTCTCTTGCTGTGTCTCTCTCTGTCAAATAAATAAAATCTTTAAAAAAAAAAGAAAATGGCTATGGGGAATGTACCTCAATATAAAGGCCATATATAAAAGGCTCATGGTTAACATCATACTCAACAATGAAATGCTGAAAGCTTTTCCTTTAAGAAAAGGAACAAGACAAGAATGCCCTTCCTTGCCACTTTTGTTAAACTTGGTATTGAAAGTCCTGGCTGGAGAAATTATGTAAGAAAAAGACATAAAAAGGCATCCAAATTGAAAAGAAAGGAAAACCGTCATTTGCAGATGACATGATGTTATATAGAGAAAATCCCTAAAGATTCCACCAAAAAACCATTAAAACTAACCAACAAATTTAGTAAAGTTGCAGGGTACAAAATCAATATTCGCAAATCTGTTATACTTCTATAACTAACAGTAAACTATCAGAAAGGGAAATTAAGAAAACAATCCCATTAGGGTGCCTGGGTGGTTCAATTGGTTGAGGGTCTGCCTTCAGCTCAGGTCATGATCTCAGCGTCCTGGGATTGAGCCCCATATCAGGCTCTCTGCTCTCTCCCTCTCTCTGATCCTCCTCCCTGCTTGTGCTCGGTCTCAAAAAAAATAAATAAAATCTTAAAAAAAAAGAAAACAATCCTATTCACAATTGCATCAAAAAGAATAAGATACCTAGGAATAAGTTAAACCCGGAGGTGAAAGATGTGAATGCTGAAAACTATAAGACATTAATGAAAGAAATTAAAGATGACACAAATAAATGGACAGATATTGCACGCTTGTGGATTGGAAGAGTTAATATTGTTAAAATGTCCATACCACTCAAAGAATCCAATATCTGCAATCAATCAAAGTTTCAATGCAATCCCTATCAAAATTCCAATGGTATTTTTCATAAAAAAAAAAATAGAACAATCCTAAACTTCATATGGAAGCACAAAAGACTCCAAAGAGCTAAAGCAATCTTGAGAAAAAAGAAAAATCTGGAAGCATCATGCACCCTGATTTCAAGCTATATTACAAAGCTATAGTAATCAAAGTGGTATGATATTAGCATAAAAACAGACACACAGCTCAGTGGAACAGAACAGGGAGCCCAGAAATAAACCCATACATATTTGTCTGAATAATTTATGACAAAGAACCCAAGAATATACAATGGGGAAAGGACAGTTTCTCCAATAAAAAAGTGTTGGGAAAACTGGACAGCCACATGCAAAAAATAAGATTGAATTACTATCTTATACCATACACAAAAATTAACTTATAATAAATGAAAGGTTTTAACATAAAATCTGAATCCCTAAAACTCATAAAAAGAAAACAAAGGTGGTAAGCTCCCTGACATAGACTTTGAGAAGGATTTTTTTGGGGACTTGACACAAACAGCAAAAGCAACAATACCAATCTGGAAAGAACACAAATAAATGGTGGCTAAACAGTATGTTACTAAACAATGACTAAAACCAAGAAATCAAGGAGGAATAAAGATTAGAGCAGAAATAAATGAAATAGAGACTATAAAAATAGAAAAGATCAATGAAACCAGAGCTGGAACTTTGACAAGATGGAATTGATAAACCCTAAGTCAGACTCATCAGGAAAAAAGAAAGGAGAGAGGATTCAAAATCAGACATGAAGGAGAAATAACAACTGACACCACAGAAATACAAAAAGTTATAAAGAGAATATTATGAAAAATTGTATGCCAACAGATTGGACAACCTAGAAGAAATGAGTAAATTCCTAGAAACATAGACTCTTCCAAAATTGAATCAGGAAGAGACAAAAATTTGAATAGATGGATTACTGCTAAAGAAATTGGTCAGTAATTAAAAAACTCCCAACAAATTAAAGTCCAGGACTAGAGAGGTTCACAAGTGAATTCTATCAAACATTTAGAGAAGAATTAATACCTGTTTTTCTCAAACCATTCCAAAAAATAGAGGAAGGAAAACTTCCACATTCATTCTATGAGCCAGCATTACCCTGATAGGAAAACAAGGCAAAGACATTACAAAAAAAGAGAACTACAAGTCAGTGTCCCTGATGAATACGGACGTAAAAATCCTCAACAAAATATTAGCAAACCATATTCAACAATGCATTAAAAGGATCATTCTCCATGATCAAACTCCAGGATTAATTCCAGGAATGCAAGGGAGGTTCAATATTCATAAAATCAATATGATACATCACATTAACGAAAGAAAAGGATAAAAATCATATGATAACCTCAAGAGATGAAAAAAAAGCATTTGACAAAATAAAACATCTGTTTGTGATAAAAACTCTCAACCAAGTGGGTTTAGAGGGAACATACTTCAACATAATAGAAGTCACATATGGAAAAACCCACAGTCACCATCATACTCAATGATGAAAAACTGAGAGCCTTTCCCCTAAGGTAAAGAACAAGACAAGGATGTCCACTCTCACCACTTTTATTCAACCTAGTACTGAAAGTCCTAGCCGCAGCACTCAGACAAGAGAAATAAAAGGCAACCAAACTGGTAAAGAAGTAGTAAAACTAAAACTATTGGCAGATGACATGATACTATACATAGAAAACCCTAAAGACTGCCAAAAAACTATTATAACTGATAAATAAGTTCAGTAAAGTTGCAGGATACAAAATTAGTATGTAGACATCTATAGCATTTCTATACACTAATAATGAAGTAGCCAAGAAATTAAGAAAAGAATCCCATTTTCAATTGCACCAAAGAGAATAAAATACCTAGGAATAAACTTAACCAAGGAGGTTAAAAACCTGTACCCTGGGAACTATAAAACACTGATGAAGGAAATTGAAGACAACACAAATAAATGGAGAGATATTCCATGCTCATGGATTGGAAGATTATTATTAAAATGTCCATGCTAGGGCGCCTGGGTGGCTCAGTTGGTTAAGCGACTGCTTTCGGCTCAGGTCATGATCCCAGGGTCCCGGGATCGAGTCCTGCATCGGGCTCCCTGCTCGGCAGGGAGTCTGCTTCTCCCTCTGACCCTCCCCCCTCTCATGTGCTCTCTCTCTCTCTCTCTCATTCTGTCTCAAATAAATAAATAAATAAAATCTTAAAAAAAAAAAAAAAATGTCCATGCTACCCAAAGCAATCCACAGATTCAATGCAATCCCCATTAAAATACCAATGGCATTTTTCACAGAACTAGAATGCTATAATTTGCATGGAACCACAAAAGACCCCTAATAGCCAAAACAAGCTTGAGAAAAAAGAACAAAGCTGGAGGTATCACAATCCCAGGTTTCCAAATATACTACAAAGCTGTAGTAATCAAAACAGTATGGTATTGGCACAGAAGTAGACACACATAGATTAACAGAACAGAATGGAGAGCCCAGAAATAAACCCACACTTATTTGGTCAATTAATCTATAACAAAGTAGGCATGAATACACAATGGGGAAAAGACAGGCTCTTCAATAATTTGTGCTAGGAAAACTAGACAGCTACATGCAAAAGGATGAAACTGGACCACTTTCTAACACTACACAGAAAAATAAATTCAAAATGAATTAAAGACCTAAAAGTGAGACCAGAAACCATAAAATTCTCAGAAGAAAGCATAGGCAGTAATATCACTGACATAGACCTTAACGACATTTTTCTAGATAGGTCTCCACAAGCCAGGGAAACAAAAGCAAAACAAACTATTGGGACTACACCATAACAAAACAAAAAGGCAATTACTGAATAGGAGACATCTGCAAATGATATATCCAATAAGGGGTTAATATACAAAATATATAAAGAACTTCTACAATCTAACACCATAAAACCCCAAGTAATCTAATTAAAAATCAGCAGAGGACCTAAATAGACATTTTTCCAAAGAAGATACACAGATGGCTAACAGACACATGAAAAGATGCACAACATCACTCATCATCAGGGAAATGCAAATCAAAACCACAATAAGATATCACCTCACACTTGTCAGAATGGCTAAAATGAAAAAGATAAAAAAACAAGTGTTGGGCGCCTGGGTGGCTCAGTTGGTTAAGCGACTGCCTTCAGCTCAGGTCATGATCCTGGAGTCCCGGGATCGAGTCCCACATCGGGCTCCCTGCTCGGCGGGGGGTCTGCTTCTCCCTCTGCCCTCTGCCCTCTCGTGCTGTCTCTCATTCTCTCTCTCTCAAATAAATAAATAAAATCTTTAAAAAAAAAATTTAAAAAAAAGTGTTGGTGAGAATATGGAGAAAAAGGACCTCTGTGCACTGTTGGTGGGAATGCAAACTAGTGCAGCGACTGTGGAAAACAGTATGGAGATTCCTCAAAAAATGAAAAATAGAACTACCATATGATAGAGTAATTCCATTACTAGGTATTTACCCAAAGCAAATAAAAACACTAATTTGAAAAGATACATGTATCCCTATGTTTACTGCAGCATTATTTACAATAACCAATCATATATCTGATAAGTGGTTAGTATCCAAAATAGATAACTCATCTAACTCAATGACAAATCCAATTAAAAATTGGCAGAGGATCTGAATAGACATTTTTTCCAAAGATGACACACAGATGGTCATGAAGTTCATGAAAAGGGGCTCAACATCACTCACCATCAGGGACATGCATAGAGACTACAGTTAATAATATTGTATTGTATATTTGAAAGTTGCTAAGAGAGATTTTAAGTTCTAATCACAAAAAAATTATACATTTATAGGATGATGGGTGTTAACTAGACTTACTGTGGTAATAATTTTGCAATATATACATGTTGAATCATGTACACCTGAAACTAATTCAGTGTTATATGGCAATTATATCTCAAACATATTTTTAAAGATAAACAGAAAATATAATTTCAGGAATTAATAAACTATGAAGAAACAGAGCAGGGCAAGTGAATAGTTCAGAACAAAGGATGCATTTTAGTCCAGGAGTTCAGAGAGGACCCCTTTAAGGAAATATCATTTGAACAAAGACCTGAACGTGGTGGGGCAGACTGGAAAAGGCAGGGCTGGGCAGCTCCCCTAGGTGAGGATGTCCATCCTGAGCAGGGAGATGAACAAGGTCAGACCCAGTAACGTGGAAAACTGACTTCAGCAGAAGAGGAAAATAAGCAGGAGGACCATTTAATGAGCAGGTGGTCTTAGGACCTTTAAGGAATTTTGAGGTTGGGGTAGTAGGAACCCATCACAAAAATAACACTGACCTGCTACCTCATGGACGAAACTCAAAAACATAATGCTAAGTTAAAGAAGCCAGTCACAAATGACCACATACTGTATGATTCCATTTATATGAAATGCAAAAAAAAAAAAAAAAAAAGCCTATATTAACACAGGACATAGATAAGAGGTTGCCTGGAGTTGGGGGTGGAAATGGGGCTTAACCGGCATAAAAAGATTTTATTAGGACAATGAAAATGTTCTACAACTGGATTACAGTAATGGATGCACAACCCAGTAAAAAAGTTTTTACTTTTACAGAAAAGTCACTGAATTGCACACTTGAAAAGGGTGAGTTTTATGGTATGTAAATTATACTTCAGTAAAGTCAAAATTGGGGTGCCTGGGTGGCTCAGTAGGTTGGACGTCTGCCTTCGGCTCAGGTCATGATCTCGGGGTCCTGGGATCGAGCCCCGAGTCTGCTTCTCCCTCTCCCCCCGCAACCCCACTTATGTTCTCTCTCTCAAGTAAATAATAAAATCTTTAAAAAATAAAGTCAAAATAAACTCTGGCAGTGAAATAAAAAGGAACAAATGCATCTCTGAATAAGCAACATCTAGGAATAGCCACCTGGACAATTGAGGTGTCAAGTAACAGGCAGGTTACTGGGAGCAATTGAGATTAAAGCTTGTTTATCAGGTTTGGGCTTGGAGGACAAGGACTATGAGGACTATTTTGAGCAGTGGTCCTTAAGTCAGAGTTCGCCTCTCGGGGCACAGCTCTCCCTCTCCTGAGTCTGCTCCTATAGCTCAGACTGCTGATACCTGTCCTGCCAATAACCCCCTGAATCCACTTCCCAGGCTTCTCTCTGCTAAACAGCTCAGGGCCTCCCGAAGACTCTTCACTGCATCAGCTGAAGGCAGGCAGGAGACACAAAGGCAAGCAGGCTCCCTTGAACGCTGGGGAAACAACTAAGAAAGCTATCATTCTCTAGCGGTCAAGAGAGAATGTCCTGGTGGCCATTTGCAGGAGTGATTAATGCCAAATAACCCCAGAAATTGTAAACAAACTACCTTAAAATGGTACTATGTGATTTAAAAGGCGATCTACATTTGAGTTGGCAATGCAAACACAAAGCAGTTCTCCGGTTCCAAAATATCAAGGGTGGTTGGTATCAAAGCAAGAGCTTCTAGCCATTTTGAAGGAGTCAAACTGAGGTTAACCTGAAAACAAAGTCAGCATCAGGACCTAACGACCCTCAGTTCTGAGGAAAACAATGGAAGTGAATGAACACAGGTAACACCATGTGACTTCTCCCGGGACCCTCAGGCGCTGGCCCTGCATCCGGCCAGTTCCAGAGTGCAAGGTTCCCTGCAACCTTGGCCCCCAGAAGTTGCACGTACCTGCATGTCTCCAGAAACACTAGGAACACCCTAGCTCTGCACTGCTCCGCTCTTGCCTCGCAGTTTAAAATTCCCTCCGGGTTCGTCTCAGATAGTGGCTAAATGCAAATGTCTTTTGAGAGCGGGGTGGGGGGGAGCTAGGGGGGCTTCATCTCTTGTTAACACCTGAACTTCTGAGTTGATGTTGCTGGTTCAGAGTGAATACCAAAGCTGCAAGGGATAACAAGTGGGTTAAAGTGGGTTTCAGGTTTACTTGGCAAGGGAGAGAATGGTCAGAGTCGGGAGGTAGTTCTGGGAAGAGATGATTCCAGAAGGGAAGGTAGAGAAGAGATATTGCAGACCATTTACCTCTCACTCTTGCTCTCAGCATTTCAGCCCCGGAGTGCTGTTACCTGGCCTCACCTGTCATGAGGAGTTGACCCCCCCGCCCAGCAATCCCACAGTATCAGGAGCTTCAGCTGAGAGCAGTGATAGCGCAAATACAGAGGTTTTGCAGTGTAAACCAGCCCAAACGGGGCAAGAAGGAAAATTATTAGACACGCAGGAACCAGAACCAGTTCACATATTTTGTACCTTACACACACATTGTCTCAAGCACCAGTGATTTTATCACAGAAGCCGTATACCCTTTAGAAGGTGTCTTTTACTATACCTTTTTTAGTTGCTGCAAAAATGAATGTTGTTTGTAATTTTTTAACTTTGTGATTTAGATGTACAGAAAAGGTGCTAAACTGTACAGAGAGAACCCATACGCCCTTCCCTCAGATTTCCCTACTTGTAACATCTTCTATAATAATAGTATAGTTATCAAAATCTGGAAACCATCACAGGCTGTAGTACTATTAAATAACCTACGCACCCCATTCAGATTTTGCCAGTTTTCCCACTAAATGTCCTTTTTCTGCCACAGGTCCCCATTTTATTTGGTTGTCATGTCTCCTTAGTCTTCCGTCTATGACGGTGCCTCTTTTTTCTTGTCTTTCATTGCCCTTGACACATTCGAAGAGGACTGGCCTGTTATTTTGTAGAATGTCCTTTATTTTAGTTTGTGTGCTGTTTTCTCATTACTAGAAGGAGGTTATGCATTTCTAGTAAGAATACCCCAGATGGGATGTTGTGCCCTTCTCGTTGTGTCATATCAAGGGGTACACGATGTAGATATGCCTTAGTCCCGGTAACATTAATTTGGATCACTTGGTTAAGCTGAAGTCAGCCTGATTTCTCCACTGTAAAGTTACTTTTCCCTCTTGACGATTTCATTACAATTTAATGATAGTTATATTTTGCCTAAATTAGATACACTACTTAAACACCACCTTTTGGAAAAGTACTTGAGACAAATTATAATAAAAGATGTATACAAATAAAGTTCTTGTGTGTCCTACCTCAATGAATAGTCCTTACCATCTATACCATTCCCTGAGCCTGGAAGAAGTCTTGCTATTTCCTTGTAAGATCCAGTCATCCCAGGTTCTACCAAATCCCCCTTCTAATTATGCCTCAGCTGTGGCCACTTCGCTCCAGCCTCACCATGTTTCATAATCCATCCCCCTGAATCCAAGTCTGGTTCCCCTCATATTCTATGAACTAAGTCCAGAATAAACTTTAAAAAGCAAGAAAGATCGGGTCACCTCCCGCTTGGATCCTTTAGTGGCTTCCCACTGCCTTCAGGCAGAGGTAATCTATGCAGCAAAGCCTTGAATGAGCCCTCCGGATGAACTGGTGATAAAATGATCCCCTGAGCAGCTGAATAACCTAATCTCCATTGCAAATCAGAATCAACTGGGGAGCTTGTTCAAAATATAAATTTGCAGGGACCTGCAGTGACTCTGACTCCGAGAAGGACCCTGGGAGCTGCGCTGTAACAAGCCTCCCAGGTGATTCCAATGTGGAGGTCAGCTGAGAAATCACTGATTAACACCCCAAAATGCTGTTAGCTCTGAGGGGGAACTCTGAGGAATTTTTTTTCTAGTCTCCTAATTCACAATGCTATAATTCTCGACTTCTGTAAAGCTGTTGCAATCCTGCTGTAATTATTAAGTGTACCTAAGTTTATTTAAAATTATGTTAGGGTGCCTGGGTGGCTCAGTCATTAACCATCTGCCTTCGGCTCAGGTCATGATCTCAGGGTCCCAGGATCGAGCTCCACATCGGGCTCCCTGCTCAGCAGTAGGCCTGCTTCTCCCTCTCCCACTCCCCCTGCTTATGTTCCCTCTCTCGCTTTGTCTCTCTCCATCAAATAAATAAAATCTTTAAAAAATAAAATTAAATAAAAAATCAGCTAAATGAGAAGTCCTGGTATATTCTACCTTCTGTGGAATTTGCGTATATAAGGATGTTATAATTTTTCTTAAAAGTGATCATTTTATTTTCTAAGATTCATTAAATTTAATTCCCTCGGGGTGTGGATACAACCCTTTTGGGAATCATGATATGAAGTCTTACTGTCCTATTTTAAAGATCCCAACCACTGCCAGTATCCAGCAAAGGCATTTACCAAGCTCTGCTCCTTATCTCGTAAAACCCAGGCTGGGCACTGTGCCTGGTCATGGAGTGCAGGAAATGCTACATGTCATGTGGGCACCCAAAGACAAACATAGTCAGTCCAGTGCTAAATATGTCGTTTTAGTCATTCCCAATATTTTCAAACCTAAGTAAAAGGTAAGCAATTTCAAAAACCCCAGCAAGGAATTATTTATGTCAAGTTTATTATATTTTTATAGGGGTCAAGATATTCCAAAACCCCTATGTCTGACTTAATGTAAGCCTCAGTATAATTCCTCATAGTAACCCTTAGCCTCATTTTAAAGCAAAATACATAGTACACCAATGACATTTAAAGTTCAAAATAAACATGTGATGTAGGCAGCCATTTTGTCTCCCAACAGAATAAAAGGAGTGGCATTTAATCAGACTTGTTACAATCAATATGCACCTCCCTCCACTTCTGGGCTTACGTGTTTTGCAGTTCAACTGACTGGGGAAATGCTGGTAGAGAAGAGATGGGGAGCAGCGGGTCAGTGTACTAGCCTGTGATGGGTTATAACTACCTGGTTCTCTAAGCTTCTCTGACCTCAGTCAGACTGCGTGCGCTTCCTGTTCAGGCCAAGTGCTAACTCCTTTGCCACCTATTCCTTTGTTGGTTATGTCTGGTGACATATATTTTTTAACTCCCAAGAAAAACTTGAAATGTAAATGCAGTAAAATTCTGATGAAGCAATGGCTTTTCTGCTTTAGTTCGTTAATGAGAAAACCATAGGTACTGAGATAGATCTTTATCACAGGCTGTGACCATACGCAAAACAGAGAAAAATGGAAAATGCATGAAGTGTGAATATTCAATATTCTGCTATGTTTAACTATTTCTTCTTGAATTGGGAGTATAATCCGATAAGCTCCAAATAAATGAGTCACAAAAATCAACTGAGGGAACTCATCAGGGGTTTCCCCAAAAGCCACTTTCATCCTGTGTGGACTTTTTCATTTGGGATCACTGCAGCTTTTTTATTAAAAGGTCACTGATTGAGTCATTACCACAGTACCAGGCCACATTGCGTTTTATCTGCATCTTATAAGAATTCTGGGCATCTTTCACAATTAAGCAAGATATCTCAGAGGAGAAACCAGAAAATATAAAAAGCTTCCACGGAGCAGAGAAAGTGATGCTAAGTATCTGGATGAACTGCTGGAGTTGAGGGTTGAATTTCACCCTGAGTCTACTGGCCCTTGGACGAATTTGGGTAAGTTACTCTCAACTTCTGGAGCCACAGTTTTTTTAGCCACAAAATAAAAATACCATTTACCCCAAAGGACTAATTCATACCATATGGATTCAATGAGTGAATGACTTCGCCAAGGGCAGCTCTTCTCCTCTAGCTGGTCTGTCTCTCACCTCCCTTCTAGGGGCCAGTCCTTAGTCACAGCAAAGATCTGGTCTGTGCCCTACACTGGTGACTGTGGAGGCTCAACAGGCCCATTGACCTGCCCCCTGGGGACAGCACTCTGTCATCTGCCACTAGGTTCCAGAATACTGACCACTTGCCCTTACTCTGCAGCTTCTTCCTCCTGACCTCAGACTCCAGATAGTTCTCCCCAAATCTCCGAATTTCTTCAGTGGGCCACTTAGAGACCTCTGGCTCCCCACAAACTTCCTGTTGGCTGTGGAGATCTGGGGGCTGCCTCGGGCCCATCTGTCATGACAACTTCTCCTTTAGGGATGAGCCCTGGTCCATGTGCCAACCAGTGGATGTTGCCAACCTCCCAGGGACCTGGAGGGTTCAGGGCACAAAGCCTTTTGCTGTTGCCTCCACCAATTTACCTTGGCTGCTGGACATTGGCCCAAAGAGGGGTGGTTAGGACACCCGCGTTTCACTGCCTGCTTCCCCTCGTTTTCTCTCCTCGCTCACACATGCCCTACCCTCTGTCATGCACTGACTTCTCTCCATCCCTGCCTTTTATTATGATCTAGCCCACAGGATGGCTCTTGACAGGAGCTAAAGAAACTCCCTCACCACAAAGCTTGACTTTCAAAACAAATGCTTTTCTGCAGACCCAGAAGTCCTCCTCTAGATGTCAAAGGCTGGATGTTGAATCTTTCTCTTTGCATTCCTGCTCTGACATTCCTAATCCTCCTTCAACACAATCCAGATACTCCTGGTCAGAAAATGCAAATCTGTATTTGAATATATTTCAAAGAACATACACATTTTTCAGAATGTCACACCTCTCCCTGTAAGTTTCTCTCTCCACCTCATGTTTCCTCTCTCCTGATTAAACAGGGCTAAAAATTCACCTAAAAAGATTAGCTTAGACTGAGAACTTGGGGGACAACAGGGAGAGAGGGGATAGTTCAGGATGAAGCAAGACAGGGGCTTTTTGCTTTACCACATCAACTCTTGCCTTTTGGTCATGTGTATATCCTCAGACGACTCCATCAAAACCCGCAGTCTCCTTTCCTCTAAATACTTCTTCAAAAGATGATGCATCCTCTGCTCTAAGAACTTGAGAACAGATTTTCAAACCTCTCCCAGCTACAGAAAGGTCTTTTGCTACCCCAAGGATTCATGACCAGCCCTGAAAGATGCTGTATGTTCTCAGTCACGGTTCTATGAAATTCCTTTTGCAGACATTTTATTCAACTTCTCCCGGGGCACAATGCTGTAGGCGGGAGGCATGCGGAGATGAGTAAGTCAGAGCCTGCATGCCTGGAATTTACAACCTAGCGAGGGCACAAGAGGAGAGATGAGCAACTCCCTAATTAGCTGCGAAACAATGTGAAAACAAAATGCAACAGAAGTGCTAACAGTAGATCCTAAAGGACATTTCTGACATGTCATCTCATAGAGGCAACCCTGAGTCATGTGCTGGGAAATGCCCTGATAGTTGTTTTATAGCCGGGACAGAAGCAGCCTCCATGACACCAAGTTCTCCTAATGACCACCAATAAAACCACCTTGAGCCAACCCATCATGGTTCAAGTCCATTGGCTTCTTCTTCTTCCTCTTCTTTTTTTTTTTTTTTAAGATTTTATTTATCTATTTGTCAGAGAGAGAGAGAGAGAGCACACAAGCAGGGGGAGTGGCAGACAGAGGGAGAAGCAGGCTCCCAGCTGAGCAAGGAGCCCAACACGGGACTCGATCCCAGCACCCCAGGGTCACGACCTGAGCCAAAGGCAGATACTTAACTGACTGAGCCACCCAGGCGTCCCAAGTCCATTGGCTTCTGATCAAGTGGAGGAGACTGAAGCACCAGCAAGGGCCTCAGACTACCTGGCACGTCTCTACAGCGAGCTTTGTTAGCAGCTGGATGGGAGACTCCAGTGCCTGGTGTAGAAATCGGCGGCAGTTCTTTGTGATGTTCTAAGCTGCTGACTGAGAGCAGACACATGCTTTGGAAACCAGATAAGTGGAGGGTGAGGTTGCTTTTGTGCCATGAAACTTGAGACCACAGTCTTTATCCCCAGAGTTTTCATCCAGATGAAAGGCAGAGAGAGGTCTACAAAGAGCAGAAGGAAGAGCACAATGAAACAAGGGTTCACTATGAAGGTGAATAGGGAGAATATTCAAAACTGGAGACCACAGACATTACTACTAGATACTGGATCCAGGAACTGCTATGTATTTGATAAATTCAGAATAAATACTTTAAAGAAGGAGATAAGGGAGTCAAGAACTAGAAAAGACACCATTGGAGGGAAGCTAGTAAATATAATGGGGAAGAAATCAAGCAAAACGTAAATAAGCAACCCAAATATTTATTGGGAAAATGTTGCTAGGAACTCAGAAACTAAAATAGATCTACTTAAATAAACACCTAAGGGTCTCTCACTCCACATCGTGTGCCCAGAGCTGCCAAAGCCCTACCACGATGACCAGGGTACATAACTCTGGGCCTGGAATGTGGCTCATGTACTTTACTCCATTGTCCTATAATCTGATAGCAGGAATAATATGCTTAGGAAATTGCTGCTCTGCCCAAAGTCTAAAAAAACTTAGTCAAGGGCCCAGGTGTGTGAGGGTTAGCCGGCTCTGTACACTGAAGGGGATGCTGACTCTGGCCATCTTATGTCTCCATGTAAATGAAAAAATTGGTGTTCTGGCTTGCCATTTGGATCTTAACCCAGAGGATCTGAAGCAAGAGTCAGCAAAGCAAAATGCAAAACCACAAAAGAAAGTGGGACTTTACTGAAGATGTATGCATGGGAGCAGGGCCCGTGAATACTCTTGCCACATACTTTATTTTTTTGCCACATACTTTAAATAGAATGTGAAAAAAATCTGTGGCGCAAAAATTAAATAGAAAGAATAAAATCTAAATGGCAAATTTGGACATGAAGGGAAGGAAGCAGGACAAAACTTAAGCAGTTTCTTGGTATCAGCTTTCTGAGTGTTAGTTACATATGGCTCACAGAAACAAAGTATGGAGATCTGATGGACAGAAAACTTTGTAGCCAGCCATATGATATGAGCACAAAGACTCAACACATTTCTTGACTCTACCATCAGAGGAAGTGGGGCGTTATTTATACATGGTTTCTTCTCAGTTTAATAAATGTGTTTAAGGCAGAAGATGCCAAGATCTGGGTGTCAGGGATCAAACCCCACCCCCATCCCCTACACACACACAATGATGGAGCTGGAGAGATTACCACAGAATGGGAGAAAGATGTGTCCAATCCAGAGAGGCATGCCCTGACAAAGGTCATGTTAAGGAAACAAAGTGAAGAATCGTGAAGGCCAGGGGTCTGAGGACAAATAGGAAAATCTTATCCCATGGGGTAAAAAAATAGATGGAGAAAACTGAGGAGTTGAAACAATTCTTAGGCTGTGCTTGTTGCCTGTCTAGACTTCAGACTCACATCTATAAAATAAGTAAGTTAGATTAGACAATCTCTGAGATCAGATTCAGCTTGAAATTTCATTACTAAATGATATGTGGGGATCAGCCGAATGCAGAATTAGACCAAAGCAGAGTTATCCCATGAAATGTCTTCTATGACCAACTACATTAAAACCAATAAAAAGCCCCTGCTCTGATGTAGAGTTTGAGCAAAACATGGAGCCGCGTGGGATCTGTGCAACAAAGACTTTTTGGAGTTGGTTCTCTGGCAGCATGAGGAGGAGGCTACCAATGCAAGAAAAGGTTGATGGTTGAGAGAGAAAGTAAAAGGAAAACAAAACATTTTTACCTTATATTTACAATGAGTTCACACTTAGTATCTTCTAAATTTTCATTGGTTGGCGGGGGGTGGAGAAGAAATGCAAAGTTGTCTCAGAAATTAAAAAAAAAAAAGTTGTAAGCCTAACTTTAAAGCACTTCACAAATACACAGTAATTCCTATTTTTATCATGTAACTAGTTCCGTGGGAACACAGGTGTGCTCGCTCCCAGTGCACTCAGCACCTCCTTGAGGGACATTGCAACGCATGCTGCAAAAGCAGGAGTTGACGGCCACCATCACAGATGGGCTCTTAAAACGACGAATAGGGCAAAATAAAAATCTTTATCGATGGAGGGCCAGACGACACTAAATGTAAAGGAGCAAGTTGAAGGTCCTAGAAGAGCTTAAATTTTTAGTATCTTAGGTCATCCTTAGCATGAATATGCACAAGTTTATGAATGGTTTTAGGTAAGCTCTTAGAAATCTCTTGTGCTTTTAGCTGAGCTCTTAGAAATCTCTTGTGCTTTCGTCCAGACCACCGAGCAAGAGAGAATGCATTTCAAAACAGATAAATGGTAATAATATTATCATCAAACATCTTACATTTTAGATAGTTCTACCACTTGTTTCTTGAGAACACATGCCAATTTTCGGGGATGTTTTCTCTACTTCGTTGTCTTCCCGATGCTTCCTTCTCCCCTCCTGTCTTCTTTGCCACAGATCATCAGTAAGAATATGATGGAAGTTCCCCTGCATTAAAAAGAGAGTCTACACTGCCACACTCAATATGTTGCCGGGCTATAGGCAGCTGGCAGCAAGCCAAGAAGTAGCCTAAATGTTTAAATAAGCAGGAAAGTCGTTCTTCAGTTGTAATGCAGATGCACTAGATGGTTTGAAAAGATCACCTTTGTTTGTTTTAAACTGGGAATAGATGGCTGACTATTTAAGGAGTGCCACAGGGTTTTGCTCTGCGAAGGGCCAGGCAAGGGTCAGGTTATGGTAGCCCCCCTGCTCCCTGCAATTTCCGATTCCCTCGGGTTTATTAAAAGTGGGAGAAATTCAAGGTCAAACCAAGACCATCTACAGCACGTCCTTCGTAGCGCTGTATACGTAGAAAGAAAAATGGGAGGGCACAGATCTGTCCTAGTGAATCAGTGTTAAGAATTAGGAGCAATCCTTCAGGAAAACGAAAGCGTAGGCCACACATTTATTGGCCTTACTCACAAAAATGGAGAAAAACAAAGGTGTTAGGAAAGAGAAGCCATCAGACGAGATTGGGCGCGTTCAGGGTGGTATGGCCGTAGACTACTAATAATTGGTCTGTTCAGATTTTCTATTTCTTTCTGATTCATTTTTGGAAGATTATATGTTTCTAGGAATTTAGCTATTTCTTCTAGGTTGTCCAATTTGTGCGCATCTTTTCTTTCTTTTGTTTTTATTGTGGTAAAATATATATAACTTAAATTTACCATTTTAAGTGTATAATTTAGTGTCATCAAGTATATTCACATGTTGTGTAACTATCACCACTATCTCTGTCCAGAAGTTTTAATCATCCCAAACAGAAATTCTATACCCATTAAAAATAACTCCCTATTCTCTCCTCCCCATCAGACCCATGGTAATCACTATTCTACTTTCTGTCTCTGTAAATTTGTCTATTGTAGGTACTTCATATAAGTGCATCATACAGTATTTGTCATTTTGTGTCTGACTTATTTCACTTAGCATAATGTCTTCAAGGTTTATCCATGAATTTATCAGAATTTCACTCCTTTTTATGGCTAAATAATATTCTATTGTTTGTACATACCACATTTTGTTTATCCTTTCATTTGTTGATGGACATTTGGATTGTTTCTTTTTGCCATGCATTCTTCACGTTGTCTAGGATGGAGGATTGTCTTCCCTTCCTTTATTCTTAACATTCAGCCCCTATTTGTTCCTGGCTTGTTTCTCTACAAACCTCACTACTGACCTTCCTACCTACACCTTATCCTAGGGTTCTTTAATCATTCTCATTCTCTCACTCCCAGATACAAGACTCCTCCTTCTCCCACATCATTTTGAACACTTCATCTTCCAACAAAAAAAGGTAATTCCCAGTTGCATCTCAATTCACACATCTAAGAACAACCAATGACATACTCTCCTTCCTTTTCCCCTAAACTCAACTGGATTTATTTCAGTCTATACTCTGGTTCATTCAGCCCAAATAGTTAGCCAGTATTCACAGAGGACTTATTTACTCTCATAAAACAGATCTTTTCTACCTTGTTAGGATGCTTCTGTTCCTCTCTTTCCAGCCATCTTCCCAAATATTCCTAAGACGTTTCATTGAATGTTCATAAATCATTTTCCTTAAGAGGCTATGACAATTCCTGATTGTCACTAATTGTACCAACAATGCTCTTGATCTTTGTCAGTGGATCTGCCTATTTGTGGAGATAGATGGGGCTAACTCTAAATGGCCACATGGTTATTATACAAGTAAGAACTTGGAATAAGGGTATAGTAATCCTGGTCTTTTTATTTTATGATGTTTTGCCATCTTAAAGGCCTTGCTGGCTAGGGAGAGAATGTTGCTCCTAGGGCTAGTTAATTCCTAGAGATAATAATTAACTCACCTCTAAACATGCTTTGTATATACAAACCAACCAATCATAAGTCCATATCCCTAAACACCCCCTTCATCTAACTCACACACCAAGCTAATATTCCCCTGCCCTAAATTAACTCAGGCCCAGATATCAGAAAACTATAGACCACCCTTATTATAGCCCAGAGCCCACTGAGATTATCCACATTAGCTAATTCTAAACTGTTCCTCCCACCCTACCTTGCCTTTCCTGCAGGATACAAAAAAAGGCTCTGGGCCACACTTTCTTCTCACTCCTTCTGCCTCCCAACCCTATCTGGTGCTTCCCCATGTGGGCTTGTGGGGCATGGCATGCCCTTCTATCCCCTTCTCTTAGGAACTGTGAGGAAAAATTCTTTCAATGGCATTAGCCTCTTTGTGGGACTTCCCTAAGTTAAAAGTTCTGAGAGGATAATTGAGACAAAAATCCAGTCAAAACCACCAATGGGTATCCATAGAGGAGGGAGAGTTATGCAAACGTTCTTCTATCAACCTGTTCTGCCCAAACAGAATCTAAACCATGCTGTGCAGAAGGAAGTTAATATATTATGCCTAATGCTAATTTTTGAAAGGCCTGCTTACTAATTTGGCCCTTAGCTGGTGTCTGGGACATTCAATTTTAGAAGGGCTCCCACCATTAGCTGATAAGAGTGTCTCACCCTGTCTGAACTATTTGTACAAACAGTGTGGTTTATGATAAACACATATTTTCCTTCTGGGAGTGTGGATTTGGGCATCTGCCAGGCAGAGGGTGTCCCCAGTAAAAACCCTGGATGTTGAGTCTCTAATGAGCCTCCCTAGTTGGCAACATTCACACTGTTGTTATAACACATTGTTGGGAGAATTAAGCTCATGCTATGTGGCTCCACTGGGAGAGGACCCCGGAAATCTTGCACCTGGTCTTGGATTTTCCCCATGCAATTTTCCCCTCTGCTGATTGTGTTTGGCATGCTTTCACTGTAGTAAAGCATAGTCACGAGTACAACTAGGAGCTGAATCCTATGAGTCATGATAGCCATTCTTCCAGTTCAGATGCTGTAATTTGTCCTTACTTTCCTAATCAAAGCAATTCTGGCCCACGTCCATCATTCACCAAGGCTGACATATACTGTCATCATTTTCAAGGTTCCTTGCTCTCCCTAGAATTATGGAGGAGCCCTGCAAGAAGCTCTCAGGCTGATGCTGCTCTTTCCCTCCAGCTTCCTGTCCTGTGGCTCAGGCACTCTTCGGGGGTGTCCCTTTCAGTGGTGCTTCCTGCTGTCCACAGCTGAGATATGGACATTCCACTCCACCCCCTCACATCCCATGTCACAGTTCAGACAACTCCAGGATAATATAGTTTCCTAGAGATCCCATCTCAGTCCCTTCTTTCTCCTTCTTTCAGACAATTAGCGGAAATCCTTGCTCCTCAGAGTTTGGTCCCCAGTTCCTAATAATGTCATTCCTTCCAGGGGCCATGGATCCCAGAGCACCAGAGCAAAGATCTAATAGCTAATGTATGGGGGTGAGGGTGTGTGTGTGTGTGTGTTAAGAAAGCAGAGGGAGAATAAAGGGCGGGGGCGGAAAAAAAAAAAAAGTCTCTATTCACCACACATTTGATACCCAATGTGTGGGATGTTTACCACCAACCAATTTTTCAACTCTCTGGACACTAACTGGGTGTCCTAAGATGTAATTCAATTCTGACACTGACTGCCAAAACTTAGCATCAGCCCCTCCATGTTGAGGGCTCGGTCCTACAAGAGTGCCACCCCTTCAGATGCCACTTAAGAATCCCATGCCTCCAGACTTCTGACTGACTTGGCTACAAATCAGAGGTTCATACAATCTCCTCCTCAGATTAGATAATTTGCTATACAGTGGCTCACAGAAATTAGGGAAACATTTTATTCGGTATTACTGAGTTTACTGTATTGCTGGTATTACTGGTTTATTATAAAGGATATATAGATAAGCAGCCAAATGAAGAGGTACATAGAGCAAGGTCCAGAAGGGTTTTGAGCATAGCAGCTTCTATTCCTGTGAAGTTGGGATGTGTCCACCTCTCGGCACATGGATGTGTTCACTGACCTGGAAGCTCTCTAGACCCCATCATTTAGAGTTTTAATGGAGACTTCATCATGTAAACACACTTGATGAAATCATTGACTATTGGTGGTTAGTTGCTCTCCAGCTCCTTCTAGAGGAGGTGATCGGGGGTGTGGCTGAAGGTTCTAATCCTCTAATAGCATTGCTGCTCCTCCCACAACCAGCCCTTATCCTCACCTAGTCATCTCCTCATGTAAACTCAGGTATGGCTCAAAGAGACTTATTATGAAAATGAAGACCTCCTCTCACCCCTATCACTCAGGAAATTCCAAGGACTTTAGGAGTTCTGTGCCAGGAACTGGGGACAAAGACCAAGTACATATTTCTTATCATCTCACAATACCAGGGGAGAGTGAGTGGGACTTAATCCTTTATATTTGAACCTTCTACAACAGTATGAATAAAGCATAAAAATAATATATCAATAGGCTATCCTGCTGCAAAAATAGCAAACTTGACTTTTATTAAGGAACATTCTGACCAAAGTCATTTACTTATTAGTATCAGTCAGCAATTTTTCTTCCATATCATCTCTCGGCCACTAGCAGACAATTCACTATTACTCAACCTTTCTCTAATATATAGTCTTGGCAGGACATCTCCAGTCTATTTTTTGTTTATAACGTCCACATACAACTTCCAACAACAATTTATGTCTGAGAAGAGAGATTTCTAACCGAAACAACTATTGGGATAGCAGCATTAAGATTAATTCTGGAAGACTAACAATCACAGATAACAACAACAAAGGCATATTTGACTTAGATATATTTAACTTTGACATCGCAATTCCTGTTGAGAGCCTGGGCAAAAGGATTCGCATTTCTCTACATGAATTCTAAAAGGCCAAGAAGAGGTGTCCCTGATACCTCACACACAATACAAACCCTGTAGATCCAAGCCTAGAAGCCCCTTAAAGGGCCATTTGATAGTACTGTGCTTTAATTCCCAGTCTGGGCCCAAGGTGGGCCAAAGTTTTCTCTGTAAAGGACACTGCTGAAGCTTCTGGAGTAGTTTTAAATAAAAGGTATGATTCTCCAATAAAAGGAACCAGGGTTTCTTGAAATAATGGCTGATTTTAGGCCGTGAAAATTCAAGATAAACTGGAAGCATCTTTTAGTGCCAGCAAGGAAGGAAGTGCTCAAAAATAAATAAAAATTTAAAAGACAGGGCATGTTGAAGGAACTCAAGAGTGAATTTGAAAGAGCTCCCAATGGACAAAGCTGGAACAACCTGAGCAATGAAATAAATAACATAGCATTGGATTATAACCCAAAGTATAACATAAATATCCATGGGTCCATACTGATAGAAATAAATGATTGAAGAAATAAATGTAAGAGAACAGACAAATCTTCCTTACAGAGGAAGGAAGATAATGTATGTAAATGCTCTACCCTCAAGTAGGTGAAGCTTAATCCTCTCCTCCAGCCCTACTCCCACCATGACTACTTCCAAAAGACAGACTGTGGCAAGGGGGAGAAGTAAGTTTATAGTGGAGCAATCTAGCAAACACTACCGTAGCCAGGTGATCAAGGTTAACATCACCCATGATGCCATTCATCATGTGTACTCTTTGATATAATGTGATGAGAATGGCCCTTTCCCTCTCTAGTATTCATCCCCAGAAGCCCTAACCCCAGTCTAGTTATGAGAAAACACAGCAAATAAAAACTTGAGGGACAATCTATAAAATACCTGACCAGTACTCTTCAAAACTATCGAGGTCATGATAAACAAAGATAGACTGAGAAACTGTCACAGAACAGAGGAGATTAAGGAGACATGACAACTATATGTAATGGGACATCTTGGACAGGAGCCTGGACCAGAAAAGGGATAGTAGTGGGAAAGCTGGTTAAATCTGAATAAAGTCTGTAGTTGTGTTGATAATATTCCTATGTTATTTTCTTAGTTTGACAAATATATCATAGATTTTGTAAGATGTTAACATTAGGGGAAGCTAATGAAGAGTATATAGGAACTCTTTGTTCTATATTTGCAATTTTCTATAAACCAAGAATTGCTCCAAAATAAAAGAGCTTTCACTATAAATGAATGAATAAATAAGTGTATTTAACATATTTATATATTTAGTATCTATTTCATAAAGATATATTTAATATACTTAATATATTTATTATATAATAAGTTATTATAACATTATATAATAAATAACTTATTTAAAGTTCTGATGGGACAATATATAATTATATAATAAATAAATTTAATAAATATACACTTAATAAATATATATATTCAAATCCACATATTACGTACTGGGCACTGACTCAAGCACGTAAAAGCATCCTCTCCATCCTGGTGTTTCTATTTTACTTATTCTGAATTTGCTTTGCCTGGAAGCTGAAACCTGATTTCTTAAAATCAACCAGAATGCGTGGATATAGAGAAGAGCTTTCTCCTCGTGAATTAAAATGAATATATAGAAGTACTTTTAACCCCATGGGTGAAGCCTATGATGCCCCAGGACAGCATCTGCCAAAGATGAGCAAATAAGAGTTATAGGTCTGTGTCAAGAAGGCTTCATCTCAGCCTTTTGTAATTAACAGTTTGCTTCAGTGCCATAGTTCAGCATAAAAGAAACCACAAAGGAACCAGCAGTCTTTGCCATTAAGAATTGCCAGTGAAAGTGTTATCAGCAGTTATTAACACTTTCCAATTGTGATCTTTGGTAATTACTTCTATACTCCAACATCATCTTCAGTTTTCACTTCAATTCTTTTTTTTTTTTAGACAGTAGGGGGAAGTGGGGGGAGAGGGAGAGAGAGAATCTTAAGCAGGCTCCACGCCCATCGCAGAGCCCATCACCAGGCTCCATCTCACGACCCTGAGATCATGACCTGAGCGGAAATCAAGAGTTGGACGCTTAACAGACTGAGCCGCCTAGGCGCCCTCATTTTAATTCTTTCTAAAATGCTTATGTAATGCATAGTACATTTGGATTAATTTTACTTGCAAAAAATTTTAAAAACTATCATTTAAAAAACATTTGGGTCATTTCCTCAACTAAAATCTATTTGAACAAAATAAAATTCCCTCTTTTACATGAGATTTAAAAATGTAAACATGTTAGGGTGCCTAGGTGGCTCAGTTGGTTAAGCGACTGCCTTCGGCTCAGGTCGTGATCCTGGAGTCCCGGGATTGAGTCCTGCATCGGGCTCCCTGCTCAGCTGGGGGTCTGCTTCTCCCTCTGACACTCTTCCCTCTCGTGCTCTCTGTCTCTCATTCTCTCTCTCTCAAATAAAAAAAAAAATGTAAACATGTTAATAACTAATTTTATACTGTACATTTGCAACGTACTTTTATATACGTAAAATCATCCTTACAAGAACCCTTTCATGTGGGCAGGACAAATACTATGAGGGAGAAAAGTCAGGCAAGCTGGCTTATGTCACACTGGGATCTCAGCAGCAGACAAGGGGGAGAAAGGAAAAAGCTATCATGGAAGGGACTGGAGTTAGGAGAATTGGCACTTTTATAGGCAAACCCCCTAGAGGGAAGACCATGGCACACATTACAGAGAAGGGATGGGCTGCGTCTGGCCTGGGCCAGAAGACATCTCATCTGGGGATGGGGAATGGCAGAAAGAGCATCATAGAGCCTGTGGAGAACCCAGCTGATGACTACAGTCCCCAGAGAGAGAAGGTATCATGGCCACTGCTATGGCGAGGCTCTGACCCTGGGTAGAAGAGTAACCAAAAACCAAGCAAAATACCTCACTGGTACTTCTTACACTGTCCCAGATTGTCTCAGAAACTATACAGAATGCACTCTTCTTCTGGAGACCTCAGGACATTAGCTTAGAAGCCTGGAGAGACAGGTTGTAACAATCACTCCCATTTTTCAAATAAAGAAGCAGGTTAAGTGATTATAACCAGGGTGGACTCTGCAGCCAGACTGCCTGGATTCCCCCACTTCCTGGGGTGCTGGCTAGCCTGTGGTAACAAGGAGCCCCCCAAAAGTATAATAGTTCAGACAAAGCAGAGGTTTGTTTTTCATCTATGTGATACTCCAAGGAGGCTGTTCCTGATTTATGGGAGTGATTTGGTGACCCAGACTCCTTCCACCTGTGGCTCTGCACCCCCCAGGGCATCATCGTCATCTTCATCTAGCCGGCAAAAGATGCACGGAGGGGGCACTCCAGCTTCTAGAAATGGCACACGTCTCTCACATGCCATCAGCTGGTACTTAGTCCAGTGCTGCTCTTAGCTCAAAAGAGGTCGGGTGATATCAGCTGGCTTTGTGTCCAGAATGAAGAAACGAGTCTCGGGTGACCGTTGTCTGCCATCCTAGCTGCACAACCGCAGGAGAGTTACTTAGCATCTCTGGGCCTCACTTCCTCTCATCTATAAAGTGGGGATTCTAATATCACCTGCCTCAAAGAGCTTGTAGGAGAACGAGTGGGTTGACACACGAAAGCTTCTGAACAGCGCCATGTCCTCACTCAGCACTCCCCAGACGCTGCCTTTTGCCATCGTCATCAGCATCTTCTTCATCACTATTTTCATTGTTATCATGATTATTTGAACCTGTATCTTTTGACTCAGAATCCAGGGAGAATTTGTCCCTCTCTTCTAAGACTGATGCTACAGTTCCAAGCATCCACAGAAAATGATTCAATTCTCAGCTTTCCTCCTGAAATACAAATGTTTCTCTAAAAAACACAGATGAGAAAATTTGGTCACAATAATTGGAAGCAACTGTTGGGGCTAATGGAAGAACGCTGTAGCCTTATTTGATTTCATAAGTAATGTTTCAGGGTTTCTCCTTATTTTCAGATTTTTCATTTCAATGAAAGACAGCATAGAAATACCATGCTGGGGAGAAAATCCAACTAAAGGCTCATTGTTTCCTAGGTCCGTAGTTTGAGGGGATAATATACGTATTTAATTTTTTTTCAGAGAGCAGCTTAGTATCTCTCCCTACACATTCATTTGTTCAGGACCTATTAGAACAGCCATGGAGTGCTTACTCAATTATTCCTTGCCCTTCTAGCCTTTTGGCTAAAGCAGATTATATCATTCCATTTTTAGTTAATTCTATTTCATTTGCTTGAGTATTGAGAAGAGTATCAGGAAATGAAATTTTCCTTCAGTGAATAAGCCGGACACTTTTCAATCAGGTAAATAAAAATAGTAGGACACATATCATCCCTCATGAACAATAAGTTTTTCATTCAATTTTCATTTTCGTCCTTGAGCTATTTGACCATCTAATGTTGCTGTCTGTCTGCATATAAACGGGGGCTTTATTGCAAATGCACTGTGATTATGATTCATTCTCAGGCTGCCTGTGCATCTTGCCAACGGCCTGGACTATTTATTATTTTATCTCACTCACTAGATGGGAAAACCTGCAGCATGGTTGCTCCAGCCCAGCGAGGCTGTTTCTGCTGAAATGATGTGATACTGAGCGTGAAGCATCAACTTATTCTCACCCAAACAGGAAGCATTAAACAAGTCGATCCTGAGGAGGTATAATCTGGTCCTTTTGTTCACTTTCAAAGTCATGGAGGTAGAAAGAAAGTCTGCTCATGCATTCTCTCCTCTGTACTCAGGAAATTCCAGGCGTGGAATTTTTCAAGAAGGTGTTGAAGGAAAGAATGCTGTGATGTGTGGGTCTGGAAAGCATCCTGGACACTTCTCTGGGGATACCTCGCCTTCTTGGGTGATCACCAGAGGCCTCAGGGAGGTGCGTGAGGGAACTTCAGATAGAGTAATGTGACAGGGACTGGGAGTTGTCTGCCAACTCTGCTCCCCACTGTTCAACAGTAACAGAATTGTAGCTGTGTGCGTAGCTCTCCAGCATGATTACATTTCCCAGACGTTCTTGCAGTGAGATGTGGCCACGGAGCGAAAGTTTCACCCAAGGAATGGGAGCAGAAGTGAGATGTGCCACCTCCGAGCCATCAAAGGAGCCTCTGCCACCCCACCTTCCCTTCCCTAGAGGTCAGACCCTGAATGCGTCAGTGGCTCCGCTTTGACAAGGCGGGCAGTGAGCCGCCCTAGGGTCTTGCTACCCGGGGAGGTCGGGAATGGCAGCACTGCCTCATCAGGGAACTGTTAGAAATGCAGAATCTCAGGTCCCACCCCAGACCTTCTTCTTTTTTTTTTTTTAAGATTTTATTTACTTATTTATTTATTTGAGAGAGAGAGAGAGAGAGAGGACAAGCAGAGGGGGAAGGGGCAGAGGGAAAAAGAGAAGCAGACTCCCCGCCGAGCAGGGACCCCGATGTGGGACTTGATCCCAGGACCCTGGGATCATGACCTGAGCCGAAGGCAGATGCTTAACTAACTGAGCCACCCAGGCACCCCCTGCCCCAAACATTCTAAAATATAATCTGCATTTTAACAAAATCCCTGAAGAATTCCTATGCCTATCGAAGTTTAAGGCACACTAGAGAGGAGATGGCAGAGCCATGACTTGGAGTCCACTGGGTCCTCATATAAACAAAGCTACCACACTGCCCTGCCACACTCACTCTGAAACTACCATGTGAGAGAAAGAAACTTAAAAAAAAAAAAAAAAAACTATTATTATTATTGATATTGTTGTTATTGAAGTCATCCCATTTTGGAGTGTCTTTAATGATGAGGCTTAGATTTATCCTAATACAAATAGTGTGACACCATCTACAGGGTTTTATTTGTCAGACCTTAAATTAAATTTCCCAGGGGAGCCCCTATCTCCAAATGGAGCAATCTTAACAGCCTGCCATAAGCCTGTACACTTAGCTTAAAGATCTACCAAGTGAGAGTTCCAGACCCAAAGACAGCTTTCACTAGTCACTAGAGATCTTTGCCCTAGAAGATTCAGCCACTCAAAAATCATCAGCAAAGTCAGGAACTGGGAAAGAGAGTTCTTAATGGAAAGTGACGATAGAGTCAAGGCTGGAAGTCAAGAGAGGAACTGAAATAGGTGAAATGAGAGCTACAGTAAAGAAAGCTCTGGGACCCTCATCAATGTCTGGAGCAGCGACTGCCCAGCTGTGTTCCCCGCACCACCTGTCCTCCCCTGAACCCCTGTCCTTCCGCTGCCCACTGGCTTATTCAGAACGTGGTGGTCTTTGCCCTATCCACCTAAGCCCCCAAGTTGTCTTAAGGTCAACATCTTATCTATGCAGGAAATGACAAAATTATATTCGTAAATGGGATTTCCCACATGAACTCAATCTCATTTAATCCTCGAATGGCTCGGCACACGTGACCCCGTCCTCAGTTTGACTACTTAATGCATCTCCAGCCTGCCTACCCTTCCTCTCCTCCTCATCACAGGCCCGCTCCACATAGCCCGCACAAAACGTTTTGCCATTCCTTTCGGACATTCCCTTTCCCTTCTCTTTGGCTTTACATGTGCTTTTTCCTATAGCTTAAGTACTCTGGTTTCCAGAACAACAGCCTTTCTCTACCTGGGAGTCATTCCTCAAGACCAAACGTAATGCATCTTTCTCCCAGAAGCCTTACCCTGGCTCCACCTTGGCTGTAGGGCTCTCCCTCTTCTGTCTACAGCAGTTAGTAGCTCAAAAGACATTTTTCTTCTCTTCTTTTTCGCTTTCTTCTCTTATTTTCAAATTATCTGGAAATACCTAGAGGGATAAACTTTGTATTTAACTTCACCTTTGAGAAACAAAACAAATGAGCAAAGGAAAAAAAAGGAGACAAACCAAGAAACAGACTGTTAACTATAGAGAACAAACTGATGGTCACCAGAGGGGAGGTGTGGGGGGATGGGGGAAATAGGTGATGGGGATTAAGGAGAGCACTTGCTGTGATGAGCACCGCACCAGGTTATGTGTGGAATTGTTGAATCACTATAGTGCACACCTAAAACTAATATAACACTGAATGCTAACTATACTGGATTAAAATAAAAAGTTAATAAAAATAAATAGATGAATAGATAGATAAATAAATAGATAGATAGATTCTCCATGGCAGAGCCCAGCCACATGGAAGGTAAATGGCTGTTTGCCAAATAAATTTTCTCTTCCACCCCATTCTCCCTGGGCCCATTTATACTTAACTGTAATACTTAATTGAGTTTCCTTTGTAAACTAGATGTACACAGATACCTGGCTGTTTACAAGCTTCCATTCTCAGGACCCATGTACACTTTTAGAAAACTTATAAGCACTCGGAGAGCCTAAAAAATGTGCAAACAGAAGGTACCAAAATACTGTTGGTTGATCAACTGAATGAAAGTTTTTCTTTAAGGAGTTTTTAAATAGGAGTCTGCCAAGTCACTCAAGTAAAAATTTGAATTTTCTGCTAGATTTAAAATATATATACATTTCCATTATATGCCTTTGTCAAAATTTTAATTTTCCTGTTGAGAATTTAGTTTTTTGATTTTTTGAAACTTTTTATTTAATAGACTCTTCCTAACACTTGGATTTACCTTTGATATTCTCCTACTTTACCCTCAGTGCCCAGATTTTTGTTCTCAATATCATTCCCGCCACAATGAACCAGGGCTCCCTACAGAAATGGCTGATTCCAGGTCTGAGACAGGAAATGTATAAGATACTTTATCACACCAAAAAAACAAGAGAGCTCTCAAAGACTTCTGGAGACATGTCAATCGGAATCAGGAAGCAACTTACAGTTGGCTTTCACTTGCCAAAAAGGGACAATGTGGCCATGTATAAAATATGCATTTGTAATAATATAAATTCCAATAGATGGAAATAAATCAATTGTTTTTTAAAAAATCCATGCATTTGTAATGACATGCCCACCCTTAAGAAAAACAAAACAAAATTAAGAACCCTCATTGATTACCTCACTAATCACAGGGTCTATGGAACCAATTCACTATTCTAAAAAATGCTTTGAAAGGGGAAAAGCCAAGCATTTATCCTACCTTTTTTTGTATGAAGCATACTGCAGAGAATGTAAAACTGAGTTTATGCACCTTCCCGTATCTGCACAGCCTCACCTGCCCCTGAGGTGCGGCCGCCACTTCGGTGGACGTCCCACCGCTATACCGTTGTTGTCTGCTCTAACACAGCAGCTGTCTCAGCCTCCCCATGCGGCGGCCATACCTGGGGCTGTGGGCCACCAGGAGCTCTAGTGCCCAGGTCCAACCTGAGAGCTTGAGAATAAACACGCTGCCTCCTCCAAGTGCTTCTGGGCCCAGATTTAGTGTTAAACACTAGGGCGTGGGATCTGGCTTCCCCAAACGCTGCCCTGGGCGGTCTGCTGGTTCAATCCGGAAGGTCAGAGGAGTTGACAGCTCTTAAAGTGAACTTTGAATTTTGACCAATGAGAAACAGGATACGGAAAATCATCAGCAGATAGAGTTCCCTTCCCTCCTCCCTATGGACTGCTCCAACAGGCGTTTCACACCTCTGGAAGACGTCCTATGTGACCAAACAACCAGTTGGGTATTTCTGTGAGCTATACCGGCTCACTAACATACCTCTTTGCATTTGCTTTTCCTCCTTCCCTGCCTTGCTTCCCTTTTTCTTTCACTCATGCTGTCCTTGAGTTACATCTCCCAATAAAACTTCAGCATGCAAACTTTGCTGCAATCTTTGGTTTCTAGGGAACTTAGTTCATTCATAGGGTGACCAAATGGATGAAGGAGCAAAAACCAAAATGGGCATTATGTAAGTTAATACATGACAAAGACATGATACAACTAGAAGATCACCATTTTGCAATCTCTTATAAAATAAGATATTTTACACCTATCAATGGCTATACTATGATTTTTTAAAATCCATGGATTTGTAATGATATGCTTACCCTCCTAAAAAACAAAACAAAATTAAAAACCCTAATGGTGGGGCACCCGGGTGGCTCAGTCGGTAAAGCATCTGCCTTCAGCTCAGGTCATGATCCCAGGGTCCCGGGATCGAGCCCTGTGTCAGTGTTGGTGGCGGGCTCCCTGCTCAGCAGGGAGTCTGCTTCTCCCTCTCTCTCTGCCCCTCCCCCCCATGCTGTCTTTTGCTTTCTCTCTCTCAAATAAATAAAATCTTTAAAAAATAATAATAAATAAATAAAAACCCTAATGGAAGCAAGCAGAGAAGTCTGCACTCTGATTTCTGTGGTGGGAGAAAGGGTCTTTCTTCTCACAAAGACTTGTATGACTGGAGAGTTCCTATCACTTGTGCCCTTCATAGGTGAGTGTCACCTCTCCTTTAACCTGACACCATAAGCCTGACACACTTCAGCCAACACAGTCTATGCTTTCTACGAATACAAGCTGTACTTTTTCAAGATCACACCATCATATTCATTCTTTGACTTTCTTTGAGAATTCCATACAAACTGCCATCTTGAAATGTATGCAGAAGGACTGTGTCCATACAAACTGCCATCTTGAAACGTATGCAGAAGGACTGGGAAGGGAGAAGCATTGCGCAGATCACAGATTTGTGCACAAGCGTGGCTCAAGTCTATGCCAGTGATGCCATAATTGAAAATAAACTTTCCTCCAGCAAGTTTTCCTTGAATATTTTCCAAACAGAAGTGACTTTTTTCCTCCTAGCAGTCTCTAAAGCACTTGTTTTATAATTTTTGCAAGTCAATGATTACTCCAAATTTCTCAAACTGAAGTATTTACACCCACATTGACCACAGTCCAGGATTTAGGCAAAACCACAGGGTAAACATGAGACCTTTCTTAAGTTGTCAATTTTACTTAAGTATTTGAGAGATAAACAAAATTTTAAAGAGTGTTTTGATGTTAAAGGTGTGTGTATGTGTGTATACATATATATATATATATACACATATATATATACGAGAGTGCATATCTTGCATAATTTTTTTAGGTAAAACGTGTAGCATGCTCCTTTAAATTTGATCCTACACTTCCCTGAGTTACACTTCTTGTATGAGGGAGGTGGAAATGATGTAGGTGGGCAGGTTGAACATGCCTCTGGTTTAGTAAGGGCTTGGTGAGTCTAAAGGCATCACACACACTTCCACTGTTATTATTACACAGAACTTAAAGTTTTTTGAAAATGGGTGGTTACTTGATAAGAAGGCAAGAAGCCTTCTGGAAGGAAAAGATTGAGACCTCAGTCCTAGTTTTTCAAGATTCAAGATGTACCTGTTTTGGAAACCTGTTCTGGAAACATGTACACATAGACTAGGATGTTCCTCATTCAGGCTAGGTGGCAGGGAAGAGCTACAAGTCTCCTGTAGGACAGCCCTATACAGACAGCGGTGGCTTCTGCACCAAGTGTCAGAGGTCCTCCTTGAGACAGTGGCTTGGTCTTCAGATCCCAACCGGTAAAGCGCCTTGGAAAAAACAAATGGGTACACTAAAAGACATCATAACTTCTGCCAGTGTCCACTCCAGACTACAGTTCTTCCTAAAATGAAAAGGTTGGTGGGGAATATTGAAGGTCCAAGTGAGTCCTTTGTTACTCTCATGGTACAAGTTCGTTCTATACCTTTGTTGTAGGAGAGTCACCCATGTCTATTCAGTCTATTACATGGTCAGACAAAGGCACTGACTTGAAGAGGAAGAGGTGGAGCACTCTCACAGTACTAGCAGAGATTGTTTTTTTGAATTATGTTAACTGCACTTTCTAATCCACTTACTTCCCCTTTGTCCTAAACACAACCACCCTCCCTAGTTAATCTCTGTATTTAGCTGCAGAAGATCAATAATGATGGTGATGATGAAGACAGATACTGTAGATACGTGGGCATATGTATACACACACATTGTATTCTTACACGTCTCTCATTTAATATTAATTAAAATTACATTCCTTGGGGGCAAAACACCTCCTCCAGTATTTTTCCCCTAATGCGCACGCAAAGCAGGCTTCTACACACTGTGGGTGGACACTCAAGGAAATTTATGAACTAATTGATGAAGTTACTGCAGGGAATGTCATCATTTGCTTTGCTCTTCCAGGAAATGAGGATTTGGTTTTTATGAATACCAATAAAAAGCTGCTTCTCTGGTTTCAAGACATCATCTTCTTCACTAACACATTCATATTCCCAAAACATAATTCTCCAAATTCAATGATAAGAAATCAACGGTAAAGGGTTTAAGAGATTACATCTTACTGCATGAAACAATTCTTTTATGCAGGAATTCAATTTTGCCGTGAAAGCTGGAAAAGACCTCAATCTATGTCAACACAGAGATGGATACAATTTTGCGTTTTTTTGTGTGTTGATGGAGGCGTTATCGGAATTCAAGGCATGTGCTAATTTCCTTGGAGTACAAAGGATGCAAGAATAGGGAGCTAGAGGTGCCCTACTGGAGAATAAACCAAACACACACACGTGCGTATTTTACACTGGGCTTTTCAAGGAAAATCGTTGGTTTAGGGAGAAATGGTCTCTCCATGCAAAGCAACCTCTCTTCAGGCCAGCATTCACAGAATTGCATGCTTATGCCAAAACATTTTGTTTCATGAAGCACTTTGGACTTTGGCCATAATGAGGATCTGTGAATCTGACAAGGTCAGTAAAGGTTATCAGTAAAGACCCAGAGTCTACAAATCAATCCTAGCCAACTGAGTTACATGACTGCTATAATAAGAGTACCAGCATCAGCAGAATTACAACCAATAAAGAAAAATAATGACTTTCTCAATAAGAGTGCAGAAAGTGGCCAGCTTATTAACAGGCAGCAACAGACCCAGCCTGCATGGACTGTGATTTCTAAGACTTCTCAGAAGTGCCCTGTTTGTTTTATTCTTTATTTCTTACTATGAGATTCACAGTATAAATTAAACTCATTTGGGCTTTTTCTATCTACTTTTTCCCTTGTTAGTCCTATTCTGTTAATATAATTCCAATTCCTAGCTGTAAGAAGAAAAATAACTTATGCCCAATAAGTGATTACTTGTAATGATAACTAACCAAAGAGACTAAATGGAAATCAATATTTGCCAATCGGCATACCCCTTTAGTGCACACTTAAATATAGATTGTAGATTTCATACTATATTAAAATTATGAAACTCATCACATCTTTCTGTTATTTCTTAGCAGATAAGAATAAACCAGGGAATATGAAAAATCCACAGCAAACATCATTCTCAATGGGGAAAAATGGAGAGCCTTTCCCCTAAGGTCAGGAACGAGACAAGGCTGTCCACTTTCACCACTTCTATTCAACATAGTACTGAAAGTCATAGCCACAGAAATCAGACAATAAAAATAAATAAATAGTATGTAAATCAGTAACAAAGAAGTAAAACTTTCACTATTTGCAGATGATACGATACTATATAGAGAGAAAACCTGAAAGACTCCATCAAAAAACTGCTAGAACTGATAAATGAATTCAGTAAAGCCACAGGATACAAAATCAGTGTGCAGACATCTGCTACATTTCTATACACTAATAATGAAGCATCAGTAAGAGAAATTAAGAAAACAATCCCATTTACAATTGCATCAAAAATAAAAGGATACCTAAATAAATCTAACCAAAGAGGTGAAGGATCTGTACTCTGAAAACTATAAAACACTGATGAAAGAAATTAAAGATGACACAAAAAAATGGAAAGACATTCTATGGTCATGGATTGGAAGAGCAAATACTGTTAAAATGTTTATACTACCCAAAGCAATCTACACATTTAATACAATCCCTATCAAAATACCAAAAGCGTTTTTCACAGAACTAGAATGAACAATCCTGAAATTTGCATGGGGGCACCTGGATGGCTCAATTGGTACAACATGTGACTCTTGATCTCAGGATTGTGAGTTTGAGCCCCATGTTGGGTGTAGAGATTACTTAAAAATAAAACCTTTAAAAAATATTAAAATTTGTATGGAAACACAAAAGACCCAGAATAGCAAAAGTAATCTTGAAAAAGAAAAGCAAAGCTGAAAGCATCACAATTCAAGACTTCAAGTTATATTACAAAGCTGTAGTAATCAAAACAGTATGGTACTGGCACAAAAACAGACACATACCTCAATGGAACAGAATAGAAAATCCATAAATAAACCCATACTTACATGGTCAATTAATCTTTGACAAAGGAGGAAAGAATATCCAATGGGAAAAAGACAGTCTCTTCAACAAATGGTACTGGGAAAACTGGACAGCTACATGCAAAAGAATGAAACTGGACCACTGTCTTACACCATACACAAAAATAAACTCAAAATGGATTAAAGACCTAAATGTGAAACATGATACCATAAAAATCCTAGAAGAGAGCATAGGCAATAATTTCTCTGACATTGGCCGTAGCAACTTTTTTCTAGAGAGACCCCCTGAGGCAAGGGAAACAAACGCAAAAATAAACTATTGGGAGTACATCAAAATAAAAGGCTTCTGCACAGCAAAGGAAATAATCAACAAAACTAAAAGGCAGCCTACGGCATGGGAGAAGATATTTGCAAATGACATATCCAATAAAAGGTTAGTATCCAAAATATACAAAGAACTCATAAAACTCAACACCCAAAAAACAAATAATCCAATTAAAAATGGGTAGAAGACATGAACAGACGTTTCTCCAAAGACATCCAGATGGCCAACAGACACATGAAAAGATGCTCAACATCACTCATCATCAGGGAAATACAAATCAAAACTACAATGAGATATCACCTCATACCTGTCAGAATGGCTAAAATCAAAAACACAAAAACCAATAGGTGTTGGTGAGGATGTGGAGAAAAAGGAACCCTCTTGCACTGTTGGTAAGAATATAAACTGGTGCAGCCACTGTGGAAAACAGTATGGAGTTCCTCAAAAAGTTAAAAATAGAACTATCATATGATCCAGCCATCGCACTAGTGGGTATTTACCAAAAGAATACAAAAACACTAATTCAAAGGGATACACATACCCCTATGTTTATAGCAGCATTATTTACAATAGCCAAGATATGGAAGCCACCCAAGAGCCCATTGATTGATGATGGATAAAGAAGATGTGTGTGTGTGTGTGTGTGTATGCATATATATATATATATATATATATATATGTATATATATACACACACATATATAATGGAATATTATTCAGCCATAAAAAGAATGAAATCTTGCCATTTGCAACAACATGGATGGAGCTAGAGAGTATAACGTTAAGTGAAATAAGTCAATCAGAGAAATATACCATATGATTTTACTCATATGTGGAAATTAAGATACAAAACAAATGAGCAAAGGGAAAAAAAGAGGGAGACAAACCAAGAAAGAGACTTTTAACTATAGGGAACAAACTGATGGTTACCAGAAGGGAGGTAAGTAGGGGGATGGGTGAAATAGGTGATGGGGATTAAGGAGTGCACTTACGATGAGCATTGGGTCATTAAAATAAAAACTTAAAAAAAAAAAGAAGAAGAAGAAACCAATGAGAAATTTCTGCTGGAAGGCTTTCAGGAGCACATGTTTAGGCGTGGATGTTCATATCAGGTAGATCCTAAGGAAGATGTTTACTAAATAACATCAACAGCAGTTTAATAAAACATGACTAATAATATTATTATCATTATTGGGAGTGTTAACACACACAGTAAATTAGGAACACATTTAATAGGTAATGCAATAATCATTATATCAAATGAGTCTTGGAATTGTTTTTTTTTAACAAATTTTTTTAAAGATTTTATTTATTTATTTATTAGAGAAGGAGCAAGAGAGAAACAGCATGACAGGGGAAGGGTCAGTGGGAGAAGCAGGCTCCCCACTGAGCCAGGAGCCTGATGTGGGACTCGATCCCGGGACTCCAGGATCATGACCTGAGCCAAAGGCAGTTGCTTAACCAACTGAGCCACCCAGGCGCCCCAAGTCTTGCAATTGTTTTGATGAGAAAAGTACATAGAGTAAAAGTTTGGGGGAAAATGGACTTTAGTATCTTTTTCAATCAACTTTGTTAACTTATATACAATAAATGTTTAACAAATGCATACACCCATGTGGCCATCACCATAATTGAGACATAAAACATTGCCAGCACCCAAAAAGATTCCTTGTGCCCTTTTGCATTCAGATCCTCCTTCCTCCTGGCCCCAGGTAACTAGTAATCTGATTTCTGTCACTACAGATTTTTTTTTTTTTTTTGCCTTTTCTGGATTTCATATGAATGGCACCATATATAGATATAGTATATGATCGCCTTTTTTTGCTTAGCTTAATGTTTTCAAGATTCATCCATGTTTTTGCATGAAAAAGTAGTTCCTTTTATTGCCAAGTTGTTCCTCATTGGGCATAATTTGTTTTTGACTTGTAATATAATGTAGTGAATTTGGTATTTTTTACTTTATTAACAGTTAGTTGCTGAATTTTGATGGATGCATCCAAGTATCATCACTATGAAAATGTCCAGATGGTTACACTGACCATGATTTTGGTTAAGCTAATACAAAAATGACATTTAAAAGCTTAAAGAATTTAGTAAAGAATGAACACGGTATTATTATCAGGGTCAGTATTACATTTCCACTATTATGGTAGTACATGGTTTAAATAATTTTCCTTTTTGGGAAAGTCATTCTTCATTTCCCCTATCAGATAAGCTTTCTTTTATATTTAAGCAATTTTCATTCCTTTTTGCATATGGTGAGTAAGAAATCATCTTCATATCACCTTCTGGCTTTTTATTCCCTACCCTTCACAAGTTGGCATGGTCCTTTCATGTTCCTTGGGAACAGTGGATTTTTTATATAAGTACTTTAAACAGTATTTTTGATATTTACAATATTTGAGGGTTTAAATAAATATTTGAAACATAAAACAAAACAAGAAATAAAACAGGGGTACCTGTTGGCTGGCATGTCATGTGACATGACAAGAGTCACATGTCAGTAGAGCACGTGACTCTTGATCTTGGGGTCATAAGTTCAAGCCCCACATTGGATGTAGAGATTACTTAAAAGTAAAAAAATCTTTAAAAAAAGAAATAAAACAAAAAATATGAGGAAGAAAAAAAATTCCAAATCCCAAGCTCTGAGAAACTCAGATATTTGTCTTCTATATTTGTCAGTTAGTCCAATGCTTAATATATAGTTAGATATAAAAAGAACTCTCAAACAAAAAAATTAGTACAAAACATGAGCTAGAATAAAGCCTTCTTGAATTTCTTCTCATGAAAATAAAGTTGAAAAGTAGTTTGTGCTACCAAATCACTGGTGTTATAATTTGCAAAAATGAGGCAAAACATTTTAATTGAGTAAGCAGAGACTCGGTGAGAATACAGTGAGCACAGCAGATAGATTCCTGGCTCCCACTGGGCTCACGCTCTAGCTCAGGGGTCAGGGAGGCAACAGCAGACAATTAAAATCTTAAAAACATATACTTAATAATGTTATAAATGAATAAATGTTATGAAGAAATATAAAGCAGGGTCAGGGGATAGAGGATGGCAGGGGCCATTTCAGGTGGGATGATCAGGAGAGGGCTCTGTGAGGATAGACCGAGGAGTGAGGCAGGAGCTGTGTGAGGACCTGGAAGAGAAAAGAGTGGACAGAGTGAAGGGCAGAAGCAATTCATTTCTGAATGTAGCAGACATGATTCTTAGCAACTATGGTCCAATCAGATCTGAACTATGGATTCTCCAAATAATTGAAAATAACATAACTTTGTCAGTGAAGGCTAGTTTGCTGGTGTGGACCCAGGAAGCAGAGGGTTGTCATGAAAAGGGGAAGGGTTACTTCCAGCTGAGAGTAGCACCTGAGGTCATTTGGACCAATTCTTCCACTGAAGACAACAATAAAATCTGGATGAACTTTTTTCTAATCTTAAAAACATCATAGAGATAAAAGATACAGATTTACGAGGGCAAAACTTTGAAGAACTTTAAAATCTTATATCCTCAGTCTGGAAGAAACGGCCAAAAGATGATTTGGGGAGAGCAGGGAAGTGGTGTGGAGGAGAATAAAAAACCACAGTCTAGTACTTACCAGGGTTGGAAGCTGCTGCCCTCCTCCCCCAAGTCCCAGGCTGGGACTCCAAAGGGCTACACCATGCAAGTGAGGCTACGGTTTGCAATCCACGGACCACTAACATCCCCAGGGGCTGGCAGAAAAAATGCTTTCTGGACGAATACATCATCTTAGGTCCAAATTAATTTCTATAAATATTGTTTTTCAAATACAATGCCACACAAGAATAAAACAATAATAAGGTACATGAAGAGATAAAACAACGTGAACCACAGACATAATGGACACAACAGAAGGCGTGAAGAGGCCCACAGGAAGGAACTCCAAACAGTGGAATTACCAGACACAATCACATGGCTTTGCTTACCACGAGAATGGTGACAAGGGCCAACCTTGGAAACGCTGGCAAGCAACTGGAAATTTAAAAAGGGATATTGCAGATTTGAAATAACCAAGTAGAAAGTGTAGAACTAAAAAAAAAAAAAAAAAAAGTATATATAATAATTGAAATAGAGGAAACAATAGGTAGGTAGCTGAAGAAACTATCCCTGAAATGCAAAAGAATTCCAAAGAAACTGGAGTGAAGCACAGAGAAACAGAAAAGTGGCAAATAAAAAAGAGAGGGAAGAAGCACAGAGGCCATGCGTGAAGACTTAGCATGCATTTGATTGGAATCACAGGAAAGGAGAGAGGGGTGGAGCGGTATTGGGAGAAACAGGGGCTGAACTTTTTAAAAACGTTAACCCACAGAGTCAAGGAGCCTGACAATGTCCAAGCGGACTTTTTTTTAAGAGCCCATACCTAGAGACATTGGAATGGCACTGCAGAAAAACCAAGAGGAAAATTTCTTGAAAGAACATGTAGTCCAATAGAAACTAGGTTTAAACCCCAACTGTGCCAACAATAAGCCATCTGAGCTCAGGTGAGCAAGCAAGCTACCTCTCTGTGCCCAGCTACTTCATGTATGGAATAATAGCTACTTTACACAGTTGTTGAGAAAATGCAACAAATTGCTTATGTAAAATGCCTAGTATGGTATCCGGCACATAAAAAAGGGTTCCCTTTCCTCCTTAGAGTGCTTGTTGAGCTATGCCCACTGCTATCAATTGTCAGCACCATGAAGCTTTGTGAATAGTCTATGTTAAGGAGACAATTTTAAACTTCTAGTGCAGGTATTTCCTGAAAAATTTTTGAAGTATAACACTGAACCCAGAAATTTAGTCAAATCATCGGGTTAATGACATCAATGCAAGGAGCTTTCTTTTAACCTTTGAAGTAAAGGGACTAGGTAGTAGTAAATTGACTAAGACCTCCACCCACTACCAAGCCCTTTGCAGAGCATTTCCCCCCAACATCTCTGAAAGCTGGTTTTGTTTTTGTCTGAGCACCATAATACTCATCATGGCAAGATGCTTCAAGTTCTTACTCAAAATTATGCTAATGTACCTTAATTATAAAAACCTAAAGGGTTAGGGCGCCTGGGTGGCTCAGTTGGTTAAGCGACTGCCTTCGGCTCAGGTCATGATCCTGGAGTCCCTGGATAGAGTCCTGCATCGGGCTTCCTGCTCAGCAGGGAGTCTGCTTTGTCCTCTGACCCTATCCCTTCTCAGGTGTTCTCTCTCATTCTCTCTCTCTCAAATAAATAAATAAAATCTTTAAAAAAAAAAAAAAAAACCTAAAGGGTTAGGGCTACACCAACAAAGAGAAAAAATAGATACTTATCTACAAATACTGTCTAATCAGATTCTTCAATATCCTCCACTTAGCTATGCATAATTTCATTTTTAAATCCCTTCTTTATAGCAAAAGACTCTTTTTTTCTTCAAAGAAAGGCTGCATCTTGAGTTTGTATTTGCTAAAAATTTCTCTTTCATTCTAAGTGTGATATGGGAACTTCGGCACAGAAATTGTTATATACGTTTCTTTAGGGGAAAATATCTTGCATGAGTAATATAATAGATAGCAATGCACAGTGAATCAACAACGTTAAGAAGGTGTTTCTTACTGTATAGAGGGAAAGATGTATACCTTTTATATTGACCACATTTTCCTTTTATCTCTACCTTTGTTCTTTGTATCACTAGACCTCACCTTGCTGGTAGCTGGATAAAGCCCTGATATTTGCTTCTCCCCCCCTCCCAATCAAAACGGAAAATCCTTGTGGATTTGCTCTGTGTTTCATGCTTCCTGAATATTGGCCTCATTTTATAGATGTCCAGATCCATGCCTCTAATTAAATTTTCCTTGGGAGTCACAAAGTCTTTGCTTTAATATTTAAGTGTGACTGTGACAAGTCACTACTTTGCTCTGAGTCTCTGCTGATGAGGGAATTAGCCCCCCACAACTAATAGAACTTCATCATGTGCTCTAAAAACTAAATCTTAACCAACAATGAGACATTTAATATTATTCCAAGATAAGTAGTACTGCCCCTATAGATTATGAATATCTATAAACACTGTCAACTCTCAAAGTTGGTTATCAGTTTTCCTTTCAAATGATCTTTTTGGAGTTTGCTAACTTAATACATCCCTTGCCCTACTGGGGAATCAAGATGGGAGGTAGCCTCTCCCTGCCCTGAGCATCTGGAGGCTCCTCCTCCCTACTGACCCAAGTCAGTTTTTGGAGCATTGTACAGATTCAATGCAATTTCTATCAAAATTCCAATGGCATTTTTCACAGAAACAGAACATACAATCCTAAAATTTGTATGAAACCATAAAAGACCCTGAATAGCCAAAGCAATCTTGAAAAAGAAGAACAAAGTTAGAGACATCAGGCTTCTTGATTCCAAACTATATTATAAGGCTATAGTAATAAAAACAGTATGGTACTGGCATAAAAACAGACAAGTGGATCAGTGAAACAAAATAGAAAGCCCAAAAATAAGCCCACACACATATAGTCAATTAATTTATTTTTTTAAGATTTTATTTATTTGAAGAAAGAGACACAGTGAGATAGGGAACACAAGCAGGGGGAGTGGGAGAGGGAGAAGCTCCCCACAGAGCAGGGAGCCCAATGCAGGGCTCGATCCCAGGACCCCAGGATCATGACCTGAGCCGAAGGCAGATGCTTAACGGCTGAGCCACCCAGGCGCCCCTAATTTATGACCAAGAATATACAATGGTGCTGGGAAAACTGGACCACCACATGCAAAAGAAGGAAACTGGACCACTTTCTTACACCATACACAAAATTATGTTTATTGCAGCATTATTTACAATACCCAAGACATGGGAGCAACCTAAGTATCCACTGATGGATGAATAAAGAAAATGTGGTGTATATATACATACACACACGCAGGATTGGTTTTTTGTTATTATTCAAGGTGTCTTTCCATACTGCCATCTATCATCACTCTGGTTTTATGGACAGAGAAACTGACTTATAAGAAAAGCAAACAGGCAGACATATACATACATACCTGCACACACACAATGGGATAGTATTCAGCCATGAATACAGAAGAAAATCCTGCTATTTGTGACCACATGGATGGAGGACCTTACGCTAAGTGAAATAAATCAGACAGAGAAAAACATATACCATATGATCTCACTTATATGTGGAATCTAAAAAAAAAAAAAAACCCAAAAAACAAACAAAAAAATCCCCCAAATTCATAGATATAAGAGAACAGATTGACGATTGCCAGAGGCAGGGGTCTTGGGGGGGGAGGTGGGAGGAATGGGTGAAATTGGTCAAAATATACAAACTTCTGGTTATAAAATAAATGTCATGGGCATGTACTGTGCAGCATGGAAACTATAGTTAATATTACTGTATTGTATATGTCAAAGTTGCTAAGAGAGTAGATCTTAAAAGTTCTTATCACAAGAAAAAAATTTGCACCTCTGTATGTTACTGATGTTAACTCGACTCATTATGGCAATCATTTCAAAATATATACAAATATCAAATCATTATGCTATATACCTGAACTTAATGTAATCTTACATGTCGGTTATATCTCAATTCTTAAAAACTAAGGAAATCTGAATAAACTATACAGATATTCATTAACAATAATATATCAATATTGGGTCATTGTGACAAGTATACCATACTATCATAAGATGTTAACACCAAGGAAAACATCAAGGTGTGGCGTATATAAGAACTCTCTGTACCATCTTTACAACTTTTCTATAAACCTAAAACTATTCTAAAAAGAAGTTTATTTAAAAAGAAGTTGAAGAAAGTTTGCCATTCTGATGAGTTAAACTGGGGGTTGCAATCTCCAGTTTCTGACTGATAAGGATTTCCCTTCTTCCATCCTCCACTGGTCTTTCTAAGTGGAAAAGCATTGGGTTTTTACTTGATCACTTATTTCTTAATATTTGACTTTTAATTCTGAGTCTGTGGTCTGCTTTTCCTACAAGTCAGTTTCTCCATCTATAAAACTGGAGTGATGATAGACAGCAGGAGGGAAGCATACCTTGAGCAATAAGGAAAAAGCACTCCTCTGTTCGGGTATGTTCACCTGTAACATTGGGTTCTTACCAATGTACCAAAACATCACCAACAGTGATGGGCAAGTTGGCTGTCCCTGGTCTTCACCTGAAATTAAAAATGGACCTGCCTGTGGATCCTTCCTTCAAATTGCCTCATTAAATTCACTTAAAAAAAATAAATAAATAACTGCCCTACCATCCTGGCAATTTCTGAGTCTCCCAGACAATGTTGGTATTTTATAAGACAGGCAGAAATCAGAAACCTCAGATATCAGAAAAGGTGAGTGGAAAGATTCATCAAGTGACAATAAGAAAAAAAATATAAAAGTGTCACACTAAAACTGAGAACTTTTCAAAAGAGTCTCTTTGTTTTTCTGCCGTGATGGAGCTCTACACGTGGGTTTATCTTTCATAAAGGAGAAAAGCACACAATTAATCAAAGACAGAAATGAAAAGTCGTGCTGTCCAGCTTTATTTCATTAGGAAACTATTTCTAGTGCTGTTTATTTTGGCACTGCTAAAACATGTTGAAACCAATTTGAATAATAAAGGGTAAGATCTTTAAGAGACATACCTATCACACCAAGGTATGAGTGTGTGTGTGTGTGTGTGTGTGTGTGTAATAAAGTAAAGAGAAGTTATGATAGGGTCAGAAACCCATAAGTTAACCTGAGATGATACACTGGACAAATAGAGAGACCCATATGTCCAAGCTTTTGGTGTTGGAGATGTTTACAATAAAATGGCCTGAAATGTACACGAATGTCTGAAGGAATTAACACCTTTTCCCCTGTAAGTTATCACAGTCCTGCCCCCTACCATCAAAACACTTTCCATTCTGGTCACAGGTAAAGACCACCTCCCAGCATGCAAGCTAAAACTGCCAGACCATCACTCTCACAGCATCATTTCCAGGTAACATCTCAATATCCCTGCCGCAGACTTTGACAGGGGACACAGAGAGGCAGGAAGAGCAGGAATTTTCTCTAGCGGGAGTATCAGGGGCACCGAGTCCCAAGGGGCTGCAGTGGCCCGGCACCATGGCTGGAGTATCCTGTCCCATCCGCAGTCTGTACAAGTCGCTATTCAGAGCACCCCTGGCAATGTCCTCACCGGACCGACTTTGTGGTATCATTTTCAATGGCTAGGCTACAGATGAACTGGGCTACCTGATTTCAGTGGGAATACCAGAATCCAGCCCTCTGATATTTCTGTGAGTTATCCCATATTCTCCCGATGCATTTATTTTCTGTTTAAGTCAAGGTGAGCTGGTTTATTTTTCTTCCAACAGCATCCTAACTGCTATGGGGATGGCTGCAAGCAATAGATTCCCAGAGAAATAGGGCAGAATCTGAGATTGATTACTTGGCCTGGTCAAGGTAAAAGGCAATGACAATTCAGCTATGATTGAAGGATTGGGGGGGGGGGGGCAACTCTGACTCTCTCAGCACCTGCAGAGGTGAAACAATTCATTTCATTATTTCCCCATGGTCATCAGGAATGAAGAGCCCAGTGAGTGGTTATTGCCATAGATCAGTTTCTCAGCTTCAGCACCATTGACATTCTGGGCTGGATCATTCTTTGTTGTGAGGGCTGTCCTATGTTTAGCATCCCTGGTTCTACCCACAAGATTCCAGTAGTACCCCCTCCCACAAACAAAAACGTCTCCTGGCATTGCCAAATGTCCTCTCAGGGGCAAAATCATCCCCAGCTGAGAGCCACTCTCATAAAAGAGCATGATGAAGCTGACGAATTAAGGGACTCTGGAGTGGATAGTTTGATAAAGGTGAGTGACAATCCATAATTCTTAAACTCTTAGTTTAAGGGATGGAGAGAAGACCAGGGACTCCATCCGACTTTGCCAAAAGACTCCTTTCCCAGTTACAGCTGCCAGGCTATGAGAGCCAAAGGTCAGTCTCAAACTTGAGCCTCACTCTACCATGTGGCTCCCAACGCAGCAGAGACAGTGGTGCTCAGAATGCTGTAAATCAGAAGCCCATATAGAACTTGAGGCGAGCTTCTCCTGAAGGACTTGCTGCCCCAGGTTCTGGGGCTGGGGGGGGGGGGGGAGCCTACAGACAATGTTCAGTTGTCAGCCCTCTTTTGGAATTGCCTCAGCTGAAAAGAGTTTGCCCAAGGTCATGCCCCCTTCCAGGGGAAGTCTACATCCAATGACTGATGATACAGGGCTATAGATGACTGGCTCCCTCATGTCAAATTCAGGGACAACTCTGAAGGGCCAACCAGCTCTCGAACACTTTGTGGATTTAGCTGAGGTCTTCACTGAGACTGCACTGCAGCCAGAGGTTAACTGGTACACCGGGCTCTCTGGGGAAGGGGGGAAGCCATGATTTATAACATTTGCCAATTTCCGTGCATGCTAGTTCAACATACCACTTGTCACAGCCCAACTTCTCTCTCAGCCCCTTTCTGCTTTCTTTCCTTCTTATCTACACGTGGTGACGCCAAGACCATGCCCTGATCAAACTCTCGGACTCTAACTTCTGTGTGTCTCAGAGTCTGCTTCTGAGTAAATCCAACCTTGAAACAAATGGCAACTCAGGAAAGTGGTCGGCCCCTAGAAGGGAGAATAAGCTCCCATTAGAGGAACGAGTTCACTGTTCAAATCACAAAGAGCCTTGCTCATCACACAAAGTTGTTTGGAACTTATCCCATAGGCAATGGGGGGACAGGGAAAGTTTTAACTGGGACGCTAACAAGATCTGATATATATTTGGGAAGGTTGTTCTGGAAGCAGACCACAGGATCCAGTGGAGACTTGTTGGAAAACTGTTGCCATATCCACTCAGGACAGTGACAGTGGGGATGGAGAGGAAAGCCCACAATAAATTGGGAGGATATGATGACTAATTAGATGTGATGGTGGGAAAGGGAGAAAGGAGTTAAAGACTAGGTTAAGATGACTAGTAGTTTGGGAGACTAGTCAGATTAGTTCATGGCAGAGAATTTTAGGAGGAGGATACATTTCCACCATGTTGAAATTAAGGTATAACCACATGGATCATCAGGATAGAGTTATTCAGAAGGGATAGATAGATAGATAGATATAGATATAGATATAGATATAGATATGATATAAACCTATGTGTGATATATCATATTACTTAGATTCATACCCTGACTATTCCAAAGCAAGGCTATATAAATACATACATGAAAGCAGGATAAAAATAAATAAATGGATGAAAAACTGAGGTGAAGAGAATTGAGCTAGAGGTGAGGTTAACATACAGACTTTAAACAACAACTACAGATAGGTCACCAAATTTGTCCTGAACTTCCCAGTTGCAAAGCAGAGGGAAGAACAATCAAGCACATGTTTCATTGAGACCCTCAGTTAAAAGCTCCAGAGAACCACTGATTTCTACTGAGATCTGAGGGGCAACATCTTCGGGGACTAAGAATCAGTTGGATATGGAGAAAAGAAGGTTTGTAAGTGAGGCCCATGATGGAAATGGAGGTGTGGGAGTCGGGGAGTGTTGGTGGTGGTGATAACTGTAGGCACAAGGACAGTGTGTGACATGAGAAGAGAAAGGACCAAGGATGGAACCCTGGGAACACTGACATTTAAAAGAAAAGCCAGAGAACCAGGGAAAGAGAAAGAACAGAGAAAATTAGGCTCCCCAAGAAATCCCAGACGTATGAATTGCAGACACACAGTTTGAAAGACACAAGTGTGTCTTATAATTTGATTGTTTATGTCAATGACAATAGAAACCCTAGTCTTGAAACATACCAGTAATAGCCTTCAAATGTTAGCCTGGGGGGGAAAAAACCACAACAATCTCTTATGTATTAGAAAACACAAATAAAAGCCACTGTCAGAACATAACTCAAATGCAAAGGAATATTAGGTTATATTGATGATGTCATGGTTATTATGATATGACTACAGGGATGTAGCTGGAAGTGGCAGGATGTCTATACAAGACTTTAATAATAGTTTCTGTCTTCACTCTAATTTTAAAATAAAAATTATAATTTATGTTCACTTCAGAAATAACTGAGTCTTAAGAAAAGATACAGTTTTGAACAATAAGCTTCCCCTAACATCCTGTCTTAAGACTATACAAGTTTTGTGGGGTTTTTTGTTGTGTTCTTGTTGTTTTTTGCCTTGCATATAAATTCCTGTCTATGTCATCCTACCATAACAGAATCACTCGGTTTACCTATGGATTAGCTGATAAATGAAATCAGGTAATCTCTGTCCCGAGGAAATTTGAGGCCTGCATATTCTCAGAGAAGGAAGGCTTGAGAGAATCAGCTCGAGAGGTCACTGCACGTACTGTTTTCCTTGAGGGGTTTGGGAAGAGATAAAATACCACAAAATGCAAAGAAATAATGTAGATAGAAATGATGGAGTCCTCCTAATTCAAATAATTTCCGATGTCTTCAATCAATGGAAATGTCATGGGGAAAAATACACTATTTTATACCAGATTTTAAAAAGCCGTAGAAAATATGAGTAGTCTGTGCATCTTGTATGAGAAAACAATGAACAGATGTAAAACAGGCAGCCAGATGAAAAGCCCATTGAAGAGAACTGGATGATTAATACACTACAAACAGGTTGGGACAGTGTGATTTATCTCCATCTCAGAATGGAAACCTATGATGCAGAAAATGAGGTTAAAATGAAAAATGTAGGAATCTTGACAAACAACAGAACAAGAGATAATCTATGTTTAAAAGAAGGGCATAAATTAAAATGAAGAACCAAAATTCTTGTAAAGAATCCAGGAATCTACTGACAAGTGCTGGCGAGTAAATGGAGTAGGGATTTTTCTTTAGAGAACTTGGGATTTTTCTCTAGCCCAAGACAGACCATAGATCTAGAATGGCATGACCCACTGCCTTTCTTAATAAGATGATGACAGTTTATTGGTGGCAGAGATATTACAGAGAGGCCAGGGCAGGACAGGGAATCTGCTTAGACTTTTCTTTGTGGTGGGTGCCAGGGAATAATTGAGGTTCCCAGAGAAATAGCTGCACTCAGATGATGAGTCATTGCAGAAATCAAATAAAGACAACCTAGAACCAAACTCAGAATTTGACGGTATTCTGAGAGTATTCATAATCAAAATAAAAATCAGTTACCAGGTGGCAGACAAGGTGGTAGGGATGCATTTTCTTTCTGCAGATGAAGAAGCAGGCTTCCAGCGGAAGGAGGACAACGTCAAAGATTAAGTTCCGATCTCTGATGTCCTAATGGGAAGACTGCTCCAGAATTCTACAGTATAACCTACTTGGGAGAAAACAGTGTTTTCCAACACTTAGAAGGAAAAGTATCTCCATTCTCCTACTCCCACTTTCCAAGATCAAGGCCCCAAGTTTTCTGGAAGATGTCATTAAACCGCTAAAATTTCATTATGGTAACAGTTGGTTAGCACAGCCCTGTTTTCCTTTTAAGCCAAGAGCAGTATCATGTACTGATTCGTGGCTTTTTATATTCCATTTTGGATTTTTTGTAATGTGAAATTTTATTGAAATATATATGCAGAGAGTGCACCCATAAAAAGTGTACAGTTCAATTAATTTTCACAAAAATGAACACCCCTGTGAAACAAGCTTTCAGATAAAGAACATGACCACACCCACAGAGGTCCTCTTGAGCCTGTCCCTGCCACTCACCTTCTCTCAAGGGTAGCAATCATTTTGAATTGTAACACAATAAATTAGTTTTGTCTGGTTTTGAACTTCATAGAAATGGAATCACACAGATTTATATATTATAGTATTGAGCTTCTCTCATTCAGTATTGTGCAATTCATTTATATAGTTGCATGTGGTTTTAGTTTGATCATTCTCATTGCTAGGCAGTATTCTATAATTTATATATCTACCCTATCATTGATAGATATACGTTGGGGTTTTTTTTTTTATTCATTTTTTGATGGGAAAACACTGCTATGAATACTTCTATATATATCTTTGGGGGGAACACGGGGGTTCATTTTGGAATCATTTAGATGTATGGGCTATATTTTTAATAATTTTGAATGGAACTTAAAACTATATTTCTCTCTTTTCAGTGTGTATTCCATCATTAACTCTTGAGAACATCCTCTCTATATGTTTTGTGTTAAATTTTTCCCTAACGGTGTTTCTAGGGATTGCCTTAAGAAATGGCAAAGCCTTAGGCTCCTTGAACATGTTACTGCATGTTACAGAAACTCAACAGTAATCAAGTAAGATGCCAGTATAGACTTCTGTTAGTGGACGTATGGCAGATGAGGTTCATAACCGATGAGAAGTGCTGGATAATATTTATCTTTTAAAAGCCTTCTTATCTTAAATGCATTGACGAACTGGCTAGAGTAGACTGTAAGGAACACTCAGGTCAAAAACTAAAGGGGAGAATGCAGAGAGGAGAGAACGCTGATGGGCCTTTTATGTCAGAGGCCTGTACTGGAGGGAATAGGAGCTTTAATATGCCCAGTCTCCTGGGGCTGGGGAAGAGGAGATAAAACCCAGGGCTTGAACAGACAGTAAAGCTAGGACCTAAGACATTCCCAGTGGAAGGATGAATTAGAAATAACCCCTATCTTCCAGCAAATTGCAAAGATAACTGCCAATGAGTGGAAGAAGAAGAAAATTGGTAATAAAAAATAACTCTATACTAGTCCATAAAGTCTCAACAAGTTTCAAAGGAATGGTATCAGACAGACCACACAGCTTCGAAACCAGCAACAAAATAATGACCAGAAATATCCCATATTTGAAAACAAAGAAATACACTTCTAAGTAATTAATTATTCAAGGAAGAAGTTAATAACAGAAATCAGGCAACATTTAGAACTAAAGAATAATGCAAATTCTATATATCAAAACCTTTGGCATGCAGCTAAAATAATAATTAGAGAGATACATAACCTTTGCTACATCTATTAGGAATGAAAAAAGGCTACACATTAGTGAACAAAGAATTCAACTTAAGAAATTAATGAAAGAACAGCAAGATAAATCCAAAAAAAAAAGATGGAGGTAAGAAATAATAATGATACAATCAGAAATTAAACATCAGAAAACAAAGGTACAATAGTGAAAATTAACAAATCCAGAAGTTGGTTCTTTGGAATGATTAATAAAATTGACAAACTTCTGGTAAGACTGATAAAGAAAAAAAGAGAAGAGGCACAAATAAGCAATGATAGGAATGAAAAAGGAAACATAACTACAGATGCTATAGACATTCTAAAAGGATATTATGAATGACTTTTTACTAATAAATTTTTTAAAGATTTTATTTATTTATTTGACAGAGAGAGAGAGAAAAAGAGTCCAAGCAAGGGGAGCAGCAGAGAGAGAGGGAGAAGCAGGCTCCCTGCTGAGCAAGGAGCCTGACGTGGGACTTGATCCCAGGACCCCAGGATCATGACCTGAGCCAAAGGCAGACGCTTAACTGACGGAGCCACCCAGGTGCCCCATACTAATAAATTTTTAAAAACTTAGATAGGATAGATTCCGAGAAAATGAAAACTTACCAAGACTGACTCAGAGTAAATGAAGTATCTAAAGAAACTGACTTGATGATCAAATACCTTCCTATATGAGAGTTAATAATAGATTCTTTTTCAATGCCTCCATATTTTGGGGTAGTTTGTCACACAGCATTAGAATACCACAACATTATCCATATTTGTGATAAAGGTCTCTGAGTAAATTTCAACACAAACTAGATACTTACCGATATTAAGGCATTATGAATAATTTTAGATATGATTCTGATATTATGTTAAAAAATAATTCCTTATATTTTAGAGGTACATTTTTGGATATTTATGGATGAAATGATATGAAATTGGAATTTCCTTTAAAGTGATGAAGTGGGTAAGGGTCACACGACACAAGACTGACCATGTGCTGATAGTTGAGGGAGGTCAATGGTAGGTACAGGGGTTCATCACGTCATTCTCTTCATTTTTATCTGTGTTTCACATTTTTCATAACAGATTTTTTTTTAAGTTCCCAGGGATGAAACCATAACTTACATATATTTTGTAAAGATGATTTTAATCGATTCAATAGTTAATTAACAAATTTTAAAGTGAAGTCTACATTGCCAACATAAATTTGATACAACTTCTTAGATAATTTGGATACCTCTCCTATCTATTTTAGGGAAAATACATGGTAGTTCTATTTTTGAACGCACTTCAAATACTTTTTAGACTAAAACATCTCTAACAAACCAGTTTCCTTGTACGAAAAACACCAAAACCCCTCATCTTCTTGCCCAGACTGAATCCTTACATCCAAACTCAGCCTCTTTCTAGGATACCAACACTAAGCGCAATTTCATGTACAACCTCCTGTCTCAATTTCCCTGCTATATCCCCACTAGAATGCATGTCACTCCCTTCAGAACAGGTACCTCACTATATCTACCTTGTGTGCATGGTCCTAGCAGATTACCCAGCCCGTGGTTCATGCTCAGTAAATAGCGGGGTTATGTACTACCTCTTGCCACCTCCTTCGCTGGCTTATGGTGAGGCTTAAAACAAATGAAAATAAAAGCCTTGTAAGTTAAATGTCTAATTGCTCCAGATCTTCTGCTCCAGGTAGAAAGCAGGCAGCTCTGCCCTTTTAAAAGGGGCTTCTTTGAGGGGAGGAGGCAGCTTCTTCCCTCACTCACTCCACTACCACAAGCAAATGGAATACTTCTTTGTTCCCACACTCATCGGTTGGGCTTCCAGCAGGGTGAGGAGAGGCTAGAGCCAAAGGAGGGCAAAGCCTTTGTTTGCTGACAGTCTTACCATGGCTGTCTCCGCAGGGACACGTATGTTACTCAGAGCACATTTTGGCATAAACTTAGTCACTTCAGTTAATTCAGAAGGGGCACGGTGAGCTCCTGGGAGGGAGCCACATCATGTCTAAAGGGTACAAAATATATGGAATTTTCCTGTGTGGCCTCACCCAACTTAAGGTATCTTCTTAAGTTGCTTAAATGTTAACCAGAAATACCACAAATCTCCACTTCCTTCATCCCTTTGCTCTTGACAAGGTAAAAGGAATTTGAAATGGTTGTGAGATCAAGTTGGGCTCCGAGCTTAAGATTCTCTCTCTCTCCCTCTGCCTCTCCCCTTCTCCCCTCTCTCACTCTCTTAAAAAAAAAAAAAAAAAAAAAGGAATTTGAGAGAAGCTTTTTTTTTTTTTTTTTTTTTTTTAAATTTCTGCTTCTTTTGCCCTTCCGTAGTCAAGACAAAACAAAATAATGGGCTTCACGGGAGCATGGAATAATTTCAGTTAAATTTGAGATTGGTGTTTAACATGTCAGTTTATCATTTTAAATTGATTTCTCTGTGCAAATCAAGAAAGAAAAGAGCGTTCTGGGATGAATCCCAAGTGAGCTGAATAACCAGCCATTCTGTGTGGATTTTTTTAAAAAGCTGTAATTGAGAGTAGTCTACATAATCCTATTTTTTAGCTGTTGAGATGAATTTTCCTGACTTTTCCTTTGTCTGATAGATACTTGTTTTTCTACATTAACTCAAGAGTTTCACACCCAGGACCAGCTGAGGGACAATTTTATATTTGAGTATCTTTTTGAGTGCCTAGTCCACCTCTTTCCTTCCTGCAGGTGGGACAAGCTCTCCCTTTCATACCCTCTTGTCGTGACTCTGGTCCAGTTCTCCAGAGACATAAGTGTACAATTTAGTCAACCTTATTCTACAGGAACCAATAATGCACGCTTATAGCTAAAAAAAAATGTTATTATAGCTTCCAGAGAGGACCTCCCCACCTTAGTCCCAAAGATCAACTTACTCTTTAAACCAAGGATCCCAATTCATCAGGAGAATCATGCACCATATATACTTGATGTATGAGTTATTTTATAGGAAAGTGTCAGAGGGCCATGTACATGTTGATGAGTTCTGTTTTCTTTTGCTCAAGAGAGAACTGGCATTTCTTGAAAGACTGGAGGGAGGAATGACCTCTCTTACCACCCTTACCAACCATCTTTGTTCTCTAGGTCTCCTGTGTCAGCTCAGTACTGGTAGAGAATTGCTACCACCGTGTGCACACTTGACCACTAGATCTGATCCATCTCTGTGTGTGCCTTTGAGACAGAGGGGAAATAGGAGCCACTAGAGCTAAGGTCATTTGCTCTGGCTCCCATTTCCACTGTGGATTTGTTCACTTGTGTTTTCCCCTCTCAAACATCCATTTTGGTTAGTGAACGTATGAAGAAATTTCTTTTTTTTTTTTTTTTAAAGATTTTATTTATTTATTTGAGAGAGAGAATGAGATAGAGAGAGCATGAGAGGGGGGAAGGGTCAGGGGGAGAAGTGGACTCCCTGCTGAGCAGAGAGCCCGATGCGGGACTTGATCCCAGGACTCCAGGATCATAACCTGAGCCGAAGGCAGTCGCTCAACCAACTGAGCTACCCAGGTGCCGTATGAAGAAATTTCATATGGCCTGAAATGGTGTGTCAATGTGTGTGTGTCTCTGTCTATGTGTTATTTAGGTAATTTAGGAAAAAATGCACTTGAAAGATAAACCAGTAAGAATCTGGAACTGATGTCCTCTAAGTTTCCTGTTGCGTTAAATGTCTCTTACAATCACATACTTGTTGGTGGCCAACGGAATTCAAAAGGAAAATATGCATAACACAGACTAATGCACCACTTTCCCAGATTCTGGAGAAAAGCTTGCAGTGGGGCTCTGTTTCATCAAAAGAAGCCCTGCTCTGTTACAAGAATGGCTTGCTCATTCTGCTAATGAATTAGTTGTATGAACGGGCCAGGAAAACAACAACAACAACAACAACAATCTGGGGATGATTTCTATAAAACTCGATGTTTCATCCAAATGCGATTAACACAGCCAATAATTTTTGTCCCTGCAATTGTGAAATAACTCGGAGCCACTTGTCCACACTTGAAGAAAGGTGTCACTTGATTTTCCTTTCTGCATAATCGCTTTTGAGAGAACCATAAATAAGCCTCTTGGTTTTTTTCAGTTTGAAGATATTTTTTAGTGGGAATTACACAATAGAATCTGCCAGATTAGAAATTAATTTGGAGATGCAGGATACTTAGGGGGATCAACAATATGCAAATTTTGTAACAAAATAGTTATTAGGGGCTCCTGGGTGGCTCAGTTGGTTGAACATCTGACTGTTGGTTTTGGCTCAGGTCATGATCTCATGGGTCATGAGATTGGGCTCCGGGCTTAGCCAGGAGTCTGTTTAAGAGTCTCTCCCTCTACCCCTCTCCCCCTACATGCATGCACACATGTTCTCCCTCTCTCTGAAATAAATAAATAAATCTTAAAAAATAGTTATTAGATATATATTAGATAGACACTGACCTTTAAAGTTATAGCGTACCAGGTCAGAAGCTATAAACATAGCCTGGCTTTTATCTATTCTTTGGAAAGAAGTTAAGGATTGCTGTAAAATATACACACGTGGGCATCAGAATGAGTCAAGGTTTTAACAATGCCTCCAGTCACTTTGGGCTACAGTGGGAACTGAAGCAAACTGCCAGAGAGTGCTCTCTGCTCCAAATTCCCATCAACAAAGACGGGTAAAGATACCTACCAACCTCACTGAGAACCTGAATGAGAATTTAAGTAAAGCACCTAGCACAAAGTAAGGACTCAACGAGGGGTAGTTTTCCTACTGGCTGCTTAACTATTACTTGCCCATAATAATTATGCTGTAGGTGATAATGAAGATTATGCAGCAAATTGGAAGAAATAGTAAGCATTTATCTTACTCCAATTAGCATTAACTCAAAGTGTTAATACGCTAATTTTCTCCATAATTCACACTGCTTTATCCATGTATACTTAGTAGATTATTAAAAAAAAAACAAAAACACCATTTAGCACATCTGAGACAGGTGATGTTCAGGAAGATTTCTGAATGCATGATGATTGGACTACAGCACGCTGACTCAGAGAGTGGCAAAGCAACTCAGGGTTTGGGTACAGAACATGATTCCTATTTTAAATATCTTAATCCCTTAAACCTCAGTTTCTTCCCCAGCCACGGTTTCAGATGGAGGGAGCAGGGAAGGCAATCGCTTGCCACTTCCTGCTTCTCCACTAAGTGGGGTAGCTGGGATTAAAAGATGAATCTTTTCGACACCCAAGTATGTGCATTTCACTACTGTACTCTATGGCTTCCCAAGTGAGGGATAAAGACCAGGCTGTGCCAGAAATTCCAAGCAGGCACACTTGAGAGAAGCAATGTGGTGCAGGGGTGAGAAGTGTGGTCCCCTAGAACCCATGGCCTGAATTTGAATTCAGCTCCGCTGCATGGGCTAACCTTGGGAAAATTATTCATCTCTGTGCCTAAGCTTCCTTCTCTGGAAAGTGAGGATGGAAACAATTCCTGCCCATAAATTCATAGGAGGATTAAACACCTTAATATATGCAATCTGCTCAAAACAGCACCTGACCTATAATAAGCAATTGCTACCTGTTACTTATCTTGATGGACATATGGGAAAGATCCTAAGGTTTTGCTTTTTCCTTCATTTGTTTGTTATTAGATCTGAGGGAGGTTGACTCATTTGCAACAAATATTTTACTCTGTCCTAAAAATCTGGGGATATGCCTTTTATCTCTTATGCACTCACGCTACTTCAAACACTGCTCGTATCTTGGTTTTTTTCCTTCCTATTTCACAGGGATTTCTGGGGATTAAAGGAGATATTTCTAAATCAAGTTATCCCTCCTTGAGGACTGTAAGTGGTATTTATCCTTGGGGCAATGGTTCCAAAATCACTAAGCTTAAAAAAAAATGTGTCATTGGAACTTTCTGTAAACTTCTGAGAACTGTGGAATTGTAAGGTAAGCTCTTACCTAGGGAAGTTGGATCTTATCATGGAGCTTGGCTTTAAAGTCAGCATTTATCCCTTCTTTTTTTTTTTTTTTAACATATAATGTATTATTTGTTTCAGAGGTACAGGTCTGTGATTCAGCAGTCTTACACAATTCACAGCACTCACCATAGCACATACCCTCCCCAATGTCTATCACCCAGGCACCCCATCCCTCCCACCCCCCACCACTCCAGCAACCCTCAGTTTGTTTCCTGAGATTAAGAATTCCTCATATCAGAGAGGTCATATAATACATGTCTTTCTCTGATTGACTTATTTCACTCAGCATAATACCCTCCAGTTCCATCTACGTCGTTGCAAATGGCAGGATTTCATTCCTTTTGATGGCTGCATAATATGAAGGGGGGGATATCAGAGGAAGAGACGAACCATGACAGACTATGGACTCTGAGAAACAAACTGAGGGTTCTAGAGGGGAGGGGGTGGGGGGATGGGCCAGCCTGGTGATGGGTATTTAAGTGGGCACATATTGAATGAAGCACTGGGTGTTATACTCAAACAATGAATCATGGAACACTACATCAAAAACTAATGATGTAATGTATGGTGATTAACATAACATAATAAAAAATAAATAAATAAAGTCAGCATTTAAGGCAAAAAGATAAAGATAGCTAAAAAGTATTCCAGAACATGTCTTAGAGTGCAGGACAACAGTTCTGTTTTATTTTTGTTTTTAGTAAATACACTCTAGATACTTTTTTCTCCAGCTTTAGAACAGATCACATTTCTTCTGTTGAACACCAGATGAAATAATTGGCTTGTGCTTAAGCCAATTTGTATGAAAAACATGGACAACCTAAACCAAGCACTTTTATGTATACTCTCTCATTTACTCCCCACAGTTAGCTTATGAAGTATTAGAAATCTCTTTTTTACCTGTGAAGGACTGAGACAAAGCAAAGTAAATGAGTTGCCTAGGTCACCAGCAGGTAGACTGGGAAGCGGAATTTTGATCTCAATTCTCCTGGACATGGAAGCCCCTATTTTCCCTCTAGATGCTCCCTCTGCCTAGGATCACTCCTGCATGGCCTTGAAGGAGACAAACCATCCTTTACTCTGCTGAAGACTGCTTAGCATCTATTAGAGAAACACTGAATTTAGACCTCCTCAACTGGACTTGAATACAAAAAGCTGGAGGAAGTACAACGAAGACTAAGGAACTGGTTTGAAAGAAGTCCCAGGAGGGCTTCGGTTTAAGAGTGGGAAGATTTAGAGAGGGACAGAAAGGCCATTACTGACTCCACTGGGTTTTAGAGACTTAAATAAGTGATGCAGGGCAGCCGAGGAAGAATCAGCCTGGAGGGCTGTGGGGCTTGGTGGCAGACCTCCTCAAACACAGGGTTGGGTGGGGACCTCCTGTTCCACCTCATGCTTCTAGGAATCCACCCTGGGCATCACTAATAAATGTAGCAAAGTTGGAGAGGGTTTTCGCCAAGGCTAGTTACAGATATCACTCAGCTGATTCCTGGAATGCCTTTCTGAAGGGAAACCAGACATGACTGTCTTCCTCTCATGTAATGATGGGGAAATGAGACCTAGACACTCAACTCACAGGGAAAGTGACTGTTCAACGGGCGGCCCCACAGGTATCAGCTTGCCATATGGGTTTCCAGTGCAGGGCTCCAAGGACATCAGTGAGAGTGGCCACACCTACCCTTCAGGCTTGGAGGGAGTGCACAAAGCCCACCTTCCCTGGGGGAGGTTATCAGGGCACAAGGAGAATGCTCCCCATGGCTGGTCCCAGTCTACCTGTGGCCACCAGAGTAGCTCATCTCCTGAGACCAATTCCTCAAATTTCTGGTTCACAATAAAGGCAGGATCCTTTCTTGTGGTCGTACTCTTTCTAAAGGGTTCTTTTCCTTTTCATTGCGTTTTTCTGATTATACATACAATACAGTTAATATAAAAAAGGAAAAAACAGAAAAGTATACAAAATAAGATAAACAATGTAAAGAAGATCATATATTTACTAATGTATTTTTCCTTACAAAACTTAGATATATAATAGTAACAATAATAATGATGAAATAGTCTGTGTTTCAGAGGCTGTGCCATGTGCTTAATTTACAACATCTCACTTAATGAAAGCAATCCTGGACAGGAAATACTTGACACTTCCTCTAGGTCCAATCCAGTACGGAACTCTTAAGGAGTCAGATATTTTTTACCCTTTCTTTGAAAAAAAAAAAAAAAAAAAAGCTAAAAAAAAATCCAGTGATACAGAACATCAAAATGAGCTAGATCAGTTTATCATCTTAATTATAGCTCCAGAGGTATGGTTAATATTAAAACCTAAGAAGAACAAACAAAAATTAACATGAATGAGAAGCCCTGGATCAGAAGGCCCCTCTGGGCTCTGTTAATCTGGAAATTCCACAATGGCCTCCCACACTTAATCACCAGGCCAATGGTAAATTTGTCAGTCTAATTTCAGAACTTGTTTGGAGTCTGTGCTTCAGCCCCACTTTATTTTGATGACCTTCTGTAAAGGTCTACTATTCTTTTTAGTTCTGCAATTTTCAGTCATGTAATTGTTAAAGATGCTGCTGCTATAAACATTTCACTAAACTTTATGTAAGGCGTAATAAAAAAAAAGACCAACACATCTAAACAATCAAGTTTTCACCTATCATTTCTAAATAGAATTGGTATGGAACGTAGACTAATACTGAAAAAATAATCAATAAAAAGTTTAAAGTCCTTACTGAGGAATCCACATTTCCATCATCTTGTTTTCACTTTAGTTGGTTTGTATTTATCTGTTTCAGTGTTTTTCCATTTCTCTATTGGCTCTGAATGTTAACTCTCTCCTCTGGAACTCAGAGATGATTTGTAATTTAAAATCCTTTAAGGCTACTGAATTTTAAAATGTGCTTTTTTAATTAAAATTGTAGCAAAAAACCAAGCCTGAACAGAGGGCTTACTATTGTGAGACACTTTTACAGGACAAATTTTCCTCTTTGCATTGTGCCTCAATTCCAACCACTACCTACCTATAAGGCAGAAAATCAGACATGTCCCATTCACTCTTCCCATACATTAAAGCAACTATATCAAGTCACTCAAATCAGGTTTGAAAATATGAGTTGTAAGCAGAATATATTTAAAGGTGAATTTGCCTTCTTTCCTGAGTATATTTTCCTTGGAATGTGGGTTCTGGAATGAGCTGCCAACCTCAAACTGTGGCCAGGCCATAACAATGGACCCTAGAGCCATAGTGGGGGATTTTGGGTAACAACTGTTTGTGCCCAGAACAGTGCCTGGCACATGGTGGTACTTTATAAATATTTGCTGAAGGAATGAATTTGCAGCGATACAGTGATATGAGGAGCACAAACAGAAATGGGCAACTCTGGTCTCTACCCCCTACTGTGAGCCAAGCCAAGAAAACCTCAGTTCTTCCCAGGTGCCACATAATGGCAGGGTCACCCCAGTCATTTAGTCTTGGCCACAAGGACTGGATGTAGTTGGGTTTTTGCTATGGAGCAGCATGAGGTCTCTTCACAAATGTTGACCTGGACCTTAACTGCTGACCTCATATTTTTTTTTCTAAGAAACTCTCTGACACAAAGTAGAGAAATAGAGGTTAGATAATAGTTAGCTATCCAATTTTCTGGGAGAGAACAACTGCTTATATGACCTAGACATTGAGATTTGTGTTCCAGTTACAGCTACTCATCATTTTTACAGGATGCATAGAAGAACATTCTTTTCAAATGATTATAATACTTTAAAGTGTTTATATGGCCCTTGCGTACAATTGAACCGATTCATATGAGAAGGGAACATTTAAATAAATTGTTACTGTTTATTCTTCATATATTGACTATTGTCATTTTCTCCCTTTTTATTCACTTTACAATTATTTTTTTATTGAGATATAATTGACTACAATTAATTTTTTATTTGGTCAATTGGCATAGGAATATTTCACACACAGTTCTCGATCATTCATTCATAGATCATTCAGTGTTTATGTTTCTTTAATCAGCTCCATACTGATAGTCTAGGCCTAACTGTAATTTTTATGGCAAGCGGTTTTACTTACTGTTTAAAAAGTAACTCTTGTTCATTTATATCTTGAATTTCTTGAATTTAGGTCTTTTTCAGGAAAAAAATTTATGTAAAGATAATGATGGCATACTCTTGAAGGATGTAAAAATTTACATATTATTATTTTCCCCCAAATTTAATATTCTATCCTAACTTAAATCTTTTGCCTTCTGCACCACAGAAAGATATATCTTGAGCTGAGGAATGAAACTTTGAAAATTACCTGGGCCTCACTGGGACACACAGAAGTTCATTGTTCACGACTCAGGAAATATCTCAAGATGGATATTCTAAACTAACCAGAGCCTCTCCAGATACCAGTGTTTCACTAAACTCATAAGAATCTTGAAAGCCTCAAAGATCCCCCAATCTATTCCAAGCAGGTATTCCTGCTATTAAACATAGAGACTAAGGGCTTCTGGGTGGATAAACGTTCAGCCTTCCTCGACAAGATGTGACCTTCACCTAAAAGCTGGGAGTGCTCAAAACTCTCATGGGAACGACTCCAGGAGCCTGTTCAAACAGAGATGACTCATGAAGCTTTGGGAAAACGAAGAAAAAAAGGCCAAAAACAAACTAAAGAGCAACCTAGACACTCAGAGAGCAACAGAAATGACTGAGGTTTTTCCTGGGTACAGATGGATATCTACTTAGGGTGACTTACTCTGCTTGACTTAGGTCACAACAGTTTCCTGTTCCCTTGGCCAAATCCCCTGCCCAGCCCCACTGCCCTAAGGCCTGCTGGGCTCCTATTCACCTACACACATTCCTACTTTCAATTCTGGGAGGAGCTCTGACAGCCTTGACTCTGACATGTGCACAAAGAAGAGAAGCTCAAGACCTTTTTATCAGGAGAGCGCCGGACGAGTAAGAAGGTGAATTCTAGACAACTTAAGAAGTGCTTTGATCTAAAGCTATGTAATGAAGTTGGTATTTAAATGGGAGAAACGTTCAGCTTCAGAGACAAAATAAAAAAGGGAAAAGGAAAGGATAGATGGAGAGAGTGAGTGAGAACAAAAAAGAGTTAGGAATAAGTTTAACCAAGGAAGTACAAGATCTGTACACTGAAAACTAGAAAACATTGCTGAAAGAAAATAAAGAAGACCTAAATAAATGAAAGATAACCCATGTTCATGTACTGTAAGACTTAGTGTTGTTAAGATGGCAATACCACACCAAAATAAAAAGTTTTTACACAGCAAAGGAAACCATCAACAAAATGAAAAGGCAACCTACTGAATGGGAAAAAATATTTGCAAATGATATATCCGATAAGGGGTTAATATCCAAAATGTATAAAGAACTTCTACAACTCAACACCAAAAAACAAAACAAAACAAAAAAACAAAACACACAAATAATCTGATTAAAAAATGGGCAGAGGACCTGAATATATATTTTTCCAAGGAAGACACACAAATGGCCAACATTCACATGCAAAGATGCTCAACATCAGGGATGCAAATCAAAACCACAATGAGATATCATGTCACACCAGTCAGAATGGCTAGACAAGAAAAAAGATAAGAAATAACAAGTGTTGGTGAAGATGTGGGGGAAAGGGAACCCTCATATGCTGTTGGTGGGAATGTAAATTTGTGCAGTCACTGTGGAAAACAGTATGGAGGTTCCTCAAGAAATTAAAAACACAAATACCATATGATCCAGTAACTCTACTACTAGGTATTTATCCAGAGAAAACAAATACACCAATTCAAAAAGATACATGCACCCCTATGTTTACTGCAGTATTATTTACAATAGCCAAGACATGGAAGCAACCCAAATGTCCATCAACAGATGAATGGGTAAAGAAGATGTGTGTGTATATATATATATATATATATTTACATAAAATGGAATGTTACTCAGACATAAAAAAGAATGAGATCTTGCTATTTGCAACAACAATGATGGATTTATGGTAATATGCTAAGTGAAATAAATCAGAGGAATACAAATACCATATTATTTCTCTTATATGTGGAATCTAAAAACAAAACAAAGGAACAAATAAACAAAAATCAGAAACAGACTCATAAATACAGAGAACAAACTGGTGGTTGTCAAAGGGGAGGGAGTGGGGGATGGGCAAAATAGGTGAAGGGGATTAAGAGGTACAAACTTCCAATTATAAAATAAATAAGTCATGGAGATGAAAGGTACATACAGCATAGGGAATATAGTCAGTAACATTGTAATAATGTTGTATGGTGACAGGTGGTAACTACATTTAATTGTGGTGAGCACTGCATAATATATAAAATTATTGAACCATTGTATTGTACAACCAAAACTAATACATTTTATGTCAACTATATTTCAATAATTAATTATTTTTATAAAATAAAAAAAGGAGGGGCGCCTTGGTGGCTCAGATGGTTAAATGACTGACTCTTGATTTCAGCTGGGGATGTGATCTGGGGGTTGTGGGATCGAGCCTGGCAACAGGCTCACCACAGAGTCTGCTGAAGATTCTCTCTCTCTCTCTCTCTCCCTTTCCCTCCCCCAACTCGTGCTCTCTCCCTAAATAAATAAATAAAATCTTTAAAAATAAATAAATAAAAACTTAAAAAGGACATTTCCTCTTTAAGAACTGCTTTTAACCTATGCACCCAAGCAATCATGCACACAGCATTTGCTTATAATAGCAAAATATTAGAAACAATCTAAAGAGTTAAGGGGATAGACACATTGTGATATACTACTAATAATACAATAAAATCATGCAGTAGTTTTAAAGAATGATTACATATGTACGAAAAGAGAAACAAGCTCCAAGTTATTTGTTGTCTGAAAAAGATAGCTGATAAATATAGTTTGATGCCATACAATATACATTTGTGTATGACATTAATGTATTACTTGTATAAGAAAAATTTGTAATAATGAAAAGCAAATGAGGGATGTAGAGAAAGAGAACTACGGAGAATTATACAGGGATCAAAAAATGAAAGAACTATGGAAGAAAGAAGGAAGGAAGGATGAAAGGAATGAAGGAAGGAGGAAGGAAGAAAGAGGGTTAGTGACCAAGCCAGGCTGGATTCACATCTGGAAGTAGGGGAAATTAACAAGTAAATGCGTATATCTCAGGGATGGAGGCTTAGAGGAGGAACAAGTTGATGTCAAGGAGAAGGAAAAAAGGAAGACTCTAGAAGCCTCAAATTAAAGCTTTCCCGAGATAAGTGGATTGAATGAACCCTGGTTTAGTGCTTAATCTGCTCCCAGTTCTTTACCATGGTATTCCTCACACTGCAGTTGCAGCTTGAATTGTGTGAACTGAGTTGACTGTGTTTCTGCCCAGCCTCAGAGGTTTAGTCAAGAGAATGTCCCAAAGGACCTGAAGGGATGGAGGCTGTGGATCATGGACACGTGATCTCTGAAGTAGGAATGCAGCCGGAAATCCCAGGGATGGCTGATCTATAGGGTACCATTTCATTGGAGTTTTTGTTTCATAGAGCCTCTGCATTGAAGATCAAGGCAGGGACATACATGGGAAGGATTAAGAAAGAGAAAAATCATAATGCAAAAGGGCAGCAATATTTAACATAAAATTTTACCAAAGAAGGGACAGCACTGAATGTACTAATAAGCTGAATATCTAAACAACACATATAAGCTGCATTAGTTACCACAAACTTAATGGCTTAAAATAGTATACATTTGTTAACTCACAATTTTGGTGGGTCAGGAGTCAGGCATGACTTAACGGGGTCCTCGGCTTAGGGTTTCACAAAGCCACAATTAAGGAGTACTCTGGTCTGCATTCACATCTGGAGGCTTGACTGGGGAAGAATCTGTTTCCAAGCTTACTTTGATGATGGACAGAATTCATGTCCTTGTGTTTGTGGAACAGAGGTACCTGGCTTCTTGCTGGCTGTTGGCTGGAGGCTGCTTTCAGCTCCTAGAGGCCACATACAGTTCCTGCCACATGGACTTCCCAACATGGCCACTTCTTTCATCAAGCCAGAGTTGACAGTCTCCAAAGAGAGTTGGCTAGCAAGACAGAGTCTTTTGTAATGTAAGGTAGTCACAGGAGTGACATCCATCACTGTGCTATACTTATTGTTTATAAGCAAGTCACTGGTCCCAACTGCACTCAAAGGGAGGGGATCCCCCAAAGGTGTCAACACCAGGAGACTCTGGGAATCATGGAGCCACCTTAGAGTCTGTCATACAAGGATATCTTTGTTGCTTCTGAGTTTTTAAATTAAAAATAACCATAAATATAATCCTTAAAACATTGTGATGTGCAACACTAAATAAGAATTAAAATCTAAACCCAGAGTACGTCTGGTGTCAAAGCTTGTGACCTTCACACTTCCCTGGACATATTTCAAATGTAGATATACACATACCATGTATATACACATACCATGGACTAGATCCAGTTCAAACTTTGTTTCTAACATTTCTGAGTAAATCTCTGGAGTGAAGAGTAAGAGCAAAGGCCGAGCAGTGGAGTGTTTTCTAGCTATGTATAGTGGTAGGAATATGGGCATTTCTTTGACCCTCAGTTTCAGCACAATTAAAAGAGGTTAATTTTACCGGTTATATGAATTACTTTTGCAATTATTCTGGGTACGAAAAGAGACATTGATTATTCAATAAATGTTTGCTTCTGGAATCGATGTCTCCAACATGCTTATATGAAGTAAAAGTGAAGGTGCTAAGAGAAGGGAGACGAAATCCTTGAGTAAGGTGTGTGTTTCACTGGTCCCTCACCGACTACCCTATGTTTTGATCACAAAACAAAACAAAACTTCACTACTTTCATAGGAGGAAAAATGCATTTGAGTGTTAGTACAAATGCATTTGGCTTAGTACTGATTTGAACATTTTCTATCATTTGTATTTTTAATTTTTTCCCTCCATGGTTGTTTCTGCTCTTCACCCATTTGTGTTTTTGTTCTTGGGGTTTTGTTTTCCTTCCTTCCTTCCTTCCTTCCTTCCTTCCTTCCTTCCTTCCTTCCTCCTTCCTTCCTTCCTTCCTTCCTTCCTTCCTTCCTTCCTTCCTTCCTTCCTTCCTTCTTTCAGATATCCATTGATTTGACCTTTCTCTATCCCATGCACCCAAATATTCTCATCCCCACTCTGGTCATTTATCTCCTCATTTTGTTTATGGTGTGTTGGGGTGGGAGGCGAGGTGCGGGAGTGAGAGGGCACACATACAGTTGCGTTTCATTTCAGTAGTCAATTCCATCGCTCTCCTAGAACAGCGAATACCAGGTTTGTTTTCTAACTGTGATCAGTGTTGACTTCGGGAAACCCTTCTTGGCAAAGTTTGGTCCGCAGCGGCCGCTAGATTTATCGGCAGTCCTAGAAGCTGGTGGCCGCGCCGCTTGCTCCCGGGAGGCTGGGGCGGCCCGGGCCCCTGCGCAGCGGCCGCCGCCGCCGCCCCCTCCCTCCCTCCCTGCTCTCCCCGCTGCGCCCCGGGGCGCGCGCCCGTGCCCGGCCCCCGCCCGCGCCGCCGCGCGAGCTCCGGAGTGGGCTGCGGTCACTGCGCGTCCCGGCGCGGGGCAGACGCCGGCCGGGTGGGCGGCGAGGAGTGCGCTAGCGGGACGACGGGGGCTTCGACGCCGGCCAGCCCGGCCCAGCGCGCTCGGCTGGGAAACTTCTGCGGGCGCAAGGCCGGAGCTCTGCGCAGGGTCGGGGAAGGAAAGGTAAGGAGGGGAGCCCGGGAGCGCCTCGGCGGCCGCCTCCCAAAACCACTCCGCACACTCGCATCTCGCGCGCTTTGGTGCAACTTCGCGGGCGCGGCTTCTATCCGGGCCCCGCCCCAGGGTGGGGGCTGCGAGGCCGCCGACCCCCGGGAGCGCCTTTGCTTCGCCGCTCTGTGCTCCGCGCTGCCTGCGCTGGCCGCACCGCCGCTCCGCTCCCGGCCCCGCTCGGGCCAGTTCGAGCCCAGGAGGCCGGGTGGCGCCGCTCGCAGCTGCGCCGGCGGGGAGTCTGCTGCTGAGGGCTCCGCGCGCACCGGCCCCTGGGAACTCGAGTCGTCCGCCCTAGAGGCGAATCTTTCCCCCAGATCTTCTGTTAGCCCCACTCTTGCCCAGGCACCTTGGAGCCCAAAGAAAAAGGCCAGATTTTCGAGGTTGAAAAGCTGGTCCCAGGGGCCCTGACAGTCTTAGGTTTCATGGGGAAGTGCAGCGGTTGGGAGTTCCTTTCCCTGTCTGCTAAGGGCCTGACTAGGGTCAGTGTTTCACACTGAGTTGGGGACACGCGAAAGCTGTCTCATCAAAGGTCACGCTGACCTGTTTTTTCTATTTGGGGATCCACCTTGGGGGAAAAAAAAAAAAAAAAGGAAGGAAGGAAAGAAACAAAACCACTAAATTACCTCATCACCAAGGTCAGTTATAGAAGTAAAATACATTTTGAGGGTCTGTATTTTAGGAAAAGATTAAAGGCACAGAATCAAAATACGGTAATAGCGCTATGGCAAAACAACAACAAAAAACTGTTTTAGCCAAGGAGACATTTGCAAAACATGATAATGTTCTACATGTGAATAATAAATGGAAAAGTAGAATTAGAAGCCCACTCTTGAACATAATCCAACTTGATTTAGTAAACATCTAGAATGGGACAATCTTTCTTCCTTCCTGACTTTTTATTCTAACTCTTCTAGTTAGGTATTTTGAATTTGCAGGCTTGGACACGGCAATCTCATTTTATGGCGGTCTTAAGAAATTATTGGTCTCGGTTCATACTAAGGTTTGGTGGTGACTCTTTTCTGTTATTTTTAATATCAGGGAGTGTTGCGTGGTCATATCCCTTGTGTGACAGTACAGTAACTTGGCATTGTTCTTTGCGGCAAAAGAAAACCAAACGAGAAATACATGGAACAAAATATAAGCAAAACAAAAATTGGATCTCCTTCCACATTTGCAGAATGAAGAGGTCTGGCTGATCCCAGATGATTTTAAGGCTCTTTTCCTTCCCTGAAGACTGGAGAATTTAGGATACAAATACAAATTGAAATGTAGAGTAAGACATTTTCTGTCCTAAAATTTAAACCTATAAACTGGGAGACACTGGAGAGTTGAGTTTCTTTAATCTCAGCCGTGTCTCAAAATAGCTGAATCATTGTGCATCCTGTGCTTCTAAATGGTGACATTCTATGCTTATCAAATCATAATGTGTCCTGTAAAACCAAACTTCCATGCTTCTTAACCACAAGATGCCTAAGAGCATTGACACACTAGAGCATTCACGTCTGCTTATTTTGAAATAGTCAAGATCAAGAATGGTTATGAAGTGTTGGCTGTGGTGTGTGAGTGTCACAACACGTAAGCAACATGGCAGGCAAGAAGTTTCAAAACTGCTTTGGAAAATATCTATGATAGATTGATCTGCAAGCCTGCAAATTGCAGTTGAAATTGGCTTTTGTAATTATGGTTGTTGGTCAACTAAGATTAGGAGCTATAGAGAGTAAGTAAGAATTGACAAGAGTATACTGAATCATTTAGATTTTTTTTTTTTTTTTGAGGAAAAGGGAAAATGTTTCTCTATGTTATCCAAGTAGTTACAGGAAAATGTCTTTTTTTTTTTTAAAGATTTTATTTATTTATTCATGAGAGACAGAGAGAGAGAGGCAGAGGGAGAAGCAGGCTCCCAAGGAGCAGGGAGCCCGATGTGGGACTCGATCCCAGGACCCTGGGACCATGACCTGAGCCGAAGGCAGAGGCTTAACCATCTGAGCCACCCAGGCGGCCCAGGAAAATGTCTTAAAGTGAAAGTTATAATAGGTATTTTTATTCTTTTTGAGATTTTATTTATTTATTTGTCAGAGAGAGAGAGAGCACAAGCAGAGGGGACTGGCAGGCAGAGGGAGAAGCAGGCTCCCCACTGAGCAGGGAGCCCGATGCGGGGCTCCATCCCAGGACCCTGGGATCGCGACCTGAGCCGAAGGCAGTGGCTTAATGACTGAGCCACCCAGGCGTCCCATAATAGGCATTTTTAAAAATTAAATAACCGAAAGTTGCTGACTTGAAGCCCCTATAACAATGCTGGATCGCCCTCCAACCCAAAGAATACAGGGATTGATTCACACAGACCCAAAGTGAGACCTTCTCATTTTGTTCTTCTTCATTTATATTCTTCAACAGAATAATAACCTCTGGTGACTCTTACACACAGTATGAAATTGGTTCTAGAAAGACAATCAACTGGCTGAGCCTAGGCAAGAATCTTCATTGCTCTGAGCCTCAGTTTTCACTCCAAACAATGCTGATAAAACTACTGAGGTTGTAGAGGTGTTGTGACTGCTAAATGGGTCAGTAAATGGAAGACCTGGTGCCTGGGACATAGTAAGAACACAACTAGTTGTAATTTTCCCTGTCTCCCTTAATAGGTGTTTGCTTACTAACTGAACAAACTATAGGATGAACATTAGTTACAGTTTTTGCTTTTAAATTCAAAAACTCTATGTAGCAAAATCTTGATAATTGTTGAATCTGGATAATAGGTATATGGAGATTTAATAGCTAGTATTTTCTCTATCTTTGTATGTGTTTATTAATCAGAAAAAAAAACTAAGCATGGATCTGGAAAAAACACATAAGATACATTTCTAATCTTACACTGCATTTTAAATTGCAATTTAAAAATTGTTCTATATGGCCTGGAAGGATAAACACAATTATATATAAGAAGTGAGTGGGGTGGGAAATGGTACTTGAGAACAGTCCATGGAGGTCTTCAATTTTTGTGGAATTTTTTTTTATTATAAAAAAGATTTTTACAATGACAATGATGTTTATTAATTCTGGTCATTGGGTTCATGGATTTTAATTCTTTGAAATTTTGTATTTAAAAATTTTCAAATTAATATAAAATCACCTTATTATTTTATAAAATTGTTATAAAGAATGCAAACAATACAGATATCCACAAAGACAAAAGTCAAGTATCCCACTATCCAGAAATCATCTTTAACATTAAGTGTATAGATGGATATAGATCATGTATTAACTAATACGTATGTATTAATATGTAACATGCTACTCCAGGGACACAAATAATGTTCTAGGGTTTGTTTGTCTAATGTTTGTTTTCAATCTTTGACGGACATTCTAGAAAACAAGCTTATTTGCATTTTGCTTTATGAGACTTTAGACAGTCTCTTAAAATGTAGTATTTATTTAAAACTTTATGCAATAACTGACTTTAAATGAGTTTTAAGTAGCTTAGGTTTATTTGCATATGAGATATTTTTAGCTATTTAAAATAGATCTCATAATTTGAAAGTAAGCTTAAATTGTATCAACATTTGAATTTCACTAAAATGCAAGCTCCAGGAGGGCAGGGATTTATCGAATTATTGCATATTAATTAATATTTTCCTGGCCATTTGAAAGTTGATGACACAGTCAATTATGTTATAATGTTTGTTTTGAAATTAAGCATCATGTCAATGCAATGGAAATCTTAGGGAACAACTTGAGCATAGCACAGATTTTTTGCTTGCTCGTGCATCATTTACTCAGCCAGAACACCATGTGAACACATTAAACTATAACCAGCTGACTTAAGCCATGTAGGAATACACAAAACACAAATACACGTACACCTGAAACATCTCCCAGCTACCTTGGTTCACCACAGGTTATCCTGCAAGATTGTGTTCTGCTGTTCTTTTGCAGTGGTGAACTTTTCTCTATAAAAACACACCCCTTCAGCATCCCAAGAATGTCTAAGCATCTTTTTTTTTTTTTTTAAAGATTTTATTTATTTATTTGACAGAGAGAGACACAGCAGGAGAGGGAACACAAGCAGGGGGAGTGGGAGAGGGAGAAACAGGCTTCCCGCCGAACAGGGAGCCTGATGCGGGGCTCGATCCCAGGACCCTGGAATCATGACCCGAGCCAAAGGCAGACGCTTAACGACTGAGCCACCCAGGCGCCCCATGTCTAAGCATCTTGATTCAACACGTCAAATAGTGCACACAAAAGGAAGGCTTCAATATTGAAGAGAAACTTGAAATAATCAAACATTTCAAAAGGATCAGGAGAATATGTGAATTTCCAGCAGAAACAAGGGAATAATTTACATTGCTTATCCACAGGCAGCGCTGCCAAAATAAGAGGAACATCTATGGTTGGAATACGCTCCAGTATTACAAAGTCAAGAAAAACAAGGCCAAAAGAAATAGAAGAAATGGAAAGATTGTAGAACATGTGGATTGAGAACCAAACAGGAAACGGTCTCCCACAATCAAAGAGAAAGCTCCTTTGTCTGTGCAAACACCTTGAAAGGAAATCTCCATACCCTGCAGGAGTGCTCCTTTTAGCACCAGTAGTGGCTGGTTTGGTGGTTTCAGACATCACTGACCCTGATGCGTGGTCCACCTGGTTATTTAGCCAGAAAAAATGAAAGAGACTCTAACCAGTTAGCTAGATCACGTGAGCTTGTTACGCATGTTTGTCAGGAAGAAACATGAGAACCTGAACTAAATAAACATAGAAAGGTGAGTTCATTTGCTGCATATAAGTCACTTGGAGGAAAAGGAAGTGAAGGTGTCTACCTTTGATTCATATCAAGAAAAGACTGTTTAATGGATCCATGGGTCCAGCTTGTCTTGCATTTTTCAGCATGAATCTCTGGTGGACTTACGGCATGACATGAGAGCAGCTGCTCAAAAGTCTGCTTGTGCTTTTAACCATTTCCAGTTTAAGGAGAACTTGGAGCAGAGCATGGGGATTGTTTATTAAAAGCAATCAAATGACATGGTTGAGAAGGAGAGGTTTACTGCTGTTTCATCAAATGAAGAATTATAGGACACTGAGTGATTCAAGACGGGACCCACCTTCCTAACCCTGTGTTGCTCAAAAAGTTGTAATTTCTTAAGAAGACATTTAAATTCATTGAATCTAGAGCTGAAGGGAGAAAACAAGAATGTTGATTTGTTCCAGTAAGTCCAGATATTTAGATTCAAACTGTACATGAAGCAGTGTGTTATTATTTGCATCTGTCTGCCTGGGAGTGATTCTGGGCTCTATCATTTGTGTATCCTTAGGCAACCTAACTTCCCTATACCTCAGTTTTCTCATCTGTAAAATAGGGACAATAGAACTATATATTTCAAAAAGTTGTGAGGATTAAATGACTTAATATTTTAAGAGTCTTAGAATCATGCCTGGCACATAGTAAGTGCTCAGTAAATGTTAGATGCTGGTAGTAGCCGTAATAGTAGTAAATGAGGTTCAAGAAGATGGTGACTAGCTTTGCGTTAAATTCCCATTGCTCAACTCATCTGAATGTGGTGGAGTCCCACAACTAGAAGATTTACAGAGCTATTTGAGTTTCTGTAGTCTGTCTTTGAGTGTTAATCTCTAGATGTGTCTGAGATACCAAGTATTTGCCCTATACATATGGCTCAGTTTTACAAAGAACTAAGCAGGAAGTCCCACCCAAGGAAACTTGGTATTCCAGGCATTTTGGAGATTGTATATGGATGACATAATTATTCTGGAAATTGCCCATGTGTCCAAATGCTTAACAGGGTTGGGGCTGTCTGACTCCACTGAAGGAGAACCTGTAATAAGTTGCTGGTAACCTTAGTGAATTTACATGTAATTCCCAGGGCCTCTCTTAGTGTCTTGTTTTCCAAATACTATTCTTCAAAAGTATTACTGTTCTTAACTGGTTTTCCTGATTTAAATCTAGCAAAGATTGAGTGTCTTCTTCTCCATAGATCTGTTTTCCAACTCCATCATAAAATGTAGATTATTAAAGTCTCACGTATAGTAAGTACTCATAATTGTGTGTATTAGTTTCCTGCTGCTTTGTAACAGTACCACAGGCTAGTGGCTGAAAACACCACAAATCCATCATTGCATAGTTTTTGTGGGTCAGGAGTCCAGGCACAGCTGAGCTGGATCCTCTGCCTTGGGTGTTGAGAGCCTGCTATCCAGGTGTCAGCCTCACTGCACTCCCCATTTGGAGTCCAAGGACCTCTTCCAAGATTTTCAGGTGGTTGGAGGAATTCACCTCCTTGCGGTTGTAGGACTGACATTCCCATTATCTTGGTAACTGTTAGTTGAGGACTTCTTTCAGCTCCCAGAGACTGCTGGCCATTACTTGGCTTGTGGCCCCCATGAGCAGTTCACAACATGGCGTTTGCTCTCTTCCAGGCCAGGAGGAACACGACTCTCCAATTTTCAATCCCTCTCCAGTCCTGCAATCTTATATAGCTTAATAATCACAGGTGATTATTCCAGCACCATTTGTCATATAATGTTACCTAATCAAGAGAGTATCTGTCCCATCCCATTCATAGGTCTGCCACACTCAAGGAGAGAGGATTATTGCATGTGTGCACCAATGAGACAGGAATCCTGGGGACCATCTTACAATTCTGCTTATGTGATAAAGTGAGAAATCAGACACAGCTGCAGGTAATCAAATGGACTTTAGCGAAGACCTGAGAATCAGAGAAGTCCAGCATGGGCTATAGGCATGTTCTCTAATTTTCTCAAGTCTCAAGAGAAGCCAAGCTCTCATTGGTATGGAAGGTCAAAGGCATATTCCAGCCCAGAAGCCTAATGGTGCATGAAGAAACTCATATGTTATATGAAAACAAAGGCTGGTATAGACCCTTTGGAATCCAGAAGGCCATAATTCAATCTCCACTACAAAATTTATGAGATTATCTGTCTGGGATTTCCAATGTATTCCATGAAGTATCATCAGAAGATGAAACGAGAAAATGAAACAATGTGATATAGTTGCTTGGGAAAGTGTAATTCTCCTAAGGCAAAAGGAAAAAGTAGTGACTTCCTTGGTAGGATGAAGAGGCCAAGAGCTATAGTGGGGTTGGCCACCTATGTAGGCAGAAACCAGATGGCGACATCTACGCCACAGATAACATCTGATGATTGTAGCATATGAATATTGTAGCCAATATCATTTACATTTATATCAACTCTCTGTTCTTAATCTTAGATAATTCTCCCATATTTATACACTTATACATTATACATATGCACTGTTTGCACAGTGTCATGCCAAGTCTTTTTCATTTCCTTTCTCTGTTACTTGAGAGGCTCTAGACTAGCACTGTCCAAGAGAAATATAATGCAAGCCACATACATAATTTTAAATTTTTTAGTAGCAACATTAAAAAATAAGACATGGGCAAAATTAACTTTAATGTCTCATTTAACCCAATATCTCTAAAACATAATCATTTCAACATATAGTCAACATAAAAGTTATTAATGACATACTCTATCTTTGTGCTAAGTCTTTGAAATCCATGTGTATAACACATCTCAATTCAGACCAGGCACATGTGGCTAATGGCTACCATATTGGACAGCACAACTCTAGAGTTCTATCTAAGGCCTTGGATCATGGGCATTAAACTTCAACTCTCATTCTCTCTGCACTCACTTTCTAGCTAATCTCGCCAACTCCAGGCTTTCTTCAGTATTGTCCTGTGTAATAGTAACTATTAAAGATCCCTCTGTCTTGCCCCTTATCTTCTGCTGTGAACTCTGTTGCTAGACCAAGAGTATTAGGTTAATTGAGTATAAAACTGTGTTCCCCTTTCCTCTGATTTCTTTCCAAACTTTGGGATCTCTTAAAATTCCAAAGGGTCTTCAACCTTTCTTTGTTCCTCTGTCTCAATAGAGACACTTCTTCCTTTCACTTCTTCCTCATAGTATAATATATGCTTTCCTTTCTTTCTAGTCCAACATCTAAATCATTGATTCAGGTATTAGTCACATCTCACTTAGGCTTCTTACTTGTTCCAAAACTATTCTGAACACTGCATTTATACCTGAGCATTGTTATCCTTATCAGTCATTGAACATTTATTGAAGACTCACTGTGTTCTAGACAGAGGGGAATTCCATATATGTTTCCATATACACATATGTAAAATAACCAACTAATAAAGCTGACATTTATATGACTAAATATATATGACCAATGACTATATATAATATATATTACATATTACATGTGTATTATTTTTATGGTCAATATAACATAACATATGATGGAAGCCATGTTGACAGATAATAAAGGCCATAAAAATTCAGAGCTAGAAGGTGCAAATTCAGGCCACCCTGTTGAGGAAAGGCTGCTGCAGAATATCCACAAGCCTTGAGCCCTCTTGGAATGATGAGTGGCAAGGAAGGAAAATGCCTCCCCACCTGAGCAAAGCATGGGAATGAGAACACACAAGGCAAAAATGTGCCTTTCCAGCTCCTTCAAAGTAAGAATTAAAATTAGATCCTTTACCCTACAGACTGTTCTGGTGTCTCTCAACCTCACCCCCTAATAGTTCTTAACCCTTGTTGCATGTCAGAACATTCCAGTGCCTGGGCCCCGCCACAGTCCATAAGTAATTAAATAAGTGGTCTCTAGAGTGGGGCCTCGATCATAAACTTGGTGTTAAGACCTGCAGTAATTCAGTTCCACTACTCAACTCTGTATTTTAACCCATGCTAGGAAAAGTCTTCTATTCCTTATCACACATAGGGTCGTGTTATTTTAGAGCCAAAAGGACCTCACATTGTTTTGTCCAACACTTCCATTTTACCAATGAGGAAACAGGTCTAGTAAGATTAAAATCACACAGCTATTTAGGGGCACGGCTAAGACTAGAACCTTTCTTTTAAGTAACAGGGTGAACTGAACCAATAGACACAGAATGGAACGTTAACACCAGCACTACCGTCCTGGGCAGACAGTGAGATCAAAAGCACAAGAGTAATCTGCATAGAAGGACAGCCAGTGGTCAGCCAGGAAGGAACAAAGCTGAGGTCCTGCAAACAAACAAGGATAATTCAGAAATCATGCAGGAACAACATAAAATAATGGCACTCAAACTTCAATGTGTGTAAGAAATCAACTGGGAGCTTATTAGAAGGGCATCTTCCTGGGTCCCTTCCTGGCCCAGTAATTCTGGGATGGGCCCAGGGAAGATATACATTCTAACAAGCCACCCGGGTGACACTTAACATCAGTGATTTGAGGATCCCTGCTGAGAAGCACTGAACACTTATCTGAGGCAGAAGAGTATTGTTGTCTTCCAGAGACTGGCTTCTTGGCCATTGGAAAGTAAAGACTCAAGGGTGGGTTGGTTATAGGGGTACCCCAATCAGCCATAGGAGGTCGGGACACAGAGAAGAACAACAGAGATCACCCCTGCAGGAATGAGTAAATTTAGAATTTAAAATTTAAAGTTGGGTAGCCACCAAAAGTAACATTTGCATTTCTGTATTCAATTGTAATCCTCTGGGTGAAAGAACGCTTTTAAAAACTAAATTCTCCAAAAGGCTCAGCTCTGTAAAATACAAGCAACAAGTACAGCGATGCTATCTCTATATTATTTTTAAATTTGCCAAGAAGTTTTAATATAGATTTCCTCATTTGAGTCTTGTAGCACCCTTTAGAGTGGACAGAGTAGGTGATATTACCTCCACTTGACTGATGAATAAACATGCCTGAGTTCATCTAAGTAGCAAGGAGGAAATGAATGCCTACATTTTCTAAATCCTGGTACTGTGGGAAGCAGAATAATAAATATGATTTAGTCTGAGCTTCAGAATCAGGCAGGACTGGGTGGAATGTTAGTCCCAAGATTAGCAATGCGACCTTGAACAATTTACTTACCTTCTCTGGGTTTCAATTTTCTCATCTGTAAGATGGAGATATAGTACCTTCTCGATGGGGTTGTTGTGAAGGTTAAGTGAGATAATTCTTGAATACGCCTGGCATGTAGGTCCTGAGTAAGTGTACCTCCTTGAGGATAAGTAGAGAAACCAGCTTTAAGTAAATGATTATTTTGCATATGGAACACATACCAAAGTTAGGACCTATTCCAATTAATGAGTAGAATATTGATGGAATTTTTATCTCCTGGGTTGCCTAGCAACCAAAACTAACGCAGTGCCACAAGCTACAAGAGTTGTTGTTTTTTAATCAGATTAAAATTCAGCTGCTCTTAAGGAGCTCAATTTCTATGAAGACAAAAGGATTCCCCTATGAATTTGGAGCTGTGCCAGACATTTAAATAAGCAGTGTCCCACCTCCTTAGTGATTTTGTACCGAAATGCCTTGGATGTTGGGATATTCCCTACCTCTTTTCCCCTGGGTGACGGAAGATGTCAGAACATCCATTAAATTGGATAGAGTAGGCCTGGAGAAGGCAGAATGCTTGTACCTGGATACCAGTGTGGTCAATCAACGTTCCGTGAGTGCCAGAAATACAAAAACAGTTGTCTTTGCCCCGTAAGAGTTTCAGGAGCTAGGAGAGGAAGTCAGTCAGTGTTGAATAATAATACAGCAAATTATTTCATGAGTGGCTTTCTAGGTCTATTTCCCTGGCTCAACGGTAAGCATTATGGCAGATCTTAAATATTCAGTGTTAGGATGATTATTTTCCTGGCAAACCGGTCCTGACAGAATATCCCACTGTCTCCCAACACGTTCATATCCGATTCACAGCCTTGAAAAGGGGCCCTGCCTGCTGGTGAGGGATGGCGCTGAGCAGACAGGGACTCCTACCTGGGACTTCTGCCTCACTTACCTCAAGCCAGTTACTTAGCCGATCTTGTGCCCTGCTTTTCTCATTGGTAAGCAGAGCATGATAATTTAGATTCTGCCTCCCTCGTGGCAACAAGTGTGACGCGATGAGATAATAAACGTTCAGGCTGTGAACAGATAAACGCCATTTCTGAGCTAGTCTTAATCAGTTGGTCCCAAGTCTCCATCCTATTTCACGGAGCATCCTTGTACCTGTCTTTAAATGTCCTCATTCCTCTATAACTCAGGGTCTCACAGCCTAAGGAGTAAAAAGGGGGGAACTGGGAATTATTGTGTTTATTTGCACTTAATTTTGTCTCCATCATTTGTATCTCCGTGTGCTAATTTCTCTGGCGGGGAAGATGTGCTTTCCTGCCAGAGAAATCCATCGTGCCACTTTGGCATCTCAACATTTATTTACCCAAAAACATGACTTAAGGCCTCCAGGCTTTTCAAGCAGGCAGCTGGTTGATGAATCATGTTCAGTCGTGGAGTGCTGCTGGCCCATATCAGAGGAACACTCATGCCTGTCACCTGCCCCTGTCAGTTCTTTCTCTTCTAATAAAATACATCTGCTTTGGTGACTGAATAAAAACACACCGAGGGCAGAAAGGCTGGGTGTGGAGTAATTTAATCAGGGCAAGTCAGCACTCTGTGTTGCTGTGTGGAGTGCCTACAGCATGAAGGATAGGAAAATGATTTGGTAGTAGCTTCTTGAAACAGAAGCCGCCAGAAAGGGCTGGAAGCGCAGTTCTTCTGATGATCACGATGGGTCACCCTCCTGGAATGCAGGTGGCCCAACCTATCCCCCAAGTCCGGATCGTCAGGGGACAAGATTCCCAGAAGCTGCCTTCTGCATTGCCACAAGGTTTTACACGGCCGTTCTCTATTAGCATCATTTTAACATTCTGTTGAGGATTATAAATTTTTAAGGAAGGTCAAACCAAAGTTCAGAGCTCTGGCAGCAGCGCTTTTTAATATTGACTTTAGTGGCTGTGTTAGGTATCCTGAGGAACTGATTAATTTAAAATACCCTAGTTTTAAAAGTAAAACAGCAGGGAGACTGACATTTGCAGTCTGGTATTCTGCAGTTCTCACTACTCATTGTATTAAAAAAAATTTTTTTTCTTTGTTGTGAATATCCAGTAGTATGTAATTTTGTGTTGCATTTAAAGAGGAGAAAGTAAACACGTTCGGGGTGCTGGTCTGCCCCGAATCGCATCATCTCACATGAGCGATGGGGGGAGGCAGGATTTAGGGGGCATGGGATGTTTAAAGTACATTTGAAAGTAGCTTAAGTACAAATAGCAATATAAGTTATAGGTCTGTGGTTTGTTTTTTGTTTTTTGTTTTCTTTTTTTAATGATTCACCTGCTGATGCTCTTAAAGTCCTTACTTGCTGAGGAAGGAATCACTATCCAGGATGAAGAATCAGGAACTCCAACAACAGTGGCTCCTTTATTTCCATTTCTAATTCTGTTGGTGATTATACTGTTCCCTTTTTTACTTCAGCTAAGTCATTTTCACTTCTCTGTGTGTATTTTTTTTTTTTCTATGAGACAAGATCTGTGATACCCGATATTTTATTAACAGGTGTTCTGGAAATGATCTATCTCAAAAATAAAAACACTAAATATAGCAGTTAAGTTCAAGCCTTCTGAATGTTGTTATGGTTTAAAAATCCAATCCAATGAATGCTTCACATTGAAACTATTTCTTGTTAAGAAACCTGGGGATAAATGATATATATCCTACAGCTCTATCATCCTGGTTAAATCTCTCCTGACTCAGATCACACATTAGCATTTTTACCATATGGCTCAAAGGGTAGAGAATATATGTGCAGAGGAACAAATCAGTAACATTTTTTGACCATCTGGTAAATAAATGTGTAAGTAGCAGGAATTTTAATATTATTTGTTTAGTTATATGGGTACAGATTTAACTTGAAATAGCCTCTAATACAGTAAGGTAGATCTGAATTTATATTTCTCAAATAATTTTGATCTAATTCATGAAACATACTCATAGTCTACTCTGTGCTTTTAAAATCTGACTCCTAAGTATGTGTTTCTCATGTTTATTGTTTTATTAGGGCTCCTTAGAGTGCCTAATTTAAAATCTCTTTCCTGAGAAGCCACATGATTGGAGCCAGCATAGAGGCTTCCCTGCAGAAGTTCTGCTCTACCCCGACCACTGTGTGACCAGGGATAAATTAGCTGGCCTCTCTAAGCCTCGAATTTTTCATCTGTAAGAGTGAATAGCACTGTCAAACAGTATCTCCCAGAGGGTGGGCCATGAAAGGCCATGGACTGGTGTCTCAGAATCTTGGGGGGGATTGTCAAGACACCCAACACATAGGCCCGACCCCATCCTCAGAGATTCTGACTCAGTATGTCTGCACACAGCTTATGAATCTGCATTTTTAGTCACTGTCCCAAGAGATTCTGAGGTACACCAAGCTATTGTTATGAAGATGAGTTGATGATAGCACCTAGCTTTCTAGCAGAATATGTAGTTAGCTAATTCTAACAAATGCTAAAATTTCGGTAAATAATTTATTATTATTATTAAGCATAACCCTAAAAATAGACATCTTCTATCCTAGAAACTTAACAGCATTTGTGCCCTCGCTGTATTATTCCTTATAACTAATGCAAATATATAATTATGTCAAGATAAAATTTTAAAAAATATTCTAACTTCATAGAAAATAGCATATCAACTTGAATAGTAATGCTGGTAATTCATTTAAATATACCTCTCAATTTTCCTTCTTTAATTAGATCCTTCTTTTTTTTCTTGTCCAGGAAACCACAAAATATTTGTGGACTAGATCTGAATCAGGAGCCCAGATGTACTTAAAGAAGCTAGCATGGGATTTTTAGTTTTTCAAGATCTATACACACAAAACCCTTAATCACTACAACCCCAGTGTCCGGGCTGTCTCTGGTTTTATAAAGACATAGTGAAACTCTGAGGATGGAAAAGCAAAGGACTTAATTACTTGCTCCAATATCATCGAATGTCAACTGAAAAGTGAACCAGACAGAAGTACAGCCATGGAGAGAAATTCAAGTCTATGGAAGAACCTGATAGATGAACACCCAGTCTGTATCACCTGGAAGCAAGAGGCCGAAGGAGCCATTTATCATCTTGCCAGTATTTTATTTGTAGTAGGTTTCATGGGCGGCAGTGGATTCTTCGGGCTCCTTTACGTCTTCAGTTTGCTGGGGTTGGGTTTTCTCTGCTCTGCTGTCTGGGCTTGGGTAGATGTCTGTGCAGCTGACATATATTCCTGGAATTTTGTACTGTTTGTCATCTGCTTCATGCAATTTGTTCACATTGCATATCAAGTTCGCAGCATAACTTTTTCCCGAGAATTCCAGCTATTGTACAGCTCCCTTTTCCAGCCTCTGGGGACCTCTTTGCCCGTCTTCAGAACAATTGCTCTGAGCTCTGAAGTGGTTACTTTGGAAAAGGAACACTGTTATGCCATGCAGGGGAAAACCTCCATTGATAAACTCTCCCTGCTTGTTTCGGGAAGGTTTGTACTCTTGGTGCTTGCTCTATATTAGTTATTTCCTTTGTATTAGTTACTAGCTGGTGTTTCTTTCTGCTACACTTTTCCATCTCAGCATAGCACAGTCCTGGGCGGTTTTTAGCACCGTGAGGCATGAGAAACCCCTTGACATGTACGTGAGTCATGGACATAGGCGTTTAGAGTACATGCTGTTATTTACCTGAAGCAGGATATAATCGAGAGCCTTAATATTTCTTCTTAGAAATCAAATGTACAAATGGGTTTGTCTGGATATGCTATTTGTTTCCAGGCTAATCACTGAGAGTCAAGAAGACGATGATGCCAGCTTGAATTAATAGAATACTTATGTTGGCATGCAAAGTACTTTAAATAGACTGTGATAGGGCATTCTTTTAAGTAATAGAGAACATTTAAGTTTTATAATAATCAATTTTCTTCAGTAAATTCTAGAATTGCCCACTTGCTAGAAGCAGGGGGTTCACCATATATGATTTTTATATCTATCTTTGTATGTATATAAAGTTTGAAAACAGGAAGTTTGGGGAAACTTTAATGGAAACAATAGTGTGATTATTCATGCCTTTAAAAAGTTTAAATATTAGTCTACAGAGGTATTTACAGTGCCACTCCTTTATGTTCTTCAGTGTTTTCCTACTTAATTTAAAATCCAACTGCGTGCATTGGAACTTTGTCTTCAAGTATAATATATACACACAAATGGGCACATACCATCAATGTATACCTTGATGCATCGTCTGATGAATTTCACCCAATATTCCAGAATCCTAACTGTGTGAGGAACATCAGTACATGAATCTTAGAGGAGATTTTGTCACTTACTGTAATGCGTGAATTTAATATTTCATGCTACAAAATTTTAAAAGCCATAAAGACCACCGGAGATCTGAAATACTGCTCCCTCCCCCTTGCCTCCAATTATGGGCTTGCTTTCTCCTTCTCTCATGAATGATGTTCTTTGTTTTGGGTAGGATCAGAGTGACGGTTGATGGCGAATTTCTGCATTACATTTTCCCCTTCCAGTTCCTGGACTCTCCGGAATGGGACTCACTGAGACCCACAGAGGAAGGCATTTTTCAGGTAAGGGGTAACTAGACCACAGAGTGAACACCACCTCTTCCAAGCAGACAGACGTTTGTTTAAAAACAGGCTATGGTGAGCACTGTGAATTGTGTAAGACTGATGAATCACAGACCTGTACTCCTGGAACAAATAATACATTTTATGTTAATTAAAAATATATATTATAATAAAAAATAAAATAAAAATAAAAATAAGCAAACAAAACAGCAGATGACAGAGCAATAATTTATATTCAACTTTGGAATGTACTTTGCAGCATGTGTGACTTCGCAGCCCTGTTTGACTCTTGCTGATTACTGTCACTGTGTAGGTCCAGCGACAAGAAAAGGGATGGGCCTTGTATATGACAGAAAGGAGTCCATGATAGATGCTCTTAAATTTTCCTTTGCTTAGCTGCATATATGGAGATTAAAATATAATTAATTGAGATTTGACTATAAACTAAACACTGCCACTGACATGGTGGAGAAAAACACCAAGAATTTAAAAGTCTGCCCTTATTACAAAATGAGGAATTCCTAAAATTTAAAATGCTAATAGATTTTAGTTGTTTTCTAGCAAAAAAAAATGCTAAACTTCCTGTCACTACTCTGCTGCTGTGTCTGATAATTTCGAAAGATAATCACTTCAGTGGATTCTATTATGGTATTTTGTTTTCCTACAATTCATACATGTAACATTCATGTGTGTATGCAAATACAAATTCATATACGTATGCAGAATAGGTAAATAAATTCTATTTTGTGCTACAGAAACAATTAGAGTTAAATGTCTGTAGTCTTCGGGACTGACTTGGAACTACTTCTCTAACATTAGCCAACTTTATTATTTTTAGTAAAGTAGCTCTCACTTCAGTAAAAGGTAAAATATAGATACCCAGATTTTGAAAAGAGAGAAATTGGAAATGGGCACAATGTTGTGATTGTTCATGTTATAAATTATATATGTAGCAAGACATTTTGTAGTTTCTCCCCGTTTTTACAATATATTGTGAGTCAGTGAGCTTTTTTAACCTAAGAAAGCAGCAAGTAAAATTCATTTAAAATTGGGGCCAAAAAAAAAAAAAAAGGCAGAATTTTTCTTGCTTCCTAATCTTTGTTTTTTTATGTGGCCTTATATATATATATATATATATATATTTTTTTTTTTTTTTAGGTAACCCTCACAGCAGAAACTGATTGTCGATATGTGTCTTGGAGGAGAAAGAAATTGTATTTGCTCTTCGCTCAGCATCGTTACATCTCCCGCCTGTTTTCAGTTTTAATTGGCAGTGACATTGCAGATAAACTCTATGCCTTGAATGACAGAGTATATACAGGAAAAACATATCACTATGATATTCGGTTACCCAACTTCTATCAAATGTCAAGTCCAAAAATACGCAAATCACCCCTGACAGAACATTTCCGGAATTCCAGGAGGTATTGTGATAAATGACATCGAAGTCAGAAGTTTTATAATTATAGAAAAGACCCTCTTCATCATTCCCCAAATGAAACACAGAAAATCGTGCTCACTAACATTTTTACAAATCAAACAGGCAAGATGCCACCGTCAGCTGTTTTACTCATCTCAACTTCTGCATCATGAATAAAGTTTACAAATTTCTCTGTACTTCTTATTGGAACAAGTGGGGAGGCGGAGAATGAACTGTGGGCAATTTCTCCTTTTCTGTGTCAGAACTGGGAGAATGAAATTTTGTGTTCTCAAATATTTCCTCAGATTTATTCAAATCTGCTATCTTGCCCTATTGAGTTAGGCTTTGCTTCTCAAGAAGCAGCCAGAAAGTACTCTCAGCATGAGAGTGGGTTGTGACTGTCCACATCAGTGTTCCCAGAAGTCACTTTTTGCCACAACCTCTGATGAAAGCAAGGTGGATTATTATGGTGGGCAGCGATTATTTATTTTAAATGTGAAGGTATTTAATATGACGAGACAGTAGAATACATGCAAGAGATGATAATATGTCCATCTTGAAGGCTAACAACAAATAATTTATCAGCTCAGTCTTTCAATAACATTCGAAAAGAGGCATTTTGTGGAAGACAAAGATGCATACTAATTACAGAGTAAAAAGAATACCCAAGAACAAATAGTAAAAGCGTTGCACAGTATTTCAGTCTCACATGGTTAGCCAAAAGGGCAAGTGTGAATGGTCTGACTGGACAGCAAGGGACTCATAGCCAAAACTCTACTCACCACACAAACGTGGGAGTCCCTTCGACGTTGCAAAGAAGAGCTAACAGATCTTCCATCTGATCCCTAAAAAAGAAAGATAAATCATCATGCATTTAACAAATATGTATTGAGCTCCTACTGTGGCTCCAGGTGCTGACCTGAGCACTAGCGATACACCAGGTAACAGATTCCATCCCTCATAGCACTTACATTCTGGGGTGAGAGAGGCCGATAATAAAATAAAACAGAAAAACCTGGAGTTGGAAAGAGTGTCACCATGGAGAGAGAGAAATTAGGGACAGTGGGTAGGATGGGGCATTGTCATTTTAATAGAATGGTCAAAGAAGGCCTGAATGAGAAGGTAATGTTGAACAGAGACTGAGGGAAGCAAAGGAACAATCCATGCAGACACCTGGGGAATGAGGAATCTGGGGGAGTAGAGAGAAAAGCAAATGAGAAGGCCTGTAGACATGCACAGGAACAGAGAGAAGGCAGCACGGCTACAACAGAATGAGCACTGGTGAGAGAAGGCAAAGAGAATTTGGGGCAGATCGGGTGGGGCCTAATAAGTCATGGTGAGGACTTCAACTTTTATTCTGAGAGTGACCAGAAGCCACCGGGGAATTTTAAATAGAAGGGTGGTGTGATCTACCTTATTTAATAAATTCAAGAGAATCACACTGGCCAGCCCAGTGAGAATGGACTGGTGGGGGAGGGGAACAAGAGTGGACTTGGAAGGCAGGATCAGGGTTAAGTGTGAGATGCCTACCAGACACAAGTAGAATAAATGGTTGGATGCGTCTAGAGTTCAAGAGAAAGGTCTGGGCTAGAGAGAAAGATTTGAGAGTATGTCGCCTACGGATAATATTTAAAGCCATGAGACTTAACTACATGCAGTAAATGTAGATTCAGAAGAAAAATTGTTGGGAGGACCTTTCCTTGGAGCACTTCATTGTTAAGGGGACAGGGAGATGGAGAAGAGTCAGCAAAGGACAAGAGAAGGAGCAGCTAGTGAGGTAGGAAGAAAACCAGAAGCGTCATGTCCTGGAAGCCAAGTGAAGAAAGTGTTCAAGGAGAAAGGAGTGATGAGCTGTCTCAAATGTGGCCAACAGGTCAGGTGCTGTGAAGTCTGAGAATAAACCATGGGGTTGAGCAGCATGGAGGTCACTGGTGAACATGACAGGAACAGTTTTAGTGCAGTGATTGGGAACAAACACTTGACTAAAGTAGGCTGAGGGGAAATGAAAGGCAAGAAATTGGAAAAGCAAGTACAAGTAAGCTTTTCAAGGAGTTTTGATGTGAAGGGAAATAGAAATGAACAGTAGCCTGAGCAGGAAGTGGGGTCAAGAGAGAAGATGTTTTCCATTGTTGTATGTAAGGTAAGAGAAAGAATGGCATATTTGTATGCTGATGGGAATGAGCCACAAGAGAGGGGTGAATTGCTGGAGGGATGCCCTTGAGCAGGTGAGTGATGATGGCATCCAGTGACCTTAAGCAGGAACACGGACAATCAGTCATGAGGAAGGAGGGTGGGCAGAAAGCACGAGGGAGCGCAGTTGCTGGCAAATGAGAGATGTACTGGGAGCTCGTGGACTTTCTCTCGTAATTACTTCTGTTTCTCAGTGACCAGGAAGCCAAGTGAGCAAGAAGGGTGGGGGAAGAAGTTTTGGGGTTATGGAAGGTACATTATCTTTCTGTACATTAGCATCTGCTGTAAGTGGGACAGTGTGACAAGGTCTGATCATTAGTCTGGATGAGCTATTGAACTCATCAAGTTCAGCGTGAACTAGAGGAATAGTTGGAGGGGTTATCTCCCAGCCCCACATGGCTATTGTGGGCATCCATGACACAAGCAGACACAATGGCAGCACTCTGCTCGGTACAACTGAAGGCCTTCCAGTATTAAAGCACACAGCATCCTAAGGAGAATCCACACCTTAAGTTGGTACCAGCTAATAATGTCACAGGTGTTATTTATCGGAGAGCTTCTAACCATGAAAATCAACTGAGAACAAACCACATAGAAATGGGATGTAGATTTTTGGTTTAAATCATGTTGGCAGAGGGAGCAGAAGAATTTACGTACAATTTTTCCAGAAATCTAACCATTTTTAGGATGAAGGGGAAGGAGTACAAACAGAACAGGCTAAAGGGATATTGAAAGAGGAGGTATGGAGTTGAACCTCACCATCTTCACACTTGGTAGGGCTAGCACCAGCCCTCCTCAGTAGAACAGATACACGATTATCCAACACCTTGGTTTGCACCCAGGTGTTCTCACTTCAACAACAATAACAAAATACCAAAATCCCTCTACTAACCTCTATAAACATACCCTGTATGTTTGGCTTGAAATGTCCAGCAAACCACATTTTGTTCTCTCAAAATACTCTGATCGAGACAGAAAGAAGAAATCACAGATTCCAAATAAAAAGTACCCCTGAAGCACAATATTACAGTGCCCTTAAAATTTAATTTCTATTAAAAATTGGGCTCATTTTCATCTCAGCCTAATTGTTTCCAGCCCTAAATCCCTTTGATTCATTTATCACTGGTAAAAAGGGCAATAAGATGAGGAACTGGTTGTTTTCTTGTGTTAAAAATGCTTTATGGCTTTGTACACAAGATCTGTATATGCATAAATAAGTAAAGCACCTTGTTCAGAAAGTATAAAGAATTTTAAGACGGAGAAAGTAGAGCCCTGAACCAAATGCATGGCTTTTGTAAGCCTGAGGCCCTTTGCCTGCCCATGAAGCTGATCCTAGTCAAGAGTTATCCCTGTGACTTAAAAGAATTGGGGTGATTGTAATTTTCTGTCCTGAATTTTGTGGTCAGGAATGATCCTGAGAAGCAGCCTGAGGGGAAAAAGAAGTGGCTTAAAATGAGCCCATAAACACTCACCCCGGTCACCTAGGCAAGTTCCTAGAGGCTGCCGGCCCCATTTGCACAGCCTTCACTGCAATTGGAAATCTGGAGGCTTCCCATTCCCCTCAGGAGCTCGTCCTTTGAACTTGATTTGACCTCCATACAAAGCACCAGTATGATTTGCCCTGGACTCTGCACCTCTAGGAACTCATGGTGCTGAAATTAATCCACCATAAAGAATAGCATGATGCTCTCTCAGCACTTACGGGTTGAGGAATTTTCTCTCCCCTTCAGCAAAGGAGCAGAAGGCAATTCAGTTGCTCTCTGCTCATCTGGATAAGCTTTGGATGTCATTTTGTTGCATTGCACGGAAGCAGAAGGACAGAATTGATTTGACAGAGCAGTTACTAAGTGAAATCCCCCAACCTAGCTGGCAAGAGCCATAAGAGAGGCATACTAAGCAGACAATACAAATTATAAGAGCAATACATTATACATCATGTACTTGAAACTCCTGGTTTAACCAAGGACATAAATATACATGTGGCATTGGATTGCACTAACTGGGTTCCACATTGCTATATGACACATGGTTATAGAAGAAATTAACCTTCAGAAATGGTGTTCCCAAATTAATATTATTTTTTAGCAAATGACAGCTTACTAAACTGTGGGCCATCAGTGGGCCAATTCCTTTATTTTTCTTCCTTCTACCAAAATTTAATACCTCCATATCAATAAAAATACGAATAAATAGCAGTATCATATAGACTTATTATAATAAAATATAAGTTCAATTTGATAGAACTGTGTATTATTTCAAGTTCAAAAATCTTAACAATAATGAAAAGATGTTGCAAGACTGAAATATTACTTTAGCACTTAGTCATCTCACTATGAGTGTTAACATCATTTTAATGCTGGATTGTACATTTGCATGTAACATCAGCATGGTTTCAACATAATTTGAAGTTTTATTATTATGCTAAATTTGACTAGTTTTAAAACCTGCTAGCTATTAAAGATTGACAGGGAACTTTTTTCCCCCTGAAGAACTGATCATTTGTGTCTTGAACTATCATTTTTCCCTTTACTCTATTTCAATTCAAGCCTTAGTGATCTTAATAAATATAATTTTATTTTATTTATAGGATTCCAAAACTATTTGTTTTTACATACTTTTATAGTAGGATTGTAGCCCCACTTGATATAACATGAGATGCTTTGAGTCATCTAACTTGTGATTACCACTCTTACTAAATATAAAATTATCTTCCAAATTATAGAATTACAAAACAATATCTTACATCTATTTAATACTTTATAGTTTAAAAAGCATGCCCACATATTATTTCATTTACTTTTTTCTTGAAAGATCCCACTTTATGGATAAAGGTTAGAGAGGCTGAATCACAGTAAGTGGTGACACTCAACTTAAGCCAGTTCTTCCAAATCAGCCAGTGTGCTTGCGTTTTGCCTGCTACACAGACCATGGTGCTGAGTAACTTGAAGGGAACTAAAACTGGAGGAGATTATGCTAAGTGAAATAAGTCAAGCAGAGAAAGTCAATTATCATATGGTTTCACCTATTTGTGGAACATAAGGAATAGCATGGAGGACATTAGGAGAAGGAAGGGAAAAATGAGGGGGGGAATTGGAGGGAGAGATGAACCATGAGAGACTATGGACTCTGAGAAACAAACAGGGTTTTAGAGGGGAGGGGGGAGGAGGGAGGGGGGATTGGTTCCAAGATACAAAAGATATCTTTGGTGCAGTGTAAGTGGACATTTGTGAAGAACAGGGTATTACTATGGGATAGAAATTGGTTCATCTGAGATCAAAGTTTAGCCAATATATGAGCACAATATTTTTCTGAGAAAAGGAATTTCTTTTCAAACTCCCCTACTAGTCTATATCTGTTTGGGAACAGTGCCTGGCACATGGTAGCTGCTTTGTAAATATTTGTTGAGTCTAAGGAAAGTAATTGCATCTGTTCTTGAATCCATATCTGAATTTTAACACTGATTCCCCCTCCCAATTGGACTTCGATCGTGCAGTGCCATCGGTAGTTTTCTCATGGAATAAAATTAAAGGCCTGTAATAATATCATTTTTTTCTACATATCTTTTTTTTTTCTGCATGATACAGAACTATTCTATCTTTAAGTGACTTCAAAGCCACATTTTTCTTACTGATATTGTTGAACTGAGTTTAAGCAACACTTGTCCAGAATGCACAGTTATTAATTTTCAGGTTCCAAGATCATTCTCTGGGTTTGAAAATCTGCAAGCTGATTTAGCTTAATGCCTCTTTGTGTTGGAAACTTGCGATGGATTATTGTGTCCCCTGAGAGTAATTCTATTTTAAATGATAAATAATATAACAGCTTTTGTATTTCATGTTTCTCAGAAATATAGTTTGTAGAGTGTCTAACCTCACCTAAAGCCAGATTCCATACTTTTATTCTAATTATATTTTTACTGTGCAAAAACCATTAAGTACTCATTAAATTTATTTTTGAGAAAAAGGAATAAAATGTGCAGGAGATATGAAATGGGAAAACAGTGGTCAGACATGTGCAAAACACACCTTTTTAGAACCTGTTATTGATCTCATCCTGTTCTTACACCCTCTTCCCTGTGGTGGCAGAAAATACTTGATCCTGACACTTAAAAGTAGTTTCTTCCCCTTTTAAACAGTGATTTTAAATAATTCTGTCAGTCTTTCTGCTTCTCTCCTTGCTCTTGGTGCAGAGGCAAGTTTAAGGGCCTCATGGAAAAGCAGGAGCGGTGTTTTGGCCTCTCTCTGTCCTCTGAGTCCTCCCTGGATGGACTGCAATGTTGCTTGGCCCCTTGGTCTCTGGGGTGCTGGGCTGATGGCCCCAAGAGTGTGGCTGGTCCCGCCCATGCCTCTGACATTGAGGTCTCTGCCTTCTTCCTCCATTGCACCCTGACCCCAGGCATTTCTCACCATCAGACCACTCAATGTTTCTAAATGAATGAATGAATGAATACATCTCAGGCTTAAACCATCATCTCTTCTCCTCCTTCCAAACCTATCTTTTCCAACTTGTTCCTGTTCATCACAAATCAGCTAGATGGGAAGAGGGAGGAGAGTTGGTGGGAGGGATGAGGCTGGGCAGGGGAGTGAGCTGATGGAGAGGTCACCATAATTCAATAAAGTGATCTAATCTAGTAGAACATTAAGTATCATTTTGTTGTTATTTATTCCTTTTATTAGAAAAATAATGTGATCATATTATAAGTAAGTTGGAATAAAGTAAATAATAAAGACAATAATTCCACTACTCCAACCTGACTTCTATTAACATGTTGGTATATATTTCTTCTGTCATTTTCCCCATTCATAATAACTTAAGCTGTAAAACAAATTTTAAAATATTTAGCATTTCTTCTATTGGAGAATAATAGTACTTGAAACAAATGCACTCGATTATTCCATCAACTAATATTTACTGAGTTCCAAATATATGCAAATCACATGCTAAGTACCATGGAGATATGAAAGATAATTCAAACACACTTCCTACCCCCCAGAAACTTACCACCTAAAAGGAGAAATAGACTTGTACATAAATATGCAAAAGCTAGCAAGTGATAAGAGCCATAACAGAGTTAGAGACTAACTGCTCGGGAGAATCACATTTCTGTAATTTCACTTTGAAACATGTGGGAATCACACACCAATACATAAACCATTAATAATGTAAGTACTAAATGCCAAGGCATTTTTAATGGTTTCATCTTATGATGGTCATTAATAGCAATATTTTCTACTAGATTTTTTTGCTATTCAACATACATTTTCTAGGTACTGAAGTTTTATTTATTCATTAAAACAGTCACATGAAGTCATCTGTGAGATTTCCCGACTCACTTTGGAATGCTTTGTTGCTTTTAGATGCCATTTTCTGAGCTTATAATATATTCATTACACTTCTCTTCAGATAACTTGATGTAGTTGATGTAAAAAATACTAAGAAATCCCTAAGTTGTGGTGGGCAATACAACTGAGTACGAAGAGTTTTGTACATGGCATGGAAGCCAAACTGGTGTTCTGTCCGAACATACGCTTTCCCAAAGTATTTCTATTCTTCCCAGACTTTAGAGACTCAATGACTCTAAAATCCATACCTTGTCACATCACGACCTTGTTCTCCTAGGAAAGGGTGTGACAGTCTCGGTGGTTTTCAAACCAAATACCATCAACCGTTTTGTGTGGTTCTAGATTGTACCGAATACCTGTGATTTGGACTAAAAAAATATTTCATCTTGTTTACCAGTTTTTATGCCAAATGATAAAACTTCTGGTGGCAGGCTCATACATATTTTATTAGGTTTTATATATGCATTAAGCTCAGGAGGTGTCTTATTTTCATGAATTTATTACAACAATTTAAGTAGTAGTAATAATAATAATTTGCATTTAAATAATTCTTTTCTCCTGAGAACTCTGAGTGCTTTTGCACATCAATTAATGCCTGATGGCAGTGTCATTATTCCCAACTTTATTTTATTATTCCATCTTTATAATGTGTTGCTCTGGGTTTTTGTTTCTAGCTGATGTCAATTACCGAGCTGGCTATTATCAGACCTCACATTTACCTCCAAGACCAGCCCTTTTTGAGGATTAATTACATAACAGAATGATTCTGCTCAGTAGAAACTCTATGAAGTTCTGCTTTCTCCAGATACAGATTACAAATCACCCCATGGCTTCACTGTCCATCAAAATCTTATCTATACCATAGACGACATGTTACCAAGAATTGCCAAAAGTTATTTTCCTATCATTCACAACTTTTCCCTTATAACCATCAAATGCCTCATATAAAGAAGTTATTTACACACTACAAAAAAAAATAGTACCTTTGAAATTGTCTTCCTCGGGGTTGTTGCATTTCTCTTCTCTAAAAATAGAGGTGCTTAACTGGGGATTCGTAGACAGGGTTCGAGGGTCTGTGAATTTCTAGAAAGTCCCAAAAGGGAAAGGACAAAACACAAGAGAGGTCATCACAGTGGTTGGAGCCAAACTTTTGAACCTGCTTTTCTGGGGGTACCTGCTTGGGCTTAGGATCCAGTTTTGTTTTGAGGAGCCAACCAGGGCCCCAGTTTGAGGGGTCTTAGGGAATTGATTGTGAATTCAGAGTTACTTCTCTGATCATCTTTTCACATTTTTAAAAAAATTTTTTTTTAAGATTTTATTTATTTATTTGAGAGAGAGAATGAGAGACAGAGAGCACGAGAGGGAGGAGGGTCAGAGGGAGAAGCAGACTCCCTGCTGAGCAGGGAGCCTGATGTGGGACTCGATCCCCAGACTCCAGGATTATGACCTGAGCTGAAGGCAGTCGCTTAACCACCTGAGCCACCCAGGCGCCCCACCTTTTCACATTTTTAAAAAAACCATAATTCTGTTATGCTTAGCTCCTTATAATAAATTCATTCTCTTTGAAATAACTTCCTAAAAGATGAGGAAATCCTATTACATGCTTCATCTAGGGTCTTTGTTGCTGTCAATATTTAAAACAAATAATTCACAAATGCAACTCTTCTGTTTTAGAATGAAAGCTACATGAGGAAGAATAGACAGAAGGAATATCAGACCTCTATCAGTTTTTGACATAATAGTCACTGTATGCATGCTTCTGCCAACCCCTAGATGGTAAATTACTGTAAATTAGCTCTGCCAAGTGCCCGGTTTTTAGAATCTATACTACTGCATATTTCATGAGTTTGCTTTTGAAGCCAGTATCTCATTTCTGGCTACTCCAGGGAAACCCCAAACCACTGGAAATTTTAGCATGTGCCAAAGTCTTACAATTTACAAATTTTGTTTGAAACACCAGTCTTGTGTCTGCTAGAGTCCATCTATTTAAAATGGGCAAATACATAAAAAAAATAAAACTACCTCTTAGCTATTTCAAGTGTTCATAGGCTGGTTCAACAGACTAGGGAATTTTGATGATTGAAATTCTAATAATTTTTATTGATTACATACCATGGGCAGAGCACTGTAAGGGGGATAGAAAAAATTAACGTACCAAAAACTTGATGCCAGATATTTTTTAAAAACATGGTGTCTAAATGTTAAGATAATCCTGTCAACTACGAATTATTATCCTGGTTTTATAGACAAGTAATTGAAGCTCAGAAAAGATTAATAAATGATTGGAATTCACCCAGCTTTTTAAATATAAAACCATGGTTCAAATCGATCTGCTAATTCCAAACCCTCCCCCTACTCCTTTGACTGCCTTCATAATTCACTGTCCTCTTAAAGTTCTGGGTCACTTTTCATTTAGGAGTTTTATCCTTTGGTACAATCTCATTTTTAAATGAATCAATGGTAAGCCAACATTTTTTATGGAGCTTCTCCATGAATTTAGAAATAGATATTGTTTAGATAGACACTGTTTTAACTATTTTTTTTAAGACTGTGGGCTTTGGGACACAACAGTAATATGAAAGATCACATCCCTTTGCTTTGAGATGTTTCTCATTTTTTATTTAGCCAAGATATAAATACCTGTTCAGTGCATAACCTGTTTAGTTATTTTGAATAAATTAACCAACTGAGTCAGTTTAAAAAGCAAAATACCCATTAAAATGACTTAAAAAAAATTTGATAATACCAAATGCTAGCAAGAATGTGAAATAATAGGAACTCTCACTCATTGTTTGTGGGAATGGAAAATGGTACAGCCATTTTGGAAGGCAGTTTGGCAGTTTCTTACCAAACTAGCATAATCTTACTACGCAATCTAACAATTGCAGTCCTTGGTATTTTCCCAACCTGCATACAAATGTTTATAGCAGATTTATTCATAATTGCCACACACTGGAAAAAAACAAGATGTTCACAAAATGGTGAATGGATAAACAAACTGCGGTACATCCATCTTATGGAATATTATTCAGTGACTTTAAAAGTGAGCTATTAAGACTCAAAAAAAAAAAAAAAAATTGAGGAAACTTAAATGCATACATCTTAGTGAAAGAAGCCAGTCTGAAAAGTCAATATTCTATATGATGCCAATTATATGACAAGTTTGGAAAAGGCAAAATATGGAGACAGTAAAAAATATCCATGGTTGCCAGGAGTTAGGGAGGGGAGGAAAGAGAGATGAATAGATGGAACACAAGGGATTTTTTAGGGCAGTTAAACTATTTGGTATGATACTATAATAGTGGGTACATGACATTACTAAAGGAAAACTCTATTTCCTCTCCTCACTACACTAGACACCAAATGGAGTGGGGGGTGGGGAGAGTTCCCACAGTAACCAGTTCTCCAACTCTCCAGACACCAAATGGGTGTCCTACAATTCCATTCTGACACTAACTACCCAGAGTTCGTGCAGACCCCGCAAGTTAGGTCTCAGTTCCACAAGAGTATCTCTTTACTTCAGAGGCCAATCACAAGTAGTGGGTCCCCAGGGTCACACTTCTGTCTGACTTGGCTATAAATTGGGGTTCCCCCACCTTGTCCTCAGGTTTGATAATTTGCTATAATGATTCACGGAACACAGGAAAACACATTTACTGGTATGTTATAAAGGATATAATGAAGGATACAAATGAACAGCCAGATAAGGAGGTACACAGGGCAAGGTCCAGAAGGTTCCTGAATGCAGGAGCTTCTGTCCCTGTGGAATTGGGGTGTGCCACCTTCCCAGTATATGGATGTGCTCACCAACCTGGAAGCTCTCCGAACCCCTTAGTTTAGGGATTTTTATGGAGACTTCATCATGTAGGCAAGATCAATTATTCATTCAGTCTCCAGCCCCTCTCCCCTCCCCAGTAGATGGAGGGTGGGGCTGGAAGTTCCAAGTTTCTAATCATGACTTGGATCTTTCTGGTGACCAGGCCCCATCCAGAAACTATCCAGGAGCCCACCCAGAGTCATCTCATTAGAGCAAAAAATGTTCTTCTCACCCAGGAAATTCCAAGGGGACTAGGAGCTCTGTGTACGATGCTCCTATCATCCCCATCACACAGGAAATCACAAAGGCTTTAGGAGTGTCATGTCAGGAATTGAGGGTCAAACACTAAGTATTAGAAAAAAAGATGCCCCTAGCACCCCATCACCCAGGAAATTATAAAGGTTTTAGAAGCTGTGTGTCAGGAACTAGGAAAAAAACACCAAATTTATATTTCTTATTGTGTCACAGGAGGATACACAACATTATACATTTGGCAAAACCCATAGGACTATACAATACAATGCTGAACCCTAATGTAAATTTGTTAATAATAATGTATCAATATCGGTTCTCCATTGTGACAAATGTATCACGCTAATGCAAGATCTTAATACAGGAGAAACTGTGAGCCAGGGAGAGAGGGGTATATAGAAACTTTCTATACCATCTGTTCAATCATCGGCAAACCTAAAACTGCTCTAACAAAACAAAGCCTATTAATTTTTTAATGTTTTTTAATTAATATTTAATCTTTTAAAAATTTTAAAAAGATTTTGTTTATTTATTTGAGAGAGAGAGAGAACATGCGCATGCCAGTGGGGAGAAGAGCAGAAGGTGAGGGAGAAGGAGGGGGAAAGAATCCTCAAGCGGACACCATGCTCAGTGCAGAGCCCGACACGGGGCTGGATCTCACCACCCTGAGATCATGACCTGAGCCGAAACCAAGGGTTGGATGCTTAACCAACGGAGTCACCCAGGTGACCCCTTTTATTAATTTTTTTAAAAAAGGAAAAGAAATTTAAAAAGTCAATGAGGTTGGTTGTGAAACTGGTCAATGAAAAATTTGATGAAACATTTAATGAGAGGAACTTAGGTATAGAAAAAGTCTAATTAAATCATTGTTTAACAATCCATGTTTGATCAGAACTGTCTGCCTTGAGACCATTCCAGAAGCAGCTATCGTCTCCATAAAATAAGATAATCTACACTGATGTCAACCATGGGCAGATATAGATATGAAAGATAATGCTACATATTTTTAAAACCAGTGACTCCCTGAGGTCTTGTTTCATTTTCACAAAACTTATTCTATCTGAACTTTGAAATCTCATTGAGGCTTTGTCCAAATAGTAAAAGCAGTCTAGGGTGCCCATAGAGAAAGGTAGAAATAATTATGTCAATTTAAGCTACGTGAGCCAGAGGTTTTTTTAAATTTTATTTTTAATTTTTTTTAAGATTTTATTTATTTTTTGACAGAGAGAGAGACAGTGAGAGAGGGAACACAAGCAGGGGGAGTGGGAGAGGGAGAAGCAGGCTTCCCGCAGAGCAGGGAGCCCGACGTGGGGCTCGACCCCAGGACCCTGGGATCATGACCTGAGCCAAAGGCAGACGCTTAACAACTGAGCCACCCAGGCGCTCCTAGAATTCTCATTTTAAATTTTATAGAGCTATTATTCATATGTCAGTGATAAGAAACTTACATATAAAATTATGTTTTAATCCTAAGATGCATTATAGTGAGGCTTTTAGGTTTAGTTCAGTCTCCTCTTTCTATGAAACGCAGACTCAGAGAAAACACAGACTCTATCAAATGCCAGTTCTCAAGTCTTAGGATTTTGACTCCACTACTCTTTTCATAAAAATATACAATCTTTATATGATTTATAGGCCTTACAGGCATCTTATTCTGCTAGGTAAGGAATGAGTGTGTCCTATAACTGCTGACTCCGTAACCATATCTCTGGAGTCTGGCCTTCCCATCTGCAAAAGCCGGAACCTGGGCTCTACTGTTTTAATAAATATGTTTTTAAATTACTATAAAAGTAACATGTAATCATTGTAGAAAATTTAACAGAAGGAGAAGCAGGAGGAGGAGTGGGAGGAGTTGGAAGAAGGGGAAAGGAAGGAAGGAAGGGAAGAAAGGAGAAAAAAAAGAAAAATCATTTACAACCTCACTACTCTGAGGTAAGGAAGGTACACATTTTAGAGCTTATCATCATGGATGGTTTCTAATATTCTACACACTCTTGTAACTTGCCTTTTTCTACTTAACATCTTTCCGTGGGAAGCAGTGTAGCTAGAAAGAGAAGGTAGCAGAAACTTGTAGCTAGTGGACAAAGGTGCAAGCTCTGGAACTAGAATTGCCTGGTTCACGTCCTGGATCAGCTCTGTGGCTGTGTGACCTGGAGCAGACGGCTCCGCCTCTCTGTGTCCTCAGTTTCCCATCTATAAAATGGTGATGACAGTAGTAACTATTTCTTCATAGGGTCCATTACGGGGATTCAATGGCTTAATATATCTAAACCACTTATAACAATGCCTAGCACAAAAATATACTCTGTATCAGGGGACAAGAGTAAAGAACTAGAAAGTAACTATTTTAGCATTACTGGGCTTATGGTTTCTGGTGGAGCTCCTCCACACTACCTTTGTGGGACGAAAGCAGCCATAAAAGAGTGAGTATGGCTGGGTTCCTATTAAACTCAGGGGACACTGAGTTTGAATTTCATATAATTTTCACATGTCATGACATATTCTTCTTCTTTTGATTTTTTTCAACTGATAAAAAATGTAAAAGTCATATTAGCTTTTGGGCTGTACAAAAATGGACAGTGGGCTGAGCCTTTATACCACAGTTTACCAACCTCTGTTCTATATAATAAATTCACATTATTATATTTCTAATATTTCTACAAAACATTTTTGTAAGTAGACTCCAGGCTCAACATGGGGTTCTAACTCTCGATCCCAAGATTTAGAAAGGCAGGCTCTACTGACCGAGCCAGGTAGGAGCCCCTCTACAGCTTTTTTTTTTTTTTTTTTTTTTTGGCTGCTTAGAACAAGATTGTTTGGATGTTCTATAGTTTACTTAGTCCCCTATGGTTAGAATTTAGCTTATTTCCACTGTTCTTTATTATAAGCTATTCTCCAATGCATATCCATGCATAATCTTTGTGCACATTTATTATTGTATCTACATCTTAAAATGTATTTAGTGGTAGCTACCAATTGGCTGGCAGAGCACCTAAAAAGAAACAGACTCTGAAGAAGTAGCCCTGAAAATTAACCTTGTTTAGTTATAACAAATTTCAAACATGTTAGAAAAGAAGCTTATCAGTATAATGTATATTCATATACATAGAACTTACTATGTACCACATCCCATTCTAAGCCTTTTACATATATTAAATCATTTAGTCCTCAAAACACTCCTATGAGACATAGGTGCAATCATGATCGTTATCATCATCATCCCCATGGTACAAAAGAGGAAACCGAAGCACAGAAAAGCTAAGTAACTTTCCAAGGTCACACAGATAGCTGGTGGCCGAGACCGGTTTCAAACCCAGCCTGTCCAGCACTAGGCCCCATGTTCTTGAACACTGTGTGGCCCTGCCCCTTCCCTGGAGGGATTTGGCGAGTACCTACCTGATAAATGTACCTGTTGTCTTTTTCATGTTTAGATCATGTTTGGCACGCACAATCGACCTCATACTCTAATATTCGGCACAAATTGTATCCCACAATGGGACATTTCGAGTGGAAACTGAATGTCCATCTAACCTCCTTCCTCTTTTGTCCTCCAACCCTTCCCCCCATGCCAACTTTTCATTAATTTGCCCTGCATTTCTTACCCAAAATAGGTGTCCTCATTGAATAGTAAAGATTGATTGGAGCATACTTTCATATCTTGTTTTCCAACTTATGGTCCCAAATCTACCAAATTCACTTGGCAATTTCTGGTGGAGCTTCGCTTTAAGTGGAGGGCCCTGAACCGCCACGGGAATGCACATTTCGGATAAGTACCCTCCTTCTTTGAAAACAAACAGTGGCTTGTGTCAAGTCTCTCCCGCGTGGCCCCCGCAGCAGCAGGGCTGGCTCGGGTGGCTTGTTCCGACCCCTAGCCGGGTTCCCGAGGACGGTGTCCTGCGTCAGTGTGAGCCAACCCGCCGGCCTCCGCCGCAAGGCTCGGAAGCTGAGTTGCGCGCTCTCCTGGCCCTTCCTGCTGGTGCTGAGACGCGAGCGAGTGTCCCAGAAAGGAGTTATGCAAGTGGGTCGTTCGACTTTGAGGGGAATGAAATTCTAGTTCTCATTTTTATCCTGCTTTATCTCCCTGCTGGGATCCTACTGCTGGAGTTATCCCCATGGAGATGAGCCACCAACGCCGCTGGTCCTAAGATGTTGCCCGCCCCCCCCCCCACGCCCCCACGGATGCCCAAACAAGGACAGAATCGAGAAGTAGAGAGAAAACAGGGAAAGAAAAAAGCGGGTGTTTCAAACTGATCACGGTGGTGCAGACGCGGCGGGGGAGCTGGAGCAGCCGGGCGGGGAGTCGGGCCGAGGCCCCGGGCTCCGCCCGCCGGGGGGCGCCGGGGCGCCGGGCGCCTGCGCGGTGCAGCCCCAGCCCGGGCAGCCACCGTCGCGATGCCTATTTTAGTCAAAGCCGCTGCCGGCGCGGGGACCCGGCACCAGCCAAGGAGGCTCCGGACCCGCGATCCGCTGAGGCTTTCGCCTCGGGCGCCCGTCGAGCCGCCGCGTCGCTGTCCCCGCGCCCTGCCACTGTCTCCCCAAACTTTGGCCAGCACCGCCCAGGTTCGGTGCCAGGGACAAGCCAGGTAAGGAGCGGGAGGCGTAGCTGCCGGCGGCTCCCCCCGCGCGCCCGGCTATTTGCAGCCTCAGGCTCCCGGGGCTAAATCGGGAAGCAAAGTTGGACCGCTGCTCGGCTGGGAACAACTTTGTCAGCCCCCGAGGCTGCTGCGGGTTCTCCGCGCCCGGGCCGCCAGGAGCCCGTGCCCTCTCCTCCCTGGTCGAGCCCTCGCGGGGTTCCCTGTTCTTGGAAGCCGCCTTTCTCCCGCGTCAGGGGTCCACCGCCACAGACCCTCAGGTGTCAGCTGTTGCAACACGGGTCTGGCAGCGCCAGCGGTCCCCGGGCGCTCCAGCCCCCTCGGGTGCCGGTTCCCGCGCTCTGCCTCGGGCAAGCCATTGGTGAGCTCGGCATCTCCTCCTCCGACTGGACGCCCGGGGCTCCCGGCCCCTAACCCACTAAAGGCCCCTCCTCGCCCGCTATAGGGCCGCCGGGTCTCCTGCTGAGGCTGCGCGCAGCCGGGCGTCCTGTGTGGCCTGCCCCGGCCCGGCGCTGGGATTGCCAGGTCGGGCACGGCGCTCATTGCACACCCCTCGTGGCCCGAGCGTTCGAGTCAAGAGAACAGTAGACACTGATTCTCCTTTAAAGAGCGAGGTGAGCGGGCTCCCTGGGGAGAACCGATGGCTGGGGAACCCGTGAACCTCGCTACCCGCCCGCGCCCTGGTTTCTGAGGCATTGGGAAACGTGTTGTAGGCCAGACACGTCCCAGAAACTGCTTGCTTTGAAGCAAGAGTAAGTGCGAGAAGACTCTTGGCAACGTAATACCCTTTGCCATTCCGCGGATGTACAAAGGTTCAGTTCGATTTACAGAATGAATCAAGTCTGCCAGCACGACTTTTGCTCATTGCTGCCTTTTCATTTTTGTAATTTGATGAAGGGTTAATGTTAGTTTCACCATGTAGCTATTTAATCCTACAGACACCTATTTGGAAAGGGATAGATAAACAGAACTTTACCAGAGCAGGTAATTAAAGGAATTAGACTCTGAAGAACTAATAGAAAGAAAATTTCTCTTGATTCAGTCAAAATTAACCTGAACGTTTACCAGTTTTTCAGTCTAGCCTTCCTCCTTAGACTCATTGTGGATATAAGGATAGTTCAGTGTAAACGACTTAAATCCATTAAAAGTGATCAAAGGGAGCCGAAACTAGTAAAATCCAGTCAATATAATTGACAGTAGGTAACTGGCATTTCAAAATTGACATAGAGATAAATACACATAGATAAATAATAGATATACAAATAAATAATAAATTATATAATAAATGTATTATACAATGTTAGCTATTCTGCAAGCTGTAATACATATAGAAAATAAAATATGTATATAAATACCTATATCTTTAATAAGGTGTGGTGCATCAATATGTTGTAGGATGATCCCACCTTTTAAAAATTTCTATTGCTGGGGCTCCTGGGTGGCTCAGTAGTTAAGCGTCTGCTTTAGGCTCAGGTCATGATCCCAGGGTCCTGGGATCGAGCCCTGCATCGAGCCCCGCATCGAGCCCCGCATCGGGCTCCCTGCTCAGCGGGGAGCCTGCTTCTCCCTCTCGCACTCCCCCTGCTTGTGTTTCCTCTCTCACTGTGTTTCTCTGTCAAATAAATAAATAAAATTAAAAAAAAAAATTCCTATTGCTATTTCCCTGGTTTTTGTGTCAGTAGATCGTAGTTTTCCTATTATTTCTCTTGGAGCAGAAGTTGGTACCTTTAGTGCCGCTTGAAGAACTTTTAAAAGCCTGAAATTGAGCTAGAGTGGATTAGTTGGTAATACAGGTGTAACTGGGTGGATATGAAGGGGAATATGTATTGACTAACTTATTATATAAATGTGTATTAGAGCCTCAAGCTATTAAAACTTGAAGGGGTTTCAAAGACCATCCAGTCCAGCTAACTCTATTCCCGGGAAGAAGCCGACCCAAGGAGCGGAAGTGACTTTCTTTAACTTATGTGGCTCCCCAGAGCTTTTGGTATAGAACTTGACTTTCTTAGTCCCCGCAACGCTGGGCACTTTCCTGTCTTTACTACTGAGGTTTGGAGAGACTGAAGTGATTTCTAAAAATGTTTGTCATATCTGTGTCCCTTCTGTATGGCTTTCACCTCTGGCATTCTCTGCAGAGTCTAGGCCTTGGGTATACATAGATGAATAGGACATCACCTCTGCCTCATAGAGAACACAGGATAGTTAGAAAAGCAAATAGGACAATGGAAGTAGAAGCACATTCTAAAGTGCCATAGAAATGTAGTTATTATTAGTTTAGGTAATGCTAATGCATAAGCTGACATTGACACTAGTTTGTGAGTGATAGAGGACCTTGAATATCATTCTCCCTCCTGCAGAAATTATAGGATTAATTCTCATTTGGTCCTTGAAAGCAAACTTTATAAATGGAATTATTCAACTAATGATACCTCTCACCCCAATAGGCTTATATTTTTATTGATTTAAACATTTGGAAAGTAGTTGAATTTATGTAGTTTCTTTCCTTTTTGCAGAAAATCAATATCTAAGTCAACTATTTATGAACTATTTCAGAATTATATGAAGAGATATTTAATTGACTCAATCATTTCATTCATAGTTTGTAATGCATGGACTTTTTTTTTTATCATCTTGAGAGATGTAGAATTCTTTCAGATTTGTCTAATAACATCCTTTCAAAATGCCCAATCGATACCAATTATTCTACCACCTAAAACCTTTACTTTGATATGATGGAAAAAAATGAATGGAAAAATAAGGTTAATTGTGTGACCTTATTATGGAAAGACATTATTAGATTAAATTTAAAGATTTTTTTGGTCCCCATTTGGAATTCTTTTTCTGAAATGGAATAATTCATATAATCTTTAAACCTACGTGTTTTTTTTTTGTCAGAGACCAATTTGTATAATTAATTATAGAAAGAGTTTTTTAAGAACCAGAGATAGAGGACAGGTAATTTAGTTAGGAAATGGTGCCACTTTGTGTTAAGGTTTAGGTAAGCATGTGCAAAATGTGTACTCTTTGAAATGTATTTGCTACAGATTTTAATATTAAATAGTTGAATGTATATTCATTACCTCTCCTACATATAAGTAAACCACAAGTTTACTACTTTTTAATTCGTAACGTGCTACCTAGTAGAGTTTTTATGGGAAAGAAAGTAGAGATTTAAATTGGATAATGGAAGGAAGAGTAAATTTTGTATCTCTCTGTGTATATATAAATGATTAGTAATGTATTTATTATGTGTATATATGATAATAGAGAATGTATATACATATGATACAATGATTTAATGACAGTATATAAATAGAGCCTTCTAAATATCCTAAGCCTTCAAATAGTAAATATGAGAGGGTTAATTTTTTTGAAAGTACTTAAAAAATCAGTTTTTCCAATCCTTTTTTCTGTGTTTGGATTCAGTGTCATAGTGAGAATGTGATGGAAGACTGTAATTGCTGTGGTTTATGAACATTGGTGATTGTCTTTTAGACTAGTTAATTTCTCGTTCCTCTTTCCCCCACCATGTATGTTTATTTGCAGATATATATATCAGTGAATAGTTGTGCACTATGCTAAATATTTTATATATTTCATTAGAAAGTCAAATGAGGTATTACTATCATCATTTAACAGATAATAACACTCAATATGTGACTGGTAGGGTTCAAACCTGGGTCTAATTCATAAGCACCAGAAAAGTCTATCTACCAACATTTAGTTCACAGAAATCATTTTGATACAATGCCTATAGGGGTAGTAAGGTACAGCTGCCATTTTTATGATTGTCCTCTTGTTTCTTTGTTTTTACAGGGATTTTCAAGATGAATTATACCGAGTCCAGCCCTTTGACAGAATCAACTGCAATAGATTTTACACCTGAGTTAGAAAGTATCATACCTGTGCCTTCCAATGAGACCACATGTCAAAACTGGAGAGAGATACATCACCTAGTTTTTCATGTAGCAAATATTTTTTTCACAATTGGGTTGGTTATTCCAACTACTCTTCACCTTCATATGATACTCCTTAGGGGAATGTTAACTATAGGTAAGAATACCTACCTAATCAAGACGTTTGTAACTTCTCTGGAACTGGCATCAGATAGGCTTTGTGTTGGGGGCTTCAGGGCATTTCTTGTCAGGTCTATAGCATACCAAAAATATAGGTCTCTGTCTGCAAATTAGCAGTACGTATATCAGGTAACTTGCAACGTAGGCCTTTACATGCCCTTATTTATTTTAGAGAAGACTGTGTGTGTTTTCTTTTTTTTTTTTTTAAAGATTTTAGTTATTTATTTGACACAGAGAGACAGCCAGAGAGAGAACACAAGCAGAGTAAGTGGGAGAGAGAGAAGCAGGCTTCCCACCGAGCAGGGAGCCTGATGCGGGGCTCGATCCCAGGACCCTGGGATCATGACCTGAGCCAAAGGCAGACGCTTAACGACTGAGCCAACCAGGCACCCCATGACCGTGTGTGTTTTCCATATTGTTTAGATTTTCCAGATATCAAAAACTCCATTTGTATGTAGGAGTGTGTGATCCAAATCCTGGTTCCACCACTTGCTAACTGTGTAACTAGGGCAGGGGATCGAACCTTTCTACCCCTTAGTTTTCCCACGTGTCAAATAAGGGTTAAAATAATACCACCAATTCGTATTATGTACGAATTAAATGAGTGTGTGTGTGTGTGTGTGTGTATGCACATGTGTATGTATGATATTTGACTTCTAATAGTGCCTGGCACATAGTAAGTACTATCCAGTCTTAACCACTATTATTTAAATAGGCATTTCTTATGGCCTATAATGCAACACTGGGAACAAAAGTAATTTCCCAGACACCATAGTTCAAATAAAACTTTTTTGAGGGCTCCAGTAATCCTGATGAAGCAGGTTAAATTGATTCACATCAAAATGCCAAAACAATTGAATGAATTATTTTAGCCGCTGATTCTTGACAAATTATGCTCTATGTGATTGTTTCTTTGGTGATTTATTTATTCAGGTGCATTTTTGAGCACCTATAATTTGTCAGGCAAAGACTGAAGAAGGCAGTGTCCATCTTTGAAGAAGATACTTTTGGGGGGGGCTGGAGAGAAACAGATGGGCAGTCATGCGTGAGGTGTTGGATGCTGTGATGCAGGTGTGCACCCAGGGCCAGGGAGAAATAGAGAGGGTAATAGGCTCAGCAGGAAGGCAGAACAAGGTCACACTGAGGAGATGACATTGGAGCTGGCTTTTGGAAGGGTTTCTCTGTGTGTGAGTGTGTGTGTATCCAGGTAAAAGGCGCAGAGGAGAGGGAAATTCAGCATATTGAGGGAGAATGAAGAGTGACTCATTATGTCTGAAACACATGAAAAATGACAAGGAATGTGCAAAGTAAAGCCTGGAAGTGAGAGACAGGCTTCCAGTTATGGAATGAATAAGTTATGGGAATAAAAGGCACAGCGTAGGGAATCTAGTCAATGATACTATAATAGTGTTGTGTGGTGACAGACGGTAGCCACGCTTGTGGTGAGCAGAGCATAATGTATTGAGATATTGAATCACTATGTTGTCCATCTGAAACTAATGTAACATTATGCATCAACTATACTCAAAATGAATAAACAGTAGATAGATAAGTAGATAGATAGATAGATAGAATAGGAAGAGGCTGGAAGGGAAGATAGAAGGCAGCTTGTGGGACTTCTGTGTTACCCCTGAGTCAGGTAGGGATTGCAGCAGGCATTACAGTGTTGAATGAAAAACAAAACAAACCCACGCCCTGTAAAAAGGCAAAGGCTAATTATAAATTTTTCAAGATTTTATTTATTTATTTGAAAGAGAGAGAGTGGGGGCACGCACAGGAGCAAGGGTGGGGGAGGGGCAGAGACAGAGGGAGAAGCGACTCCCCGTTGAGCAGGGAGCTCAAGGCAGGGCTTGATCCCAGGTGCCAGGATCATGACCTGAGCCAAAGGCAGATGCCTAACCGACTGAGCCACCCAGCATGCTGCTAATTATAAATTTTAAGACACAGTTTTAGAGGTAGGACAGACCAAGGAGATCATCTAATCCGACCAAGAAGAAACCTGGAGAAGTTAAATGACTCATCCAAAATTAAGACGGAGAGAATGTGGCCAAACCAGGGCTATAATTCATGTCCTCATGTTCCCAGTCAGTTGAAGCATTATTTTTCCCCTGTCTTCTTTAAGTAATACTATTTTAAAATTCAAAAGAATTTGCTATGAAATATTATTTTAAAAACTTATAAAGTTTTACATTTTGGTCTGCTCAGATGCCCCAGATCATTCTGATGAAATAAAAATTGCAAATGGATAACTTTAATGTGGGAGGTTAGCTTTTATGTGCATGTATGTTGTTGATATATTTGTATCATATTGATAATTTTATTTTAAATTAAAAATGTATATTGACTCTCCCACCAAAAATGGATCAAAAAGAACTGGGATATTTTTCCTAAAGTGAGAGAATTGATAAAAAGCAAGATTTCCATAGGTGAGTGGAAAATCATCAAATGAAAAATTCAGATGGCTAGAAAATTTTGGTAAAATATTTGGGTTCACCAATAATCATGGAAATGCAAAATAAAACACATAATTCCTCAGTATCAAATTAAGACTTTTCAAATTTTGTAATATTAACAACTTGATAGTGGCATTCCCAACTAGTAGGATTACAAATAATCTATATACCTTTGGGAAACAATTCTTCAGTCTCATCAAAGCTATAAAGTTCATTTCCTTCACTTACTGTCAGGTAATCCACCCTAAGGAAATAGTCAGAAAAACATTAATCTTAATGTATAAAGATGTTTTGGCGATGTATCAAAAATTTACACCCAAAAAATCTCATCTGTTTACCAGTTGGGAGATGGTTAAATTAGGGCTTAATCAGTTACAGTCATTAAAAACTATGTATATGAAGAATTTTAACAAAATAGGGAAATTACCACAATAAGTAAAATAAGTTAAAGTGGGTTTTAAAAATTTTATATACTGTAGGTTTGCCATCAGGTAAAAATACATCAAGACAGTAAGGAAGTATTAAATATCAACAGTGGTTTTCTCTAAGTGGTAGGTTTTTTCCCCTTTAAAAAATATTTTCTATATAAATTTTCTGCAACAAAGCACATTTTTCTTTTGTGGTAATAGGATAAAAAACAAAATGGAACTTAATGTGATGTTTGGCTTAGGTATTTTTTTTTTTTTAAAGAGAGAGAGAGAGGGGCGCCTGGGTTGCTCAGTTGGTTAAGCGACTGCCTTCGGCTCAGATCATGATTCTGGAGTCCCTGGATCGAGTCGGGCTCGATCGGGCTACCTGCTCAGCAGGGAGTCTGCTTCTCACTCTCCCGCTCCCCGCTCTTGTGCTCTCTCTCTCTCTCTCTCAAATAAATAAATAAAATCTTTTAAAAAATTTTTAAAAAAAAGAGAGCGAGAGAGTGCACTTGCACAAGCAGGGGGAGGGACAGAGGGAGAGAGAGAGAGAATCCCAATCAAGTTCTATGGCGTGCTGGGGTTGGGGGGGGGGGGCAGTGCAGGGGGGGGGGGGGGGAGTGGGGGGTTTTTGGCCTGAGCCAAAATCAAGAGTCTGACGCTTAATCAACTGAGCCACATAGGTGCCCCTGGCTTAAGTATTTCTAAAATGTGTTTGGGGTTTTTTTAATATATATACAGAGAATAACAAATTCATTAAGCTACATGCTGACGCTATTCCAGACATCTAACACATTGACTTTGTTATTCAACAGGATGCACCCTTTATATTGTCTGGGCCACTCTCTACCGATGTGCCTTGGATATCATGATCTGGAACTCTGTGTTCCTGGGTGTCAACATTTTGCATCTGTCATATCTTTTGTACAAGAAAAGACCGGTAATTACTAAAATTCATTAATAAGGAAGAGATTTTAAAGTCAAAAAACTTTTAAAGTGCTTTGTTCAGACTTGAGAATGAACATCTAACATCTTTAGTCCCTTTAATATCATTTTTCTGATTTTGTTTATGTATGTCTGAAAGTGAAATATTTGAACACCATGAACTTTGTTCTACAAATGAGTCTTTTTAAAAGATGTATTTATTTATTTTAGAGAGTGCAGGCGGGAGGGGCAGAGGGAGAGGGAGAGAGAGTCTTAGGCGGACTCCACACTCAGCACAGAGCCCACGCAGGGCTCCATCCCACGACCCTGAGATCAAGACATGAGCCGAATCCAAGAGTCGGGCGCTCAACCAACTGTGCCACCCAGACACCCCTACAAATGAGTTTTTTAAACTTTTTACATCATTAAGACAATTTAGACATGAGAGGACATTTTTCATCACAGAACTTCATTATTTCTTTTGTCTATTGATATTTAAATGTCACTTGGAAATATCTTTGCCCAGCTGTAAAATTAATTACTCACAGGCAACTTCCTTGAACATACTAATGATTTACAAATAGTTCCTGCTATTTTGTAAATGTAATGACTTTATTTTTTTCTCTTTATGCCCAAAATTTTCATTTAAGGAAATCGTCATTTGGGGAGGGTTTTGCCAAAACAGTATTTAACTTTTTTTTTCAACTCTGATTTATCTTCTTGTGTTTCTGGTCATTCTAAGACCAAAAAGATGTAAATAGGATAAGAAAGCTGTGTGACTTCTAGAAATCCTTCCCCACATTGTTTACTAATGGTTCAAAGTACACACAATTATTCAGTAAGGTAAAGGGCCTCATCTTATATTCAAAGCCAGACATGTGCACAGAAAACTATTAGAAAACAAGACATTTCACAGGAAACAATAATTTGAATGATATAAATGATACATGTAATAGGCATTCTACTAGATTGTAACCTCCTGAAACGTTGCCACCCAGTCTGTTTTGCTTACTGTATTAGTTTTCTCTAGGTTACCCCGTGTAATAAACAACCTGAAAATCTCAGTGACAAATAACAGTGACAGGCCCTTTTTCTCACCCACCTTATAGGTGGGCTCTAGCAATTGTGTGTCAACTGTGATTCTGTGCTGTGTCTTCATTTCAGGGTCTCTGCTGGAGCAGCAGGTTCTGGTTAGACATGCATTCTCATGGCAGAGAAAGAAGTACAAGAGAACGAAAGAGAAAGACCTGGTGTCCCTTAAAACTTCTGCACAGAAGGAGCACACGTCACTTTTGCTCACATTCCATTGGCTAAAGCAAATGACATGGTCAGGCGTGATAGTGTGGGAATAGGCTGGGGTAAGGGGATGGATAATGCTTTTACAGGGGCTGGTAGCAGCAAGTAGTTGGGAATGATAATATCATCTCCCGCCTTACAGCTGTGTTCCGCGTTCCTGTCAACCATGATTGTCACATAACGAGTGCTCAAAAAAATGTTTGATGAGTGACTGCCTTCACAAGAAGAATTAAGAAGGCTTCATGAAGGAATCGGGACTTAAGACTTGCAGAATGAGCAGATTATGAATTTGAGTCAGTAGATCTTTCAGTTTCTGTGTTCATTACCAGGCCACATTGGCTAGTGTGTGTCTTGAAAGTGGGACATATTTGTGAATAAACTCTTTTAAACACTCGTTACTAGCACTCTGAAGTAGAAGAGGTAGATGGTAGTGATAATGAGGATTACAATTTCTGAGTATCAGAACTTGCTGGAACCCCAAGTTCTGAACATAAGGTTCAGAAGTTGCTGATGTGATGATGGGAGGAGCATCAAGTAAAACACCCACACAGTATCTGTGCTTTTGTTTCTTCTCACATTATAAGCCTACTTCTTTGAAAAATATAAATGCTGGTTCTTTGTTAGAATGAAAGACGGCAAGAGCATTGCAAAGGCTATAGTGACGTCTGAGTGGTTATCGTTTTCTGGATCTATAAGCTTTATGGTGTGACTGTCAGAGATTTCATTGGGATGGACGATCATTTGAACCCCAAAGTTCATTCACCTGCTATACAGTTTTCCCAGACTAATGCTGGACCCAAATAGGGCGTGTGATCTGGGTCTTGTCTGACAGCAGAGGTGATTCAGCCATTTTGCTTTTCCCTTCCTCCAGTAGCCAGACTTAATTCTGTGGGTTCTCATTCTACAGAGTAGTTTACTTTAAGATGAAATTGCTGCACAGAAACCCTTTTACTCTCTTCACTTGGCTTCAGAATAAATAAATCAGAAGCAATGATTGCAGCTGTGGATGTTTGTTTTCCTAAATTGATGTATTAAACAATACTTACAATAGGCAAAATGCCTAATGCATGTATTTTCATAAATTTTTCCCAAGTTGATTCCTACTTTATGTGTCTATTGTTTTGCTATAACATTGAAAAGTTCACGTAATTTCTTTCTGTGAAACAAAATTGTTATAAAGACAAAAATGTTTCGTGTTATTTATAGGAAATGCTAAGATTGGAAAGGTCTATGTTGTGGTTAACGTTCAAAACCTCCACAGCTGTTCTGCAGCGCATGGGAAGAGATGTGATCAATAGTGCAAATCTTTTCCATATGCTCTTGGAGTTGTTTAACTGCAAAAGTGCCCTTTGAGCATCTAAACTTCTGTCCCCACTTCCTGTCTGGGTACAAGTCCATTGACTGAAATGCAGAAGGGCCACGGTGCGTCTTGCAGATTTGTTTCTTCTCAAACCCGTATTGAGACGGCAGAAGCCAGTGTTTCGCTGTTGCTGTGTTACGGCAGCATCCGGTCATTGCTGCATTTCAGGTAAAGATTGAGAAGGAGCTCAGTGGCATCTACCGCCGATTGTTTGAACCACTCCGTGTGCCTCCAGATCTGTTCAAAAGATTAACCGGCCAGTTTTGTATGATCCAAACCTTAAAAAAGGGCCAGACGTATGCTGCAGAGGATAAAACCTCAGTTGACGACCGTCTGAGTATCCTCCTGAAGGGGAAGTAAGTGCTCTCCGGAAATTGAAATTCCCAGTTCGCCTTGAATCTTCGCATGTCCCCTGGGTAGGAAATGACTAGAAGGGAATGATACAGATCATCAGGTCACAGAGTTTGTTGGTGAAATCCCATGTTACAACTGTATTTTCGAATACTACCGAGTAACAGGTTAGAGTTACATAGAATTGATTACTCTGAATCTTGTGGATGTTAGGATTTCCACCTGTGAACATTTTGAACCTTTATTGACCCTTTTTTTAAAGTTAATGAGTCAACATTGAAGTAGGTTTGAGTTAGGCATTAAACTTCCAAAAGCTTGTGCATGTTTCACAGGTGATTTATTTTTGAATATCACAAAAACATAACTTCTAGGAATATTAGCCTTCTGAGGAGAGAGCCAGTATATACTGTTCTGACATAATTATTAATACCAGCCCTTTCCTTCTCAAAAGTATCTGATTTTGAGTAATAAATTTATGGTCACTCTAGCTATATGAGCAGTGATAACCATTGGAAGGCACATGTCTGCTCAATAGTGGAACCTGTCTTTTTTTTTTTTTTCTTGTTGGTGAAATTTATATTGAAGTAAATATTTATGCTTTGAATTATGTTTGTCCTCTATGGAGTCTTTAAAACTTTAGTACAAAATACCAACCCATTAGATTAAGGATCATCATGTTATTTGTGGAAATATTATGCATTTATTAACATTAATTTCTGTTATCAGAATGAAGGTTTCCTATCGAGGACATTTTCTGCATAACATTTACCCCTGTGCCTTTATAGATTCTCCTGAATTTAGATCAACTCAGATGCACAAAGGTGAAAAATTCCAGGTATGTTTCATCATGATTTTCAGAAGATTGGAACTAGTTCGTGTCTCATTTGATATTCAGAAGATATTAATAGAAAAGGGATTTATTGAAAAAAGAGATTTCCATATGGTACATATAGCATGATCCCATTTTCATAAAACTTAAACAAAATAGTATCTATGCATGCATAAAAAGAGGTCTAGAAAGATATATCCTACTTTGGCCGTAGTGTTAACACTTATTTCTAGGTTGTGAGTTTGACCGTTTTTTAATTTTCTTCCTTTTGGTTTATTGGAATTTTTATAATTTTTCTGTAGAAAACATATAGTGCTTTGATTATGAGAAGAAAGGAAAATGTCAGCTGTGGATAATCAGTGTTCCTAAAACATGTAATTCGTTACTTTTGTTGGGAAAAAAACAGAAGCTGGCTTTACCTTAGAGATCTTCTTTTGTTAATCCTTATGAAAAAATTAATCACTTTACTCTTTTATTTTTAATGAATACTTTAAGGGCAAAGGATGAAGTTCTTCATAGCTGAAATTCGCTCCATTATGTGGCACTTTGTTTTGATTCTTTCTGTAAGTGTCCAGCCCTCCTATATTATTCCCCACTTGACTGATAGGAAAGTAACCAAGAAAATGGGTGAGAGTTTCCTTTGCTCTCAGCCTCTGGATAAACAGCAGTAAGGAAATAGCCTGAGAAGATCCTGAGCAAGAGTGTAAATGTATAGGTAGGAAATGGAATAGGAGGGATGTTAGCACCTGAGGGAGGAAATGTCAGTGTTTCTTGATGACACATCTTATTTTTGAGTCCCATTTTGAGGCACCATACAATTTGGGAGGCCACATGAAGATAAAAGGGAAAATTTACAGACATACGGTTGAGTTGAGTTGAGTTTATATACGATGGTTGGGGCCCTACCCCACTCCTATTCTGCCTGAGTAGCAGGTCTGATGAACCACACAACCTGGGAAAGTTATATGCATTTACTACAAGGTCTCATATAAGTTCATTAACTGGGTGTAGTACTGTTCCCAAGCAGGCTGAGGTTAAGATACACAAGTGGAAAGCTAATGCTATCTCGTGGCTTCTCGAATTTACACTCTCACCTTGTGTTTGTGAGAGCTGTGCACTGAGACTTATGTTCTTACTGTACCACCATCTACAAACTAGTACAAAGCCACTTCTTCCCTCTCTCCTTCTTTCCTCTGCCCTCCTTACAATTTCTTCTTCCAAAGCCCATTTATCTTTTGATCCATTTCTCTGTCTAGAGTAGCGAGGGGCATTGCACAATAACTCAGTCTCAATATAACCCCAAAGAGACTGGAATTTGGAGAGGGGGTGGAAACTGAGCCCCCTTCGTTTCTAGAAACAAGCGTTCCCTGAGAGGCCAGGGATATGAACAGGTACTATCTTTTCCACTGGACTTCAAATTATATTTTGATTAAGTTAACAAAAAGGAATTCCTACTACGAGCTGCAGTTTCTTCTTGGGGACTAGGGGTTGGGATTTGGTAGTTGAGAAATGTTCCTGAAAATTGCTGTGGCTATTCCAAAATCATGGCCCAGATCGAGGTACCGTAGCTGGGAGAGGATATTTATTCAGCCTTTCCAACACCAGTCACCTTTTGTCTGCGCAGAGTGTGGTGTGGCGTCTTCTGATTGGTCAATGGATAAAAACTACTTTAGCATCGTGGAACCTGGGTCCTGCACAGTTGGAGCAGTCTCCATCAGAGCAAACCCTTGGGAGAGATTGTTTTGATTGTTTACAAAATGTTCCCATTGACAGATACTCAAAAGTAAAAATAGCCATTGCACATCTGTGTAGAAATACATAGTGCCTCTTTCTGAAGCAAGTTCCCAAATGAAACATGCCACCCACTCTAACGTCTCACTACCTGTGCCCATAGCAGAGGACATTTGAAAGTGTCAGTGGTCAGACTTCCCCACCTCCATGCTTTTCACCTGCTAGTCTCGTTTCTCTTTAATTCTGAACAATTAAAAGTGTTCTGACAAGGAGCTCCTTCCTTCAAATTTTTATTTCTTTAAATCATCTTTGGTAGAATAAGGTGGAAGGAGAAAAGAAAGGCAAGTGGGCCTAATGACCGTCTCTCGAGATTGAACAGCAAATGCCATTTGGGTATATGTGTGACGATTACGACAGGCACAGTGACCGGGCTGAGAAACCGATTATGAACTTGGACTCCCAGATGCCTGAGAGGCGCTTATAGCCATCTTGGTACTTACCCACCAAAGTTGCTGCTTAGAACTCTTGATAGAACCTTGGGTATCTTTAGTACAAAAGGTGGAAGTAGTCTTTCGTGTTTGCTTTCTTTTTCTTTGTGCCGTTGTTTTATGTCAAGTGAGTTTTACCATTTTCCCATTTATCTTTTGTATTCTATCTCCCACTATTGCTTGCCCCTGGTTGGTTGCACGTCCTGTGTTGTGAAGTCTGAAACCCAAAGCTTTATTGACTTTAAGGGAAGAAGAATGTCTTGGAGATCCCAGCCCTCATGAAGTAAATGAGCATTAAATTTCCACCTGTGCTTAAACCAAACCTGATCTTGGTGTTAAGTAAATCTTTTGGTTAAGCTGTGAAGCACTTTAATCGGCCAACTTTGACCCTACTGTATATTAGTGCTCTGGAGAACTCTAAGCATTGGTTGAATAGAGCAGTCCTAGGACATTTTTGTGTTCCTGAAGTGCGAAATATTATACGATACATGAAGAAAATAACAAATCCTCCCCTGAGGACAGTCAACCAGTCATATTGTTGAGCTGCTCTTGCCAATCCTGACACATTTGGCAATTCTCTCAGACACCCTTGTTCTTGTGTAATGTCTTCCCATTCTGTGAAGGTGTAGAATCTAAAGGGAGGGACAGGCCTAGTGCCTTGACGTAATCAAGGCAAACCTGATCACAAACACTTAGTCCAGTTCTCTCACTGAAAGAAATCCTTTTGTATCTCCCAGTGCCATTTTTGCTTTTATTTCCTCAGTAAAATTCTCCAGAGCTGAAGCATGGCACTGCTGAGGTACCCTAATGACTTAAGAAGCAAATTTATTTTACAGAAGCTTTAAAAATTCTTATATTGCTTTATAGAAATTCCTCATTAAAATATGTTTTACTTGGCTGTTGTGACAGGAAATCATTAAACACAAATGTCTATTTGGCAGAAATGAAGCATTAGCCATCGTGTAAAATGACCTCAGTCAATATGCTAACTCCATACTTCCAATTAAATGCCTGCACTTACGGACTTGCAAGTTACTCATACATACTGTAGGTATAGCTTATTATTTGAATACTGTTGTTAAATCTAAATTTAATAATAATTTAAACAGGTTTAAAGTATTTTTCAACCATCAATAAGAAATGTATTTGTTAAGCAAATGATAGTATCAGAAGTGTCATTGCCTCTGTGGAAACTTGAGGTTACTGGAATGGTTGAAAAGAAGTTAAATGCATTATGTGTCACCTAGGTACAATTCCTTTTTCTCCTGGATGACTTCCAACTCCTCTTTTAACTTCTTCCCCCATTGCACATGGTTTATATGTGCACGGATGACCTCTTTGCCAAATGAAGGCACCTCCAACTCCTAACCTGTTCTTCAGTGTTTGGTTACAGGTCTATGCCATAGCGAGTACCAGTGCTCACCTTTCTCAATTACTCCTGTAGAATATTATTCAGCTGTCTTGCATTTATTTACCCATCTCAGTATTTCTGGTAACTCCTCAGTACTGACTTGACCTTATACTTTTCTTCTTAAAAAAAAAAAAAAATTGGGGGATAGTGAGGGTCAGATGTCTTTACTAATAAGTAAAGATCAGCTTCCTCCACTAGAATGTAGGCTTCATGACATTGTGTTCTGCAGTTCTTTGTATGAGGGACTCTTGATGGACTCTGAGCCGACCTTGTGGTCACTTAGCCAAATTACTTTCAATGTGATCGTGTTGCTGAATATTGGACACATTGGGTAGGGTTTGGCTTGATGGGAAAATATGTCTGGGCTGGAAGTCAGAAGTACTCACTCCACCACTAATCAACATGTATTCATGAATAAGTTTTTGGTTCTTGTCATTTGGCATCTGAAAAATGAGGAAGAATATTACTTGCCTTATCTGAAAGGCAATTTTGAGGCACTTACAGATGTAAAAACACCTAAATGTTTAAAAGTGCGATACATATGTAAAGTGAGTGGGTATTATGTGTAACTGTCACTCCCTGGAGATTCTCTACCACATGCCCCTGTTCTATATTTGTCGAAACACTTATTGCCACCTGAGGGTATTGTATTTTTTTATTTATTATCAGCTTCCTTCACTAGAATGTAAACTTCCCAGGGCAAAGCTCTTGTCTTCCTTGTTCACATTATAATGTCAGTGCCTTCGAAAGTGTCTAGCATGAAGTAAGTGCACAATGTATGTTGAAAGAATGAGTAGAAATTAGTTTTTTATGGAGTCATAGAGTGGGCGATGCCTTTCTTGAATCCAAATGTGTTTGTTTTGTAGATTCCTACTCTTAATATAATAAATAAGTGCAAAAATTTTTTTCCAGGAATACTGACCCACTTTTTTAAGTAGCCAAACTCTGTAATTTGCTAAAGGTCAATTTTCAGCTATTGATATTAGTTGCGAAGCTGGGTTTTCCATTTTCTCTTTTAGTAGACATAAATACCCCCTCACCCTCAAAACTAGATTTAATTTTGTGACAAGCCAAGGGGAAATGGTGCCTTTGGAAATATTTGCTCTGAGGCTCAGATAAAGATTTCATGTTAATTAAAAAACCCTTTATGAATTTACTTGGGCAGGCATTGGGTTTAACATTGAGGATATAAACATGGATTTTTGCCTTCAACAGTATTTGTGTTCATTTGTTAATTCCTTTGTATAATAAATGTACACTGAGCACCACTCTGTGTTGGAAGCTGGGCATTCAGACATGAAGATGCAGAGTCCCTGCCCTCAGAGTGCCCGGTGGAGACAGATATGTCCCCAGATGAGTGTGGGTTCAGTGATTTGAGTGCCACATGGAGCTCAACGGAGGAGTACTCATTGATGACAGGGGACCTGCATGGGAGGAAGGGCTTCCTGACACTGAGTTGTGAGGGCATAACTCCTCACTCTGGAGAAAGGATTTATTTGAAGAATCTTGAGTTCTGTGCAGTGCAATTACAGGGTTTTCCACTTCCCTGTGGAACAGTGCTCAAGGAAAAGATATGGTTTCCCAATTCTGAGCTAACTGGGGGATCTCTGTGTGAATCCCCAGTACGCTGAAGCTAATCCTGAAAGGTCACATTCAAGAAATACCTGTGACAAAAGGACCGAGAGAAGGACCCTCACTAGCCATATTCCTCAGTTAATAGCCTGGATTCTAAAACCAGTTCACATGAGTCCGTTTTCTCCTTCTCTAGTACGTGTTTGCAAGGCTGGCTAGCAGAAGGTCCTTCATCTATAACTCACCTCAGGGATCTTACCTCGGTTCTTTTTCCTGAAGCCATATTCTTAAACCTCTGTTGTAATCATCAGGGTGTAAAGAAATATTTAACCATAAATTATATATCTAATTGGAACATTGGTCTAGTACACTCTATAGCACCAGACCTCACACCAGACCTCACAAAACAGAACAACAACAAAACTTGGAGAAGTTGCTTTTGGTCTGCAGATTTCTTGGTTTTAAAATGATTTTAAATATGATTTTACAATAGCTATAGAAGCTTGTGTGTATAGATCTTGCTTTAATTTAACTAATATGACAAATCATTGCTGTAACAATATACACTAAATTATTCTACTCTTCTTTCCCCAAAATTATTGTAGTCATAACTCATAAACATAGATATACCACTTTTTTCTTTCTATGTCTGTCTCTCGGGCAGGTCACCATCATTGCAGATGATAACTGCAGATTTTTATGCTGGTCAAGAGAAAGATTAACTTACTTTCTGGAATCAGAACCATTTCTATATGAAATATTCAGGTATCTTATAGGAAAAGACATTACAAATAAGCTCTACTCATTGAATGATCCCACCTTAAATGATAAAGTAAGTACTTTTTCTGAGCATGTTTATTTTGCTAAACAATTCTGTATAGTGAAGTATACCTCACTTCATGCAATATATATTTTTCTGAATTTTCATTTATTCATCATATGTTAAGTAAGGTGGGGATGCTTGTAATTTAGAGACCCTCCAAGGAAATCGTTTCTCAAGAGCATGGAAATATTTTGTAATTATTATATTTGTCATTACCTAGTGAGTTGTCTGTAAATGTCAGGGACCTCCATTTGTGATGATGTGGTGCTGATCTCTGATAAAGAGTCTTTTAATCAATCTAAGGAAGATGGTACACAAGTTGGAGGCATGGATGGGGGACGAGGAGGTCAGGAAGGTAGGGTAGTGGGAGGCTGCAGACTGAAAAGCACTGGCAAACTCCAGTGAGCATGAAGTTGGCATTTTAGCGCTGGTGTCCTCCAGTTTTGGACATCCTTCTTGTCAAGCCCCCTTCCAGAAAGCCCATAAGTGACAAGAGAGAGAGGGGAGGGAGCCTGTGGTGATTCAGTCAGGAATTTCAGAGCCGTATGGATCTTCTCCAGTTTGCAATGTGATCTTCATTTCCCCACATGTGCGTAGAAGGAAATTAAAATGATGACAGAAGAGAAATTGCAGACCATTGTTTCTGTGATAAGTACCGTTCTCCAGAAACTATGTACATGGGTGTGTGCTCTCTTAAAGTCCTCTTGTCTAGGCCGTTTATCAAATCAGGTGGTGCTTATTCAGATTAATAAATAAGCTACTGAGTGTATTAAATTTTTGTAATGTATGTGTAGTGATAGCTTATAATAAAAGTTATAGCTAACATTTATTGGCCACTTACTCTGTACCTGGTAGTTTTTTATTTCAAGGAAAAACTAAATGCTGTTTACAGGGAATATATGACCTAAGTTCCATAGATCTCAGAAATCTTAAACCTTTGCTTTGTAGAAGGCCAAAAAGTTGGAACACCAGCTCAGCCTGTGCACACAGATCTCCATGCTGGAAATGAGGAACAGTATCGCCAGCTCCAGTGACAGTGATGATGGTTTACACCAGTTTCTTCGGGGCACCTCCAGCATGTCCTCTCTCCGTAAGTTATCCCAGACTGAGAGTCCTCCAGGATTCCGCCGGATGTCATTGGAAATAGACAAATGACAACCGTGATCAGAAAAATAGCTTGGCAAGGAACAATTGGGCAACCCCAAGGTATCAGCAAAAGTAACAATTTTTTCTCACTTTTCCTTGTCCATGTTGCCCCTCAGCTAAAAATCCAACATGAGAGCTCTTATCCCTCAGTCCAAATTGCAGAAATTGTTGGCTTGTTTTGCTGCACACTCTTCTTAAATACTGGTTCACTGAGATAATGTGAAAGAGTCCATACGGTCTGCTGGGTATTTGGCTTTGTTGCTTTCATGATTTTAGTTCAAGTGAAAGCCTAGACCCAGCAATGGGAATGAATGAATGAATGAATGAATGAATGAATGAATGAATAAATAAATAACACAAAATAACCCCTTTTATTGGTGAAGATTTTATTGGCACACTGTGGTGGTAAAGCAGACAGGAAGCAGGAATTCTTGACTGTTGCTCTCTGGAGATGATACATGTACAACCTCTATGGAAATATGACCTGTCTATTTAAAATTTAATGCACACACCTTTTGACACAGAAATGTCCCTGCTAGAGTTTTACCCTATGTATATGCTCTTTGGCAAATGATACCACATTAAGTGCTGTTCATTCCCGCATTTTTCCACAATTGTAAAATTCTGGGACAAACCTAAATATCCATTGGAAATAAAACTGGTAAATAAAATTTTGGTAAAAAAGAAAATGATGGGAAATAACTGCTGGGTGTTTTGCTGCTGACTGGTTATCTCAGTGTGAGCCCCAAGAGTTAACAGGTGACTGGGTGATAGAATGGTCCTGAAGATGAAGGAGACCACCCAAAACCCAACACCCCTGTGAGTTACCTCATTCACACACACACCCACTGAGAGGCAAGTTTTCCAAGATTATCCTATGGGTTAGATCATTTTAAAACATTTTAAGTAAGGAACATTTTAAGACACAGAAATTTGAAGATTAGTAAGTGAAATGAGATAAACTAAATTATTTTAAGAATTATTCCAAGAACAATAGTATAAGAAGAACTTTGAACAAATTCATTTGAAGTAGCAAAAAGTCAGTCAAATTCTCGCATTGCATAAAATAAAAAAACTATTAATGTTTCCAATTGTATGTTGATCCGAAGAAACTTTTAAGGAAATACAGGTACACATTCAACAATCCTAAATGTTTATGTAAATTATCTTGTAACTTTGGATGCTTTAGATAAATTGGATTAAGGATGTTAAGTATTACATAGTGTAGAGAGGTTGGAATTGGCAAAGCAATGTAATGGGCGTAAACTTCCAAAGCAAAGTCTAGGCATAGAAATGTGTTGTGGACCCAAAGGAGATTTCAGGAGTAACACAAATGAGAAATGGGAGATGGCTGTATCTTATTCTAACATAACTTTTGAAAGTACAGACTGAGGCTGACCAAACTCTGCAATCTGCTAACATATCAAATGCATTATCTTATTGAAACAGTTTGGTGGTTACTAAGCATTTTCAAGTGGACCCATCTTAATTGCATGTATTGTAATTACTATACTAAGAAAGGTCAGCAGAAAGGGAATTAAACAATAAGTTTTTGTTTTTCTATAGTATTTTATTGTATAAGCCAAGTCTTTGGGGAGTAAAATAACATTTTAGAAAAAAAAGTTTAAGAGTGTGTTGTTTAACTAGAATAAAAACACATTTTCTAGATGAACATTTGTCCTGTTTCTGCCACCAGAAACCTATGTTACCGGGTGGATTGATCACCCATGTTGTACATACAGGCCTGGGTTCAAATCTTGCACTAATGATTATTAGTTGTGGATCTAGTCAGTGTGGGTTTGAGTGTGGGTATGTGTGAATTGTGCAACAAAGCCCTGCTCATACCCAATTCCCTTTCACTAATCCCTGTTCTGAGTTTCTTGGCTTCCCTTCCTGCCGTTTAATGAAAGACATTGGTCCTTGAGCACCGCACTGATATAATTATGAATTATTTAATTCATCCTAGCATGTGATTCATCAAAGACTAGTTGGTTCTGGTTTCTCTTTCTTAGGTTTTAGCTCAGAACTGAAGTCTGAGGCTTCTGTTTGTTTTGTTTTGTTTGCCAGGGCCATCAATAGGCTGTCTACTTGCCCATACTGCAGATGACATTTCTTGTAAAACAGAGAATACAGAACCAGTCTCGTAAGACTATTAGGCTGAAGTAACAAAACTTACCACTTTTGGAGCATGTGGGAAGTCTTAGTAAATGCGAGGTCCCTCAAACAAGCGAGCTCTTTCCATTCTGGGTTTCGACCGGCCCTGGGGGGCGACTATGGCGGTTCCTCTCAGCGGTGGAGGCAGCTTCATGAATGCTAAGGAGAGAAGGGGACAAACCTTTATGGACAGTAGTCGCTATTATTTCTCAGGAACTCTGGGCGTAATCACATGTAGTCTTTAAGCCTGCGCGGAGAGCGGTGCTGGTTTTTGCTGGATGACACAGCACCACGGGCCTCCCGCATCTCTGGCTGTGACCAAGAGGCTGCTTTCTCGCACATGTGCGCGCTGCGTGCTACTCCAGGCCCATGTCCCCCTTCGTCTGGGATGCCAAAGAGTCCCCCTCGGTCTGGGATGCAAAAGAGCAGCCCTTATTCGGGTGGCTGCCATTCGGGGCAGAGGAAAAGACAGTGATGGCAGAGTTATGTGTCGGCTCTGAAAGCTCCCACTTAGAAGCAGCGCATGCGGGGCGCCTGGGTGGCTCAGTCGTTAAGCGTCTGCCTTGCGCTCAGGTCATGATCCCGGGGTCCTGGGATCAAGTTGTGTTGGGCTCCCTGCTCGGCGGGGAGCCTGCTTCTCCCTCTGCCTCTGCCCTGCCCCCTCCCACTCGTGCCCTCTGGCTCTGTCAAATAAATAAACTAATAAAAACTTAAAAAAAAAAAGAAGCTGCCCGTGCCACTTCCTCTCACGCCCACTGGATCAGAGGGGTCACTTGGCCAGAACCACCATCAGCAGGTGGATCTTTAATCCTCCTGCAGGGGCTGAGCAGGAAGGGGCCTGAGGAAGGAGGGAAAGCAAGTATTTTCACAAGAACATGGATCTACCTTAGTGAGTATTACTGCATTTTACACCTGAGAAAATTAGGACTATGGATGCTTATTCACTTGTTCCAGTTGCACAGGGAGAGGCTCTGGGATACAGAGCTAGGTGTCCTGTCCGATCCATGCTGTTTGACCATATTGCCTCTTGGTTTTAAAAAGAAAAGACAGGGCGCCTGGGTGGCTCAGTTGGTTAAGCGACTGCCTTCAGCTCAGGTCATGATCCTGGAGTCCCGGGATCGAGTCCCGCATTGGGCTCCCTGCTCGGTGGGGAGTCTGCTTCTCCCTCTGACCCTCCTCCCTCTCATGCTCTCTGTCTCTCATTCTCTCTCTCTCAAATAAATAAATAAAATCTTTAAAAAAAAAAAATTAAAAAGAAAAGACAAAAAAATGTACATAACATTTGATTAGTGCTTTATAGTTTACAAGTTACTTTCACACCCATTCCTGCATTTACACCTGACAAGTCTGTCAGCAAGGCACATTCACTATTATTATTATTTACCCCTTTGCGGATGAGTCCACCTGTACTCAGTACACAAATCACTTCTTTCTCCTACAACCTACCTCATTGGAGAAACTTACCCCCCCACACACCCCATTCCTCCATTATGACCAAGCAGTGCTGCAAATAGGTTTTCACAGACCCGTTGATTTCCATTTCAATGAAAATTTTTGCCTTATTCATTGTATGGGGGCAGGGGGGGGCGGTTCTACATAGGAGCATTTAAATTATCCAGTAATGTCCTCCGGTCATTTAGCATTTGGTTAGCTTTCACTTCGCCTCATATGTCCTTCCAGAATTACAAGCAATGCTGCTCTATAAGAATTATATTTATTTTATATATTTTCCTAATTAAACAAGTTTTACATTATTCATTCTAGTCATCAACTCAAATACAGAAGTAGATTTAAATATTAAAATCCATATCAACATTTCCCATAATTATTTTTCAAATCAGGATCAGCATGTACCCATTCCATTTGGTTGAAAAGTCTCTGAATCTCTGGGCTCCCCTTCCATCTCTCTTTCTGTGTGTGTGTGTGTTTGCATTTTTGTTTTGTTTTGTCTTGTTTTGTTTGTCCTGTAGAAACTTGATTCTTAAATGTAATTGTGCATATGAATCACTTGGAGATTTTATTACAGATTCTGATGCAGAAGACTGGGGTGGGACCTGGCGTCCCCCTGATTAACAAGTGCCCCAGGGGTGCTGATGTGGCTGGCCCCTGAACCATGCTCTGAATAGTGAGGAGTAGGAGTCCCTCCCTACAGTCTGGAATTTTGCTGAGTGCAGCCCCATGGTGGTTGCTTGTATTTCCCATTTACTGGTAGGTAGATCTCCAGGCTTGCGTAGATTATGGTGAAGGCACGAAAAGAGATTGCTGCTGATCCCATTTCTTACGTTGTGCTCTATTTTTTACGTATATCACATGATGCTAAGTCCACAGCCAGATCTCTACTCTTTGCTGCACAGACTCTGTATTCCACGTCAAATTATCATCTGAAGACAAGAAAGTAAACTAATGAGATAGTCCGAGAAAAATTGCTTCCTTCCTAATTATTCAGTAGCCCATAATCCACTTAGCTCCTTTTCACTTTCCTGTGGCTTCATTTACTTGTTTCGTGTTTGGAAGCGTGATTGTGAGGCAGAAGGACCAGAAAGGATGGGCCGTGCTGGGCATGTGGGAAGGATTGCGTGCCCTTTTGTGGCTATAAGCTCTCCTCTCTGCTCCTGCCCCGAGGTGCTCATCAGACTGCCTTGCCATCTCCTCCTCCTTATGAGGTTTAGCTCCTACATGTGCTGTAGAAAACACACACACATACAGATTGATCGGACTTGGCAGGTGCATCACTGACAAGCAGTCCCGGGCACAGGCGTCGTCATGGCAACGGGAGGCCATATTCTGTTTCCTTAAAAGTTGTAGAACTTTATTTTAGTTAATTTGGGTTAAATAACCTATTGTTGTGGTTGTTTGGTTTTTTTTAAATCCTGAGGTTTTATAGGCAATGCATTCTGTTGGAACTCGTCTTTGAAAGCTTTTGTTAGTTTAAACCATGTATTTTTTTCAGAAATTATAATTAAAATGTATGACTTTTAAAGACACTATGAAATATTTAGAGTGAGGTTTTTTTACTGAGAAAAAAATCTTTTCAAATGTTTTTTGTTATTAATGTCAAGATGGTGTTCTGGACGATCTCCTAATTTCACGTGACCTAGTTGCACAAATATGCTTTAAGTGAGCTTGCATCTGGTTAGTATTCTAATCTGCAAAGACGAGCAGCGTATCTGACATAATGAGTTTCTGTCAGCTTTCTTACCCATTTATTTACCTGGAAAGATACAAAAAACCAAGACAGCAGTCTCAGTTTCAAGGCTGCTTTCATGAAATAACCTGTTCAACTCAATTTGTATTCCATTAGCCCTACGAACAGCAATAGACAAATAAACAACAAGCTTTACGTGAATTATCTGGAGAAGTAGAGAGGAGTTGGGGACAGGCAGCAGGAATACTGAGGGAACAGTTCTCAGATCCACCAAGATGGCTAGAGAAAAGCAGTGCTCCCACTTTGTATGTAAAGTAAGGAGCAGCTGAGGGAGGCTAAGTATTGGGGTCAAGGCCACTGGGCTAGCTCTGAAACAAAGAAGTGTTGAATTTGTTATAAGTTCTTGTTTTGCTTTTTACCCTATGGATGGATATCCATATCCATTTGGGAATGTAAATTTGGTTAGGGATGTTCAGCCCCTGCTATCGCAGCTGACACATCCTGACCATGTGCATTTAATCTTCACACCCACCCAGTCAGGTTGGTGTGGTGTTTTCCCCTTTTAGGGTTGAGAAATAGGACATTTATTTCCTCTGAGTCCCTGGTCCCCCAGCCAGTAGGGCCTGTGCTCTCTGTCTCCAGAACTCCTGTCATCACCAATCCGTTCACTGCCTTCTAACCTCAAAGTGTTTTCTCTGTAAAATGATGGTAAAGGGACTTTATACAGTTATACATTTTTTTAAAGATTTTATTTGTTTACTTGAGAGAGAGAGAGAGAGCCCACAAGTCAGGGGGAGGGGCAGAGGGAGAAGCAGGCTTCCCACTGAGCAGGGAGCCCGATGCAGGGCTCGATCCCAGGACTCTGGGATCATGACCTGAGCCGAAGGCAGACGCTTAACCCACTGAGCCACCCAGGTGTCCCTACAGTTACACATTTTTAAACTTTTAATAACAAATTTAAAAATTAACAAGTTAAGGGGCGCCTGGGTGGCTCAGTCGGTTAAGCGTCTGCCTTCGGCTCAGGTCATCCCAGGTCCTGGGATCCAGTCCTGCGTCAGGCTCCCTACTCATGAGGGAGCTTTCTTCTCTCTCTGCTCCTCCCCCCCCCCCTCATTTTCTTTCTCTCTCTCTCAAAAATAAATAAAAAATACTTTTTAAAAAATTAACAAGTTAATATACACACAGATAACAGATAGTAAAAAAAAAAAACAAAAAACCTTTCAGTGAAAAGAACTAACCCCCTCCAACCTAATTGCTCGCTACGAGCAATCACTTTGGAACAATTTTTTCCAAAATGCTAAATACTGTCCTATTATTTATGGATTTATCCACTTAACGTTTATCTAGTACCTAACTTAACTCACTTTTAACTTCCCTTTCCCCTTCTGATCAATTTGGTGATATCGCTAGTTTTTATTCTTTTATTATTTACCTTTATAACATTAAATAATATACTTAAACCTCCATTTTGTTTTCTATCTGCAGCAGTTTTAAAGGTGAGGACATTAGCCTCTCTACCCTTTCTTATTCTTTCCCCTTCTACCTTTACATTGTTGTAGGTCTCTTCCTTAACTTTTAAACAATCAAGATTGATAACAAGTATATTCTGTTATCTCTTTTTTTCCAAAATATTTTTATTGTCATAAAATACACGTAACATCAAATTTACCATCTTAACCATATCTAAGTGTACAATTCAGTGGTATTAAGTACTCTGTTCTTTTTTTTGTAACAACAGTTAGGTCTTCCTTGCTTTCTCTATGATTTGTTTTGCAAAGCTTAAGCAAATAAACAATGTTGACATTATTTTGCTTTATTCAGAACCAAATAGTGGACTGTGACTACATTTCTTTCTTTTTAGTTATAAAGTCATGATTCCTGTTCTGTTCAAAGAAGACTGTTTCTAATATCAAGTACAAATGGATTCTCCTTTCACATACAACACAAAAATCATGCCACAGTTTACTTCATACTTGACTTTACTTTTTTTTCCCCCGGAGGTTTTTTATTGTCTTGCTTTGGGAGCCATTTTATTCACCATGTCCCTAGTATCTTGTAGTTTCTTATTCATTCTGTCTTTTAATTGAAATCCAATTTGTTCTTCTTAAAGTCTTGGAGCAGTTGTTTCTTTTATGAGCCATGCCTTCTCATACTGCTTTTTGTCTTTATAGATATTTCTAGTTGCCTTTTTTCTCTTCATCCTTGCATTTTTTTTTCTTATAACTGTAGTCTCTCAGTACATCAATTCTGTGTCCCGTTTATCTTAGAGACCTTCCTCACAGAACCTTCCATTCTCCTGTCTCATCCTGGGCTAGTTGTTGTCTGGGTCTGCGCACAGCTACAATCCTGGAACTGCCTTCCGCATTCCTCTGAGTTTATTCGCCATCCCCATGATGTTACAGGTTTCTCCTTGTGGGCAGGAAGGGGCTGCAGGACTTCCACTGTTCCTCTGCTGCTCACACCTATTGCCAGGCAGCTCAACACCCCGACCACCCATGTGGGTAGTTACCAATTGATCTAGAAATGACCTGTTGGGCTAGAGAAAACCTCCTCATGGGAACCACTCACCTCCAACCTCTCTATTTGCCATAATTTGTACATTTCTTTGGTTGAGTCCCTCAATGCTGGTGCCTTAGTTTCTCTAAGGGAAATTAAGGATAAAAGCTATATCTACCCTTCATCATTATTTTTCAGAAAGTTTCAATCCAAACTCAGTCTCCTCAATTTAAAAAAATCTTATGATATACATGGGCAAGGCAGGAAAAGGGATGATAATCCTCTCTAACAACGAAGCCATTAAATCCTTCCCTATCCCCATTCATCAAAAACTGTATAATCTAATTAAAATTCTAAACCCTTTGTAAGGTTTTTAATTACTTGCTAAAGCAATTGGCCAGATGGTTAAACATAAAAAAAATAAGAACACTTTGAAAGGAATGAGGGAAATGTCATCAAAGTTAACAGAATAAAGGGGAAAAAATCATATAACATTATATTAGATAGTTTACCAAAGTGTTCCCCCTTTATAAAAAATGTGTATCTTAAGCAGAGAGAAAAGTCACTTGACAAATTTCATATCGTGATATTCTATTTATTGGGAGATCAAACCTGAGGTTGCTTATTCATTCTCTAGAACGGGGGTGTGACCTTCACTCTGGATTTAAGCCCAACAAATATGTCTGTTTACTTGGACTTCTAAGAGACGCCCTGGGGCCCTCATGTAATTAGAAGCAAACTGAAATAGAATAAGCTTAATAAGGACAGAGTTCTGTCAAAGGAAATTTCTCTTAGCTCATTTTTCACTACTCTGGATACTAGAATTTTGACTGTTAGGTAAGAGCTCCACTAGTCTGAATGTAAAAACTCTTCCTGTGGTTCTTTGACTCGGGACCTTAGGAAGACAGGAAAGGGTCTGGTGGGGCAGGCTAAGCTTGTCCTCACAGAGGCCCACGACTCGCTTGCCCTGGCAGGCAACAACCTGCAGCATGCGCAGTGGGCCTCCACACAGACTCCTCAGCGAGGAGCCAGCACCAGCTGCTGTCCGAACAGGCCTGCTGAGGAGAGACTAGACTTCCCAGGTCCAAATCTTCCAGTGGGCGTCCACAGTGTTGTCACCCTCTATGATCTGACAGGAGTGGAAGCGTCCACTGTTTGGTTCAGGGCTCTTACTGCTAAGCCTCTGTCTTCTACATGTGCTCAAAGCTCCTATTTTTGAGTTTGAGTTTTTCTCTCTTCCTCTCAGGATTACTGTTCTCTCTCTCAGCTGAACACGCCGAACGTGGTGTACAGCTCAGAGGAAATTCCACACGGCTGACTGTGCCTTCTCAGGGCTCTGGTATCTACGGGAGGGATGTAGAAGTCTTTCTGACAGAAGATTATTTGCCACTTGGTGTAATATGAAACATCCCCCAGCAACAGTAACTCTCGATATAACCGTTTAACAATTTCACACCTGATAAATCTGGATTGCGGTTCAGTCTGAGACTATTTGTTTTACATACTTTTATAATAAACTGTGTTAATTGGCACCCAGAGCCAAGAAGGAGATAATTATAGCTAATAGCAAAAAATAATGCTAATTATTTCTTCTTAATTATAATAAATACCAAAGGATATAGTTAACCACTTCTCTTTCCCAACTATAGAAGTGGTTTTAATAGAGGAAGGATAGAAATCAGCTTTCTGGAAAGTTTATGGATATGGAATTATTTGCCTGCCTAGAATTTGGAATAAGTGAAAAGTAAAGCATCATACAGAGGTCATGTACCCCATAGTAATGACCTTGAGGGACAAAAGTAATTTGAAAAAGCACTTAACTAAAGATAAGTTCAATTTCTTCCTCTCTCCTCTCCTCATGCTCTTACATCTAGGTAGGTTTGGGCCTTCTGGGCAAATTTCTGATGATGCATCACTGCATAAAATTAATGAAAAACCAGGCAAACTTGTAGAAAGAATTTATTAATGTTCAACTTGGGAAATGTAAGCTAGTTCCCTTGAAGCAGAATATGCTCTCTTCTTTTTTTATAGTTTTGGGGAGATTTGTTGTGCACACTCCAGATTGGGCTTAGATTTATTAGTGGACAAAGAAATTACTTCTAGCAGCATAGTGATGGTGACTGAGTCTTTCCACCGAACCAGCAGGTGTCTGGTCAAAGTTGGAGAGCATCAGATCTAGGGCAAGTGAGTTCCTGCTCCTTGGAGTCTGACTTTCTCCTGGCCACAACAGTGACAGATCCGCAGGTAGACCAGGTGACCATCACCCTTGGCCTTCAGGGGTGCAGGAGGCCCAGGCCAACTGAGGTTGGGACAAAGTGTGGGCACTCTCTGCGACCCTGACTCCTATGGAGGGGTCAGGCAGCCAGCCGGCACCAGGTGGCTTCCAGCGGTTACCAGGTAGGCCCAGTTCCTGTTGCCTCCCAGTGCATCTGCTGGGGGTGGGGTGGTGGGGCGGAGGGAAGGAAGGACAGCAAGGCGCTGCTGTGGGAACTGGGACCAGAGGGGTCTGTGCACTCTAACCCAGCCACGAAACCTGAAAGGAGAGTGAATCTAGTATCCTGTGCAAAGAACGGTAGCAGGAATATGCAATCTTGCCGGGCTGTCAGGGCCCGCAGTCTATCCTGCCAGAATGGGACCCTGCCGAGGTGGCCCCCTTCCTGGTGAGGAAGGCATTTGAACACCACAGCTGCCCCACTCGCCTTTCCTTCACAGGCTCTCCAGGTTGTCTTTGCTTTAGCTTCTGAGTATAAAGCAGAAAAATTGTATGGATGTGGTAAGCACGAGTTACTCTGAAAAGTGCACTGAGTTCCTGAGAAACAAAATATCGCGTCAGAGACTTTCAGTTCCCCAACATTTAACCCAGCCTCTGATGCCTTGTCATCACTCAGGGGCACTTTTTGCTGATTGGATGAAAACTTCGTGGCCGGTGATGATACAGCCGAGCCTACTGATGTTTACTTGAGGGGACGGTGCTCTTGCCCATGCTGTATGCACTCCTATAACCTACTGTCATATAATTGAAATCAATTATATGACAATGATTTCCCCAGGGAACATGACACAGCATATAGTAATAACAGTCCCTTTTCAGAGTGAGGTTTTACTGTAACCTGAGACCGCCTGCACATGAGAAATACAGGTGGGGAACTGACCCGTCCGAGATGAAAGGGGATGGCTGTGTGTCTTTCCCTCATCCTCAGGCTCAGCCTTCTGAAGGCCTCATGTGGAGTTTCATGGACTAAGTAATTATTTTCATGTACTAAGTAATTATCAAGGACCTGGCTACATGGGGGCTACTTCTCAGGACAGGAGAGGGTGTGGCTACAGCCCGCAAGATGCTCGTTTTCCAGTAAGGGACAGAGGCACGTACTTCTGATCACAATGAACTACAGAACGAGTTGTCGGTCTCTAGGGAATAGAATCTTTCCACATAAGGAATTAGGGAAGACTCCAGATGAAGGAGGTGGGGTTTGACCTTGACCTTGAGGAATGGATAGGAATTTGATGGGTAGGGATGGGAGTGGAGAGGCCACTCCAGGCGACGAGAAAAGCAAGAGAAGAGGGAAAGGATGAGTTGGATTTGGGGAGCAGTGAGTTTGCCAGAGGTTGGACTGGAAGAGGAAGGAGGCCCGACTTGGAGACCCCTGGGTGTCACCCCACGACTGTGAATGACTCCCACACCACTGTCTTTTTAATGCTATGTAGGAAGCACCACAGCTCTTTCTTGGCCCCGGCAAATGTACTGGGGAACAGACAAATTCTTTCACAGAGAAGTTGAAAGTCCTTGGAAGGTTTTCACCAGGTCATTTCCAGTTGTCTTGGGTCCTCTCTTCATTCTCTCTCAGTGGGAAAATGCACAGATTGGTGATGGAACTGAGAAGGCAAAGAACTTTTGACCCCGATGTAGATGGCAGCCGTAGGATCCTGTTTTGATAGATGGGCTAAAACCCAGAGCAATGAGTCCCACTTCCCCAGTCAAAATAAAGTGGGTGTGTTTCTTTTACGGGTGTTATACAATCATGTCTGAATGCTCTACCTTATTGATTCAGTTTAATGCTCTTAGACATGCCATCTTGTTGTTTGTTCGGAGAGTTTTTATCTGATTGCAAATACTCAGCCTGAGTTAATGTTTTATGAGGCTCAGTCATAACTGGAGGCTAGACATATGACGGAAGCCATGGCTATTTTTTTTTTTTAAAGATTTTATTTATTTATTTGACAGAGAGAGACACAGCGAGAGAGGGAACACAAGCAGAGGGAGTGGGAGAGGGAGAAGCAGGCTTCCCGCTGAGCAGGGAGCCCAACGCGGGGCTCGATCCCAGGACCCAGGGATCACGACCTGAGCTGAAGGCAGACGCTTAACCGACTGAGCCACCCAGGCGCCCCCATGGCTATTTTTTTAAGACAATTTTGCTGCACATGGGACCGTTTCGATAGAGAAACATAAACCCCCATTCAAGTACAAGTCCCGCTTGTTTTTATTTGCCATTCCTACCGATGATCATGAATTTTAACAAATTTTCTAATTACTTAGTCCATTGCCCTCCATAGACTGTATTAATAACTCGTTTCATTAACTTACAAACTGACAAAATGACTATTGCATCCTGGGCACTGAGGTAAGAACTATACAAACAGTCAGCCACTTAGTCCTCTTAACAACCATATGAAGTAGATAAGAGCATGCTTCCTATTTTACAGATAGGGAAGTTGAGGCAGGGAGAAGTGAAGTAACTTGCCCAAGCTCGCACGGATTGTATTCGTTGCCACTTGAGTAGACATGCAAATTGGAGGTTGTGGTTGGTGGTTGTGCTCTCGCCTGCGAGAAAAGGCCCCAAGACTTGCCTGGATGATTCTGCCGCGCCCTGCTGCTCCGTGACACAATTGTGTTCCTGGATCCTTTTAATAGAGGCTCCTTCTCTACAGTTGACGTCCGTAGTTGTCTTTCAAGAAACTCAGTATTTGAACTGATTGTAAATGCTTGAAAGTGAGCAATTTCCATGTTGGCACAGCAAACACATCAACTATACCGAAGCTCAGGCCAGTCTAACTCCTATCTATCTTTTTTATGTCGGAAGCTGTGGCCCTTGGGAGCCGCATCGGCCCGAAGCGCGCCTGGGACCATGCAGTTCGTAGTAAACATGGAGCGGCATTTTCTGTGTGCCCGGCACCCTGCTGACTCCGTGACCCGGTTATTGTGTTTTATCCCCCAACAGCAGCGCTAGGTGGGCCCTGGGATTATCTCCCTTCCTTCTACAGATACGGAAACTGAGGCTTAGAGATGGAGTGCCCATCACACAGCTAGGGAGCAGCAGGGCAGGGTTTTGAACCCGGGAGCTGTGTTTTGCGCCTGGGGCCTTGAGCTCCGTGCGCGCTGCCTCCCCTGGGGCCGTGTGGCTCTGCAGGTCCCCTGCCCGTGCTGCTCGCCCACAGCATCTGCGGTCAGCAGGGACTAACAGGTGATCTCTGTAAAGTTCTTGTAGCAGTTCTGCTACGCATCTTAGTGGGGTCCCACTACGCCCCTGTGCTCTACACCAAGTATTTGAAGAGTTGGGTTTCACCCACTGTTCTTCCATTACCAACCTTACGCCCGGCCTGAGGTCAGTATTTGCTGATTGACCGGTTGACCGAATACCATTCCGCCCTGTTGGAGGGCAGCAAGGGCCCACGTGGCTGTGGGCGGGGCAGACAGGGACCCTGACAGAAGGAATCCTGACACTGAATGTGGGAACGTTGTGGAGGGGTGTTTATGCTGTCCTGGGAGCTGCTTATCAAGCACTTGAGAAGTCTATGCGCCCATCTGTAGTAACTTCTACTCTTTTAAACCACGTTTTTTCTCTTTATCAATCGTGGTGTCCCTTCTGTGGAAGAACGCATGAACAAAGGGGGGGTGGACCGAGCCCTTTATCACTTGACTCCTTGGATATAAAAGGCTTTAGGGATGTTCCTGCCCCCTCTGCTACTTGGGGTTGTATTTTCTTCACCTGGCTTTTCCTTCCTGTGTGCCTGGACTCGCCCCCCTCCCCTCCCCCCTCCCCGTCTCCCTCCCCTCCTCCCTCTCTCCCATCCCTCCTGCTCCCATATCAGTCCTGGCAGTGACTGGCCAGTGGTGGTGCTACAGATGGTGTTAGCTTCCATAGCTTTAGGACGGAACTCTTCTTTAGGGAAATTAGGAGTTAAATCAGCTGTTGAGGAACTAGCGTCACCATGTATGCTATTAATGCAGGAACAGGCATTCTGAGTCCTAATCAGACTTCAAGGCAACGCAACCCACTGGAAACTGCATATGTTTGAGAAGCTTCTATCATCCAAACACGTGCACTGGAATCCATTCCATGTCTGTTCTCAGGACTGAGAATCATTTCTTGACTTCGTCGTTTTCTTGAAATGCTGAATTGAAAATACAATATTTAGGGAAATTGCATTCCTGGTGCTAGCGATAGAGTCCCAGAGAGTTTTACTTTCCAGTTGGAGTTTCTCATTGATACATCATACCAACATCAGGGCAGGCTGGACATTAAGTGGTTTTCCTCTCTGTGTCTTTGACAGATGTGCCGTCCCCACACCAGCGGGGCTCCACCAAGATGAAACCAATCGAAGAAGGGGTGGAAGATGACGACGAGGTCTTTGAGCCCGTGTCTCCAAATGCACTGAAAGTCCATCAGTTGCCTTGATCAGAGAGAGAGGTCAAGTGACCAAGATGGAAATTGTCTTGAAGAGACCCTGAAAATACCAGCACTTCTTCATGGCTTTTTGATTAGTCTGCTATAGCACTGATAGTCTGAGGGCAGGAAAGTGAGGGTCAGAAAATGGGAAGGTTATTTGAGCTCTCCTTTTATTAATCAGCTTTTTAAGCAATTATTTTACTGAGCCTTCTGACTAAACCTAGTTCTATTTTGAGATATATATTTTCACAGTGTTTTCTAGATATGTTATTGTTTTAACTTAGCACTCTGTCAATGCAAATGCCTTTTCACTTATTTTTTCTGAGTTGTGGTTCATTTTTCTCACAAATAGTTTTTTTCTCCACTGTGGCAATGGGGTCGTCCATTTGATAGTCTTAGCAAACAGGGTAAGTTTGAAATTGAGGTTGAGGTATCATTAAAAAAGCAGGGAGTCTCGGGCTTGTTCAACTGAATTTTGAAGCTAGAAGATTATAAAGATGTGATTTGGCTGGTGTTTATTTTTTCTCCCAGGCCAAACACATTACTCCACTAGATCACCTTACTTATTTGGGCATTGTGTAGAGAGCTGGATAATGAGCAAAACTCATCAACCTTTGCTCACATTACCCTTATATTATGCTGTGTGTAATCGGGTCTGGAAACCAAAGCTGGAAAGATAACAGATGGAAGTGGTTCTGAATTTAGCTTGACCTGCAGCAAAACTCAGCTCACCTGGAATCATCTTGTCCCCACACACCCTGGTGTGGGGAACACTTTACTTGGGGTAGGGAGTCAAGTGATTAAATAAGTGTCACAGAAGGAAGTGAGTCAAAGAGCATTTTCATCCTGTGGTCTGAAGTTTCAGGCGGTTCCTCCAGAGCCATAGGTGTCTCCTTAAAATGTGTACCAAATACCCAGGGCCAGGTTCGCAAATGTAAACACAGCTTTGGGGGCAGTTTCCCATAAGCCATGCCATGGGCACCCAACCTAGATGTTGCTGTGAGGGCCTTGATTGTAAGTCTCTCTTTCCTACTGGAATCATGTTTCAGGAAACCGGGGTATTCGGCTGGTGGGAAATGAGAAGTTCGCTGAAATCATCAGTCAGACTGGTCAGGGTGACTGTGGCACTCAGATGGGTGAAGCCCATTGATCGACTAAGCTATATCATACATCACGCTGATTTTATTTTATCCACTAGAACCAACTTGAGTCAGTCCCCTGTTATAGTAAATGGCCAAGAAAAGTTCCCAATGAAATGACTTTCAGGTAAGGTGAGCCCAAAGCAGCCTGTCTTGTCAAAAGGTGATTTCTGTCAGAGAAGGTAGATAAGCTACTCAGGGGTCACCTCACTTTCCTAAATCCATTTTAGGCTAATTATTTTAGTAATTTCACTTGAGTTAAATTTACATGCTCGGTCACTCCTAAGAAAATTTCCACAGACTGGGAATCCAGCTCCTAACATCTTTATCAGATGTTGCCTTATTAACACCACAGTGAAAAGGCTGATTTCACTTCACAATTAGCGTGGCCTCTTCAGTTTCCTAAATTATAAATTTATTTGGGGGAAATGAAACACAGGTGAATGGACTTAACCTTGGCTTTAAGACTGTGAAGATTCATTCGGTCCCTTGCTGTGCCTGAGATCCCACGTGCGGTAACCGTAACGTAATGGAGCTGGTCCTGCGTCCTCTAACTGTCGGGGTAGGGTCACGTAGACCATTTAGTTTCCACATGCAGAAGACTAATTTACAAAATCACTCTACAGAGTAATTAGATACGACACCCTTCCCTGAAGAGAAAGTAATTTTAGATTCTGCTGAGGCCACATCTTTAATGTTCTGTGGATCCACAGAAGCTTGGGGTTTCTTAGCCTGACCCACCTTCTGGTGTGTCTCACTTTGCCATGATGAGACAGCGGGAAGGGTCCTCTCTAACGATCCACATGCATGTATTTAGAGGGTATTTTCTGCAGCGCTGGGAAGAAACATTTTTAAAGGCACGCTGCTAAAACTTGATCGGAATTCATTTACTGTTTTTATTAAAACCCATGTGTGCACGCACGTCAGTGTCGTTCATAATGAAGATTGTCATCTCAAGCTTATGAATCTGAGAAGAGCCACTTAGCCTGAATGGGAAACATGAACTATTTTTAAATACACACGTCTAAGGAAGACAATGGGGCTGGGAGGAAAGGAGATGCAAGCCACTGAGTAGCCCTCCCACGTAGACTTGATAGCAAAGAAGCAGATAAGAAAACAGAAGAGTTTTAAGTGTAAGATCTCCTATGGTTGGCTCTGAATTCATTTATACAAGTGAACAAATGTATCTTTGTGTAAAGGCATAAATACATGGACAAAAAAAAAAAAAAACATGTTTGCTGCCAAAGCCACCAATACGACGCTTCCCGTGCTTTTTGGTGTTCGCTTAGCTGTGTGACCAAGGTTCAGAAAATGATCTGCGAAAATTATTCTATTTATAACCCCACATCTACTAGGCTTAAATGTAACATCGAGTCTGTTGTATGAATCAGGATTGTAACATTTATACCAGAATGTATGCGTCATTTGTAATATTTTGAAAGCCCTCATATTTATGTTTATAAAATAATAGCACAGATACTAGATAGAAACCCAATGATGTTTATATATCTTAAATTAGTAATAATGGGTGCTATATAATTGTCAGTTACCACCCGTTGCTCTCTGGGATCTTTTTCGCTGCTCCCTGTGGTTTCGTTGCCCTTTCACCGTCGGACACCTTTGTGCTTCGCTGCCAATAGTCTGCACCCTGGGAGACACCGCCTTCCTATCTGGTTCTCCTTCCACATGTCTGAAGCTTTTCTGGTTTTATAAATTGGAACTGCCAATGCCTGCCTCCCAGGTCCTATCCTGGCCCCAAAGGCAGAGCCCTCTTGGATGCTGGAAAAAAATCTTTGGGAAAAGTTGATGTGACCTACACATTCTGCCCTGTCCCTGGTGCACCTGGGGAATGACTCCAGCCTCCAGGGAAAATCGTCCTGCCAGCGTGTGGGTGGCACCCCCCAGCAAGCGCTTGGGCGTGCGGGTCAGCCTGTGCTCACCCGCCCGGGTGCTGGGTGGTGCCCTCCTCCCTGTGGACCCCAGGGAGCAGCTCTGAGGATTCACATTTATTTATTTCTTGTATGCATTTCTTTGGACATTTCTAAAGCTGCTTTGCAGAAACCTCGGACCTTGCCATGCCTCTATTTCCCCTCCCTTTTTTCCCACCCTGGTTTCCCAACCTCATTTTTTAATTATTTCCAATGAGAGTGATAGAAATTCCCACCTGTTCAATTGCAATTCCCGAAGACCTGAAAGGACAGACTAGTGGGTAGGGAACTCGAGGCTGCAGCGTGCAAACACTTCAGTTTTGCTCCAGGGATGACACATTTCCTTACGGACAGCCTTTCTTTGCTTCTCCTGGGAGCCCCGGATACCCTGTGTGTAATGACATATTGTGTCATTTCAGAAACCTGCTTTTAGGTACTATTTATAGGTGAATCTGTTATACTTGCAACCTAGTTTTAAAGTACATGAGGATTTTATGAATGCTTTATACAGACACATTTATAGGAAATTCATTCTTTCTGTTTTTAGGTGCCATTGACATTGATACCATTTACTTCATAATCAATTGAAATTTTGTCCGAATAGAGCCTTATAGTTGAAAATATCTTCATATACTGTCATTTGATCAAATAAATTTCTTACTTAGAAACTATGCATATCTGCCCTTCATTCCTCTTACATGTAGCTAGCTGATTTGCTCTGACTCCATGCCTAAAGGCAGGGGTTGGTTCATTTACCCTCAGGTTGTGGGAGTTGCTCTGGTTTACAAAGGGGATGGTCTTGGGTCAGTTCCACTTAATTTCAAAGCTCTGCCATCTTGGCTGCCTTCGGCCATGACAAGAGGCAGCAAGACAGTCTTGACTGGATGCAGCAATTGAGAAGCCTTCTGAGTTTCACTGTGGGGCTAAAGAGGTTTCAACTTTTTATTCCTCCTCATTTGAACATTCCCTTCTAGTTTCATAAGGTTTAACAACACAAGGAGTCAGAAGATCTCCCCTGGATCTATTCTGTGGTGGGAAAGAGGGACTGTCTTCCCATTCTTCCATCATCTGTCCTAGAAAGCGGAATGGGAGTTTGAGAGCCCATCTCTTGTCCCTTAGTAACAGGTCTTGGCACCCAACAAACTTGTCCTGATCAGCCCCAGGACCAGACCCAAATGGAAGGGGCATCTTATACTGCCATAAAAAGAATTAATTCTGTCGCTTAATAAGCCATGTCACCTAAACCTAGCGTCAAGTGTTGAGCCCTGAACTTCTTGCTGAGCTAACTGTGGAGCAGTTTTCCCTTTCCTTTTTTATTTTTATTTTTTGTTAAGATATTTATTTATTTGAAAGAGAGAGAGAGCACACGAGTGGGGAGAGGGGCAGAGGAAGAGGGAGAAGCAGACTCCCCACTGAGCAGGGAGCCCTACATGGGGCTTGATTCCAGGGTCCTGGGGATCATGACCCGAGCCAAAGGCAGACGCTTAATTGATCGAGCCACCCAGACGCCCTTTATTTTTTATTTTTTTATTTTTAAGTAATCTGTACACCCAATGTGGGGCTCAAACTCACAACCCTGAGATCAAGAGTCATATGCTCCACCAAGTGAGCCAGCCAGGCACCCCAGCTTTCCCTTTCCTAAGCCTGTGATGTGTGACCTAAGAGTTTCCGTCTATGTCCTGTTGGGGGTTTCCTGTGAACAGACGTGGCTACAGTGCATCATAATAGCACTTAGCCATGATAGGACTCAGGCATGGGTTTGTGGGAGCAGATGTAGTGAGGGAGAGAGCATCTCAGAGATCTCTGCCTCCAGTTCCTACTGGTGATTCTCTGTCTAGGGACATGGCACAGGACCAGGTTTGAGCAGAAAGACCAAGTACACTTTTGTCATGCTGAGTTTGAGAGGGTTTTGAGAGAGCAGAGAGATGTCAAGTAGATAGTTGGATAAGTAAGTCTGGAACTCCGTGGAGGGCTCTGGGCTGGAGATACAGATTTCTTTTTTGTTTTTTTTAAGATTTTATTTATTTATTTTACAGAGAGAGAGAGAGACAGTGAGAGAGGGAACACAGCAGGGGGAGTGGGAGAGGGAGAAGCAGGCTTCCCGCTGAGCAGGGAGCCCGATGCGGGACTCGATCCCTGCATGGCTCAGTCATTAAGCGTCTGCCTTCGGCTCAGGTCATGATCCCACGGTCCTGGAGATGCAGATTTCTGAATTAAAGATAGCACCTGTGAGCTTGACAGCTTCCCAATATATAAAGATTTTTCTGATAAGGTGTGTGCGTGTGTATGTGTGTTTGGTGAGTGGGACTTTTTTTTTTTTTTTAAGATTTTATTTATTTATTTGACAGAGAGAGAGAGAGTGAGAGCAGGAACACAAGCAGGGGGAGTGGGAGAGGGAGAAGCAGGCTTCCTGCAGAGCAGGGAGCCTGACGTGGGACTCAATCCCAGGACCCTGGGATCATGACCTGAGCCGAAGGCAGACGCTTAACGACTGAGCCACCCAGGTGCCCTGAGTGGGACTTTTTAATCTCCTATTTTGAAAAGGTATACTAACATTTGGAAATCTATAACTCAGTGAGCCAGTATTTTCTTTTTTCCTTTTTAAAAAAATTTTTTTAAAGATTTTATTTATTTATCTGAGAGACAGAGAGCACCAGCAGAGGGAGAGAGGGAGAAGCAGGCTCTCCACTGAGCAGGGAACCCGACGTGGGGCTCGATCCCAGGAGCAGGACCGAGCTGAAGGCAGACACTTAACCAACTGAGCTACCAGGTGCCCCTCTTTTTCCATTTTTTTAAAAAAAGATTTTATTTAAAGAGAGAGCACTCACACAAGTCGGGGAGGGGCAGAGGGAGAGAACCTCAAGCAGATCCCAAGTGGATCCCAGAGCCCAACCCCGGGCTCGATCCTACAAGCCAAAATCAAGAGTCCCCGTTCAACTGACTGATTCACCCAGGCGCCCCAGTGAGCCAGTATTGTGGGTATAAGATCTGTTCCAAGTGCAAAGGGGTTATTGATAGGGTTTCATATTCCACCCTGCAATTAACCTTTAAGAAACTATCATTTGTTGAGTTTCCTTGTATTATCGAGAATATCCATAATTACTTCTAAAGGATACTAAAATACCCCTCCATTTTCCAACTACATATCTGTGTGAGGCTGGATTGTCTTCATATACTTCCACCAGAATGATGCAAAAGCAGATGTGAGAATCCAGCTCTGTCTTCTAAGTCAGACTTTTAAGAGATTTGCAAAAGTGTAAAACAATGCCACTCTTCCTGCTTTTTTGATTTTGCTTTGTTTTATAAATAGCTGTTTTTCAAGAAAAAGATGTTCTTTATAATAACATGTAATGGAGTTATTATTACTATTTCTGAATGAAATGATAAGCATCACCATCCTCCAAGCGCCTCCACACCTGGCCTCAGGGGCTGTCCCCTGGCTCTTGCATTAGAGCCCCGGTGTCTTTCTTTGCCTCTAGCCTCACCTTTGCCTGTCAATCTTCGTGCTGCTACCAGAGTAATCTGAACATTGGAAAACAGAAACGAGGACCTACAGAGAAAAGCCTGCATTCCGGGTGGGGCCACCAAGCCCTTCCAGGTCCACTCCCTCTCCCTCTGCACCCTAGCCAGGGCGGTGACTCTTCGCCCCTCTCTGAGCTCATCACACACTCGCCAATCTGCCTGAAATGCCTGATTTTCTTGCTGGGGCAGCGCCCTCAAGATAAACTGCCCCTCGCAGCTGAAGTGTAGCACCCTCTGCCCAGCTGGTCCTTCCCACGTCCCACCTTCTGCCGTGTGCACCTGTCATGTGCTGCATCATGGCCGCAGCAGAGACTTTCGTTCAGATTCTCAAGGTCCTTTCAGATCGTCGTCGAATTTGACCAAGCCCTTTCCTTAGCCACTCAGTAACTGAACCCTCCGCCGCGATGCCGAGACAGGTGACAGGTGACAGGACAGGTATTAGCTTTCCCATTTTACATGGGAAGGGAGTGCGGAGAGGAGAAGGGACTGGCCCAAGGTCCCAAGGCTGACATGTGAGCACACAGGACCCAAGGACACGTGCTTGCTCGGGGCATGTTCCTAGTTCCACCTTACAACTCTGAAAAATAATTTTCTTTCCAGCGATGCTCTTCCTCTACTCCTAGGCCTTGTTCTCATTCCACTTTGGTGCCATTTTCACAGTCCCAATGTTGCCCTATACCAGCTTCCTGCAGGTTGCTGATGTCAGACACTGTTAATATTTCCTTGCTGTTTACCAGGGACAGAGATATCCCCAGTGATTTTGAAGCTCTCCCAGCCTCCTCCTTCATCCTGTCATGAGAAAATTCTCCTTCAGCTTTTAGCAAAGGCCTTCTATGCTTCTTCCCCTAGCTGCTGGTCACAGCTGCAGGTTCCACTGTGGCCGGCCCGCCCCCGCCCCCGCCCCCGGAGAGCAGAGAGCGAAGCGTGGTTGGGGGGATTTGAGGCTCAGACTCCTTGTGTGATGGGCCCACAGAACAAAATGTGATTTGAACAAAGCTAAACTACCTCACACCTGATAAAGGGAAGTCCCACAACTATACAACGGCTCTTATAAGGAAGACAGCCTTGAGGGGAAAATGATTATAGCCACTTACTTCTTGGTACCCACCTGCAGGCGATGAAAACTTACAGACAGGCTCGTGCCTGTTGGTGGTTACATACAATTATGCCATTTTTGCAGACTGGCGTGAACACGTAGTCCCTGCGAAGGAGCTCAGACAGGAGACAAACCTCAGGCCCAACTGTCCAAAGGGCTGATGACACTGCACGTGAGACAAAACAACCCAAAATTTATCTGTTCTGAATTCATTTCTCTTAAAAAATCATGTTATCTTGGGGACCTAGCTAAACTTTTTCAGTGTGCTTCTCACTATTTTTGTTATTCTTATCTGATCTCTTAATGCTCATTGGTATGAAATGTTTTGCTCATAAAAATAATTATACTTTACATTTTTTGTACATGTATTATATAGAGGCATTTTTTTTTAGAAAAGAAAAATTAAAAACTGATTTTGAGGGGTGCCTGGGTGGCTCAGTCGGTTAAGCGTCTGCCTTCAGCTCAGATCATGATCCCAGGTCTTGGGATCAAGTCCCGCATCGGCGACTTGTTCAGCAGGGAGTCAGCTTCTCCCCCTGCCTGCCGCTCTCCCTGCTTGTGCTCTCTCTGTCAGATAAATAAATAAAATCTTCTAAAAAGAAAAACCGGATATTGACCTTCAAAATCATCTATCCTTTATGTGAAAATGTGGGTCTTAGTTACATGTTGTGCCAAACAGATTTCTTATCTCTGTTGTTCACCTCAACCTCCCTCTTAGCTCATGGCAGCTTGAAAGCACTGGACTGTCTTGCCCTTCTCCTTGGATGGGGATTTGAGATCAGACACATGCAGTTCTGAACAATGCCTCCGATCATGGGATCTTAGGCAAGGTGTTAAACCTTTTAAAGCTACTATGTCCTCATGTGTACACTAGAAATTTTCCCAACACATAGCTGGCACTCGGGAAATGTTCTCATCCCTTTTCCCTCTTTAGTTATCAAGTTGAATCCTTAAGGCTTCTGGAATCTTGGCAACCACAGTCTTTGTAAGGAGCCAGGGGTCCAGTGCCAGCAGGACCTAAGGGACGGGCAGAGCAGGGAACTGTTACCACGGCCCCTTCTGCTTACAGCAGAAATGACTGAAGGCCCAGGAGCCCAGCACTCGGTGTCCCTGGACACGTTTGGCTGGGGCAGAGAGAAGAGCCCATCCTGACCTCAGCAAGTGGCCCCAGAAAGCAGTAGGCAGAGGAAGAAGGCTGAAGGCACCTCTCTATGGTGGCCAGTGGGTGGAAAACACTAGCGTTAGGTTAAATGATTCTTTCCATGAGGTCCTTCTCCAAGAACCTTAGGCACTGGTCAACATTTAACAAATTATTCGAACTAATAACCTTTCTTAACTCTCCATGGTGACCACTGAACTGTGAGCAGGTGGGATGGACATGCATGGAACACATTATGGGCAAGTTCTGACAATAGGAAGGATGGAGATAAGTTTATTGCGACCCCACAGAGTGGGAGAAGGAAGAGTTCTCAAAGACTGAGGAGACTTTTATTCCTGATACAGTTTGATTGCTAAAGACAGTTTGATTGCTAGGACATCGGGTAGGTCACATTACCTATTTGGATCTCAGTTTTCTCTGTAAAATGAGGTTACACCAGGTGAGGACTCTTCTGGCTCTGTTGTCCATAATTCCAAGCGTCTGCCCTTCTTAAAGGCTGATATGGCCTATCCTTGCTTCACGTGTCCTTCATTATCCAGCTGAGTCAGGGTTTTTTTTTTTTCCTGGTTGAGGATAATTTGGGGGCTTAGGCAAATTCTCAGCAGCTGTCTCACCTCTGGCTGTCCTTCCTACCCAGGGCAGTCTCATCCTTGCCCTATCCTTCACAAATGCCGTGTTGGTTTGAAATCATGAAAGCATTATCAATACCCAGGACTGTGTTGGGTCCTTTCATCAGCAAGCATTCAATGTTTCCTTTTCTACCATTGAAAGGTGTTCTTCAGAGTTCCTATCAAAGCAGGTAGCTTGCTGAAAAACCCCTTCTTAGCCCTTCTCGAATGGCGGTGTCTGAGGTTTTCCTCCAAAGGGGACAGAACTGTAAAATTTCAGAGCAGATAGGGTATGTAAATTTCAACGAGTTCTCAAACTTGAGCAGGCATCAGAATAACCTGGAGTCTCCTTAAAACCCAGCTTGCTGGGCCTCACAGCAGTGTTTGACTTAGTGTATCTAGGGAAGGGCCCAGAAGGCTGCATTTCTAATAAGTTCCCAGATGGTGTTGACGCTGTCATTAACATGACCGCACTTTGGGTCCCCTTAACTAGTCCAGCGCCCTTATTAGCAGACAAGGAGACTATGGCTGGGAATATCGAGCCCAAGAAAAATTAAATCCAACTACTCTCATTCACTACCCAATGGCTTTCAGTCAAAAGCAACTTTTTTCTTTTGGCTGTAGACCAATAGTTTTCAAGCTTTTGATTAAAAAAAAATCACTTAGGGCACCAGTTTAAATACTCCGAGAACGGTTAGATACCGACTCAATATACCTGGGACAGCGGTTCTTCACCTGCTGCACATCAGCATTAGAAATTCTGATGTCGGGGCGCCTGGGTAGCTCAGTCCTTAAGCGTCTGCCTTCGCCTCAGGTCATGATCCCAGGGGCCTGGGATCAAGCCCTGCAGCTGGCTCCCCCTGCTCAGCGGGAAGCCTGCTTCTCCCTCTCCCACTCCCCCTGCTTGTGTTCCCTCTCTCACTGTGTCTCTCTCTGTTAAATAAATAAAATCTTTAAAAAAAAATTCTGATGTCCACAGACCTGTACCCCTGAAATAAATAATACATTATGTTAATTAAAAAAAAAGAAATTCTGGTGTCATTAATCCAGGTGTCGGGATTCTCAAAAGCTCTGCAGATAATTCCATGGGTAGTAAATGGGAGAAGCCTGGGTCTGGAGGAAGTTCTGGGCATCCCAGGTGATTTGGGTACAGCTGGGGCTGATCCAGATTTTGTAGGTAAATGTTTTCCTGGTCTTGCCTCCTGCTTTAGGAACCATAAAGAAGCAGCAGTTGTGCTAGTTTGGGGTTTGAGGAGCGAACGGTAGAAGTGGGCGGCATTGATGGAGAAGATCAGACCAAAGCAAACGTAGGCAGTCTGGGTGGTGTGTGATCTTTTTTTTTTTTCTGTGTATGTCAACATTTATTTTTAAAATATTTATTCTCTTTTATTGAGATATAATTGACATATGACATTATATTTAGTTTCAGGCATACCACATAATGATTCCATATATGTATATATTGCAAAGTGATCCCCACAGTTAAGTCTAATGAACTACCACACAGTTTTTTTCTGACTTGTGATGAGAATTTTTAAGATTGACCCTCTTAGCAAATTACAAATATATCATTAACTATAACATATCATTAACTATAGTCACCATGCTATACATTACATCCCCAGGACTTATTTATTTTATAACTGTAGGTTTATATCTTTTTGACTACTGTCACCTTCCTGGCTCCCTGTAGCTTCCTTCATAATACCAGAGTCAGAAAGAAGCTTACTGCCTGCTTCTGGTGTGTAGAATGAGAGAATGCTTTGACTTTGACTTCTGAGGTGTCTCTTCTAGCTCCAAGACTCATTATGTGACCTGAGCAGTCAATGTCTTCTCCCTAAGCCCATCTATAATTCTTTGTAATATAGGAATATTAATATCTGCCATCTTTACCTTAGAAGGATTTTGCAGGAACACAATTTAAAGCACTGTGGAAACTATAAAGCACTGTAAAAATGAAAGCTATTATTTTATTAATCAGTGACGCATACACGGAAGCTTAAGGTGAAAGAAATATCTCTTGACTAAATCAGACGTGGAAATTCTCTTGGAACTTGTACCTAATTTGTCCTTGCTTCTAGGTACATCTATTCAAATCCAAAACCCAGAACATCTGAGTGTACGATCATGTGAGCATTTTAACAAGATAAGTTTCTTCTCAGATAATGGAAAACAGACCTTTTTAAGGATGTCTGAGAAGAACAACATCCAAGTTTTAAGGAATAAAATCCCAACTAAAAATTTTAGAAGTCTTGTATTTCTTATAGCTTGAAAGGTGGATGAGGAACTTATGGGTTAATAATGCAGTGTGTGTATTTAATGCAGTATGGGTGTTTACAGTTTGGAAGTGTCTTATGGCAAGAGGACCTAGAAATGCTTAGATAAAATACTTTGTCCTAGACAAGTTACCAACTGTCAGTACCCGTTCAGCATCATGAACTCTGACAGCCTGTGTTTTCTGCATAAGAGCCCATAAATTCATCACTCATAATTACATATTTTTCCTGGGGGGAATTTTCCTAGGTAATTTATCAATCGTGAAATATTGAGAAATCCAATAGTAGCTATGAGGCAAGGTAAAAGTGTTTCAGAAAGCGAGTGAAGAGTACCCTCTGGTGGTGTCATAAAGCAACTGACATGCGTCAATGCTCGGTCTTTAATCAGAATTATTAAACTATAGTTCTATAGTCAGACTTTCATCCTAACCATAAGAAATTTTGACGCTTTCAGCGATCCACTGTACAATGGACTACATTAGGACATGCTGCTTATACTGTGTTGTGTTATGTCATGTAGGTTATCTTTTACAGAAGCCCTAGGGAAAATTTTAGTTGGGACAGTGCTCCATTAAGAAATAATTTTTAATTAAAAAGAAGCACTAGAGTTTGTTAATATAGCACTTCCAAATGAGATCTCTTAAATAATTAGATCTCGGCCCACAGTTGGTTATTGCTTGTTTTTTGTTTTGTTTTTGGGTGGGCCTGGGGTTTGCGTTGGAACATTTAGCCATTGTGATGGGGTTCTAATGGAACATGTTGAATCTTTGGCAGGTTTGGGAAATAACCACCTGGGATAATCTGGTGTGATTCTAGATGAATACAGAATATTGGGCCAAATGATATTCCAGGGTCCTTTCCAACCACTCAGTTCTATGTTAAATTTTCCCTAGCAACTGATGTGTCTTCACCAGTTTATAAATGTCATACAGTATTTATACACAAAAAGAAAATGCGGACCGAGGGAAATAGAGTGGGCAGTGACACAGCTCCAGACTGCTTCAACAACAGCCCCTCACATTTCAGCCCCTCCTTTGTAGCTTCCAAATGTTCCACCTTGAGAAAGTTAATTATGGTCATGATTAGATTCTATTGTTTTTAACGGATTGTTTTGGGTGAGTGGCCAAAGCAACTTTAACACAGGACTAGCTAAACTAAAATCTGGACTAGCTAATGAAAATTAATTGTACAGAACTAATTTCACAAAAAAAGGGGGGGGGGGATTTGAAGAGCCGGTGTAGAGAGAACTGTAATGGCCTGAATATGTGACATGATGATCTAAATGAAATAAGCGATAAACAGAACTTGAGATACCTGACATGCTAGCAGTGAGGCCACACTTCTAGAAGAAAACACAGAAAAGCAATAAGAAAGGACCACATATCAATAATACATCTATTTGAACCAATTCAGATGTAAATATGGTTTGATTCTTAAGTTGTCTTTCCTTGTACTCTGCAGCATTGCTGTTATGGTAACACGTACATGTGAGTCCAGTTTTCTTGACAAAAGAGCAAAACTAACCATGTCATTTGGGGTATAAGCAAAAACCCCAAGGTTGGAGTTGGTACTTTAAAGAAATTTTAAAACCGGGGCAGGCAAGTAACTACAGAGGCTAAGCAGCTTAGAAATTAAATAGAAATGGGGGTCCTTGTCCTTCAGAAAATAGCTAGCATCTTCAAGAAACTTTTATTAATCTTAGAAACAAAGTACACACATGTATCTTAGATAGGAAACTTCTTAAAGTAGAATTTTGTTTTGTTTTTAAAGATTTTATTTGAGAGAGAGAGAGAGAGCACGTGCGTGCACAAACACAAGTTGAGGGGGGCTATGGGCAGAGGAAGAGGGAGAAGCAGACTCCTCACTGAGCAGGGAGCCTGACTCGGGGTTCAATCCCAGGACCCTGAATCATGACCTGAGCCGAAGGCAGACACTTAACCAACTGAGCCACCCAGGCACCCCGAAATTTTGTTTTAAGAAACATGCAGCCTCAGAAACATTGACCATTTTCCAGATACCTAAAACCACTTCAGAAAGTGTGTGTGTGTGTGCGCGTGCGCATGCGGGATGGGGGGTGCAGGTGGGGGGATGGATTATAAAGGGTAACATGCTGATTTCTAAATTGAGGATGATTTGAGTAGCAGTAAAAACTTCTAAATTTCAGTTGTTTCTAGAAAGTAAAGCAGACAAGATAACCCATAGTTTTTGAGAGGAAAAAAAAAATTTCATGAAAATAATGAGAAAACAAGAGCAGAATCTATCACAAAATGATAGATTGTGACATAAGCTATTTTTAAATTTAGTAGCCTACCAAGCAAAAGCTTCATATAAAGGTTCTTACAAAAAGCCTATGTGGGGCACCTGGGTGGCTCAGTTGGTTATGCGACTGCCTTCGGCTCAGGTCATGAGCCTGGAGTCCCGGGATCGAGTCCCGCATCTGGCTCCCTGCTCAGCGGGGGGTCTGCTTCTCCCTCTGCCCTCTTCCCTCTCGTGCTCTCTGTCTCTCATTCTCTCTCTCTCAAATAAATAAATAAAATCTTAAAAAAAAAAAAAAAAGCTTATGTAAGAGGTGAAAACGGGGGTAGGTAGTACAAATGTAGCATTCTGTGCATAAGGAAAGCCTAGGATTCTGGGGCTTTCTATTATTCTGCCTGTTCTTTATTACAAAAAAGGAAAAGAAATATTAATTACAGAAGCATCCTGGACTCCCTATATTTCAGTTGTCAGTCTCCTATTATCATTTAAGAACTATAACTTCATTCTTTTCCCTAGTGTAACTCCCTGGAGAGGACAAATGCAGTGAACCATGCTTCTCCAAATCAGCACTTGGGTGCGCCAGCATAAAATGCTTGTGTACTTCTGAAGATTTATAAATGTTCAGATCACCTGAAGCCACAGCTTCTCAATGATGCTCTAGGGAGCTCTATTATCATACCAAAATTATCTTTGTGCCCCTCCCCCCAAATCACTTAGAGTCCTCCAAAATGGCAACCAAAAAAAGTGGTGAGAGGTCCTTTCCCCCATGTTCTTTCATGAAAGTAGTTCCATTCTTAGGCAGTCTTCTAGAACCTTCCATCTCTCTCCCCACTGGATTCCCTCTGCCTTCAAGTGTGTACTTGGTATCCTTAAGAGTAGGTAACGAAGTCATGAGAAGATGCTACTAAGGTATTAAAGCAAAGGGTTGCTTTTCCCTAGTATTACAATCAATCTATCTTGTCTTTCTGCCTTCCTGCCTGTTTTATTGTCAGATTCACTAGGTTTCAAACCCACAATGAGGTATTGGGAAAGATATCCACCTTCAAGGATAAAAGCAAAGAGCAGAAGTCCAACAGGGTTTCTAGCTACCATTTTAGCAAGAAAGTTGGGAGGCAAGACTATAGTAACGTAACAATTTCGTTAAGGAAGCAACTTTATAATAATTGTAATAATTTTAACACTTACAGCTTTTCCATATTATTTCTGCTATGTGGTGAACTTCCCCATTATAAAACAAAACAGTAAACAAAAAAAGCCAGTCAATTTTTTTTCATCTTGAAAAATTCTTAATTCTTACCTTTCCTACTTGCTGAATTGTGATTATTCTCTTCTTCATTCCCATTTCAAAGAAGTGGAATTGAGTGTGTTGATTTTTTTTAAAACCTCTATAATTTGATTTCATCTGTGTTGCTCCATTAAAATTTTTCTGTCCATCAATCTGGATACTTTCTATCGACTTGTCTTCGTTGTTTGTTGCTTTTAACCTGCTGTCATACATGCATCTGTTGAATTCTTATTTTCAGTTACTCTTATTTTTTGGTTCTAAAATTTATATCTTCTCTATTTATTTACCATAGTTATTTTTAAAGTCTTTGTATAATATTTGCACTAGCTGAGTCACCTTTGTTTTGGTGTCTGTTATTTTCCTTGTTTCCAGCCAATTGGTCCTATTTATTTGCATGCTTCATACTTTTTAATTGGATGTTGGACATTGTCGCTGAAAATTTGTAAAGGCTCTGGATAATATCTTCTTCCAAGGAGGGTTGTTTTCTTTTGGTAGGTAGGTAGTAGACCTGCTATCACCTTAGTCCCATCCAGGGTTCATTTTAGGCTTTGTTAGGGCTGGTCTAGTTCAACTTTGCCCTTTTCCTAGTGTCGGATCTGTACTCTTAGGGCATGACTATTATTCCTAGGGTTTAGCCTTTCTGAAATCCAGATACCAAGCCTAGGTGTTTACCAAAGCCCATATAACACCGAGGCTTGAAATTCAATCTCTGTTCTTCCAGCACTGGATGATGAGGAGAGCACCATTCACTCTGTTCGCCTCCCAGCCAGAGACTGGACCAAGGTGAGACAAAGGAGGTGCTTAGAGCAAGGTACCATCCTGAACGTGAACACTTCTTTAAATTTTACACTCTAGGCACCTCTTGCCTCGTAGTTGTGGCCCTGAGCTCATCAGCTGCAGTTTTCTGCTGAGTTTTTTTATTCAATGGCTTGAAAGGAATCTGTATAAAGATTTCAGGGAATCCCTTCTCTGTGACCCCTCCTCTCTGGGATTGGTCTCTCAATTTTCTGTTGTTTTGGCGGTCCTGACTTTGTTTCCCCAGCTCAGGAAGAATGCCACTTCCCTTTGGGGTTTTATCATTCCGTGGTGCCTCAGGGAACTGAAAAGTGCCCTTAGGGGAAAAGCTGGGGGTAAATGGGGTGCTCACCTCCTATGCTTCTCCTTTCTTTTGAAGTTGGTGGCCCCTCAAGTTCCCGGATACATTGGTTGACTTCCAATGTCATTCATAAAGTTTGTTCATAATTTATACCACCAAATTCACCTCTTCACTGGTTGACTGAACATGAACTGCTTAGTCTTGACTCCAGTCTTTTGTTTATGCTGTTTCTTCTGTCTCAGACTCTCTTCCTTCACCATCCAGACCAAGCCCATCCCTCCCGCTCCACCTGAGTCTCATTTCCTCAAACCACACATGCAATTATCAAAGACGTTGTTTTTGAAGAATTTTTACTGATAGGACACAACATTTAATGATGTTAATGGGAAAGTGTAAAGTTCCTAATCCTATTTAATAAACCTAATTTTATTTTAAATCTATATATTAATTTATTGGAGAGAAATTAGAAGAAAATTAAGAAAAAATATTAATGATTATTTCTAGGTGATGGGATTATATATTTTTCAGGTTTCCCATATTTGAAATTGATTAAAAATGTCATTGGTTATTTCCAGGTGATGAGATTATGTACTATTTTAATTTTCTTTCAAGGCTCTCCATATTCTTTACAGTAAAGTACAATGCTACTTATGTAATAAAGATCTCTTTTTAAGTAATAATTATCAGTAAAACATTTATGCAATCACTCTCTCATGAGCATTCATGAGATATTCACATCCTACAATCACTGCTGCGCAAGGTAGAATACTTAATACTACTGAATTGGACATTTAAAAATGGTTAAGATGGTAAATTACGTGTTTCTTACCATAATAAAAAAGAAAAAGCAGCAGGAATCATACTAGACACCACACACACACACACACACACCCAAAGAAAAAGAAAAAGAAAGGAAAAGTGAATCATCCAGGTGTAGAGTGGAAATGAAAATGAGTTTAATTGTCAGACTGGTCAATTTATAGAACACAACAGTTTTATCAAATTGTTTTCATAGTACGCTAATACTGTATACATAGTTTGATAAATCTACATTCACATTTTAGATATTTGGTACTTGTATAACCTGGCTTTGATTGTCCTTTTCAAATACTTTAAAATGATTAGGAAAATACTGTAGGAAAATTCTAAAATGGTTTTTCCAAAAGGGTTTGAACATTTTTGTTTTCAGGCCACTTTTCATGGACTACATGAAGTATGTGTCTTGACTCACATGCTTGCACACTCCATATTAGCTAATGCAGGGTGATTCCTTATGAGGACAGGACTCACCTTTCCTCATTAATATTTAGACTGACTTTATTCACCATCTGTATTGTCTTAAGTTCTGTATTTATAATCACCGATATCTGAAGGTTATGTTCAGATAGGTGTAGATACTGCCTAAATGGCCTTTTAGCTATTCTTTTAATTGAATGATCATACAAATCATGAAAAATCTCGAAAAGTCATCATAAATGCCAACGCTATATGTTTTATTTTTTAATCAAGTAGTTTTTTAAACCTCAAAATATCCATAATTGACAGGATAAGACATTAGGCATGAAATGAGAATATAAAATCCATGGTCTGCAGAAAGGCAAACAGTACTCTAGTCCATCCAGATGACTGTACATGAGTGAAATGCCATTCCGAACATCTACTCCTTTTTTGTCCTTTAAAAACATACAGTTCAAGTGTTTTTTATTTTCACTTGTAAACAACATGAGCCAAAATGGACAATGAGGTAATCTAATTACTACACAGGATAATTTAAAAACACTAGATAAAACACCATATTAAAGACATACAGAAATCAGTGTTCACTTTGGTCTCTAGTATGGTTAGAGTTGTTAATACCAAAAAGCAACACGTACTAATTAAAGCCAGCTTGGTGGTGGGTGCCAGTGGTTGACAGATACTAAGTAATTCAAGAGGTAGTCAACACCAACATTTTCAAGCTGGTAACACAAGTGTTAAGCCACAGATGTATTAAATATTGTAATAGTTTCTCACGGTACAGTACTTTACCATAACTTCGCAGCTTTGTTCCACACATAAAATTTAAGAACGATTCACAGGTCCACCTCTCACTCTAACTGAACAACTATGACACAGATCACACAACCACCACATCTTAAAGAGGCTGCTGACAGCCATGTAAGACAGAACTTGATGCTCTTCACGAGTTGTTCTTTTCTAAAACAAATAAATCTCATTAAGACATCTAGAAAATTAAAGTCAGTGCAGCTGCACTTGTACACACTTTCCCAAATTTTATAACCAAAGGGGAAACAAACATATATATTTTATGATAAACATTTCTTAGAGAAAACAGATAAATTAATTTAAATTAAGACTTAATGAGATTTCCCATGTCCTGTATAATTCATCTTACAGTGAATGTTACAAAGTCTATTAACACTTATGGGCTTCTATTCACAAACTAAATACAACTAGCAGTAACTTGGGGCCACTCTGGTGCAAAATAAAACTGGGCCAGAATATTTTAGAATATTGGCATTAAAACATCCTATGTGTATAGATGGATCGATGTTAATAACATGGTGTTTCTTGATCTTTTCCCCTACATTGCACGCCAAACTTCCAAGTTATAAGCAGGTAAAAATCTTTTAAAATGTTTCAGTTGTAAAAAATACATCCAAAGTCTTCTAGTAAAGACTGGAAATGCAAGTATAAAAAGGTTTCTACTATAATCTGCCATGTAGTAATAAATAGCTCCCAGGGCTAAGAGACTGGTAGCGCATCTTTCTTAGGAATTACATTTGTGTTGACATGGGGGTGAGATCAAGGGGCAACTAATTCACAGACCTCCTGCCCAACCCATTAGTAACCCCCGTAAACTGATGCTTCACACAGACCCTTCTCCTCAGTAGCTAGAAATGGCATTGCACGTTTACTCTATGTTCACTCCTTGGCAAGCCAGCGCTAGTTAGTTATGTGCCTATGGCAATAATGCTGAACTATGCCTGGCCTCAGGGCAGCACAGACACAAAAATGGAGATTGGCATCCTTTATACTTTTGCCCAGCATAAATACACTCATACACCAACCTCTTCTCCTGCTACCCCTTCCTGCCCTTGACCTCTGGGCAAAGCAGCTATTTCCAAGATCGCCTCTGGGTTTTGTTTTGCTTAAGTGGAAGGGTGCCCATAAGTCTTTAAATTAAATACATGATAACTTTAAAAAAATGCTTGGAGACTTTGCTAACTAAGTGAGATGCATCATTATTCACAAGTGTTTGTTAGAAACATATAGTTGTGAATTGCTATCTATAATATAGATTAAAAGGTTCTGTACCAGAGAATTATCAGCCACTGTAAGGCTGGAGCAGCATAAAGGTGTGCTATGCATCAACTATGAGGTAGCCTTTTGCTGTAAACAGAATATTTCACCCATGTAAATGGACATGTGCTCACATCAGTGATATTCACATATGCAAGGAGTTTGGGAATTTTGCTTTAGCGTACTTTTCACGGGAAATAAAAATAGGAAAACTGGTATCTGATATTTGGAAACTTTGATCAAACTCAGAGGTAGTTATGACTAACATCAGTACATAATACTTATATAAAGGTCTAAGTTATTTGGTTTGTTTTGAGTAAGCAGGACTGTAGACTATTCTGTAAAGAAACAACAACAACATTATATGGTATGTTCCCTGAGCAAAGTTCTTTGTCCTGAGTATGTTATGTAATAGTGATAATATTTTTATATAAAAAATAAACCCAGCTTTTAATCATAAGATAGGTTTGGTATGTGCTCTTAGTTCAGTCTGGTAAGATGCTTAAAATGATTTTAAGTTGCACCCATAAGGTCCAGTTATAAAATGCTTTTTTTTTTTTTAACCATGATCTTAGCTCTGAACTTTTTATATGTAAACAGGGAATGTCCAATTCTCAAGTCCATAATTTCCTATGTCTATAAGGTCAAGGAACTTTGGTTTGAATTTTCAAAGTGACTTATTACGTTTTGCATTTTTACCGTTAACCTGCTTATTTTGCCTGCTAAAAATTAAGCAATGCCACTTTGATTTGTCTACATAATTTAAATAAGCTTACAATCCTCACATAAGGCAAGGAAGTACTTCTCTATAGCTATATATCACATTCAATATCGTCAAAGGTAAGCTTTGCATCACAGCACACGGATATTTCAGAATACACCATGGAGAGTCTCACAAACACTGTCCCGGAATTCAAGCTGAGCGGTAAAGGACTGGCGGCCCAGCCCGAGGCATTTCCTCCTGATGTGGGCTTGCTCAAACAGCAGGAACTGTCTAATACCCCCCAAGGCAGGACAAGTTGGGGAGGGAGCAGAAGCTGCCCAGCAGAATAGGTCTCATTTGACTCATGCTCTTCTCTTCTTCTGATTATCTGAGCTTACACCAACAGGCTCATACGAAACCTTGCTTATTGCCAATGTTAAGCATTTTAACTAATTGGTACCTTCTTGGAGATGTTTCAGAAATTTACCCATAACATCTAGAAACCAGGAGGACACCAACTTTTTCTTTAAATGACTGAAACCTAAAGGGACCAATACGAGGACAGGTCCCAGGTTTACTCACATAACTGAGGACCAACCTGAAAAGCATCTCTAACCCCATTACTGAATGTCCAACCTAAATCCACCATGTCGGTTACTTCAGCGTGAGTAATGAAGGGAACCTCCATCAAATTCATCTTAATGTACGAAATTCCTGTCGCTCTCTGGTGGGAGAGGCTGGGCACCTCCGCCGCAGGCCCGTCACTCCAGCTGCCTGCCACCACCGCCACCAAACGCTGCACTTTTCAGTATCCTTCACAGGGCAAACGTATTGGGCAATTATGAACATGCACTTAGTTTTCATTCTCAACCCCAGGATTTTATTCTTACCTGTGCTGTTTTTAGAAGCAAGTCAGATAACTCTCTAGGGGGGAAAATAACAGCCACCAAAAAAATACACCAAACGACTGGAGCTTTCCTCCAAAGTCTTCAGTAGTAAACAAGGAGGCCCCCTGCTCGAAGGGATGGTTTGGACTGACTTCGTCAAGGGAAGCTGCTGTTGCCACAATCCCTTCAAAACTTCACAACATGTACAAGATTATAACGAGCTGGTATCAAAATACCACTCTAAACAGTCAAGAAAACAAGTCACTACGTTTATACATTGCCCTCCCCCTTCATTTTTCTGAACAGGCATCTAATTTACAATCAAAACTTATGAATTAAAAACATGGAAATATCGGCACAGAAATTACACATTCATTGTCTTTTTCTGGAGTTATGTATCCCAGATTCAAAAAAGCTTATAGCAGTCAGAGGCATGTGGAGTTAAGGTACTGCCTTCAACGGGGGTTGGGGTAAGGGGGAAACACCCCATAGGTATCAAGAAAAAGAGGCAGTCCCCAACTTGGGAGAACTGATGACTTAAAACCTTTAGTACCATATGACTGGCAGCTCTGAGATCTGAAGTAGCCTTTGGTTCGCACAAAAGGTAACAGTCGTGTTTTTATTTTTACGTAATGTAAAGGGAGTGGTATTTCAAGAAAAAAAGACTGAAGCCATCTAAAATGCTTCCTCTGGGTTTTCAGTTCTTGGGGACGTCCAATTCCGCGAGGGAGGGCGTGTGCTTGTATCTACAGACACACATACAGAAAGACAAGTGCGCGTTAGGGGTGTGTCTGCGGCGCTATACCGACTCCTCCGACACGCACACACTCAGGCTCTCTCCCTCTCACACATGCACATACAGATACACATAGTATTTCATCCTCTGGATAACATAAAACATGACACCCTGCTCAAAGGTAATTTGCTTAGAGTGATTTGTCTGTTTAAAAAAATTCACAGTTCCTCAACAGTAGTTAAAAATCCCCAGTCAGCTGCGGCTGTGAAACACTGCTCCCCTGTACTTGCATGAGGTAGACTTCCCGACCGGGGAAAGAAAACGATACATTAGGAAGAAGCGTTATGTCTTTTTCCTTTTTTGAACAGAAGGCCCCTTTTTGCTTGGTTCTTCCGGCGCCGCGGAGGACTTCGCCGAGGAAGCTTCTTGAGACGACCTGCCCGGCCACTCTGCGATCTCGAGCCTCGCCTCCTGAGGAAACGGCGGCGACGTGCAGCCGTGCCCTCCGCCCAGCTCTCGAGGAAAGGTCGAAGTGCACGGCGGGGCTTCCGCTTCCTGTCTTCCCTGAGAACTGGCGGGCGGCTGCGCCACAGTCTTATGTGGGCAGTTGGCCACCATGTGCGCGATGCTCTGACAGTAATGGCACTTCTTTGGCTGAGGAGGTAGACTACATTCCTTAGCATGATGATCAAGGCCGCCACAATTGTAGCATCTGCAACAAGAATAATGGAAACGTCTCAGAAGCGGCGAGCGTGTGTCATAAAATGCGTTCTAAATCAAAAAAATATATACAAATTGTCACTGAGATCAGCCTATTTTATTTTTTTAAAACACTTTACTTATTTTTGACCGAGAGAGAGAGAGAGCACAAGCATGGGAAGCAGCAGGCACAGGGAGAGGAAGAAGCAAGCTCCCCGCTGAGCGGGGAGCCCGATGCGGGACTCGATCCAGGGACTCCAGGATCATGACCTGAGCCGAAGGCAGTCGCTTAACCGTCTGAGCCACCCAGGCGCCCTGAGATCAGCCTATTTTAATGTGTCCTCTTAATAAGTATGTAATGCTATCTTTTTTTTTTTTAAAGATTTTATTTATTTGTGGAGAGAGAGCGAGCGAGCACAAGCAGGGGGAGCGGCAGGCAGAAGGAGAAGCAGGCTTCCCGCAGAGCGGGGAGCCTGATGCGGGGCTCGATCCCAGGACCCCGGGATCACGACCTGAGCCGAAGGCAGACACTTAACCGTCTGAGCCACCCAGGCGCCCCGAGATCAGCCTATTTTAATGTGTCCTCTTAATAAGTATGTAATGCTATTTTTTTTTTTAAGATTTTGTGGAGAGAGAGCGAGCGAGCACAAGCAGGGGGAGCGGCAGGCAGAGGGAGAAGCAGGCTCCCTGATGCGGGGCTCGATCCCAGGACCCCGGGATCATGACCTGAGCCGAAGCAGACACTGAACCGACGGAGCCACCCAGGCGCCCCTGTAATGCTATTTTTAATCAAAGTTGCTTCTAAGCCCGTCTTCACCAAAATGCTCTAACAAAGTGATAAAGCTAGCTGTGCTAAACACAACAGTAAATGAAAAACAAGAGTACTAGTCTAGTACGAAACACTAGTCACTTCCATATAGAAATGACTTTTTTTTTTCATACTTGACAGGTTCTTTTAAGAGAACAGTGTAGTCCACTAGAGGGCAGCCGGTGTCCAACAAAAAACAACCAGCTAGCTTTAAAAAGAAGTCAGTTAAAAAATAAAGCTGTTGACACATAGTAGGCACTGGCAATGCACTTCGCAATTAAGAAAATTGTAGACCAAATTAAATTTCATTTCTTTAACATCTCTTTGCGTGTTATGTTGACTGTGGAAACCAGTTGAACTGGAAAATTTTTTTCCTTTGTACAAATTAAGTAATGAAGTGCAATTTGATATATAAGAAGTCAGATGTCTATGGTGAGTGATATCTGGCAAATTACCAAGTAATTTTAGAGCAATACAGTAAGTATCTGAATCAGAAGAAACTATAAAAAGCTTCTAAATACTTAGATTGGGTTAATAAAGGTAGCATCAAGTTCAATGATGGGAAGAATTTACTTTCTTTTCCCTCTGTAAGAAATTAGTTCTCCTTTCGGGTAAATTCTTCTAAATTGAAATAAACATAAATCTACCCTTAATATTTGAATACACACTGGGGGCTGGCTTTGTAGGAGATGTCTGAAAATCTTAATTTCTAAAAGCTGAACAAGTAAATTATTTGGGAATGATGTATTTGCTCAATTTCAGTCAGATTTTCTTTGAAAATTTTACATTCAAAACAAGTGGAGAAAATAATATTGTATATACTTACAAAGGTTTTTAATCTACTTGTTGAGTACAGAATTTGCTTGTTTTGTCTCCAAATGAAATGTTTTAAGAGCTATTTCAAATTTATTTTAAAATAAATTTATGACTCCATAATTCTTAATATGAAACTCAGACGATAGGTCACAACATTTTTTAAAAAGATAGCAAATAAGTGGTAACAGTGAGCATCAACTTAAGACTATAATGACAGTCTACGGCCATATCACCCGAACGCGCCCGATCTCGTCTGATCTCGGAAACTAAGCAGGGTCGGGCCTGGTTAGTACTTGGATGGGAAGACTATAATGACAAAAAATAATTATAATTAATTAATTTGTGTGTGTGTGTGTGTGTGTGTGTGTGTGTGTGAAAGAGAGAGAGAGGGAGAGAGAGAATAGCAAGCTTAACAACTTATACTACCATATATTTTAAAGACAAACGACTAAGCTACTACTAACCTACTGAGCAGTGTATGTAGGATAATCAGTATTCTATTTTCTGGGTTAAGGTATGAAGAGTGTTTTGTTGTTGTGTTGTGTTTTGTTTTGTTTTTACCTGGCAGAAACTAGGGTAAATATGGCCTATTTCTTAAGTTACCAATATTACCTTACAGATTTTAGAATTAAATGGATTCACAAAATGGGCTTTTATTCTTTGCAATAATTAACAAGTATTTATCCCAGGGAAAAGGAATGCATCATATTTTCAAAAATTTAAGGGAAGAACAAAGAAACCACTTTTTCTGATTATTTATTGTGCAATTACATACCTTAATACAATAAATTAATGAAATAATATTACAATCCAGATTCAATACTGTTTCAGCCATGTGTTCTAAGAGATAATGCAAAATTAAAGAACAATACAAATTACCAACGAATGATTGAAATTCGGGTCCCCCAAATAACACACTCAAAAATGGCATCTTTGAAAAATATAACCATATTACTTATCATAATATTTTCCCACATAGTTCTCTTCTACAATGGATTAAGTGAATTCTTAAATTAAATTTGCACATCTATAAAATATCTCCTTTTGAATTAAATTCACTTCCTTGAGGATAACATCCACTCAGGAGCTCATTGTCGAAGAGGAGAAAATAGGTTAAAGCCTACAGTAATAGAACAAGCTCTCCTGCGGACACATCAATTTCATCCGTCACTGTGGTATGCGCTGTGTTATCCAATTCAGGGATCCATTTTGCCCACTCATTTACCACGGGCCTCATGTCAGGATTCCACTTTTACAAATGGGGTCTTCCATCATATTCTGTACGTGCACTTACCATTACATTTGGGTTTTAAATGTTATTTTTAAGGATACTGTATAATTTGTTTCCTTGCATTTTGATCTACTCCTTTAATTCACTCTCCTAGCTTTTCAGATATGTGCTATCATTAGGCCAGACTGTCTTCCACACTGAAAAGATTTGCATTCAGTGGATATGTGCTTAGTCTTAAAAGGGGAGGAGTGGTATTTATTCTCCTCTTCTATTTAATCATTCAGTGTCAATCACGCTTACTAAGAGTGCAGATCACACCCCATTATGAAACCCTGTCCTTCCCCAGGGACTGACACCAAAATGGAAATGCTAAGCTACCTTTCAGCCCACAAATGATACCACACCACACACTCCGTACAAGCTCTATGTGGTACTTGTCTCCTTTGTTCAGTGTCCACACCTCTCCCAATCAGCTAGCTTTTGTTAGTTTGAATGAATTTTACATTTGATGTGAGCATAAAAATGGCATGTGTGCCCTTGTATAGTTACATGCTTAAGAAATATAAGGACCCAGACTCACAGGCAAAAGACTACACATGAAAAAAACCATAATCATACTTCATTATACATTCCTATAGCCAACCATAAAAAGTAAAATCGTTCATGGTATGTATTTTATAAAATGATGAACCAATGGCACAAAGGATGTTTTCTCACCTATTAAAGTAAAATAAAAATGTTCAGATTAGTCTCAGAATTTTATCAAGTTCTTTGTAAGATTATAAATACTTTAGTTCTAATGAATTAGCACATTCTACAGATATTACTTATTTAAGATGCTTTTGAAGATGGAAAATAATTAAATTGGAGCCAATTTTTTAAAAGATTATTAAAATAAGATGAACATTTTTAAATGAAATGAGAATGCCAACAATACATATAGTAGGATAGAAGCACCTAAAATGGCAAAATAAATAAAAGCAAATCCTAAATTTAGGGCTTTAGAACTATGTAATTATGTAATGAAATAAGTAATTAGGGGGTCTTAATAAACTAAGCCCAAACAACGACATTAGTTAAGAAGTTAAACATATACGAAGTTCTGAGGATTCCAAAACAAAAATGAAAATTCTCATTCTGAAATCAGATTTTAGATCTGCTGTGACCCTTCTAAAAATTCTCATTTTTGAGGTCCAAGTCGTAGAATAACCAAATTATATTTTCAAATGATAGTAGTAACAATGGTTAGGACTGAGCTCAATTGAAAACCACTAGATTAGAATATGGACGTTAATTTTTTAATGATACCTGAATGATTTAGATGAAAGAATTAATCAATTGTATGTTCCACCTGGATCCCAAAAGTGATAATAAGTTGGGGAGAGGGGTGGTACTTCACGGAGAGCCAGCTTTGCCTGTCTAAAAGTGTAACGGAAAAAATAGAAGTTAGGTATTTGAAAGTGTTAACGTCTTAAGAATTTATATGGAAAATTAAATCTACATTCTGGGGAGGTTGAAGGCACATTAAGGATAAGTGTACAGAGATCTGTAAGCTTCTCTAGAACAAATACTGAGACAACAGTGAATCAAGTATTATCAAGTATCAAAGTATGTAGTACCTAGAAAATAGGAAAAAGAAGTGCAAGCTATGGGCAGGAAGAAGGGGTGAAAACAGAAAAGAGGACATAAAAATCCATGGAAAAGAAAGATGTGAAAAACAATCAAGTTTCCAAATGGGAGAACAGAAAAGTCAAAGATTGGAAAGAATTCCAGAAACCAATTTGGAGAAAGGATAACTGACTCTTTGAAGAGATTGTTTATTAATCCTGATACAGTCCAACTAAAATCCAGAAATGATACTAATGACATTCAAGTCTATAGCTTTTTATTTTATTTTTAAAGATTTATTTATTTATTTTAGAGAGATAGTGTGAGTAGGGAGAGGGGCAGAGGAAGAGAGAGAGAGAATCCTCAAGCAGACTCCCTGCTAAGTGCAGAGCCCCAAGGGGGGCTCGATCTCATAACCCTGAAATCATGACCTGAGCCAAAACCAAGAGTCAGACGCTTAACCGACTGAGTCACCCAGGAGCCCCAGTATAGTTTTCGATTTTAGTATGTCTGACGCTGGTTATCTAATCCAATCGTCTGCCAATCAATCCAACACCTGGGAGTGTCAGATGCCAGTGTGGGAGTGGGAGGTAGGTGAATGGCAGAAATGCCGTCAAAGAACCCAAGAAAGCTAAAGAAAAGGAACAGATCCAGAGTAGCTTTCGATGAGAGCAATCTCCCACCCCGTACCTCCTGAGGGTCATAGATTCTTCCAGAAGGCCCCATTTTGTTTTGATAGCGCCCACACATTCTAAATTTACACCTGGGTATAGTTTATTCACTTCACAGGATCTGCCCCAACATACCAAGAGGAGAGTTAGAAAACTTGGATGAATCACAGAGTTGGAAAAGCCTTTTAATAGTGCACACATTTTCAGATCTCTATCAAAGCAACCTATTCTTGATATGGATCTGTTTCTTGTATTTCACTCTTCTTAAATCGACTCTTAGGTCTGTAAGCCAATTCAGCAATAAAACGTTTTAGTAAGGTTAATGTTTATATATTTTTCTTAAGTACACTGGTAAAAACATTGAGTTTTTAAAAATACTGGCTAGCAGTGATTTATGATTTTAAAAATGTTTCTTATGGAACAAATATATATTTAACACCAAAAAAAAAAGTATTTGTATCTTTTGAAATACAGAAGCCAGTATCCCCCTAAATTACCTTAATTCATGTGAAAAATAAAATGAGCTATACAGAGTAGGGCTGAACATGCTGTTAACAGATTTAAAATAATAATAGAAATAATAAGAGGTTTAATTCATAAAAAGCTTATTATGTTCCAGACACTGCGCAGAAGGTTTCTAATGTGTTACATAATTTAATCCTCCCCCAAGCCCTATAAAGTAGGTACTACAACATCTCCTTTGTGTTGATGAAGAAACTAAAACTTGAGTTTACAAAGAAGGAAATTTTAACTGAAAATAATAAATTTTCTTTGCATTTTCATTATATGAAAAATTATACCCAACAATATTGATGTAAATTTTATTACATGTTAAGTCTAAAAAATTGAGTCCTGAATTTAAAACAGCAACACACACACACACAAACATAGATTTGAAATAGATTATTTCCCGTGATTTGGCTTACTGCTCTATCACTATGATAGGGGGATATGAGTGTCTCTCATTGAATGATCCCATTTATACAATGAAGGTTGGAACTAATTTAGTCCAGAGTTTTCAATGCCAATGCCCAGTTTTATTTCTACTCCTCTTGTACTTCATAGGTTGAAAATTTTTGTCTAAAAAATTAGTAAATAATTTTTCCATTTTCCTTAATCATATATGTTTAAAGACTGTAAGTCAGAACTTCAGGATGACATGTTATATTCAGAGCTATCAAACCAACTCAATAAAATTCCAGTCAAAATAAAGAACCCTGACATTTTAGTTAGCCCATGAAGTTGTATTATAATGTGAATGATTTATTTAGGCCTTGAAATAAATACTACAATGAGATTCTACTGGTTGGAGTGAATGTAAATTGAGACAGCCTCTTTTGGAGGGCAATTTGACAGCGTTATTTCAAAATAGTACATACCCTCTCACCCAATAACGCCAACTCTAAAAATTTGCCTATAGAAATATTCTACTATATTAGAAACGTATTCTAATATAGTGTTGCCCATATTGGTAAAAAATAGAAAAATTAAATGATAATAGTAATACTAACAATAATAATAAATGCTTATAATCAAAACCGGGTGGTCTGCTATAGTCGATGCTCTTTACCATTGAGCTACAAACATATGAAAATGGAAAGAAAATTAGAGCCCACATATATTGAGAAACACTGCAGATATTAAAAGAAATGAAGTAAAAGAATATTTTTTTAAATGAGGTAGATCCGTATGTATTCAAATGGAAAGATCTCCAAGAAATATTTAGCAAAAAAAAAAAAAAAGCAAACCACAGGATAACACATAAATATAGTATACTACTACTTATGTTTCAAAAACACTATATGGTTATAGGTAATTGTATGCATTTTTTCAAATGCATGGATAAAACACTGGAAGGATAAACAGTAAATTAACAGGGGTTACATCTGAGGAGAAGAGAGATGTAATATGAAGGAGGACTTTCATGCTTACTCCCTAATTTTTGTAGTTTCTTTTTTATTTCTTTATTTATTTTTTAGAGAGAAAGGGAGTGTGAGTGGTGGGGAGGGGCAGAGGGAGAGAGGGAGAGAGAATCTTAAACAGGTTCCACGCCCAGTGGGGAGCCTGACCTGGAGCTGGAACTCACAACCCTGAGATCATGATGTGAGCCCATAGCAAAAGTCTGACGCTTAACTGACTGAGCCACCCAGGCGCCCTGAGTTTCTTTTTTATTTATTTATTTATTTTTAAGACTTTATTTATTTGACAGAGAGAGACACAGCGAGAGCGGGAACACAAGCAGGGGGAGTGCGAGAGGGAGAAGCAGGCTTCCCGCGGAGCAGGGAGCCCAATGCGGGGCTCGATCCCAAGACCCTGGGATCATGACCTGAGCTGAAGGCAGACGCTTAACCGACTGAGCCACCCAGGCGCATCCCCGAGTTTTTTTAAATAACAAGAAAGAATTATATGCTGTTTGTGTAATTAGAAAAAGAGCAATTATATAGCTCCATAGCTCCACCTCCATTTTGTAATTCCATCATTATTACTGTTCGTCACTGGACAGTGAACGTGTATACCAGCAGTTCTAGAAGCATCTTGGAAGCTTTTAAAAAAAATACTTACCACACCTAGATGCTACTCCACACCGATTAAATTAGAATCTCTGAGGTTGGAGGCCCAGGCCTCAATACTTTTTGAAAGCTTCCCAGGTGAGAGTGAGCCGCTTCTTGAGAACTGCAGCTGTATGCAAACCCGAGTTAGCACTGACAACCTTACCAAGAGATCACTCATAATCCCAGCCATAAGGAATGTGGTTCAAAACAGAATAAATCTCTCCAAACACTGTTTCAACAGGTCACTGATGCCTCAGAAAGGAGAAAGGAAGGAAAGGAAGGAAGAAAAAAGTGTGTACGTATCTTATTTCCTTACTGGGAACGAAAAAGGATTCCCTAAAATTTCAGGTTGTGAGAGCACAAAAGCCCATCACCTTTTACCATCACTGATCCTTGCTAACTGAGGAAGCAAACCAGTGCAAAAAACTAGAGTTTAGCTTTAGGCGTAGTTTCTCTGCTTCTGAGACCATCATTCAATTCTGAGTTCATCAATCAAGGATGGGTTCAATGTGTAGGAACCCATGTCATCAAAATGGGTGATAATTTACAGCTCTTAATCAATTGCTACTTTCTCTTAACTTCACCATCATTACCAATTAACATTTATTGATTTCCCATAATAACTCAAGTATCCATCTTCTGTTGTTTGCATCTAAAATAATCCTCAAAAACATATAAACTTTAGTATAGATAGACTCCTACAAACATTTCTAATGACCAAGTTCTGTTGGCTATTACATAAAAATTACTTCCTTATGAATATAAATATAATACCAAGATCTCTGCTTTTTATAAAAATCTATTAGCCATGGCATTTAAAAAAAACTCAAATATTTAAGCTGCATTTCACCTGAAAGAGTGCTATTGATAAAGTATTTCTCACTCTGTCTTCTACACTTAGAGAAAAAGAAAGTACAGGATAAATGATTGAAAGAAAACTGGCTTAGTTAGACCATCTTAGGGATAGGTTTTCAGTATTTTTTTTTAAAGCAAAATTTAGTCAGTATAATTGCCATTCAGCTCTTTCTGGTGCATAATAAATGGGAGCTGTCTGGAGGGCTCTGTATTGTCTAGTGCTAGTCAGAGTAAGGGTCAGTCTATTGTTGGCATAGAACTAATTCTAAATTCTAAAATTGCTGGCAGTGGAGGGGCGCCAGGCTGGCTCAGTCAGAAGAGCATGTGACTCTTGATCTTGAGGTTGTGAGTTCGAGCCCCAAGTTGGGAGTAGGAATTACAAAAAAGTAGAGTACAAAAAAATAAATAAACTTAAAAAACTGTTGGCAGTGGAAATAAATACTTTAGGTCTCCTCCAAACTTCAGTTTTCAGACCATTTAACTAAACTGATCTGGGGTATGCACTGAGTTCAGAGGGTATTTTTTTACCTACCAACTATTGTTCTATCCTTTTTTATCATGTCTATTAGTGAATTCAACTGCTTCTAATTCCCATGTAATCATTTTCATAAATTGAAATAAAAAAAACACTTAAGAATATCTACTATGTGCAGGGAGAAAATTATCTGAGAAATAATATAAAAAGAAAATCCATACCAAAGGATGTTAAGTTTCCAGAATGAAAAGGAGATCAATTTCCCAGGGCAACCGATTAATTAAAAAAAAAAAAAATCAACATAAGAAATATTTTATTTATATTTCAGAGCACTAGTAATAAGATTACAAAAATTTTTCAGAAAAAGAAAATTATATCAACAGTAATGAACATTCAATGATCTTCAGATGTCTCAAGACTAATACTGGAAACAAGAAGAAAATTAAAAAGTGCCCTTAGCATTTTGGGGGAAATCATTTCCAACATAGAAAAAAATATACTGTAAATACAACTTTGCACTAAGATAGTAATGGAATGTAGGTAAATAGTGAGCTGAATGGTAAGATTTATATATTTACATATTTTACATTGTTTAATGTCTTCTGACTGCTTTCTGAACCATCTTATGTTTATTAGTTTTGGGACATTCTCTCTGATAAATGCCATGGTCTATCATCTGTATCGTAATGCCAGCCAAAAATGCACCAAAGCATCTTGAAAACCAGCTAAAATATAGTAATAGCTCTATTTGCAAACCTTTCATCATCTTATGAAAACAAAACGGTATGATGGAAAATGTGGGGGGCAGGCATGTGATGAATGGCAGCGCAGGGTCTCAAGCCAAAGCAGGGATGGAACACATAGCAGGTTTAAAAGAGAAGAGGACACGGAAGGGGAGAGAAATCACTGGAGAAATGGGGACAAAGGGAGCCTTTTGCATGTAAGGGCACTTCATTCAGGTATAATTATAAGCCAGACATTTTGGTATTTCATTCCATTATGGCTAGAAGTACTTGGTGGATTTTGTGGCAATCCCACAGAACAATAATCATTTGTTCAGAGTCTGCTACTTTGTAGCATAGCTTGAGAAGGAGCATAATAATGAATTCTAGGTCATAAGTTAAATCTGTATTTGAGATACAAATGGTATCTCTCTTGTAGGTAACAAACAGCATTCCAGACAGGTAATCTGTTCTGGCTAATGGAAAAGTTGAAAAACAAGGAGAAAGATGTACTTAAACACAGATAACTTAATGCTTTCCAATGTCTTAGAAGTAAAAGCAGTTTGTTATGAAATTGGACCCAATCTCACAGGCTGGACATTCTGTCAACACTGCTTTTATGATCCAACACAACTAAGGAGGGGTGTCCAGCTCAGGATGTCTTTCTCTCTCTCTCATACACGCATGCACATGCACACACACATGCGTGCCATAAGCAATCCTATAGCGGAGGCGTGTAACCATCCAAACTGTGGATTTAAATGTATCCTTGTTGGAACCAAGTTCAGTTTATCTACCATATTTGGTCACAGTGACTTTTAGGTAAGAGAGTATTTTTAGCTTACTCCTGGTCTCAAATACAAAGGAAAGGAAAAACATTCAATATTTAACTAGAAATGGTTAAAATTGGGTGTCTGCTTAGATGGGAGAATCAAATTATAATATGCAACCTGAAAATGTTGGTTCATTTATCTATTATAGCAGTCTTGCTGAAAATTTAAAACCCCCAGGGCTGCTTGCTTTTCACTAGACCATTTCACACTGCCAGCGTCAGAGGTGTGACATCAGTCGTAAATAAGCATTGGTTCAGCCGGAAGAAATACAATTCCACTACTGCTTTTGTGTCAACTTTTATAAATGTTTTTTTTCCTTGGTCATCATACGATTTCTTTCTCTGGCTCTATAAACCAGCCCTATTTTTATGTTATTTTACAAGTCATTCTTAAGTGATACCTTTCTCTTTAGGTGTACACTGAATTTTTTTTTTTTTAACTATTAAAGCACAAGCAATCTTCAAAGACTAGTTTCATCATGATTATTTGATGTGTGAAGCAATAATTTGTCATCTAGACAAATGGATGTAAACGTCAAAACAATACATGAAAGAATTTAAATATACAATAAAAACACCTTAGGTAAATAAACAAAGACTACAGAATAAAAGTGACTGGCTCATATTTTATCACACCTTGCTATTAAAACAGAGAAGGAAGAGACAGCATGTACAGAGATCAAGAATCAATTTCACTGGCATGACTGATGACCCGCACAGGAGAAGGTTAGATAATAGTTCCAGATTTATGCTGGTTGTTTGCAAGCTGGAGGCAACAAGAGGGCTAGATGAGAAGATTTTAGGCAAGTGAGTCATTATTTAGCCAAATGGGTTATTGAAAGCTTTGACATTTCTATGACTAAGCTACTTTTGGTGCAAGTGTCAATATTGGTAGTATTTGAGTTTCTATGAAGATAGAGGGTTTAAACACCTTCCAATTGTTGTATTACTAAATTAATATAACACTGAATTACTGCCATATTACTGAATTAGTAAGAAGTATGTGTAAACTTTGCATTTTTACAGTGTTTATATGAATAGCATTAAATGTATCTGTAGAGGGCTTGTTCTAGAGTATGTTGCTTGGTACCATCTATTCAAAATGTACCCTCAGGATGAATTCATGTGCAGGAGGCAAAAGAAGACCGTGCCAAACCATCCCCATCTCTACGGCTACTCAGGAATCAGGAGTTAAAACTATTCTGCTGAAATCACCAATGAAAGGCTTCTAAGGATCAATAAGTTTGATCTCCTGTTCCAGCACCAGCTAGTGCTGAGGAAAATGATGAAGTACAGATAAGAAGTAAATGACCTCTGTCCACTACCCCTCTAGCTCAACTGGTCTTTATGTTGACTGACTATCTGTTGTCTTTTGCCAAGAATCAGCAGTTCTTAAATTGTTCATCATGTAGGTAGGTAGGTGAAAACTGAATGCAGAAAATTGCAACTGTCTAGATAACCTCCATAAACGGTGATATTATGTCTTCTCTGTATAAGTCTGATCTGGAAAATTAAAGCATAAGGTATTGTACGGTACTCTTGGCTTCATGGCTACTTCTTTTTTTCTCCTCCTTACTGGTTGCAGCTGCTCTTCATGTTATCAAGCTGTTTATATGAATAAAGCCTGATGGTCAAGCTGCTAAGGCATCCCTGCAGATCTTTCCTCTGCTCACTGATCCCGTAAGGAATCTTGTTTCCCTGTTTGAACATTTTAAAGCTGTGACCCTGTGGGCACATGGCCACAGTTATAGAAGAAATGGCTGTCAAGCCAAGGATGGAAGTAAAAACTGAAGGTAGGCCTGAGAAGAGCAGACAGGTCCTCATCAGAGCCAGGATTGTTTACACATGTCCAAATACTCTTAATAAGTGTTAACATTAGGGCTAGATTCTACACATTAACAGATTTGTTTGTGCATACTCTAGAAGCCAGAAAGTGGCTTGTCTTGAAGATAAGCTCTTGAGTGTCTGAGCAATGGAATTTTCATCTCCTCTGGTCATCCTTTGAATTTGGCTGGTAGAGGTTTATATGAAGAATTTGGTTAATTCCTTTCGTGAGCAAAAGAAACAAAGCCACTGAATAATTTTTTGATGTTTTTCTAACAAAAAAATCTTGAAAAGTATGGCAGATGTAGTGAAAGGAGGTAAATTTGTTTGCATAATACTTGGTCTTTTTACTTTAAAAATGTACATACTTCAGAAAAGTAAAAATTTAAAAATATAACTGCAAATGGCAAAATGCTATTTATTTATCACACTGAATGTGAAGTTCTCTTTAGAAGGTTTAATTTTGTAACTTAATTGAATACAGCACATGTATAGGGAAAAAGCTCTGCTTCAGTGGAAAACTGCATTTGTCTAGATCTCAAGCTCACGCTTATGGATTACCTGATTCTGATTTAGGAGAGTAATTTTACAGCTCTTTAAATTGCCAATAACTGATAGTAATGCAAAGTTATTCTTGCCCATACAGAGGCAAATTCTGTCCTGTCAGGTTCAACTGACTTCCCTTTACCACCCTGAAAGAAGCATGTTTTGCAACTATTGGATATTAATTACAATATTCCTGATCTACAACTGTGTTTGTTCTTTGGATCGTCCTTTGAACAGGTTATTAGAGCTGCCTGTTTTCCTCATTTAATTGAATTAAATAAAATCTTTAATACTTGCTCATTTTGTATCTGTATCAGAGTCAAGATGTTACCGTTTTTGAAAATTATCCTTTAATTCTCATACAGTAAATATCCAACCATAGAAGCCACTATGTCATTATGACATCATTAGGATCTTGCTCTTTAAGTACCTAGAATCTAGAATAGAAATAAAATAAATGCAGAACTAACTTTAATCCCCAGGATTATTGAGCCCAGTATTAGTTTCTGTGTTTATTCTCAGTGATCTTATTTTTCCTATACCTTGAAACATTTTGCTCTTTCATAATCCTGGGAATTACTTCCAACTTCACTAAAACGGACCTTAAAATAATACAAAAATTTAAATTTTTCCAAAGAAGACATGTAAATGGCCAACAGGTACCTGAAAAAGTGCTCAACATTGCTAATTATCAGGGAAATGCAAATCAAGACCACAGTGAGATATCACCACATACCTGTTAGAATGGCTGTATCAAAAAGACAAGGGATAGCAAGTATCAGCAAGGATGTGGAAAAAAGTAAATCCTTGTGCACTGCTGGTGGGATTGTAAATGGTAGAGCCACTGTGTAAAACAGTATGGAGGCTCCTCAAAAAATTAAAAATAGAAATACCATATGATAAAGCAATTCCACTTCTGGGCATATACCCAACTGAAATGAAATCACTATCTCAAAGAGATATCTGCACCCCCATGTTCCTTGAAGCATTATTCACAATAGCCAAGACACAGGAATGACCTAAAAGTCCACTGATGAATGAATGGTAAAGAAAATGTGGTATACATACACATAATGAAATATTATTCAGCCATAAAAATGGAAATCCTGCCATTTGTGACTACATAGATGGATCTTAAGGCATTATGCTGAATGAAATAAGTCAGACGCAGAAAGACAAATACTGTATCATCTTACATATATGGAATCTAAAAAAAAGTCAAAGTCATAGAAACAGAGAATAGAAAAGTGGTTGATGGGCTTGGGGGGAGGGAGAAGTGGGGAGAGGTTGGTAAAAGTATACAAATTTTTACCTATAAGATGAATAAGGTTCTGAGGATCTCATGTATAACATGGTGACTGTAGTTGAGAACACTGTATTGTATAACTGAAATTTCCTAAGAGAGTAGAACTTAAATCTTCTTGCCGCCACCAAAAAAGAAAGATAAATATGTGAAGTGACAAATGTGTTAGTTAACTAGATAGGTGGAATCATTTCACAAGGTACACATATATCATGTCATCACAAGTACACCATAAATATTTTACAATTTTATCTGTCAATTAGACTACAATAAAGCTGGGGTGGGAGAAGAAAGAATGTATCTTTGGCTCTACTTTTTAGCTCTAATACATACTTTCTACCTCGCTTGTAAGATGGTGCTAGGATTGAATTCTCTCGATTCTCTCCCAACTATGATCTTGGTATCACTCTACCCTTGTAATGAGGAACTCAGCCTGGTTTTATAACTTTCTCCAAGAAACATTCACCAGCCCAGTAGTGGGCAGGGCAATGCGAGGCAGAAGAGACCCAAATTTATCTAGAGTTGCCGTGGGCAAGGTGGATGTTGGGAAAAGACAGGAGTGTGAGGGGGAGTTAGTTCACTCATAAAAGCATTATTGAAATGAGCAGTCCAAGCTGAGAGGAGAGGCAACTGAGACCAGAAGGAACTCAGACGATGAAAAAAAGGGAGAGAGGATCTCCAATACCTACACTCAACAGCTCAATCTTTTCTACTTTCATAACCCTAATATCAGTAACACTATATGTTCATTTGGAGTCAAGATTATCTAAATCATCACTCAACTGCCTCATGCAATCCTGGAGTCCAAAATTGTTGGCAAAGAACTTAATCAGTTTAACTGATTCTACACTGCCTCCATAATATTCTATTAATTATATAATTAAATAATTTTCTGATAACTGGGAAATAACCATGTTGAACATAAGGTTTTCACTGAAAAAAAATTTTTTAATAATGTAATCATCCAGAAGGGTGATAAAATAGTGAAATAAATCATCACTATTTCATCATCCTTCAGCTTTCTTATTGCATTGCCCAAACTCAGGAGACAGAATTTTTGTAGTCTTTTTCTTTTTAACCTTTCATTAAACACCACTGAGAATTCAGAAATTTTCATTTCCTGTCCATAATGGCAAAGAGAAGAAAACTGACAGAAGATGTTTTGCAATTGTTAGACAAGTAAGAACACAAATACAAAACGAATAGACAGCAGTACTCCAGACTAATGATGATGGTAAAACTAACTCTATAAACTAAATCTCAGATTATGAGTCGTTATACAAGATAATATCCTAAATATATTTTCTCAAATTGAAAAATAGATGAGTGAACATGTTTCTATGGACAACAATGAAATTTGTTATCCAGTTATTCATTCTACAGGGAGGAGGATGTCATAATGCAATATTTTTTTGACCAGAAATTTTTGCAAAAAAGACATGTATTCTTTCACCTTTTGTGAAATTTGTTCTAGGAAATTTACTTGCTATGGTTAAGAAGTGGGCAGATGCTGAAGGTACTACTGAAAGGAGATAAACAGCATAGAAATGAAAAAGTTAATTGAATTGATCATTCTAATCAATATTATAAAGGTATTTTGCTATTACAGACTGAAGAAATCAACCATCCTATATTCAACAAAACTATGAGCCATGAAACTTTTCAAAGCACTGCATTTTGTGGATAGAAGTATAAGAACCAGAGGAAATAAAAAGCTGTAATCTCTTAGAAATATATTTGAAATCTTGATCAGTATTTATAAGATGAGTATGTTCCAGGCCATCCATGAGTGATTACTTGCATTTAAAGGATATTGCCCATTTTGGACACATGTATCTTCACACCAGAAAAATATGAAATAAAGTTTTCTTGGTTACATTTAAATTCTTACTAATTTCCAATATAGCTATTTTTCACAACATCCCTTTATTTTTATATCTGTAAATTATTTGTAAAATGACTTTCAAAATGTGTTTTAAAAAGGGTTCCTTGGGGCGCCTGGGTGGCTCAGTTGGTTAAGTAACTGCCTTCAGCTCAGGTCATGATCCTGGAGTCCCGGGATCGAGTCCCACATCGGGCTCCCTGCTCAGCAGGGAGTCTGCTTCTCCCTCTGACCCTCCTCCCTCTCATGCTCTCTCTCTCTCATTCTCTCTCTCGCAAATAAATAAAATCTTAAAAAAAAAAAAATGGTTCCTTGGATTCAGATGGTAAATGGTAATGACTATTCTTCCTGGTGTACTGCTAGTTAATAACATATAGAATTTGATAAATGGTGTAAAAGAAAGTGTTGCACCTTTTCAAGAGAAGACATAATCACAGTCATTGTGAACAGGAATGATTTTGTAAAGGAGATGGCCTGGCTACAACAAGCTAGTAAAATTCATCAAAAATCTGTGAGGTTTGGGGTGCCTGGGTGGCTCAGCCAGTTAAGTGTCTGACTCTTGATTTCAGCTCAGGTCATGATCTCAGGGTTGTGAGGATGGAGCCCTGTGTTGGGCTCTGCACTCAGCGGGGAGTCTGATTGAGATTCTCTTTCTTCCTCTCCCTCTGCCCCTCCCTACCCCGCAGTCACTCTTTCTCTCACTCTCTAAAACAAACAAATAAGGGGTGCCTGGGTGGCTCAGTCATTGGGCGTCTGCCTTCGGCTCAGGTCATGATCCCAGGGTCCTGGGATCGAGTCCCACATCAGGCTCCCTGCTCACCGGGAAGCCTGCTTCTCCTTCTCCCACTCCCCCTGCTTGTGTTCCCTCTCTCACTGTGTCTCTCTCTGTCAAATAAATAAATAAAATCTTTAAAAAAATAAAATAATAAAATAAACAAATCTTTAAAAAAATGAATGAGGTTTATATAGATGGAAGAAAAATATGCCAGAATATATGGCATGGGAAAACTAGAGGATATGTTTAGGAAAGCAAGTTGGGTAGCTTGGAAAATAAAATGGAAACCAAGATTACTGAGCAGAATATTAAATATATTTTATAATTTACTATTTTAAAAACTTTCATCTTATAGTTGAAAAAATTGAGTTTCGAACCTGATATATGCATTGCTCGTGACCACAAACCTAGTAATGGAGAGCCCAAGATTTTAGCCTACCAATCCAATGATCCATGATAAATCACTTAATCTTTCTGAGTTTCCTCTCCTGTAAATCAGTTTCATCATCCAGGAATCCTTTTTTAAAGATGATAATAATTCCCACTTACTTCATGTGGTTGCTTCTGGTCTTAAATGAGATTAATATTTTAAGATGCTTTGCAAACTACAAAATTCTATATAAATAGAATCTCTTTCCCTAATCTTGGATGTTATATTCCCAAAGCACTTTCACCCCACTCATAATAAAATAATTAACGGTAGAAGAGCTAAAGTTCTCATGAATTAAGGGAGGCGGGGGGAAGACCAAAAATAAGTAACAGGAAAAGCTTAAAGTATTTTTCGCTTGATATTCAGCATATTTATATATGCTCTCTAATTAATTTGCATTTAACATTCCTTATTTCACTATGATTTTCTTTACCATCTCCTACTCTTGCATTTTGATGAAATACTAGTAAATTCATTTACTTTGTTGCAGATGCAACACATTTAGTATGGAGGTCACTGTTAAAATGTTCACTATTTTTCTGATTTATATTTTGGAGTCCCTAAAAATTAAATCTCAGAATAACTTTGTTTTAATAAACTGTATCAGAAGACTTTGTAGATAAAATTATAAAGATGTTAACCTGTGTATCATACAGTTTTATGTATGGAGAATTTGCTCACTATTCCTATTTCTTTTTTTTTTTTTTTAAAGATTTTATTTATTTGACAGAGAGAGACACAGCGAGAGAGGGAACACAAGCAGGGGGAGTGGAAGAGAGAGAGAAGCAGGCTTCCCGTGGAGCACGGAGCCTGAAGCAGGGCTCGATCCCAGGACCCTTGGATCATGACCCGAGCCGAAGGCAGACGCCAAACGACTGAACCACCCAGGCGCCCCTTACTATTCCTATTTTTATAAACTCTTCTTTTCTCTGGCTTTCAGGATACTTTATTTTATTGGGTTTTCCCCTATCTTTTTGACATTATTTTCCTATCTTATGCTTAGTACCTTTCTGGATTCACCAAGATCTACACTTGCTTGTCTATCATCTCTCCTTCAAAAAATTGATCCATTTCCCTTAACAAATTATTTTCTTTATGCTGATCACTCACAAATTATTCCCACTTTGATGTCTTCCTGTAATCTCAAACTCAACTCATCTCTTCGAGGCCATTTTGACCCCTAGTTTCCATATCTCTTCCAATATTGGTTGATTTTCCTATAAATTCCATCATTCATCATTGCATTCATAGTATTTATTGTTAAGTTACTTGGTTGGCTCAAAGAAAAGGAAAAGATATTATTAAAATCTTCACTGTCTTTTGTCCTTTAAAAGCAAAATGGAAACATAAAGCTTACTCTTAGGTCAACTCTTAAACCTATGACCAGTTTCCTCAACCTCTTGTCCATTTGGGGATAGATCCCCCCTCTCCTGTCTTTACACCATGCCAAAGATCAATCATGCTAACTGATATTTCAGGTACATCTATCAGCCCATTTGGCCCACTCAATCACCAACCAGCGATGACCATATTACCGTTACCTTGGTTAATGTAAATGAAACAAAGAAAAATTTATAACATCAGTCATTACTTTTTAAAAATAGTATAACAGAAGAATAAAAAAGTGAAGAGGAAAACTATTATAAGCTGTTGGAACCTGAGGGTGAAAAGGAGAGTATTTAGTACCAAAAGGGCAGGATCATTAAAGTGAGAGAGGTATTGAGTGACTAACGTAAAAAAGATATAAAAGTATGAATTCCCACCTAACATACTTTTTGTACTGAATATTATGGTCATGGACTCTAGTCAATATTACAGAGTAACAGGTACTCACTGAGCTGTCATGTAACCCTATGGCAGAAGCCACATCTCCTGGGCAAAAACCACCAAAGTCAGGTCAATTTCCCTTTATCTAGTCATCTTTTGACAAGTCCTCCTGACTTTTTGACTAAGTTTGAGTAGTCACTAATTACAGCGTTTTCAAAGAAGTAGTAATGGCAAAAGTTAACTATATGCTGATGCACACCTCTGGAGACACCAGTCTGAAACTTGAAGTCACAGATTTGGGAAATATCACTGAAAGGACAGACAGTCTTAAAGCCATGGAATGACGGTCAACCAGCCAAGTGTGAAGAGTGAGAAGAGGACTGCCGACAAAGTTCTCAGAAATCTTCTAATTAATAATGTTCAAGTGTTAGAACCAGTTAGGCATCTAAGAAGGAAAAGTCAGAGAAACAGTAGGAAGGCAAGAAAAGAGACATTTCCCTAGTTAAAAAAGGAGTTTTATATTGGAGAAAGTGGCTGACAGTGATCAAATAAGATGAAGTATTAAAATAGGTGGATAGAGGGCGCCTGGGTGGCTCAGTCAGTTAAGCGTCTGCCTTTGGCTCAGGTCATGATCCCAGAGTCCTGGGATCGAGTCCCACATCAGGCTCTCTGCTCAGCAGGGAGTCTGCTTCTCCCTCTCACTCTCCCTCTCTCTCAAATAAATAAATAAAACCTTTAAAAAATAAATAAATAAAAATTTAAAATAGGTTGATGGATTTAGCAAGCTGGAGGCAGGAAGAAGCCTCAGGTAGAAGATACAGTGAATACAAAAGAATTAAGGAACTATAATTGAACTGCAGTGCCAGTTTTAACTTCCTCAAAGTCCAACATGCATATCTTAGGAAAAATAGGTCTTCTGAGGGGATTCACTTCCTCAGAAAGCCCTTTCCAAAGCTGTACATTACATATTCTTTTAAAAATCACCAGAGTCCAACAGAAAGACATCCAAAAGACACAAACAGGAAATTCACAGATAAAGAAAGAAAAATGACAAATAGTTTTAAGTACACTAGCAAAACAAAAAATTTTTTAAAATCAATCATACAAAAAAACCAAAGAATTATATACCTTTCAAAGTAGCATATAAAAATATTCTGACCATATTATTGAAAACAACTAAAAATACTAGATAAAATATTTTTAAAACATCTTTTGAAATGCATTACTGATCAGGCAAGAAAATAAGGAATGCTTAGAAGTAAAAAACGAAGTGAAAGCAGGAAACTAGGGCAGTAAGTGGAGCACTGAAACAGACTCTCACCCTGGAGGCACCAGAGAACACTGCCAACCTTAAGCTTTGACCTTGTAAGGGAGGGTCAGAGGGAGCAGAGGGGTCAGGAAACAAAGTCCAGGTCCTGTCCGGAAGTTGGGAGTCTTATTGGAGATCCTGTCCCACAAAGCTGGAACCCCCCCAAATTGCACTCATAGTGTAAAGATAAATGAAAATAAACTTGCCCAGAAGAAGGGGATGGCATGGAAACTTTTCTACCCGCCAACACGATGTTGAAGGAAGAGAAAACAAATGTCCCCTGAGAACTGATAACTATAACCCAGACCGTGTATGGTATTGCAGCTCAAGTGGGCATATGGCATACACTGAGAATTCATTATAAAATTGTTCCTAGTTGGTTCAGTGCCTCCAGGCACATGAGGAAGCAAACACAAAAAGTCTCTGGAAAAAATGCACCTTTCAAGGCAGGAGTGAAAGAATTCTTATAGATAAAAGTCCAAGAAATATGACTGGTTAAAAAACCATAAAAGACAAAGGAAAATAGGGCACCATGAACTACAAACAGCAGATTCAGACCCAAAGACTTCAGACATTGGGTTGATCAGATTCAAACTGTAAAATAAGTAAGTTTTGATATGTTTAAAGCAATGGTTCTTAACATTATCAGGCCAATGTCTACCTTTTATAGTAAGTATTTTTAGTGCCCTTAGTCCTATCCTCAAAGAAATGTAAAATAATATAATCTATATACACACATCATGCATACTATATATAATATATACTCCTTAACTATAATATATAGAAGAAAAATAATTTATAGTAAAAGAATACATATTTAATAAAATATGCACAAACCAAACCATGCTAGAAGACAGAATACTTGTCTATAGTAAATAAATTTGGATTTAAGTGAAGCCATTCCATACAAGTACAGGAAAATAAAAAAAAGTAGAGGTACAGAGAAATACTAGAATAAAAATTAGTGTGAGTACACCAATATACAATCAGAAAAAGGACTGGAAATTCTAGAATAGAAAGCCTTATCTAAAATGAAAAATTCACTGATTAGATAACAGCATCATAGAAACTGCAGAAAAATCCTGTAAATTTAAAGACAGATTACAAAAGAAATAATACAAATGGATTACAGAGAAAATAAAGCACTAAAAAATATGAACAGAGGGGGGCCTGGGTGGCTCAGTCGTTAAGCGTCTGCCTTTGGCTCAGGTCATGATCCCATGATCATGGGATCTTGGTTAAGAAAATAAGTTCAAAGATATCTAAACATTACCTAAAAATGATATATCTAATACAAATGTATAAAATACAGAGCCTTGGGGCACCTAGGTGGCTCAGATGGTTGAGCATCTGCCTTCAGCTCGGGTCATGATCTCCAGGTCCTGGGATCGAATCCCGCATCAGGCTCCCTGCTCTGCGGGAAGCCTGCTTCTCCCTCTCCCACTCCCCCTGCTTGTGTTCCCTCTCTCGCTGTCTCTCTCTCTGTTAAATAAATAAATAAAATCTTAAAAAAAAAAAATATGAACAGAGCCTCTGCGACCTGTGGGGGTGATATGAAATGATGTGTTATAAATGCAATTAGAGTCTCAGAAAGAGAAGAGACCTACCATGGGGTAAAAAAAAATACACCATGGAATAAAGAAATTAATGACATTTAGTGTCTTCTCAGAAATAACAGAGGCCAGGCGATAAATGGACAACATCTTCGAAGTAGTAAAAGCAAAAAAAAAAAACAAACAAAAAAAAACGCTTTCATTTGAAAATTCCGAACCTATCAAAAATATGCACCAAAAATGTGGGTCAGATGGTGCATTGGTAGTACAGTGGTGAGTGCAGCTGCCTTCCAGAAATGGGGGGGGGGGGGGGGGGAAGACTGGAGAGAATCTGCGGCCAGCCAACTTCCACAAGAAGAAATGCTATAAAAAAAATTTCTTCAGCCTCAAGGCAAATGCTACCATATGGAAACTTCCATCTACAAAAAGAAGTAAAGAGAACTAGAAATGGGTGATATGTACCTAAACATAAAAAGTTATCTATTCTCCACTCTTAAGTACTTTTAAGATAAATATTAAAACAAAAGTGAAAACGCTAATTTGTGGGATATATAAGTTAATGTTGAAGTAAGTATATGATGCAATAGCACAAAAGATGACATGGGGTGAATGCAATTATACTTTTCTAAGGTTCTTAACACATTTTATAGCACATGAAACGTCATTAACCAAGAAGAAGGCACAAAATGAAGAATGGAAGGGAAAAATGAGAAAAATAGATAACAAATAGCAAACTGGTAGGCTTGTATCTAAATATGTCAATAATTAAATACAAACAGACTCAATTCTCAAATTAAAAAGTAGAAATTGTCAGGTTTGATTTAAAAAAAAAGATCTGGGGTGCCTGGGTGGCTCAGTCATTAAGCGTCTGCCTTCAGCTCAGGTCATGATCCCAGAGTCCTGGGATGCAGCCCCACATGCCTCTCTGCTCAGCGGGGAAGTCTGCTTCTCCCTCTGCCTCTCACCTCGCTCATGCTCACTCTCTCCCTCTTTCTCTCAAATAAATAAATAAAAATAAAACCTTTTTTAAAAAGATCCAACAATATCCTGACTATAGGAGACACACTAAATATAGAGTCATAGATACATTGGAATTAAAAGGAAACATAAAGTACTCCATGCACACAATAATCCCAAAAAAGTTGGTGTGGCTGTATTAGTATCAGACAAAAGATACTTCAAGATGAGATATATTATAGAAGAAGTGGGAAATTTTGTAAACGCAGAGGGTCAATCCATCAGGAAGCATAATAATCCCACTGTGAATGCAACTAATATGCTACCAACAGAGTTTCAAAACAAGAAGCAAATACTGTCAGAACCCCCCCAAAAAAGAGAGAAACCCACAATTACAGTTGGATTTTAACAACTCTTTCTCAGTAATTGATAAAACAAGTAGACACACACATCAGTAAAAATATAGACAATTTCAGCAACACTATTACTAAAAGACATCACAGAACAATGCACTCAATATATGCAGAATATGTATTGTTTTCATGTGCACATGTAACATTGTCCAGAATAGAATAACAGCTTTGGACAGAAAAGAAGTCTCCTTGAATTTCAAATATTGAAATCCTATAAAATACATTTTCTGATCACAATGTAATTACATTTAGAAATAAATAAGACATACTTCCAGGAAAACAAAATATTTTAGAAATTCATCATATTAACAGAATAAAGGAGATAAAAACATCTGGTCATTTCAGTACCTACAGGGAAGAGCATGACAAATGCACATTCATTCATGATTAAAAACTCTCAGAAGAAAACTTCCTTAACCTAACAAAGGACTATCATCAAAATTAATAGTGAAATACTCAATATTTTCCCCTAAAGACTGTGAAGGCAAGGATATCCACTCTCACCATTTCTAAATATGTTACTAAGGTCCCTAACCAGTGCTGTAGCCAAAAAAATAAATAAAAGAAAGAAAGAAAAGGCATAAAGATGGAAAAGGAAAATCATTTGCAGACATAATTGTTAACATGTAGAATCATAAAGTATCTACAAGAGATAATAGATTTAATAGCTAAATATAGTAGTCGAGATCAATTGTATTTTATACACTAGCAACAAATAGAAAAAAGAATTTTAAAAGATTATATATAATAGCATAAAAATACTCAAGAATAAATTTTAAAAAGATATGGAAGACTTTTTACACTAAAAATGACAAAACATTACTGAAAGAAAAGAAAACCTAAATAAATGGTTATGTATTAGGTTAAAGAATCTGAAGGCTCAACATTCTTTTCTTCTTTTTAAAGATTTTATTTATTTGACAGAGAGAGAGACAGCGAGAGAGGGAACACAAGCAGGGGGAGTAGGAGAGGGAGAAGCAGGCTTCCCGCTGAGCAGGGAGCCCGATGTGGGATTCAATCCCAAGACCCTGGGATCACGACCTGAGTGGAAGGCAGACACTTAACGACTGAACCACCCAGGTGCCCCAAGACTCAGCATTCTTGACATGTAAATTCTCACCGTTATTCTATAGATTAAATGCAATCCCAATCAAATTTCTAGTTGACAAGTTCATTTGTAATCTATAAAAATGCAAAGCACCTTGAATATCCAAAGCAATTTTGAAAAAGATAAAGTTGGACTGATATTACATGATTTCAAGACTTAATGTAAAGGTACAGTAGGGTTTTTCAATTTCGGCACTGTAACGTTTTAGGAAGGATAATTCTTATGGAGGCTGCCATGAGCATTATAAGATTTTTAGCAATATCTCTAGCCCCTGCTCACTAGATGCCAGTAGCATCACCACTCCTCAGTTGTCCTAACAACCAAAGATGTCTCCTCCAGACATTGCCAAATATCCCTACAATGCACTATCACCCCCAGCTAAGATACAATAAATAAGACAGTGTAGGGAAATAAAAAAAAAGACAGTGTGGTATTGGTGTTAGGAGAGAAAAGTTGGTTAAATATAAGAGAACAGAACCCATAAACATGTCACCTTCTGTGGCCAACTGATGCCAAGGTAAATCAATGAAACAAAGAAAATCTTCATCAAAAAGGCATTGGAAAAATTAGATAAACTTATGGGGAGAAAATGAACCTCATCCTCTATTTAAGACCACATATCAAAATAAATTAACTTGAGTAACAGCCTAAACATAAAAGGTAAAACTACAGAACTTTTAAAAACAGTATGAGAGAATGCCTTCATAACCTTGAGGTAGGCAAACATTGCTTAGAGAGAATACAGCAATCACCAACCATTAAAAAATTGATAAATTAGACTCTACTAAAATTAAAAAGCTTTTGCTCATCAAAAGACTGGTATGAAGAGGAAAAAGATAAAACAGAAAATATTCACAGTACATTATCTGTCAAGGAAATTGTATCTAGTATTCTAAAGAATTCTCGTAATTCAGTAATAAAATGGCTACTCAATTTAAAAAACAAGCAAAAGAGAAATACAAATGGCTTAAAGTACATGAGAAGATGCTCACTCATCATTATGGGAATGAAAATTAAAACCAAAAGGTAATAGCACTCACTATACAATCAGTAAGAAGCCTAAAACTAAAAACACTGAAATTTTAAATACTGAGGAGGATATGGAACAACTTGAACTCTTAAACATTGCTGGTGTAGAAAAACTGGTGGTTTCTTATAAAGTATGGAAAGCTACTCTATAATTCAGCGATTCCACTTTTATGTAATTCCTTAAGAGAAATAAAAATACATGTCTACAAAAAGACTTTTATAAGAATGTTTATGGCCCCTTTATTTATGGTAACAACACACTACTGATGAAATGTCTATCAATAGGTACATGGATATATAAATTGTGGTAGATTCATATTAAAAACTACACTCTAACTAAAATTAAAATGACCTAATAATACACACAACATTAATCTCATAATCAAATGTTTAGTAAAATAAACTAGATGCGGGGCGCCTGGGTGGCTCAGTCATTCAGTGTCTGCCTTCGGCTCAGGTCATGATCCCAGGGTCCTGGGATCGAGTCCCGCATGGGGCTCCCTGCTCCACGGGAAGCCTGCTTCTCCCTCTCCTACTCCCCCTGCTTGTGTTCCCTCTCTCTATCAAATAAATAAATAAAATCTTAAAAAAAAAAAATGAACTAGGGCGCCTGGGTGGCTCAGTTGGTTAAGCGACTGCCTTCGGCTCAGGTCATGATCCTGGAGTCCCGGGATCGAGTCCCGCATCGGGCTGCCTGCTCGGCAGGGAGTCTGCTTCTCCCTCTGACCCTCCTCCCTCTCATGCTCTCTGTCTCTCATTCTCTCTCTCTCAAATAAATAAATAAAATCTTAAAAAAAAAAAAATGAACTAGATGTAAAAGTGTATACTGCATGATTAATTCCATTTATGTTAAGTTCAGGAAATCTATGGGGACAGAAATCAAGAGTAGTTACATATAGGAAGCAGAGACTGGTTGGAAAGAAGCACAGGGTACTTCCTGGAATGATAAAAATACTCTGTTTTGATGATTGTATTTGTTATATGGATGTATATTTTATCCAAACTCACCAAATTCTACATTTCAGATGTGCATTTCTTTATAAATAAATAACCTCAATTATAAAAAAAATGGAAAAGATTTTAGTAATATGAAGTATTTAAAAATAAACCTTACTCATGTGTATATGCTAACTTGATAATATTTGAATTTAAACCTGTTAAAATAAGTCTCAAATCTGCTCTGCAACATATTTACATATGCCAACTACAAATGCACACTGATACTGATGTCCTTTATTGGCCACTCAAATACTAACAGTGGCATTTTAAATGAAGTATTAAAAAAAAATCCAAAACAAAGTATAACCTTCCCTCAATTTATTTTTTTTTAAAGATTTTATTTATTTATTCATGATAGACAGAGAGAGAGAGAGAGAGAAACAGAGGGAGAAGCAGGCTCCCAAGGAGCAGGGAGCCCGATGCGGGACTCGATCCCAGGACCCTGGGATCATGACCTGAGCCGAAGGCAGACGCTTAACCATCTGAGCCACCCAGGCGCCCTAACCTTCCCTCAATTTATACTGTAGTTTTATTTCAATAAAATTTGATATATGTTATAATAGACCACAAAGTATTTGTACTTAAATGTAAAACTGAATTTAGTTTGAGGCTCTGATATTTCTGAAGAGGTTTTTCATGAATATGAGTGTTGGCATGAATATTCAAAAGTCATAATGTAGATAGGACAATGTGTGATTTTTGTGATATTGTCTCATACACCGACATTATCTAAGCATTCCTACACAACAGTAACTATCCTTTCCTATCACTGATCATCATTTGTAGGGGAAATGACCAAAATCTCCCCCTCCAATTTCCAAACACCTTCTTTGTGATGGTACCACGCTGGTTGAGAACCATTTAAATAATAAGGATATGGAAATATGATCAGGAGCAAAGACTCTAAGACATCACCAAGCAGATTTAAAAAAAGAGGGAAGGAAGGAAGGAAGGAAGGAAGGAAGGAGGGAGGGAGGGAGGGAGGGAAGGAAGGAAGGAAGGAAGGAAAGAGGGAAGGAAGGAAAGAAAGAAAGAAAATAAAATGCCTAGAAATAGAAAAAATAAGTAATTGAAACTAAAAACTCAACAAGGGGCGCCTGGGTGGCTCAGTCAGTTAAGCATCTGCCTTCAGCTCAGGTCATGATCTTGGGGTCCTGTGATCGAGTCCTATGTCAGGCTCCCCACTCAGTGGGGAATCTGCTTCTCCCTCTCCCTCTGCCCCTCCTCACCCCCACTTGTGCTCATGCACTCTCACTCAAATAAATAAAATCTTTTTTTTTAAAGATTTTATTTATTTATTTGGCAGAGAGATACACAGCGAGAGAGGGAGTGGGAGAGGGAGAAGCAGGCTTCAGCTGAGCAAGGAGCCCGATGTGGGGCTCGATCCCAGGACTCTGAGATCATGACCTGAGCCAAAGGCAGACACTTAACGACTGAGCCACCCAGGCGCCCCAATAAATAAAATCTTTTAAAAAATAAAAAATAAAAGCTTAATGAATAACTTAAAAAGATCAGAAACAGCTGAAGAGAATATTAAGAACTGCTTCCAGCAGTATGACCAACTAGGTACCTAAAAAACACCAGGTACCTAAAACACACATTTTCATGCACTGCTGGGCTTGTAGAAAATAACGGCATTAGCCCCCTCAAATAAACCTAGAGGCAAAGTTAGAGGAAGGAGAGGCAGGGGTACCCTAATGGTGAATGATAATATTAGTATTATAACAGGTGACTAGACTGAGTCATGGGGCCAGCACCATCTAAACTCACTTCCACACCAAGGCAGGGATCCTTGAAATTAGTTACAGTGGTCAAGGCTATGGAAACTCCTATTTCCAGGCACAAGCAAATGCAATTCCTTCAAAAGAAAAGTCTTCTCAACTTAGGCCAGCACTATTTCCATAAATTATAATCAAATATGTATGAGTTCATAATCGAAGATCATGAGATACTAAGAAATAAACTACTCTGAGGTGAGGGTTAGCAGAAACAACAAACTAGAGATTTAGACTTCCAAAACCATTATTGGAATTGTCAAAAACAAACTATAAAATAGCTAGAGACAAAGTTTTTAAAGAAATAAAAGATGTCACATAAATGAATAACAACCAGTAAGAGACCAGCAAAAATACCCACGCACACTTGAAAATATGAAATTCAACAGGACCATGCGATATTAAAATGATATTGAGATTTAAAATTCAATGGAATTACTAAATAGCAACTTAGACACAGCTAGAGGTAGGATTAGTGAACTGGAAAATACATCTAAAGAAACTACATGAACCAGCATAGACAGATAAGAAGATTAAAAATGTTAAAGTTAGGAAACATCAGTAATAAAGTAAGAATGTCTAACATACATTGTGTGTGTGTGCACGTGGATGTGTGTGTGAGAGTGAGAGAGACAGAGAAGAATAGAGAGAGAGGCATTATTTGCAGAGATGATGGCTGAAAATTTTCCAGAAGGGATAAAAGACTTGAACATATATATAAAGAGGGAGGATTACATATGCCAAGGAGGATAAGTAAAAATGGACAAAAAGATCTTAACAAGGAACTAGAGAGAAAAGATCACTTGCAAAAGAAAAAATCGCAAGTAAGGTGATGGCAGACACCTTAACCTGCAATAATGGAAACCAGGAATCATAATAATATCTTGAAATACTAAGAGAAAATATCTGTTAATTAGAAACGCATATCCTGTGAAACTAGCTTTTAGGAACAAGAGTAGAATAAAGATTGATTCAGATAAAAACAACAGAATTTACCACAAACAGATGTTTCTATAGAAAATTTAAAAAGGGGGCGCCTGGGTGGCTCAGTCGTTAAGCATCTACCTTCGGCTCAGGTCATGATCCAAGGGTCCTGGGATCAAGCCCCGCATCGGCTCCCTGCTCCGTGGGAGGCCTGCTTCTCCCTCTTCCACTCCCCCTGCTTGTGTTCCCTCTCTCGCTATCTCTCTCTCTCTGTCAAATAAATAAATAAAATCTTTAAGAAAAGAAAAAGAAAATTTAAAAAGGTATATATTGGGAAAAAGGAAAATGATTGCAGAATGAAATTCAGACATGCAAGAATAGTGAGTATACAGTTTGATAAGCATGTAACAATGACTGACACTACTACTAGTAGTACTACTACTACTTATTATTTATAAAGTTAAAAAGCATAAAGTGAAGCATAGCCTATACGCTTGGAGGAGGAGGTTCCTAGGCCTTCAAATATTCTATATATTATTGTTTGATGGAAATGAATCAACAGAACTAATGAAGTAATACTAAAAATACTTAACAACTATTACACCATGGGTACCAACCAAATGGAATGGTCAGTAAAATAAACAGTATGGATATACTTGTGTGTTCAATCCTGGTCTTAGTTAAGTTGTGGACTAACTGAACATTTTGTTAATTTATGTAAGCATGGTAGGATTTCAAGGGAACCACTAAAAGACAAGAAATAAATAGACTGTATTACCTCTGGACTACTGTGTATTATTGACTAAAAAAATAGCAGATTATAAAAGAACTGTACATTTTGGCAAATACATACTCATGCAAACCCACACACATGGATAGAAAAAAGATCCAGAAAACTACATACTAAAGTTTTCGCATTGGTACTCTGATGAGAATATGATCCTTTCCCTTTTTTGGCTTGTGGTATATTTTTAAGTTTTAATAATGTTCATGCATTGCCTCTATAAGAAAAGTTTGTTTAAAAATAAACAAACTGAGGGGTGCCTGGGTGGCTCAGTCAGTTGGGTGTCCACTCTTGATTTCCATTCTGGTCATGATCTCAGGGTCCTGGGATGGAGCCCCCAGAAGGCTCCCAGCTCAGTGGGGAGTCTGCTTTGCTCCCTCTCCCTCTTCCCCTCCTTTACTCGCATGCGCACACATGCTCTCTCTCTCTCTCAAATAAATCTTAAAAAAATAAACAAATTGAGAAAGAAGCAAGGGGAAAAAGGTATGTTATAGTATGCCATCCTTCATGAAAAAAGAATATACACTTGTTATCAGTTGCATATAAACTAGGGGGTTGGAGAAAGGAATGTGTTTATATATAGGAATATGTGCTAAATAGGAATATATGCTATCTTAAAGATAGTTGGTTACTGTGAGCATATAAAATAGAGCTACTATTTTTAAATGAAACATTATGTATATACATATATGATTTGAGAAAATTTAAATATCAACACCAGAAATCTGAAAGATGCAGGACATGGAAAAAATCATCTAATCCAATGACCTTTTAAATGATAATACTTTGTTTTGATTTCAATTTCTCCCCTCACCCCAATTTAAGAATAAAAGACTATACAGCATATACAGAAAAATGAATAGTGAAGGGACTTTTCTTGCTAGATACTAAGGAAGTAGTCATCTAATCTAATTCTCTTACCTATAAGTACGAGAAACACCCCTTTGTTAAAGTCACCACTGACCCCAATCCTGCCAAACCAAATAGCTGCTTCTCATCTGACCTTCTCAGCAGTGTTATCAACAGTTAAGCACTGTCTCTGAGACAAGGCTTTTAACAAACCACTCTCCTCATTTTCCTCCCCTCTGCCCACTCTTTTTTTTTTTAATGCCCACTCTTTCTTAGCTGTACTTTCTTTTTTAAAAAAGATTGATTTTATTTATTTATTTATTTATTTATTTATTTATTTATTTATTCGAGAGAGAGAAAGGAGAGCACAAGTGGGGGAGGAGTAGAGGGAGAGGTCCAAGCTGACTCCGCAATGCGCATGGAGCCTGACATGGGGCTGGATCTCACGACCCCGAGATCACGACCTGAGCCAAAACCAAGAGCTGGATCCTCAACCAACTGAGCCACCCAGGTGCCTGTAGCTGTACCTTCTCATCTCAACTTCTAAATTTTCTGTCCTCAAAGTGCTGTCATCCATCCCCATGGCTTTCAATACCGTCACTACACTGACGGCTCCCAAATTTAGATTTCTAGTCTCTACTATTACTTTGAGCTTCAGAAAGAATCACCTAAATATCCACTTGACATCTCTGCTCTAAAGTCAGGTCAAAATTAGTATGTCCAAAACAGTACTCCCGACTCTCCAACTCTGCCTGCCCCCATCCTCATCTCAGTAAACTATACCATCCTCCACCCAACTGCTCACACCAGCAATTAGGAGTCACCCTAATCTCTTTCATGCTTCATATCCAGTTGAACAAAAGTTCTTGTTGGCTCAGTCAAATTATATCCAGAAGTGACATCTTTCCAAGTCCACATCCCAGTACAAGTCATCATCACCTCTTACCTGCCTACATTATCGTAACAGCTTCCAAACGAGTCTTTCTGCTTCTGTTCCTGCCGCACCAAGGCCTGTTTTTCAAATTTCATAAATAACAGGGCCTCCACGGCCCTATACTATGCAGCCCCTGCTAATTTCTCAGCCCTCATCTGGCACTTCTCCCATCAGTTGCTTTATTCCCTACCAGCCGGCCTACAGCCCCTCAAACAGGCTAAAGTCATTACTGCCTCAGAATCTTTGCATAGGTCTTGCCTTTTGAATAGAAATCACTTTCCCCAGAGCTATACAAGGCTTGTTCTATCTCTTCATTCAGGTCTCTGCTCAGATATCATCTCCACAAGGCATTTCCTGACCACTTGAACTAAACCAGTCCTACTGTTGCCCTCTGGCACCTTACCCTGCTGTATTTTTCTTCAAGCAATTACTACGACCTGACTTTGCATTATGCATTTATTTGTATATCTGTTTGTCCATCTGCCTGAAACTCTAAAATGTTTGCTCCAGAGTGGCAAAACCCTTATATGCCTCATTTTCTGCTATACGCTCAGTACCTAGAACAGTGTTTGACCTACAGTGGATAAGCAACAAAAGTTGGTGGAATTAATGATTTTAGAGATGAGGGAACTGAGGCATAGGGAAAGTTAATTGCCCAAGGTCAGAGCTACTTCATTCAAGAAACATTTACTGAGGACTTATATACCACACTAGGTGCTTGGACCTAGACAAACACACTGATAAGGAAGATCAGATCCTGTCCTCATGGATTTTACATGTCAAAAAAACTCAGATCATAGGTCTAATGGCCTACTGTTTTTTCTAGTACAAACACTTCTTTGAAACTTTAAAAAAGTCCTTTGGGAGAACTGAACAAAGCTAGAATACAACATTCCTTAGCAATTCAATTATAACCGGTGTCCCCTGGATGCCTATTTCTTTTATTTGTTAATAACTGCATTTTTTCCTTTTTTTAAAATTGAGATACAATCGGAGGCGCCTGGGTGGCTCAGTCGTTAAGTGTCTGCCTTCGGCTCAGGTCATGATCCCAGGATCCTAGGATCGAGTCCCACATCAGGCTCTCTGCTCAGCGGGAAGCCTGCTTCTCCCTCTCCCACTCCCCCTGCTTGTGTTCCCTCTCTCGCTGTCTCTCTCTCTGTCAGATAAATAAAATCTTTCAAAAAAAAAAATTGAGATATAATTCACATACATTATATTGGCTTCAAGTATACAAAATAATGATTCAGTATTTGTATATATTGTGAATGATCACTAATCAGTCTAGTTAACATTCATCACAATATGTAGTTACAGAACTTTTTTTGTGCTAAGAACTTTTAAGCTCTACCCCCTCAACAACTTTCCAATACAACTATATTTGTTTTCTTTTAGATATACTTACTTAGCCTAGGTAAGCCTCATATGCCTTTTAAAACATCATTTGTAAGAGAGTCTTAAGTATTTTATACCATGCCTTTAATTTCCTAATAAAACAAAGTACCAAATTCAACATTTCTCAGATATTTTGGTGATCTGTCTGACTTAAACAAGAAAAAAATCTTAAGAAAATTAATGAAGTCTATAATTGGCCTGAATATATAAAATATAAAGTGATTTTAAAACATTTTAAAATCATTTAGTACCAATTAAAATTACTAATTATGAAAAATGCCATTTCAGAAAATAGAATGAAAACAGTACATGGAATAAAGAATATCTAAGCTTCAGATATATGTATTTTTTAAGTGGTATTAGATAGCACACCATATATTGCTCATTAGGAGAGAGACATGGTCAAGTTTATAGTTCTGAGTTCTGGCCAGTTTTTGCTCAGTATCCTACCTATTGGACTTTCAAAAGCAGCTTGGCCATACACTACAGGACATCAAACACTCCCTTCCTGAGCCAAAAAATAAGTAATTTTTTTACCCTTGTCCAAGTATGTGCAGACATGACAGTTTTTTAATTTTTAAAGAAAATATAATTTTTAAAAAGTGGATTTATGGTTACCCAGAATTTAATTAAACAGGCCCACCTATAAAAAAGATATGTAGAATGAACAAAGAGTTCCTTCAGGAATTCTTGTATTTCTTCTTAGTCTGTGATGAGATTATTTATCTGCTTTTTCTATTACTACTCTTAATAGTCTGTTAGACTATTCAAAATATATATACCTGTAGCATTATTTTCCTCTTCCCTGACAACACCTTTCTAATACATCATAGATCTAAATTTTGCTTATTACCCAGTTATAAAATATTAAATATCAGAGGTAAGTTTTTTAACAAATATGAATAGATACTAAACTGTTGCTGTTAAAATAATCTGCAATGACTACATTAATTCAACTCTTAAAAGTATGAAAACAGATCAAACTATATGAAGTAATAGTTTACAGATATGATTAGATTTATGGCTTCATTATAAAAATTAAAATTTCTATTTATAGTACTGTACACAGATTTACAAACTACAAAACTGGGATTCTTGTACCACAGGAATTCCATAAGTAAAATAACTTGAATTCTATCAAAATACCAAAGGAATTCTATTGGCACTGATGGGAAGACTTCACAAAGTGATTTTTAAATTCATTCAGAAAAATAAGTGAGAACTGCTACAAAAATATTTTAGAACGTAATAAGGGGAGATTTGTCTTCCAGGTACTATTACAAATATATAAAAATTAAAACAATTGGTGGAAGAAAAAATAGGACAAAGTATGCAAAATAAGAGAGTCCTGAAGCATACATACTGGAAGTATTATACAGAAGAAATCATTATATAACAAAAAGGATTTCACAAATCACGGAAAGAGCTCAAACAAGACACAGAGTATAAGAAAACTCAGAATAAAGCTTCATGTTACATAAAGTTATGAATTAAATTTCAGATGGATTTAAGAGTTAAAAGAAATAAACCAGAAAAAATATAGATCAATATTTATAAGATCACCAGATGGATAAGAAACAAAGGCAGAAACAAAATGAAAGAACTCACCAAATGAAAAAGCAATAACACTGGACATGCCTAAAATTATCAGGGATGAGCCAAATTATTATTTGTAGTTGAAATATTTTATACCTTGGAAACCACAAATACATAAAAAATTATTGAAATTAATAAAAGAAGTTAGTAAGATGACTAGTTATAAAATTATATAAAATCAATTCTATTTCAAAAAAAGATTATAGAAATAACACAAAATAAATCCCGTTTTCAACAACACACACACACACACACGAAGATAACATACCCCAGGATAGACTTTATATATGTGTTTAGATATACACAACTTTTCTTTTATGCTAACAATGTATAGTTTTTGTTTTCTCCACTTAGGTCCTGCATATTTCTTATTAAGCTTTATCCCTATGTGCTTTCATTTTTTTTTTTGTACCTTTGGTAAATGGAATATATTCTTCAGTGAACAGAGGAAGATACAGAGAGGTTCTTTCCTTGGCCATCCATCCCTCCATCCTCCTATCTCCCTTAGCAGAAGGGTCATGGTTTGATAAGTTCGTTTACAGCCAGCTCAGAAGAGCAGAAACTATACCTTCCACAGTTCAGAGATTTGCCTCTGCCCAAGAAACACTAAAAGCCAGGTCTATATTCTTGTTAAGTGAAGAAAAACCATGACTGGAGAAAACAACAATAACCCATAGGGACAATGTAACCTAGGGAAGAAAGATGCACTTTTTAGAAAATGTGGCTCCGACTGAAATTCTCTGAAGAGAATTTTAATGTAAACGAATTAGATTCGAACAGGAAACAAAAAAAGCTCTCTGGAACTAAAAACATGATTTCAAATTTTAAAATTGAATAGAAAAAAACAGTGACAGGAGATAGTCACACCTGAAAACTCAATATTCTGGAAGTTCAAGAATAATCTTATAACAAAAAGCAAAAAGGAGATGGAACAGCTGAGAGAAAAATGAAACAAAGATCAGTTTAGAAGCACTAACAGCTGAATAACAGAAGTTCCAGAAGGAGAAAAGGAAACGAGTAAAGAAGAAACACATAAACAAGTAACAAAAGATAATTTCTAAATTTCTAAGAAATGAATATTTAGTATAGGTGACATTGTTTTTGTAGCAAGACTTACTCAGTGAAGGAAGTAACACATTCATTTACATAATGGCACAAATTCCTCGAGTTGTTGGAAAGCAGAAACAGTTTGTATACTGGCTTCTTCAGTGTAGTTGTTTTATGAACAAAAGTTAATTTGCCTGACCTCATCGAATATATCTTTTCATAATAACACCTTAATTTGCTTTCAAAAGTCCTCCTTCCCCTACTTGTAATCCTTATCATTTGGATAGGGCTCACCTCACCCCTCAGCTCAAGGGCTGGGCAAATGACTCAAGTCTAGCAAATTAAAGGTTACATTATAGTGTAGATTGATGAAATCAATCATAAACCTTTGTTGGAATTGTTCCTAATTCTATCCCCCTTGGCATTTGGATTGAGCACTCAAATCTATATGTGTGTGAAACTATTCTAATTCCTGGAATTATAAATTTTGTGAGTCAATACATTTCCTTTTTTCCTCCTTATGCCGGTGGTTCTCAGACTTCAGAGTACAACAAAGTTACCTGGTGGGTTTGTTAAAAACAAAATAAAACAAAACAGATTGCTGGGATCCATATCGTGGCATAAGTCTGGATAAGGCCTGAGAATTTGCATTCCTAACAAGATCCCATGTGATGCTGACACTGCTCCAGGGACCATGCTTGAGAATAATTGCCTTAAGCCATTGAGTTGGCTCATATTACTTACACCTGAAAGATTAGGGACCACATTATCTCCAGTCAGATGAAAAACAATAACCCTTGAAGCAAGTGAAAATTTAAACTGAAATTTTAAATTATCTAGAAAATAATGAAAATAAGTAGAAATTCATACCAAAACCTGTGTAACAATAAGTTAAGTTTTTCTTAAAGGAAAAGGTCTAAAAAATCCTTATTATTTATGAAAATAAAGACTGAAATATGCTAAGTATTCACCTTAGGAAAATAGAAAAATACAACCAAATTAACAAAGAGGACTTTATACAGCTAAGATCTGAAAGTAAAAAAAAAAGGGGGGGGGGGCGCCTGGGTGGCTCAGTCGTTAGGCGTCTGCCTTCGGCTCAGGTCATGATCCCAGGGTCCTGGGATCGAGCCCCGCATCGGGCTCCCTGCTCATGGGAGGCCTGCTTCTCCCTCTCCCACTCCCCCTGCTTGTGTTCCTTCTTTCGCTGTGTCTCTGTCAAATAAATAAATAAAATCTTTAAAAAAAAAAAATAGAAAACAAAAGCAGCAGAAAACATACATAAGATAAAAGCTAATTATTTGAAAAGGCTAATAATCCATAAGGAACCTAAATAGGAAGAACAAGAGAAAACAGAAATGTAAAATGCTAGGGATTATTAAAGTTCACTTGCATATATGGAAGAAACTTTTTAAAAGAATATGAGAAACTTATTGCCACTTTATGGCAAGAAACAAGAAATCTAAAGGAAGTAAATGATTTCCCAGCAAAACATACCATATATGACCTAACAGGAAGCAGAAAAACCTAATAGATGAGATAAGGCTCTGGAAATATACAAAAGGCAAAGGGCTTAGATGTTCTGCAGCTTAGTTCTATCATCCCCTTTCAAAGCTGTGGGTCCCAAATTATTTTGATCATGCATACTTATCAGTAAAACATTTTTTTAAAGATTTTATTTGTTTATTTGAGAGAGAGCAAACACAAGTCGGGGGGCAGAGGGAGAGGGACCCAGGACCCTAGGATCATGACCTGAGCAAAGGCAGACGCTTAACCAACTGAGCCACCCAGGAGCCCCTCAGTAAAACATTTTGAACAATCATCCCAATATATGTTTATTTGTTTGTATTTATTAATTAGATATGCTCTAGTATATATTATAAAACAAAAAGTATAAAGTAAATAAATATAAAAACAAGTTGTGATTTTTTTTTCACATATAAAGAAATTGAATCTATTATCTTGTCCATCCTTGGAGTGTAGATTTTCCACTTTGGAGTTCATTATTTTAATTGTTATGTTTATTACATTATTCCACAACATGACAGAAAACTACCTAATATATAAAGCTAGAATAACCCTACTAATAAAGCATGATGCAGAAAACACATTAAAAAGTCCAAGTATGTGTATGGCCAATAAAATTATCAAACTAAATACATCAGAGCACATCTTGACTAAAAAGGGTTTTGCTCCCCCCCAGGTATATGAGAATGGTTCAACTTCATAACATCTACAGATGTAATTCATTTTATCAATAAAGTAGAAAAATACAAATTATGTCAATAGATGCTTAAGACTTTTGATATAGTCCAGCAGCCATCCACAGTAACTCTAAGCAAAAGAAAAAGGAAGCAATTAAACATGATGATTATTTACTGAAAAGCAATAGCAAACAGATTAAACTTGAAATGTTAAAGCCATTTTCATTAAGTTAGAAGAGGGATGCTTGCTGACAGTGGCATTATTCAAAATTGTTTAGGAAATTCTAGTTCATTCCATAAGAAAAGAAAATGAAAGAATAGATATAAATATTTTTTTATTTTTTTAAGATATAAGTATTTTAAAAGAGTCAAAGCTATCTATCCCCCATACCCATAACTCTTCTTTATAGTAGCAAGAACTAATAAAACTAAAGGAAAAAATTCATTCACAATAGTCTCCAAAATTATAATACCTAAGAATAAACATCAAAAGGAAGGTATGGAATGGTACTGAAGGACACAAAATAACGGAAAAAAAATGGTTCAACACAGCTTATATGCTCCTCCAATCCTATTTTCTTCTCTGCCTCCCTAGAGTAAGCACTACTATGAACTAGGGTTTATCATGTTTTTATACTTTTACCACACATAGAAGATTCTTAGACATTATCATTGGTAGTTTTTTAAAAATTAGTAAAGATGAAATAATATTGCATGAATCACTCTGCAATTTGCTTTATTATTCAACATTATAGCAGGCTTTTTTAAAAAAGTTATCCAGATTAATAAAGGTAGTTCGAATTTGTTCACTTTAACTCTGTATCACCTAAGAATATGCTATAATTTAACCATTCTTTTGTTAATAGACATTTAGGTTGTTTCCATTTTTTTTGCTATTACAAGCGATGTTGCAATAAACATTTTTGTAAAATTTTCTTTGTGTACATGTGACCATGACCCACACTGAGAAAACATTTTGCATTATGATTCAGTACACACACACACACACACACACACAGCACGACCCAAAAAGCTTATGAAACAATTACTTTTACTACATACAATGTATTATGATGATTTTTATTCTGTAATATTTCATTAAAAAATAATAATGCTATAACCCACCAAGTTAATATAAAGAACTAATGGGCCCCAACCCACAGTTTGAAAACAATGTCCTAGGAAATCCACCTAGAAGTGGAATCAAAGGATATATAAACAATTTTGATTCTACCAGATATTGTCAGTTTGCTCTCTAGAGTATTGTACCGGGGCACCTGGGTGGTTCAGATGGTTGAGCGTCTGCCTTGGGCTCAGTATGCGATCAGCGGGGAGTCTGCGGCTTGGTGGAGAGGTCTGCTTCTCCCTCTTCCCCCACCCCCAGCTCTCTCTCAAATAAATAAATAAAATCTTAAAATAAATAAATAAAGTGTTGTGTCAAGTAAGAGTCCCACCAGGATTGTATAACATTCTTCACAATATTGTCAGACTGAAATTTCTGCTAATTTAATGGGAGCAAAGTAGTATCCCATTTAAATTAGTAATGTTAAGTGTCTTTTTGTCTATTGAATATTTTCCTTTTTCATAAATTATTGTTTATTGGCTCATTTCCTATTGGGTTTTTACTTCTTTTTTATTTGTAGTCCTTTATATATTTTGGATATTAAATTCTTTATCAACTACATACATTGCAAATATCTTTTCCCACTCTATTTTCTAACTCTGTTTATACTGCTGATGCTAGACTGTTGTATGTCAATTTGGTTATGACTGGTAACTATGTTTCTCAGAATCTCTTTCTCTGGATGGCTCCGGGTTGGAGTTAGCCAAAAGAGAAACTTGTATAAGATTTGGAAGGCAAAAATAAGGCAGAAGCCACTATTCTTGAAGGGTCACCATGGTCAGACATGGTTAACAGACAGACACAGATTGTGTTGTTTTGACATTCCTGATACTCAATTGTTTCTTTTTCTGATATTCAGTTGTTCTTAGTTTGATTTTCTTGTACTGAACTTATAACTGGCAATGTTGTTAAATTAATTTATTCATTCCAACTATTCTACTAATTTTCCTGTAAATAACTATGGATATAAAATCCTACTGCTGTGTATAACAAAGCATTTCATTTCTTCTTTTTCAATCCTTAGATTTTCAATTTTGTTTTCTTTTCTTATTGCATTGGTAGTACCTCCAGTATTATCAATAATAAACCCAAGAAGGGACTCTAAATGGGCTACTAAAACTGAGGGGACTAAAAGCAAATGCTTAAATTGGGGAACGTAGTCTTGAGTCAGCCAAATAGGAAAAAGCAGGAAACTGACTTAACAGCAGTTTCATACAATGGTCCTGTTAAAAAGTTGCTATTCATATAAGCTTTTGTTTGTGACAGTGCAGAATGGCTAATGAGGAGGCAGGCTCAGTATAAAGAACCCAGGTTCAAATTTAGCATACAGCAACCGAGCTCCTCTAACTATAACCATATCCTGCTTTCCCAATTAATGAAAAGAGCTATAAAATTCAGTTGTCCTTAGCATATGATTTTTGAAAGACAGAGCTTTACAAATAATTATAAAAGATTATAGATAATATTTTTAGCCTTCATGGAAAGGCTAAGTAAAATTTTTAGCATTTCTAGGGATTCTTAACATTTTCCATAGCCACTAAGAGTCAACACTAACTCCCTCCCAAAAGGAAGGAAAACAAGACCTGGGTTTTGTTCTTTATTAACTCATATATTTAAAATAATCATACAACAGACAAGACTACACTTAAAAATTTTAGAGGCCAAAATTCTTGAATTCTTGTTTGACTTGAGATTTTCTTTTAAGATGATGGCAAGAAAATTTTCCCTTTACAAAACATTTTCTAAATTAAATATTTATTCTCTGCTTATATGCAAAGGACTTACACTTTAAAAACAGTCCTTCATTATGTGAAAATGTATATGTTAAAAACATTACTTTATGTTAAAACTTATTATGAATCTGGTTTTACTAAAATAGAACCTGATTTACTAAATTACTACTTTTTACTGGTAAGTGCAAGCAGATTAAAATTTATACATTATAAATAATAATAAAAATAAGGTAATCCTATTTATACCAATAAAAGAAAATCTCATTATAGTATGAATACAGTTCAAGTCATAACTCTCAATCTGTTTATTTTAACCAAATTTCAAAAAATTAAAATTCCAGTATAAATTTGAAAGAACCTTTGCATAGGCTCTTCAGATTCATCAGAACAAAATTTGACATGTACTTCCTTATTAATGGAGAATAAAGAAAGGCTAGCTCAAAGCTGCTAACAACTTTGTAATTCCCTGGATTGTTACTTGGGCTTGGGGCTTAGGACTAGTATTTCATTGGAGGGATTTAGCAGTGTAAAGAATGGAAATTTTTGGTTGATTAGTCTTCATCTTAATCAGTCCTTATTGAGTTCACACAGAAACACAGTGGATACCATAGCGGGTATAAACATGATGATTTATGTTTTATAAATTTAAAAGTGATACTCTGAAGAATGTCATATCTTCATTAAAAATATACATACTTAGTATTAGAGGCTAAATTAATTTCCTTTTTTGAAAGGATCTCCAAATGTTGAACTATTAGGCAATTCTCATAAACTCTTATATTGAAACCATACTACAAATATTTGATCTCACTTTCACCAAGACCACAGTCTAAAGGAAGAAAAATCATATAAAGTTACTTGTTAAGCCCACAATTTCTACTTGAAGTGTCATTAAAGTTGCTTCTGGAACATTTTTTTCTGCATTACTTTACTATTTATTATGCTTAGAATAAAACAGCAATCAGAAAATCAACCTAAAATTTGTGATGATTTGCCACTTGGCTTCTGCCCATTCTCATCAGGCATCTGGGGAGACCTATGCAGCGCCAAAGGAAGCTCAGCCCCACACAATGTCTTGTGCAGGGTGCTGAGAATGGCACATTGTCTGCCCAGTCTTAACAGAGGTCACAGCAGGGAGAGCATCTGCTAAGATAATGTGAATGAAGGAAACAACTATAATTGCCTCATTAAGAGATCTCTGGCAAAATAATCACAAGAAGAAAGGACTTGGGAAACCACCCTAAAATTAAGTCTACAAATAAGGAAAATTTGGGGTAGAATAAAAAATGCTTAAGAATTAAAATTAAGGGAATGTGGGTATTCCATTGGTTTTACTAATGCCCTTAGTCACTATATAGATGAATGGAAACTTTGATGCAACAGTTCAGTTATTCAACTTCAGCTCTTGCCAGTCATTAGTAGGAAGCAGAAGATGCAAATCCACAGCTGTCCAGGATACAAACAAATGTGAAATAAAGTGTGGTGGGAAATTGTTTACAAGGGACCAAAACATAGTAACTAAGATTTAAAGTCTATATTTTGCAATTACAATGAAACACAATTAAAGGAACATTTTAAGAGGGAAAAGTAAAAGATAAAAGACCAAAGTCTAAGAAAGACAAAGGAGAAATTGTCTCTGCTTGACCAATTTACTTTCTTCTATTTTCTACCACTACCACTTAAAAATACATTTTTCTTAAAAGTCAACAGTATATAATTACAACTAAATCCTGTCACTTTCCAATTATCAGCCAATATAGGTGCACATACAGTTTATTCAACATTGTTGATAAACTAAAATTATTTTGTAGTAAAAGCTAAAGTAAATGTTATTCCAGTTTAAATTTAAATTAAATATTCAAACTGGACACAAGACTAAAATGTGTTGAAACTGACAAGTTATTTTTGTATTTTCTGATATTTTGATGTTAAGCTTGGTGAACTTAATTTGTACTATACAGTTAAAATTTATTATTAAATAGAATCTTCAATTATGGCTACTAAATTTTTCTGATTCCAACAAAAACAGTAAAATTAGCTTGTTACACCCATAAGCCAGGTTTAAAATAAGCAAACTATTTGATGACTTTGATGTTTTGCACCCAAAATGTGCTGGCTAATTTTTCCATTCCATTTACCATTCCAGTCTTTAAACTGCCTTAATCTCCTGCCCTCAGATGTTGACCTTGTAAGAATAGGGGTCATAGGTCAGAATAGACAGACCTCAAAGGATCTGGACTATCAATTCATGCCTGAGAGATTTCTCTTCCACAATAGGAACCTACTAAACAGCAAATTCCTAAATCTAATCACACAAGTATCAGGGTGAAACAGTTATTTATTGGAATTTGTTGATTTACAGTTTTCAAATATCTCCAGCATCTAAAGAGCATTTTTCTTTTTCTTTTGGGAGCAGGTTCTAGGATATAATAAATATGAAAATAAAATCACTGAAAAACTTTTAATATGAAACAGATATCCTTAATAAAATGGCATCATAAACTTAAGTAGATTTATTATTTTTAGTGATGCTATGTATGTAGATCTCAAAATGAAAAAAACATAGCACTATAATTCCTAACTATGAAGTACCTGAAAAACTTCAAGTTATACCACAAAAATAATGAGAGAAAGATGTTATACTGCTGAGGTAGGTGGGGGAGGGGGTGGAAGAGGGTTACCACTAGTTGGTTTTGAGCTCACTTGCTCTAAAGGTAAATAAGGGCATTAAATTTTTTTTTCTTTTTAATAAACAAATGAAAATATACAGTCTTTCAATGAGAAAATCCTAAGCAGATTTAAAAAAATCTTATGGCTTCCAAAACCTTTTTGCAAATTTAAGGAATTTGAAATAAAAAAACTATGGCCAAGTAAAAATAACTTTACTATCATATACCTTCACTTTTATTTTTAAACAAAAGGCAAGTTAGCTCTTCCAAGCTGAGAATAAATTAGACATATATAATGAGATTCTGTTTATATTCACCTTGGTCTTTTTGACCACAAATGTGCCATCTAATACCAATTTAATACTGGACTGTAAGGAATGTCAAATTTCATAATTAGTTTTTAAGTCTACATGAAGAACATCTTAAAAATGACAAACAAATTTTTTTAATATGATCAAATGAAAGGAATTTCTTACACTTCAACGTGAAAAGCAGTAATACGGAACATCATAACAACCTTCTTTCTAAACAAAATATATTAAAACTTCAACTCATGAAGAAAAATCAAAAAGCTTAATCGTGTGCTAATGCAGTGATGCAAATGAAATATTGCTTGAAATGAAATGAAAGCAGTAGAACATTGGTATTATATTTTGTTATTTTAAAAATCTCAGGTCAACACTGTTGAAAGGAACTGCATTATAATGAACAGCACTTCTTGGACCCTGTGGTTGGGTCAAAAGATGTGGAAGGTTAAGGAGAACAAAGAAAATAGTCCCTACCCTAGAAAAAATTTAGAATAAAAAAGGAGGTAATAAAAGAAACCATAAACAAACAAAAAAAAAAAAAATGAAGCTTATATGTATACAACCAATAGATACATTTACCATGTATATATGCACTTCAAATGTTTTTAAAGCTTACATGTATTTTTATTCCTTAATGATTAAAATCATTTAACCTTCATAGAAAGATTTCCAGACCATCTGTTTTGAGTCCACATCATTTTTACTAATATAATACATTTGTTAATATAAACTAAAATTTTATTACATGAAACATTTAATTATCTATTATAGCCTGACATGTAATTCCACATAAATTCTAAAAATTAACAGTGGCAAATAAAAGAATCATTTTACTGTGTTTCCCCATAATTTCATTGTTAGAAGTTTCTTCTTTTACTTCACAATAAATTGTGGCTTTATAAAAAAATAAAAGTTATCAAGTATAGGCCAGATTTTGAGGGGAAAAATAAAGTTTTAAATTAACAACAACCTTCATTTTATTATAAAGAGAGCTGTATAGGGGTCATTAAATCTCTACTCTTTTGATAATGTACATAAAAAAATAAACAGCAAAAATAAATCTGAAATGATTTCATTTGAAATTTTTCTTAAAGATTTTAAATGTGGAGGATTTAAAATAAGAGAAAATAACACTGCTACTGAGTAACTGGACACTGGTAACTGTATACTAAATTCAGCAGAATTTTAAGACAGAAAAAAAATAATCCCACTTTCTTTTGTAGTTTATGTAAAATTAAGATAAAATCCTTAAAATTATTTTATATTTCTTGCTACAAAGACATAAATCTTCACAAAATATGGTTCCATGTATATATATAATATATATGATATTTAGAATTGAACAAATACTTTCTTTTGAGTGATGGGACCAAATTTCAAGTTTGTTAAATATGTTAATTCCATGTAATGAAAATTTTATAGTTTTAATTTTTTAACCTGAAACGACAGAAATTAGATTCAACTTTGTAATTTAAAAACATTCCAAGAAAAAAGAGATATTCTTTTGGACAGGTGGTGTTTGAACAATTCATATTATTCATAAACAAAAAATGAGCCTAAACCTCAACCCCATACAAAAATTAACTCTAAACAGATTGTTATGTAAATGTAAAACATAAAACTATAAAACTACAACAAGAAAACATGGGGGAAAAATCTCTGTGTCCTGACATAAGCAATAATTTCTTAAACATAACACCAAATAAACATGACATAAAATAAGAGATTGATAAGTGTCCTTATCAAACTGTAAAACTTTAGTTCTGTGACAGATATTTAAGACAGTGGAAAAATAAGCCACAAACTCAGAAGAAAAAAAAATCTGTGAGTCATATGTCTGACAAAGGACTAGTATCCACAATTTTTATATAATGAGCTCTCAAAATGCAACAATAACAAACAATCCAGTAAAAATGGGCAAAAGGTACAAACAGACACTTCACCAAAGATATAAAGATGACACAAAAACATTTAAAAATGTCAATATCGGTAGCCATAAGGGAAATGAAAATTAAAACCATGATGAGATATCACTATACATCTATTAGACTGGTTAAAATTTTTAAAAATTCTGATAATATCAAATGCTGACAAAGATATAGAGCAGCTGGAACTCATACACTGTTGATGGGAATTCAAAATAGTACCAACACTCCGAAAAAAAAATTGGCATTTTCTTATAAAGCTAAATACACACATATGACCATATTATCCAGCAATCCACTCCTAGATAAATGAAAACTTAGTTCACAAGAAAACCTGTATACAAATGTTTGTAACAGCTTTGTTCATAATCATCAAACTGGAAACAAGCCAAATGTCCTCCCACAGATGAATGGATTACGGTGTTACATCCATTCAATGGAATACTACTAAGCAATAAAAAGGCATGAACTATTGATACACTCAACAACTTGGATGAATTTCAAAGTCATTATGCCAAGTGAAAAAAGCCAACTTCAAAATAAACTTAAGCCCAAATTAGTAGAAGGAAGGAAATAACAAAGACCAGAGTGGAAATAAATGAAATAGAAACTAAAAAGACAAAAGAAAAATCAGTGAAACTAAGAGCCAGTTCTTTGAAAAGGTAAAATAGAAAAGCCTGGGATGCCTGGGTGGCTCAGTCGGTTAAGTGTCTGTCTTCAGCTCAGGTCATGATCCAGGGTCCTGGGATCAAGTCCCGCATTGGGGAACCCGCTTCTCCCTCTACCTGCCGCTCTCCCTGCTTGTGTTCTCTCTCTCTCTCTCTCTGACAAATAAATAAATAAAATGTTTAAAATATAAAATAAAACAGAGGGTGCCTGGGTGGCTCAGTCGTTAGGCATCTGCCTTCAGCTCAGGTCATGATCCCAGGGTCCTGGGATCGAGCCCCGCATCAGGCTCCCTGCTCAGCAGGAAGCCTGCTTCTCCCTCTCCCACTCCCCCTACTTGTATTCCCTCCTCGCTGTGTCTCTCTCTCTGTCAAAAAAATAGATAAAATCTTAAAAAAATAATAAAATAGAAAAGCCTTTAGCTACACTTACTAAGAAAAAAGGAGGATTCAAATAAATGAAATTAGAAATAAAAGAGGAGATATTATAACTGATCACACAGAAATAAAAAGGCTCAAAACAGACTATGAAGAATTATACACCAACAAATTGGACAGCCTAGAAGAAATGGATAAATTCCTAGAAACATGCAACCTACCAAGCCTGAATTATGAAGAAATAAAAAATCTGAGTATACCAATTACTACTAAGGAGTAATAAAAAGTTTCCTAACAAGGAAAAGTCCAGGACTGCATCGCTTCACTGGTAAATTATACCAAACATTTAAAGAAGACTTAATACCAATCCACTTCAAATGGAACACTTCAAAAATAAAGAAGAGAAGGGAACATTTCCAAACTCATTTTATCAGGCTAGCATTACCCTGAAACCAAAACCATACAAGGATACTGTAAGAAAAGAAAATTACAGGGCAGTATCCCTGATGAATATAAATGCAAAATCCTCAACAAAATATTAAAAAATTGAATTCAACAATATATTAAAAGGATCATACATTGTTATCAAGTGGGATTTATTCCTGAATTACAAGGATGGTTTAACATCTACAAATCAATAAATGTAATACATCATATGAGCAAAACGGAGGATAAGAGTCATATGATCATCTCAAAAGATGCAGAAGAAACATCGGACACAATTCAACATCCATTCATAATAAAGTGGGTATAGAGGAAACACACCCCAACATAATAAGAGCCACATATGACAAGCCCACAGCTTAACATTATACAATGGTAAAAAGCTGAAAGTTTTTCTTTCAAGATCAGGAACAAGACAAGGATGCCCACTCTTGCCACTTTTATTCAATATAGTACTAGAAGCCCTAACCAAAGCAGTTACATAAGAAAAAAAAAAGTCTTCCAAATTGGAAACGAAGGTGTAAAATTGTCTCCAATTGTAGATGACATGATATAGAAGCCTGAAAAGATCCCACCAAAACATTGTTAGAACTAACAGACAAACTCAGTAAAGTTGCAGAATACAAAATCAATATACAGAAATCATTTGGTTCCTATACACTAATAATGAACTATCAGAAGGAGAAGTTAAGAAAACAGTCTCATATACAATTGCATCAAAAAGAATAAAATACCTAGGAATAAATTCAACAAAGGAGGTGAAAGATCTATACACTGAAAACTACAAGACATTAATGAAAAAAATTGAAGAAAACATTTACAAATAAGTGAAAAGCTATTCTGTGCTCATGGACTGGAAGAATTAATATTGTTAAAACGTCCATATCCCCCCAAGTGATCTATAGATTCAATGGAATTCGTATCAAAATTCCAGAGGCAGTTTTCACAGAAATAGCATACACACACCTAAAATTTGGATGGAACCACAAAAACACTGAATCCAAAGAGACCCTGAGGAAGAACAAAGTTGGTGGCATTGCACTCTCTGATTTCAAACTGTATTATAAAAGAATAGTTATCAAACAGTATGGTACTGGCATAAAATCAGACTCATAGATCAATGAAACAGAACAGAAAGATCAGAAATAAACTCACACATATATGGCCAATTAATTTATGACAAAGGAACCAAGAATATACAATGGGGAAAGGACAGTCTCCTCAATAAATTGTGTTGGGAATACTGGGCAGTCACATGCCAAAAAATGAAACTGGACCACTATCTTACAACATGTACAAAAACCAACTCAAAATAGATTCAAGACTTGAAGATGAGACCTGAAACCACAAACTCCTAGAAGAAAACATAAGGCTTAAGCTCTCCGACATCAGTCTTGGCAATGATTTTTTAGATTTGACAACAAAAGCAAAAATAAACAAATCAACTAAATCAAACTAAAAAATTTCTACACAACAGAAGAAACCATTAACAAAATGCAAAGGCAACCTATAGAATGGGAGAAAATATTTGCAAATCATATATCTGATGAAGGGTTAATATTCAAAATATATAAAGAACTCATACAACTCATTAGCAAACAAACAAACAATCTGATTAAAAGTGGACAGAGGAACTTAATAGATATTTTTCCCAGGAAAACATACAAATGGCCAACAGGTACATGAAAAGGTGCTCAATATCACTAATCATCAGGTAAAGTCAAATCAAAAGCATAATAAGACATCACCTCACACCTGGCTATTAACAAAAAGACAAGAAATAACAAATTTGGTGAGGATGTGGAGAAAAGGGAACCCTTGTGCACTGATGATGGAAGGGAAGGGAGGCTACATGTACAGCAGACTTATCACTGCTATTCCTTATTTTCACTTGTATTGCATTTTCCTACATCACAGTTTCTTTTGAACAGCTTTTCTTTTTAAATATTTTATTTATTTATTTGATAGAGAGAGACACAGCGAGAGAGGGAACACAAGCAGGGGGAGTGGGAGAGGGAGAAGCAGGCTTTCTGCAGAGCAGGGAGCCCGATGCGGGGCTCGATCTCAGGACCCTGGGATCATGACCTGAGCCGAAGGCAGATGCTTAACGACTGAGCCACCCAGGCACCCCTTGAACAGCTTTTTAAGTATCTGGGAAGTGTATATTGCCATCCTCCCCCCTCCTGGTTCTCTGTACCCAACTGTCTCACTGTTGGTGGGAATATAAATTAGTTCAGTCAAAATGGAAAACAATATGGAGGTTTTTCAAAAAATTAAAGATAGAACTACCATATGATTCAGCAATTTCACTTCTGGGTATATATTCAAAGGAAATGAAATCATTATCTCAAAGAGGTATCTGCCCTGCTCCATGACCTCTGCAGCATTATTTACAATAGCTAAGACACAGAAACAAACTAAAAAGCCTACCGACAAATGAATGGATGATGAAAATGTGAGATACACACACATACACACACATGAATATTAATCAGCCATAAAAAAGGAAGGAAATTCTGTCATTTGGGACAATTTGCATGGATTTTGAAAGCATTATCCTGGATGAAAGAACTCAGAGTAAGATAAATACTATATCACCTTACTTATATCGGAATCTAAAGAAACCAAACTCATAGAAACATAACAGATTGGTGGTTGCCAGAGGTGGAGGTGGGGCCTGGGTAAAACAGGTGAAGGTGATCAAAAGATACAAACTTGTAGTCATAAAACAAGTAAGTTCTGAGGTTTAATGTACAGTACTGCATGGTGACTAAAGTTAACAATACTACTGTATAGTGTATTTGAAAGTTGCTAATTGTAAATCTTCAAAGTTCTCATCACAAGATACAAACTGTAACTGTGAAGTGATGGGTGTTAACAAAACTTACTGTGATAATCATTTCCCTATATATACATATATGAAATCATTATGTTGAACACCTTATTATATCTAATAAAACTGAGGGGAAAAAAGGTACAATTCCACTTCTACTAATGAAAAGACAAAACTACAGTGATAGAGAATAGGTCATTGGTGGCCAAGGGTTTTACGTGGAGGAGAACTACAAAAAACAGGGAAAAACAAAAAGACAGAGGGTCAGGACACCTGGGTGGCTCAGTCAGTTAAGCGTCTGACTCTTGACATCAGGGTCGTGAGCTCAAGCCCTATGCTGGGCTCCACACATCTGATACAATACAAGGAGAAGAACGCAGCATCACTTCCACGACATTCTTGTCATAGATGAACAAGCTCAATCTAATCATAAAGAATTATTAGACCGACTCAGGCTATGATCTGGATTCATCCTGGTGTTTTTCCACTTGTCCCTCTCACCCTTACATTGTCTGTAAACTGAAAGTTAGATTGAAAGGATTTTGTTAGGTTCAAGATACACATTTTTGTAATACTTCCAATTTAAAGGAAACGTAAGTGTTGGAGAAACAAGTTTAAAAACACTAGCATGAATCCCAATTATGGCACCTTCTATAAGACAGTTCGCTTAGTCTCTTTAACAAGTTAATGTCATAGAATTCCTTCCTAAAAAGCATGTGCGTGTGTAGGGAAGGGCTGTTCTAGACTACAAGAGACTTAAGACATATAAAACTAGGGGCACCTGGGTGGCTCAGTTGGTTGAGCAACTGACTCTTGGTTTTGGCTCAGGTCATGATCTCGGGGTCACAGAATCATGCCCCATCTTGGGCTCTGTGCTCGGCAGGGAGTCTGCTTGAGATTCTCCCTTTCCTACTGCCCCTCACCCATCTAAAATAAATAAATAAAATATTTTAATAAAAGACCTATATAACTAAACTAAAGCCATGTTCCTTAATTGCATTCTGATTTGAAAAAAGCAGCCGCAAAAGATAAATTTTGGACAACTGGGGAAATTTTAGAATGGATCAGGTGTTAGATGTTATTAAGGAAGTACTATTTTGATAGGGATGAATGAGGCATGATATTACAGTTATCATCTATAGTATACTTCATTTTTAAAAAAGATTTTATTTATTTATTTGACACAGAGAGAGAGTACAAGCAGGGGGAGAAGCAGGCTCCCCACTGAGCAGGAAGCCTGATGCGGGGCTCAATCCCAGGATCCTGCAACCATGACCTGAGCCAAAGGCAGATGCTTAACGACAGCCACCCAGGCCCCCTATAGTATACTTTAAAACTTTTAGAAATTTCCACAATGTTTACAATTATTGAAATACAGATGTGGGTATATATGGGTGATGACCATACCATTTTTTTCAACTTCTTTGTATTCTGAAAATTTTCATAATAAAAAGTAAAAGGCGGGGGGGGGCGACTGGCTGGGTCAGTCAGCAGAGCATGTGACTCTTGATCTCAGGGTCATGAGTTCAAGCCCCACATTGGGCTTAGAGCCTACTTAAAATTTTTAAAAATTAAAAACTTAAAAAGTAAAATGGAAGGAAATAGTAAGAAGAATCACACAAAATATTAAGAGAAAACAGCGTAACAGAAATTAATCCAAGAGCTGGTTCTTTGAAATAAAAAAATTCTTAAGGAAAAAATGCAACAAAAATAGATAATGGGAAGTGACTAGAAAATCCAGAATGTTTTAAGATTTTTGAGGATATTTTACATAACTAAGCTAATAAACATGAAAATCTGGATCAAAGCACAATTTTATTCTCATTATTAAGGCTTTCTCCAGAAGTAGACATAGTTAATAATCATAGAAGAAACCAAGAAAGTTACCAAAGGTCTCTGAGGTCTTTATTTAGGGAGCAAATCAGTGCCTTGGAGACTCTTCCGAACGTCAGTTAACACTGCCACATCCTGCTCTCTCTCTGTTTCAGTTTCTATACAAGAGCCTCTGTGCTGCTTATTTGATTATTTTATTGCAGTTTGTCTCTGTCACTTTACAAAAACGGTGGCACACAGAAAACTGGAATTGCTAATGCTAGTGACAAAAATTATAAACGTCGTGAACTATGTAGTTGGAAATCATTAGATACCAAATTGTGTAAAAGCTTTCATCGCAGTAAGACACACAACAAACAAGAGATCTTGAAGGAGTTATTCACCCTCTGATCACCACCAACTTATACCCTCTCATTCTTTCTAGCACCCCAACTGCAGCAATTTTAGAACCCCATCTGTAACCCACACACCACAAGCCTGCCACTTTTTCTGTCTTCACTCCTCACCTAGTTTATACTGCATAATCCATCATTACAACTGCTCCCTTGCATACATCATCAGTGCCCTCGCTTCTCTCCCTTTGTTATTCTCAACTAGGAAAGCCCCAACTCTAATTAAATCCATCTTTCTATTTCACAGTTATAGCCATGAAGTCGCCAATGGCTGGAGAAAAAACAATCATACTGACTGACACTACTTTAAATTCATGTCCACTAATCGTCAGTGGGTTTTTGGTATAGCCTGGAATTCTACCTTTTCTCCACAATGCCCTAACTCTTTTAATTTCCTATTTCAAAAAATTTTTAAAGACATACGTATTTATTGAGACGGGGTGGGGGGAGAGTGCGCACACCTTAGTTGAGGGAGAGGCAGAGGAAGAGAACCGTTAAGCAGACTCCCTAATGAGCATGGAGCCTGACATGGGGCTCGATCTCACAACCCATGAGATCATGACCTGAGCCGAAACCAAGAGTCAGACACTTAACCTACTGAGACACACAGGCACCCCTTAATTTCCTATTTCATACCTTCTTTCTTTTTAAATCTCCAAACCTTCTCTCCCAAGCAAGGAAATCACTCCAGCAATTGTCCTCCTCTTTCCTGCATGCTCAATCTTCCCTTTCTACTGGACCATTCCCACTGACACATTAGCAGGCTATATGTTCTTTGCCTCCTCAGCTGCTGCTTCATTTTTCTGCTCTCATTTATAGGAAACTCAAAAAATTGTCTATACTTGCTGTCTCCACTTCCTCTCCTTTCCTTCTGTTGAACACAACCCGCTTAGACTTTTACTCCCAACAGTCCACTGAATCTGAGCTTGTCAACTTCACCAGTGACTTCCTTGTTGCTAAATGCTCAAGTCCTGGTGGTCATCTTAATCATTTCACCATCAGCACCATTTCCAACACCAGAGACCCTTTCCTTCTTGAAATACTTCTTTCCTTGACTTCTGAGACAAAATCCTCTTGATTTTCCCATTTCCCTCCTTCTAACCTAATGCCTTTTGCTATTCCTCCTACTCTTCCTGCTCCCTAAGTGCTGGAGTGCCCCAGGGCTGGGTTGTTTTCTCTTTTCCATGTGTACTCACTCTGACAGTGATTTCGTTCAGTCTTAAGACTGTAAATATCTTTCTGTTGACTATTGTCAAGTTTTTGTCTATAGCCCTGGAACTCCATACTCATGTATCCATCTGCCATATCTATTTTCCCGTTTGAATGTCTACTATAAATCTCCAGCTTATACATATCTGACACCATACTTCCGATTTCCTGCTCCTTCCCTAGTCTTCTCCCTCTTGGTAAATGATCCCTCCAGCCTTCTGGCTGCTCAGGCCAAACAAACCTTGGAATCATCCTGAATATTCACTTTCTCTCACAGCCCACATCTGATCCAATAGTAAATCCTGTTGTCTCTACCTTCACAATGTCAGGATTTTTGTTGCTCACCTCTACTGCTACCATCCCAATCTGAACCACCATTATCTCTTTGCATTAATGAAACTGCCTCAGAATTGAGTGAAATTGTAGGACATCCAGCTGGTGTTGTGGAGAACAGTTTGGTGTGGGGGTAAAAATCTCCATACTTTTGGTGTCAGAAACCAAGTGCTGTGTAAAAGTAAAGCAGATACACAAGAGAAAAACAGTAGGGAAGAACTGGATTTTTCAGAGTGGGAAAGAAGAAAACAGAGTTCTTTCCTAAACAGCGAACTTCCAAATCAATAACAGCAAATGAACACCTTGATAGAAACATGAGCAAAGGACAAGAAACATGTAATTCATGGAAGAAAAAAATGAAAATTGACATAAAAATATATTTGACCTCTAATCTAATCAAAGGATGCAAAGGAAAAAAAGTGAGCTGTATCTCTTAACCTATGTCATTGGAAAAGATTTTTTTAAAGATTTATTTATATTTATTTATTTATTTGAGAGAGAGAGAGACAAAAAAAAAGCGTATGCATGAGCAGGGGGAAAGGCAGAGGGAAAGGGAAAGAGAGAATCTCCAGCAGACTCCCCACTGAGCACAGAGCCTGATGCGGGGCTCAATCCCATGACCCTGAACCAAAATCAAGAGTCGGACACCCAATCAACTGAGCCACCCAAGTGCCCTGGAAAAGATTTTTAAAATGACATCATTCAGGGTTGCCTGGCTAGCTCGGCTGGTAGAGCATGTGACTCTTGATCTCAGGGTTCTGAGTTCAAGCCCCATATTGGGTATGGAGCCCACTTAAAAAAAAATTCAGGGGTGACTGGGTGGCTCAGTCAGTTAAGCATCTGCCTTTGGCTCAGGTCACGATCTCAGGGTCCTGGGATCAAGCTCCGCATCAGGTTTCCTGCTCGCCGGCAGCCTGCCTCTTTCTCCCTCTCCTCCTTGCTTGTGCTCTCTCTCTCATATCTCTGTCTCTGTCTCTCACATAAATAAATAAAATCTTAAAAAATAAAATAAATTGAAAAAACATTCAAAAATGTATATTTAAGGGAGAGCCCTCGGAGCGTGGCCACGGCTAACCAACCCCGGACCGCCGCAGCACGGCGGAGGAGGGGCTGGAGGCTCTGAGGAAGCAGAGGCCGGCCAGACTGCGGGCGAAGCACCGGGATCCTGGCCATGCAGCACAACGGAGGCAAAGCACAGGGAAGCAGAAATGAGAAACAGTATCTTAGCCCAAGTCCTGGATCAGTCAGACCGGGCCCGCTTCAGTAACTTAGCACTTGTAAAAGCCCGAAAAAACTAAAGCAGTAGAGAATTACCTCATACAGATGGCAAGATATGGACAAGTGAGTGGGAAGGTATCAGAACAAGGTTTAATAGAAATCCTTGAAAAAGTAAGCCAACAAACAGAAAAGAAAACCACAGTTAAATTTAACAGAAGAAAAGTCATGGACTCTGATGAAGAGAACGATTATTGAAATTTAAGATGTTTAGAGACTGGAACTTAATGGAACAGTTCTAGGACAGATAATGCTGGGTAGAAGTAAGATCTGATTGTTTACTTTGTTTATTGTCTATATGCCTTTTAAAAAAATAAACTTATGCAAAAAAAAATGTATATTTAAGGGGAGCCTGGCTGGCTCAGTTGGTAGAGCATGTGACTCTTGATCTTGGGATTGTAAATTCGAACCTTAGGTTGGGTGCAGAGATTACTTAAAAAAATAATAAAAATCTTAAAAATAAAATGACATCATTCTATGAACAGTCCTTTTTGAAGGGGTTGTATATTGGCCCTAATCATTTCTGGAGAACAGTTTGGACATAGATACCAAAAATTTTTAAATGCCTTGTTTTTGACCCAGATTTTTCAGTATTTATCCCAAGGATATAATCAGACAATTTTTCAAAAACATACATATACAGATTCCCACTGTGGTACTACTGAAAAGGTCAAAATATTCAAAATAGCTTAATTTTAACAAATTACTTCAGCACTGTTTAAATTCTGGTGCATTCAAAAAATAAATTTTCGGGGCGCCTAGGTGGCTTAGTCGTTAAGCGTCTGCCTTCGGCTCCGGTCATGAACCCAGGGTCCTGGGATCGAGCCCCGCATCGGGCTCCCTGCTCTGCGGGAAGCCTGCTTCTCCCTCTCCCACTCCCCCTGCTTGTGTTCCCTCTCTCGCTGTGTCTCTCTCTATCAAATAAATAAATAAAATCTTTAAAAAAAAATAAGTAAATTCTGGTATATTCACACAGTGGGAATTTATGCAGGTGCTAATGATTGATATGAAATGTTCCTTGATATACTGTTAAATGAAAAAAAATTCAAGTTTTAAAATACTGCATATATATTATGAGTCCCACCTTAGTTAGGATTTCAAGTGATTTTTTTCCTGACTTTATAATTTTTTATATTGTTTGAATTTTTTTATACATCAGTTATCTTTTAAAAACAGACAAAACAATAAAGGCATTTTCATTTGAAAAAAACAGGTGAGGTGTTAAGATGTACAGAGGAATAGCACTGTCTGTTGGGAATCCTGACTCCTCATTTGTGATCTCAGAACAATCTGGTGGAAATAGTGTAGAGTTCAAATTGCAAGATAGCTCATATTCTTTTTTGTTTTAAAGATTTTATTTATTTACTTATTTTTTTTTTATTTATTTGTCAGAGAGAGAAAGAGAGAGAGCACAAGCAGGGGGAGTGGCAGGCAGAGGGAGAAGCAGGCTCCCCATTGAGCAGGGAGCCCACCATGGGACTGGATCCCAGGACCCCGGGATCATGACTGAGCAGAAGTCAGCCACTTAATCGACTGAGCCACCCAGGCATCCTGATAGCCTATATTCCTGATAAAGTTTATTCAACTACACAATGGTGGCATTTTTTTTACTTTGGTTAAATTATATTAAGTCCAATATAATAAAAATGAAAAAGATTTTCAGAATTTTTTCCCAAGTACAATAAACTCATAAACTAACAAAGTAAATGATTACCTATCTCCCTTTGGTTTTCTTTTTTGTAGTGTCTTCCCTTTGGGTCTTCTTTCACTTCCTAAACAGGGGTTCCCACCAGGTCCAGTTACCCGTATTGATTCAAGGCCTTTGGAAGATTTTTTAAATGTGAATTCCACTGGTTCTCCTTCTTTTAGGCTTCTAAATCCTTCCATGAATAATTTGCTCTGTAAAGAACAGGGGAGGGACAGAGAGAAAGAGAAATCATGATTATCAATACTTTAAAGTTTTCTCTATGATTTAAAAATTAATATAGGAAGATATTCATTACTATCCATTATTAGGTATAAAGTCTCTTTTAAGTTCAGTAAAACTTATACCATTTTCAAATTTCCTGTTACACTGCTGCAATGGAAGATAAACTAATACCATTTTAAAAGCAATTTGGCAATACTTACAAAAATTTTAATGTGCATATTATTTGACCCAGCAATTCCATGCCAAGGACTCTCCTACAGACATACTCACACACAAAGGTTCAAAAACAAAAGCAAAAGAAGACCTATATCAAAATTCACTACAGCACTGTCTGTTAAAAAAAAAACTACAACTACCGAACTGGAGGGTATTATGCTAAGCGAAATAAGTCAAACAGAGAAAGACATGTATCATATGACCTCACTGATATGAGGAATTCTTAATCTCAGGAAACAAACTGAGGGTTGCTGGAGTGGGGGGTGGGGTGGGAGGGATGGGGTGACTGGGTGATAGACACTGGGGAGGGTATGTGCTCAGGTAAGTGCTGTGAATTGTGCAAGACTGTTGAATCTCAGATCTGTACCTCTGAAACAAATAATGCAATATATGTTAAGAAAAAAAAAAAGAAGAAGGTAGCAGGAGGCAAAGAATGAAGGGGGGGAAATCGGAGGGGTAGACGAACCATGAGAGATGATGGACTCTGAAAAACAAACTGAGGGTTCTAGAGGGGAGGGGGGTGGGAGGATGGGTTAGCCTGGTGATGGGTACTGAGGAGGGCACGGTCTGCATGGAGCACTGGGTGTTATGCACAAACAATGAACCATGGAACACTACATCTAAAACTAATGATGTAATGTATGGGGATTAACATAACAATAAAAAAATTAAAAAAAAAACTACAACTACCCTATCAATGGAAAACTGATTACACAAATTACAGTACAGCTATATAATGTAATATTATTGAGCCATTAAAGGAAGATCTACATGTCTTGCCATTTGTGACATGGACGGAACTAGAGAGTATTATCCTAAATGAAATGAGTCAGAGAAAGACAAAACTGTATGATTTCACTTATATGTGGAATCTAAAAAACAAAACAAACAAAGCAGAAATAGATCCATAAATACAGAGAACAAACTGATGGTCGGGGCAAAATGGATGAAAAGCAGTGGGAGGTACACACTTCCAGTTATGGAAAGAATAAACCACAAGGATGAAAAGTCATAAGGAATATAGTCAATGAAAGTGTAATAGCACTTTCATTGTATGGGAACGATGGGCGCTACACTTGTGGTGAACACAGCATAATGTATAAACTTGGCCAATCACTACGCTGTGCACCTGAAGCTAATGTAACAGTATGGGTCAAGTATACGTCAATAAAAAAACATAATTTTTAGAAAGATCTACAGGTATTAATGTGAAAAAATAAACATGTAATACCATTGAGTAAAAATATATAGGGCAAAGAACAGCCTATTTACCATAATGCCATCTATATAAATAAGGTTTTTTTTTTAAGATTTTATTTATTTGCCACAGAGAGAGAGAGAGAGAGAGAGCGAGCACAAGCAGGGGGAGCAGCAGGCAAAGGGAGAAGGAGAAGCCGGCTCCTCATGGAGCAGGGAGCTCCATGCAGGGCTCAATCCCAGGACCCCGGGATCAGGACCTGAGCAAAAGGCAGATGACACCCAGATGCCCCTATAAATAAGTTTTTTAAAAGATACATGTGTATTTATATAGAGATGGGGTTTGACACAGCAGACAGCAAATCATAAAGTCATTTTCTTCAGTTCTTTTTTTTGGAAAGTGGCAAAGCTTGTTGGTATACACATTATCATAATTTGAAAGGACAAAGATTTTCTTTTTCTTTTTTTAACTGAATTTTATTATGTTAATCACCATATATTACATCATTAGTTTTTGATGTAGTGTTCCATGATTCATTGTTTGTGAAACAGATTTTCTAATTTGAAAGATGGTTGATTTTTGTGGGAAAAAAAAGTTTCCTGATTGCAAAAGTGTAACCTTGGTTACAAATATTAATTGGCTCTTTTGATCTAACTCTTTTCATCAAAGTCAATATGCCAATTCAAAATATACTAAAAATAATTAAATCATTAGTTTTATTTCTTAAAACACCTTTGTGTATTTTATGGGTCTAATTTGGAATATCATATAGTTTTCAAAGACTTTTATGAATTTGGGGGCAAAAGGAAGCAAAACTAAATATGATGGGAACCCCTAGGTCAAGTCCATTTCTTTAAGTAAACAACCATTCCAACTCTTTTCTGTTTATCCATAAATTTAAGGGATTTGAGTTTCCCCACATGTGTTCTATGGCACAATGGTTCCGAGAAAGACTCCCTGAACAAAGGATTCTGTGGTCAAATAAGTTTGTGAAATGCTCTATCTTGTGTTTCTCCTTAGTTGAGTCACATTAGCATATTAAAGTCTCTGAGATTCTATACCCCTCCCCTCCGCCACCTAAATGAAAATCTTGTTTGACTGTGTTTATTTAACCCGGCAATTTCCTGACCAAATTGATCCCAGAGCCCTTTCTTTATGACTACAGTTGTCAAGCATACTTAGGGAAATACTGGACCACAAAGTCTTTACTCCTTCCAAGTCCATGACTCTAAAGGCAGCTGAATAACTACATACAACCAAATAATTATATGGAACAAATAAAAACAACACTTCAAAATTCAAGACTAAAGGAGACTATTCATGGTGAAAGTAATATGACACATGAAAACAGGGTTTTTAACCAGTCAACTGATGCTTCAAAATTCTTCATGTGGGGGCGCCTGGGTGGCTCAGTCGTGATGCGTCTGCCTTCAGCTCAGGTCATTATCCCAGGGTCCTGGGATCGAGTCCCACATCAGGCTCCCTGCTCAGCAGGAAGCCCGCTTCTCCCTCTCCCACTCCCCCTGCTTGTGTTCCCTCTCTCACTGTCTCTCTCTGTCAAATAAATAAATAAAATCTTTAAAAAAAAAAAAAAAATCCTTCATGTGGAAGTCTGCAATTTGGCAGCACCTTTTTTGCTGTCTGATGCTATGCAGAAGTCGGGCGGGGGGGCGGATCACAACTGCCTATACTCCTTAAAATTTTAAAAAAAAAATTGTTTTTAAAGCTTTATTTAATATTTTAAAATCTTTTTTTTTTCTCCGAAGCTTTCTCCTCACTAATTATAAATAGTTCTTTTGCTTTCATTTCTCACTTCCTACTCAAGAAAATGCAGATTACCAAATCAGATGAAGTGGAGCATACACAAGTCAGCTATAGCAATTAAGAGAATGAAGGGACAACAGTTTTAATTAGAGCTATCATATGTTCTTATGTTTTGTTTCTGTAATAAAAATTCTATCACTTATGTCTTCACATTTCCTGGTATATGGGTGTACTTCATTTTCTATTATTACAGTTTTTGACAGGTATCATTTATAAGTGAATTGCTTCTCCAAATCTAAAGTTAAATTCTACTCTTATGGACCACGAAGTTCTGGCTATTTCTCATGGTATTCTTAAAGAATATTTTTTTTAAATTCTATCTTGTATTGCTCCTTCCCCAAATTAGTACATAAGGCAATTTAGATTCATACTAATTGACAAGAATTATTGACAAGAAACAATAATACCCCTAAGAAATTATGATGGCTTTGCAAGAAACAGATAAGGATTCACAGAGAATATTGTTATCTTTGTTACTATATCAAAATTGCTGCTACATAGGTGGGAAAGATTTGTTAAAAGATGGGGAATTCTCTATTCTTTCTTCACAAAAATCAACTTCTCCCCTTGACTCAACAATTTTTATTAAAGGTGCCTCCATTTTTCTAGTCACACTGATTCCAATCCTTAGTTATACCCAAACTGTTCACTGAATCTTGTGAATTCTTACTTCATAATCTCTATTATCTGCCCCAACCATTTCATTGGATTGCCACTGCCCTACTTCAGGCCCTAACTATCTCCTACCTGGTTAACCATAATGGTTTCCTTATTGGTATTTCAGCACCAAGTCTCCTCCCTACTTCATAGCATCTTCCATATCTACACATTCTCTCAGAATAAATCTTACCCTACTAGTCTCCTGTCTCAACATTCTACAATATCTCTCCTAGACTGTAGGTTGAGACCATTCATAATCCTCTAGTTATACTTTCCACTTCTTTTCCCATTACTGTAAATCACAATTCCTCCAATTAATAAAGCTGGCCGACTTGTACTTCCTTGAACACACTTTATGTTTTCTCATCTCTGCACTCCAGCTTATGCTGGTGGGGATGCACGCTCCTAGTCAGAGCTCTCTATCAAAATCTTACTCAAGATTCCAGACCAGTTCAAATGATCCTTTATGTAATCATCCTCAACTGCTGCAAGTTGTAAATTCTCTCCTCTTTCACTTAATTGATTCTTCTGTATAATTTTCACAATATACTGCTATGTAATGCAGATACTTGTGCAGGCCTTACTTTTTATTTGCTCTTTTGGCTTTATCTTCTCCTGAAGGCCAGGGATTTTGATATATATCTTAGTATTTCCCAAAGGGCTTATTTAGCAAAATGCCTGCAAACAGATATCATTCAGTGTGTACTTAAAAGAATTCTAGACTTAGCAATAGTAAGATCCTTAAGGGTTATTTAATCCAACTCCCACTTGAAAAAAAAAAAAAGGCGAACTGAACTTGAAGGACTTAAGTGAATTACTCATGCAAAGTCAAATTTTTAGGCTCCTACCTCTACTACATAAAATAAATTCTCATATTTTTCATGTCAAGGTGACACTGTGTATAGTACATGTGGAATAAAGAAAATACTTATAGGATTATAATGTTTCATGGTAATAGCGTTATTTTCTAACTCCATTCCTTGTTCTTCCTTATACCCATATTCTCTAATCATCCTCATTGAGATGCCAAACAATCCATCAAATTCTGCCCATGGTGAACCAAGAATGCAGATTTATGTAGATTTTTCCTTGACCTACATATAAGACCTTCATAAGGCAAGACTTTGGTGTTTGGGCTTATATGTCATCTGTGACATTTGTTTGGACAAAACAGAAGTTTATTCTCTATAGGACAGAATCACAGTTATTGAATGAATAAATGAACAAAGGAAAGAAGAAGCATTTAGAAGAAGCTGCTGACATGCCTACTAAGATATCAGGCACTTACAATAAGAAGACGCCAATTTTGAATGTGTTCATATTAAGTTAATTCATCTGACACTTTTTATTCATGTTCTTCTTCCTCTAATCAAATAAGGCTCCCTTTTCTCCCACTTCCTTTTATTCCAAATTTTTAAATGCATTGTTGCTCAAATTTATTTCAGAATTAGAAAAATACTGGCTTTCGATTTCCTCACTATACTCCCTCTCCTCCTCCCAATCATTTTTAAATGACTTGCAAAGAATGGCAGTAATATGGAGACAGATGAGAACGGTCCATTTGTCAAGTACTTCTATCCCACCTTCCAGTTAGTAATAGGATTACTTATCTCTCTTGGCACATGCTATTTCTTTGCAACTAGATTGGGAAGGCTCTGAAGTGTTGCTACAGTTTTGTCTTTGTTTCTCCTTAGGAAGCTTAAGCTGACTTCCAGTTCAAGATAGCAGGGTGATCAAACACATGCCTCATGTTATTCTTTAAAAGCCATCAAAATGACAGTAAAATAATAAAGAGAAATAGATTCATAAGAAAGAAGAGAAATAAGAGAAGTGCCATCAGGGCACCTAGGTGGCTCAGTCGGTTAAGTGTCTGACTCTTGATTTCAGCTCAGGTCATGAACTCAAGGCTGTGAGATCAAGCCCTGGGTCGGGCTCCATGCTGGGTATGGAGCCTGCTTAAGATTCTCTCTCCTTCTGCCCCCACCTTAAAAAAAGAAAGAGCCTCTCCCTCTGCCCCCCAAAAAAGAGGGGTGCCATCAACAGAAAGCAGAATTCAAGAAATTTCTGGAAGTTAGAGAGCTGAGTGGGGTGCCAGGCTGGCTGTCGGAAGAGTATGCGACTCTTGATCTTGGGGTTGTGAATTCGAACCCCATGTTGGGTGTAGACATTACTAAAAAAAGAAAAAGAGAGAGAGCTGGCTGATTAATTAAATTGAAGGAGCCACACCCTAGAAAAACTAATAAAAGAGGCTACAGCAGAAGTAGAATCCAATATTCCTAACAGAACCCAGAGACTGTGTTGAGTCTCAATATGTACAATGAAGAGCAAGAGAACGAGGTGGGCTTGAAACCAAGGGGATTAATGGAAGGTTTGTAAATGGACTAGATGCCCATTTTATCCTCCCCTCCCTATACCCACCTATACACATGAAAACAGCCAAAATTAACCCGATGCAAATATTATAAGGCTGTTTTCTAAGACACTGAAGGAAGTATCTGGGCAACTGTTGAAATAATGGATCCTACACACAAATTCTTATTTACTCTGGTAATTTAGAGTTTGTTGGTACAGGAGCTGTCCCCTTCCCAGTCAACCTTCAATCATTCCTATCTCTCATTCTTATCCTTCATTCATATAGCTGCAGGGTCAACCAAGAATCACAAAACATGCAGCATAGTAAAAAAAGGTCAAGATAAATGAGGAAACAAAAGAAATTTCATGCACCATGTAATTAGTATCTCCAGAGATATCTGAAACAATATAACATCAATAAAACAAAAAACCACAACCAGAGAATTAAAAAAGCACTCTCATAAAGTCAAAAATGATAGTTGAAATCAAATGGGTTGGAAGTAAAAGGTTAGAAAATCACTCAGGGGATAGAATAAATGGACCCCCCAAAATGAAATACATGAGTGAATATTTCAGAAGTACAGAGGATTAATCTAAAAGGGAGAGATAACAAAGAAGATGAAGGAAGAAAAACGAAATATAAGAAAATTACCCAGAGCTAAGGGAAATACCAAGGAGAGGCCTATATTGGGTGGAGGCATTACTGAAACTTTTACACAAGATGTACATTTTTGAGTACATGAAGACAGATTTTTTTTTATTAAAGATTTTTATTTATTTATTTGAGAGAGAGAGAGCATGAGAGGAGGGAGGGTCAGAGGGAGAAGCAGACTCCCCGCCGAGCAGGGAGCCCGATGTGGGACTCGATCCAGGGACTCCGGCATCATGACCTGAGCCGAAGGCAGTCGCCTAACCAACTGAGCCACACAGGCGTCCCCATGAAGAGAGACTTTAATGGGGACAGAAGATAGTAATACAAACTGAGCTAACAGTTCAACCACATGCTTGTGCTGCAGTATAGTTAATACATGTCTGTGATAACCAGAGGCTTAGTTTAAGGGTATTATTAAGGGGGTGAACAAAAATGAAGTGGAAAATGCTGGTTAAAGCCAGATAATGGAAAATTTTAATTGCCATCCCAAGCATTTTATTGTGTCTGAAATAAAAATCTGCTTGAATTTTTTCCCTGGCTTTTAGAAGTAGGAAGATCAAATGTATGGTTTAAAAAATTTAACTTCCTTGGCAATACTGTGGATGTGTGGGGGATATGAGCAATCTGTGTGGGGGTGCCTGTTACAAGGAAACTATTATAGTCTTAGCAAGAGATTCTTAAAACTAACCTGAAAGATGAAAGAAGGAATTGATTTTGCAAAAAACACTTCAGGAGTCATACATATCACCTGCTCTAAATTATTACTTGCCCCATATAACAATTCACTGTTAAAATGGATAGTGATGTTATAACTGTAATATAAACATCTTTACAAGACTGGTCCAAGAGCTTCACCAAGAAAGGACCATCTGTAACTCAGTCACTTGGGAGACAACTCAAAAAACCAAAATCGGGCTTTTCCCCTTCTTTTACTACCATTCCTTGAACACGTCAATCAATATCTTGATAGTTGGCTTTCTCTAACTATAACAACAATTTTAAATGATTTGCTGCATTTTTAAGACAGCATAATGAGAATATAATTAAAAATTAAATTGTAGGGGTGCCTGGGTGGCTCAGTTGGTTAAGTGTCAGACTCTTGGTTTTGGCTTGGGTCATGATCTCAGGATCCTGGAATCAAGCCCCGTGTCTGGCTCCTGCTCAGCAGGAAGTCTTGAGAGTCTCTCCCTCTCTCTCCTTCTGCCCTTCCCCCATGCTCACGTTCTCTCTCTCTCTCTAAAATAAAATAAATAAATCTTTTAAAAAATCAAATTAGAAGAATTCCAGTCCAATAAAGCTGGGTGATAGAGGTATGTTAAAAAAAAAAAAAAATTCCTGAATAACTAAGTTAATATTAGTAGGTTAAGGAGCTGAAAAACTTCATGAAAATTCAAATATATTGTTTCTTTTCAACATTTTTATGAGGCAAAGACTGTTTTTCTCTAATGTAGTAGTGGAAAAATACACCATTTGTTAAGGACAATTAATTATTACACAATATACAGTTGTAGAGGTATTATACAACACGCATGAGCAATTCTGGGACTCCTAAAGATTATATGCTTTTGATCTACATGCCAAGATACTCCAAGATAATTAATCCTGCACCCACAAGAACACATCAGAAAGATCACTGGACTAAGTGGGGATCTAACCTTGGCTCCACAACTAAAGTGTGGTGCAACCACAGATAAACTGCTTACCATTGGGTGAGTCTCCCCCCTCTTCTTTTTGTTATAGATACAGATCTCTATCCTTCGTTATAACACTTCTGAAAAAAAATCTGTGACTTCACTGTCTTTGTAGACATAAATGGAAATAAATGAACTATATGTTAGCCAATGTTGAAATTTCCTTTTATGTATTATTTCTCAATTTACTGAATAGCAAGACTTTAGTTCTTACTTAACTCAAATTCCTTAAGAAAACAAAAACTAAAAGAAATATGGTAGTGGTGTCAAGTATACTCAAATAAGAGAATTAAAAAAAAAAAAGAAAGACATGTGCTGGCACTCTAGAAGTTGATGTTTACCGACCTTTACCGAAATAGATCAAATCTAGTTGAACCCCAGTCAAATCACTAAATTTCACATAAACAGAGTAAAAAATGGGATTTTTCTACTTTTCTTGAATATGAAAGGAAGCCTTTAGAAAGTCCCTCCATCTGGCCTGTCCTTCAAAATCGAAAAGGGCAGCACTAAAAACTAGCAACGCTACTGGGATGGCATTTAAAAAGGCATCATGAAAAGCATACAGGGATTAAAGCTGGATTTGAATACTGGGTTTGAATCCTAATCCTACTACTTACAACCTCAAGCTGCATGACCATAAACATATTTAAAAAAAAGTTGTGCCCCAGTTTATCTATCAACCCACGATAATAATAACTTCCCCGAATTAAAAATATCTACTACAGTTATTGTTAGATTCCAAGTAATTAGTGTAAAATGCCTAAAAACAGTGCTTGGCATACTGAATAGCATTACAATAAATAGTTTCTACTATTTTGATAAGTATCCAGTCTGTGCCTCTACCTTCTGACACAAGTATGGGAGAGGCAGGAGAAAACAAACAGATTCAAGAACCTATTCACAAACAGGCACTGTGCCGAATGCTTTCACTTGTTGTCCCATTGGATCCAACTTAACCCTACCTCTAACACCCACTTGGCAAATGTCTGCATATTACTGAGTTGGTTTAAACATTATCTCATCTTCAAACGCTTCATGACATTCTTGAGCAAATACAGGCATGCTTTTCCAGTGCTCCAATTATACATGGTATATATCACCATTATAACACTTATTATATTGCATTATTATGTGTCTATTTTCTTATAAGGCTACAAACATCCTGAGAGGAAATATTAGAATTTTTCATTTCAATCCTCACGCCTAAAACCATCCCGGAGACACAGCAGGTGCTCAAAATATATTTGAGGCAAGTGAGGAGAATCAGGGTGGTGGGGAGTAAAGGAAAAGAGGAAGGGAGGAGGAGAAAGTAACTGTAACCTTCTCTCTTTCAGATGAGGACACTGAGAGACCCAAGGTCAAATATGATGAATGGTAGAGCCAGAACTCAGAACCAGATGTTTGACACCAAAAGCCCTTAAAAATAGCATGATGCTTAGTGCAGCATTCTCCAGAATGTTTCATTGTTCCCTCGATACCATAATCACAATATGAAGATTTAGAACATTGAAGCTATAGGCCTCCTCAATGTATGTTCATCTTTTATTCCTTGTTTTAATTCTTCTTAAAAATTTTTCTGTAAAACTTCTTAGCTGATAGATTCAATTGTAGGAAATTAATTCTTATTGTAGGACATCTTATTTTACTGCCTCTCTTTGAAAATAAGAGATATTTAATACATGATGGCTACATACTTTTTTTTTTTTAAAAATCCCTATCGGGGTGCCTGGGTGGCTCAGTCAGTTAAACATCAGCCCTTGGCTCAGGTCATGATCCCAGGGTCCTGGGATCGAGCCCCGCATTGGGCTCCCTGCTCAGCGGAGAGCCTGCTTCTCCCTCTCCCTCTGCCTGCTGCTTGGCCTACTTGTGTTCTCTGTCAAATAAATAAATAAAATCTTTTAAAATAAATAAATAAAAATCCCTATCAAATCTAAGCTTCAATGATATTCATGTTTCATGAAATTGAAAGGATTATATATTTCACTTAGATCTTACTTATAAAAAATACATCCCAACAAATGGTGCTGGATTAACTGACATCTGCATGCAAAAAAAAAAGATTCCAAACAGTTCTTATGCATTTCACAAAAATTAACTCGGCATGAATCCCTAACTTAAATTTAAAGCACAAACTATAAAACTCCTAGAAAATACCACCAGAGAAAACCTAATGACCCTGGGTATGGTGATGACCTTTCAGATAGAACCCCAAAGGCATAAAACAGAAAACAAATAATTGATAAGCTAAACTTCATTAAAATTAAAAACTTTTGCTCCGCAAAACACATGTCTAATAAAGTAATTGTTTTTCAAAATATACAAAGAACTCTTAAAACTCAATAAAAAAGACCAACAGCCCAATTTAAAAATAGGCCAGAGACCTAATGTACACCTCACCAAACAAGATATATGGATGGCAAATATGCATTAGAAAAGATGTTCAACATCACGTGGTATCAGGGAAATGCAAATTAAAACACCTAGTAGAATGGCCAAAACCTGAAACACTGAAAACACCAAATACTGGTGAGGATATGGTACAGTTCCTCGTAGCAACAGGACCTCTCATTCATTGCTAGTGGGAAATGCAGAATGGTACAGTCACTCTGGAAGACAGTTTTAAATATTTTAACAAAACCAAACATATGCTCACCATGGGATCCAGCAACTGTGCTGTTTGGTATTTACTCAAAGGAGCTGAAAACTTATGTCCACACAAAAACTTGGATATGGATAGTAATAGCAGCTTTATTCATGCCAAAACGTGGAAACACCCAAGATGTCCTTCACTACATGAATATATAAATATATAAACTGTGGTATATCCAGACAACGGAATATTATTAATCACTGAAAAAGAAATGAGTTATCAAGCCATGAAAAGATATGGAGGAACCTTAGGTGCATATTACTAAGTGAAAGAAGACAATCTGAAAAGGCTACATACTGTATGATTCCAATTATATGACTTTGTGTAAAAGGTAAAACTATGGAGACAGTGAAGAAATTAGTGATTTTTAGGGATTGGGGAGAGTGGAAGATGAGGAGGAATAAATAGGTAGAGCATGGAGATTTTTTAGGGCAATGAAAATGGTCTGCATGATACCATAACAATGGATAGATGTCGTTATACATTTGACCAAACCCATAGAACATCAAGAGTGAACCATAATATAAACTAAGGACTTTGGGGTAATTATGATGTATCAGTGCAGGTTCACCAACTGTAACAAATGTACCACTCTAGCAGGGGATGTTGATAATGGGCCCCAACCCACACCCCACCCCCAGCTCCAGGGAGGGGAGAGGGGGCTAGAGATTGAATTTAATTGCCAATGGTCAATGTAGGTATTGTAGGTCAGTGTAGTAGGTTTTGTAATGAAACCTCCATAAAAACCTAAAAGGTCTGGTTTGGAGAGCTTCCGTGTTGGTGAACATGTGGAAGTGGTGGGAGAGTCATGTGCCTAGAGAGATCATGGACGCTCCATGCCCTTCCCACATACCTTGCCCTTTGAATCCCTTTCATCTGCCTATTCCTGGGTTATGTCCTTTTATAATAAACCAGTGATCTAGTAAATAAAATGTTTCTCTGTGTTATATGAGCAGCTCTAGCAAATTAATCAAACTCAAGGAGGAGGTTATTGGAACCTCTGATCTATAGCCATTAGGTCAGAAGCACAGGTGACAAAGTGGACTTGGGACTGCTGTCTAAAGTGGGCTGGGGGGGGGCAGTCTGGCACTAAGATCCCTTAACCTGTGGGACTTGATAATAACTCCTGGCTGATAGTGTCAGAATTGAGTTGAGTTATAGATTATAGAACACCCAGTTGATAACAGAGAATTTCCTTGGTCATGTGGGAAAAAAATTCACAAATTTGAATTGGAGTCAGTATTTTACAGAGCAACCAGAACTCTCATACATTGCTGGTAGGAATATAAAATGGTAGATCTACATTGGATTAACTTCAATTTCTATAATTTCTAACAGAATTAAATATATACCTGTCCAAAAGCCAGTATTTCATTCCTAATTATTTATCCAAGAGGATTGAAAACACATGTCCACTCAAAGACTTGTAGGCAAACATTTATAACAAGTTCATCCATAGTAGCTAAAAACTAAAAACAGGTTAGCCTTCAGTAATAAAACAGATAAATAAATTGTGCTATGTACATACAATAGAATACTACCAAGTAAAAAAAGGAATGAATTACAAGTATACACATCACAATACTTCTCAAAAACTGTAAAAGGTCTTTGATTTTTACCTCAAATGCAAGGTGAAAACTTAGCCTGCTAGAATTCCACAGATGCTAGTAGAAAGCACAGTACTACGGAGTCAAAGACAAAGGACAGTTTATTATTCAGAGCAATAACAGTAACAAGTAATCAGCATTTTTGTGATGATTCTACAAGTCCTTATTCCCACAGGGTGACAGGAAGAAGGTCAAATGAAACCTACACACAGTGTGTTGCATTACAAGAGAGGAACACTGAGCTTAGGGAAGCTGAATTTTTCATAATGGGCAGTAAGCATGCTTGCCCTTTACTCTGGAAGGAAACACTATCTCTATGTTCCAAGGCAGTTGCTATATAAACATCCTTGAAGCCCGGAACAAAGGAGGGCCATTGCCTCACTCACAAGCCATGTAGCAATCTGAGAGTATTGGGAAAATTGTCTTCCAACAATACTAAGTGAAAGCAGCTTTATACAAAAAGAGTACAGACTGCATATTCCATTTCTTCGAATTTCTAGAACACACAAATCTAACCTACGTAGGAAAAACATTTAGAATAGTTGTTGCCTGTGGGTGGGTGTGTAGACTGACTGAGGAGGGACACACAGGATCTTTCTAGAGTGATAATATTCAAGGTCTTGAGAGTGGTTCAGGTTATAAAAGTATAGACATTTGTCAAAGTTATTGAAAAGTACACGTAAAATTTGTGCATTTCATCACATATCAATTTTACCTCAAAAAAGATAGTGAACTCTAGTTAATGATATGCATGATGAAAGATTTAGGGGGGAGTATACTGATGTGTGTAACTTCTTTTGAAATGCATCAAAAAGATTAATGGATCCACAGAGACATAATAGGTGTAGAGTTATATGAAAAAACAAGTATAGGAAAACATTAATTATACAATCTAGATGTTGGATATAATGGTGTTTATTGTTAAAATTCTATCAACTTCTTTGTTTCTAATTTTTTATTTAAAATATTGAAAAAATACGGGGCTCCTGGGTGGCTCAGTCGTTAAGCGTCTGCCTTCGGCTCAGGTTATGATCCCAGGGTCCTGGGATCGAGCCCCGCATTAGACTCTCTGCTCGGCGGGAAGCCTGCTTCTCCCTCTCCCACTCCCCCTGCTTGTGTTCCCTCTCTCGCTGTGTCTCTCTCTGTCAAATAAATAAATAAAATCTTTAAAAATATATATATATATATTGTAAAAATACAGCTTTGACAGAGATACTTTATGGGTGAGAAATATCTTGACATACTTGATTTTTTTAAAAGTAATAAATTGAAATTGAAGTTATCATTATTATATTTACAAAGTACCTAGTAAGACCAATGTGTACATGGTACTATATTGGACATTACCAACAAATTTCAGAAAATCAAATATTCTGGTGATTTACAATCTGGTATTTTATATTACTTATATAATTGGAAAAGGGGAGAAGGTAAATGGCGGGCGGGGTGGGGGGAAACAGAGAGAGCATATTTTCTGAGGAGTTATACTTGATCCTTTCCTCCCAGATAATGTCCACCTTCTGCTGGGGGCTGATTTGGCTTTGAGAACAGTATGATATCACTCTTTATTACAGTGATTGGTGATGGGGATAAGTATAGAGAAGATGAATCAATGAGAAGTGGGTCTACTTTCCCTTTAGAGCTGCCAAAAAATTAGGAACCTCTCAAACAGCACATATAATACTAAAGATTCCAAACTTATCTTTTTGTTTTTATTCAGTGGAAAAACAAAAGCAAAAACAAAACAAAACACCAAATCCGCTATCCACAACTAATGCTGCTTGCCCATCTGAAGCCCTATGACAGAGTGATTTTTTTTTTTTAAAGATTTTTATTTATTTATTTGACAGAGAGAGAGCACAAGCAGCGGGAGTGGCAGGCAGAGGGAGAGGAAGAAGCAAGCTCCCCACTGAGCAGGGAGCCCGATACGGGGCTCGATTCCAGGACCCTGGGATCATGACCTGAGCCAAAGGCAGATGCTTAACCAACTGAGCCACCCAGGCACCCTGAAAGAGTGATTTTTTAAACTAAATCTTTTCTCTTTTTTTTTTTTTAAGTAGGCTCCACTCCCAGCATGGAGCCCAGTACAAGGCTTGAACTCACAACACTAAGATCAAGACCTGAGCCAAGATCAAGAGCTGGACGCTTAACTGACTGAGCGACCCAGGTGCCCCTAAATTCTTTTTTTTTTTTTTTTACAAATGTAAACAATTCTGGAGTTCAGAGAAATGCTTCAGTGATTCTAAAATTTATCTGAATTTTTACTTTTAAGTAGATTTTTAAAGTGCCTTAAAATCTGTAACATAAAACACAGTCATATTATGCTCTTAAGTAAGTCAGTAGAAACTGTAATGTTACTTGGCACCACGAGGTTTACAAATTTCGTGTGTGTGCGTGCAAATTTCAGAAGCTTCTACTCGTATCTTTCAGTGAGTGTATTAAAACTTGTGCTTTTGATTTATAGTACAATAGTACAGTTCTGTATTGCTCTTTCATTAAAGCTTTCAGCTTATTCATGGCTACTTACAAAAAAAAAAATCACAGCAGTGCAGTTACTATTAGGGGACATGTGACATACACAAATGTGGCAAGACCCAGGCACATAATATAGTTCTCAGCTCTTTAAGAACAAGTGAACCCATAACATGCTTTGTTATAATACTTTGAGAGTTCTTAGCGGAATTATCAGTGTGTCTGTGTGAAATGAAAATAACTACCTTTAAAGCTAGAGTATTCTATTTCTTGACAAAAAGCAGGACATTTTAAGAAATATGTTGAGTCATTAAACTCAGGGTAAAACAAGTTCCATTACAATAACAACAATGAATTCTTTACTTGTTTCTACTATACGGACAGTGCCCAAAACTTTCCTATACAATCATCATGGAAGAACAAGCAAATATGACATTATTTGATATTATGGTTCTTCTTTTTCAAAATAAAAATGTTTCATACATGTGTTTCAAACATGTTTCATACATGTGTTTCAGCAAAGTGTTCATATGATTGCTGACAAGAGACAATGTCATTTCCAAATACAAAGAATGAAAATAAAAATTTATTTTTAGTGTAAACTGAACAACTTCATGATTTAGAATATAAAATTATATGATTTAAAATAACCTACTAAATTGAATCTGAGGGAAAAGAAGTATGGATGGGGAAAAAGCTTACTAATTTAGCAATGTGATTTTACAGTGTTACTAGGCTTACAAAGATAATGTCACCACACAGAATCATGGAACACTACATCAAACACTAATGATGTAATGTATGGTGATTAACATAACATAATAAAATTTAAAAAAAAATAAAATGAATAAATAAATCTTAAAAAGAAAAAAGATAATGTCACCAATAAAATTAAAACAAAGTTTGAACATAAAGCACAAAATAAAATAAATGCACTTGAAATTTTATCTGACAAAAAGGTACTGACATATTTGAAGTATTTTTTTAGTGACAACATAGAATAACTTACAATTTTTTAAAAATATATTTTAAAATATATATGTTCATTTTCAACCAAGAAATACCATTTAACATAGTTGAGGTATCTGGTCATTTAAAACCTCCCAAGTAGACATTTATAATTCAAGGATGCAAGTATTTGTTCAATATTGCCAGTGATTCAACACAGAAACAAATATGTCTTACAAGTTTGTCAAGCTAGTGAATCTTTTTTTATTTATTTATTTTTAAAGATTTTATTTATTTATTTGAGAGAGAGAATGAGAGAGAGAGAGCACATGAGAGGGGGGAGGGTCAGAGGGAGAAGCAGACCCCCTGCTGAGCAAGGAGCCCAATATGGGACTCGATCCCGGGGCTCCAGGATCATGACCTGAGCCGAACGCAGTCGCTTAACCAACTGAGCCACCCAGGCGCCCTCTTTTTTTGATTAAAAGAAACTGCTATTGAGAAAAATAGCTCCCATCTTTTAAGGAATATTAATCTTTTTATTTTTACTATATTTATTGAACACAGTAATTTTCAACAAATTGTGAGGGGTGAGTGGCAGTTTTTAACCCATACAGCCAGAGTGTTGAAGCTGGAAGGGAACTTAGACTTCCTATTCTTGGAAGATACAAATATTATAAAATTCATTTAAATAAAAAGAGCATAAAGAAATTATAGAACATGCATCAGTGGAATGCCTTTGTGGTAGCCATTATAGGTGTTACAAATATTCTGGTTGCCTTCTACTTCAAGGCAAATAAATTAGGCATGGCCATGTGACTTGCTTTAGCTAATGAAATGTAAGTATAAATGGTGTGGACACTTTTGTGTAGAAGCTTTTGGAGGTAGTTCCCAATCTGCCATATTCCCCTTTCCTGCCTCAACAATTCTAGAAGCAAGTTTCATAACGGAGCCTCCATTTGTCTGAGTCCTGAAATGAGAACGATGAGCAGTACATACCATATTGTGTATGTAGTTTGAGAGAGAGAAAACTTTCACTGTGTATGCTACTGAAAATTTGAGATTGTTTATTGTCAAACATAACCTAGACTGTGGTACAGAAAAAGAATCTAGAAGTGAGTTGTGGTCGTACCCAAAACTTAAAATATCTGGCATTATCTTCCAGGTTGGTAAGTGGAAGGAAAACCATGCTGCATGGCAATCCACACTATATGGTGGCTATGCATTCTAGTAAAACTGTCACAAAATAAAATATCTCAGTCACTCTTAAAACTGGACAGCCAAGAATCACCAGACACTTCAAATTGAAGAAAAGAGGCAAAACAAGCAAACAGAAAAAAGAGCCTGGAGGAAATAAAACAATGTAGGGAGAAGACATCTTAGAAACTGCAATTACCATCTTCAGACAGATAAGATTATAATGCATTCATGAAACCATTCTGGATTCTTCTGAAAACAAAAACGAGCTCTTGAAAATTGAATATATGATTAGAAAAAAATCAACGAAAGTGTTAGAAAATTGACTGCATATTCCAAAAAGAGCACAAAGCAAAAATGATAACAGTAAGAGTGAAAGGCTTAAAATAAAATACAGCATCCACCAGTAGGAGTTAAAGAAAGAATTAAAGAAGGAGAAGGCTTTAGGGAGAACAGTTCTAAAAAGAGAAAGATGCAAGTTTTCACACTTAAAAGATCAAGTCATTTAAAAAATCAATTTTGCACATCACTGTAAAACCTCAGAACAACTAAGGTTTTGTGGGGAAAAGGGGACCTAAAAGCTTCTAAGGAGAATGAAAAAAAGGGGGGGCTCTTATGAAAAGGAGTAAGAACCAGGATAAAATGTGACTTCTCAAAGCAACAATGAACATTAGGAGATAACAGAAACATATTTTCAAATCTGATGAAAAAGCATTTCTATATGAATTGCATACCTAGCCAAACTATCACAGAGTCTTAAAAACTTTACCTCCTTAGTACTCCTTTTCTTTAGAAACAGTTTCAGGATGTGCTCCATCAAGACATGGAGAAAAACCAAGAAAGATAAAGACATGAGATCCAAAAATAATAAAGAAGCAAAGGAAATTCCCAAGATGAGAGTAAAGGAAAGCATGGGTACAACAGCTATCCAGCAGACCTGCAAGGAACAACAAAGTTTAGACTGGAGCAAGAATGTAGTAAGCTCTAGGAGAGATGCAACAGGAAAAAAAAGAAAAAAAGAAATTGCAGATGATCGGAGAAGTTTGAAGCTACTGAGCAGCTTTCCAGTTCTGTTGAAATTCTGGAAACATGCTGATGATACATACATAGAAAATCAAGCAAAAATAAATAAATAAATAGCGATTATCAACTCTAAAAGCTGTTTTATTTTTTATTATTTTTAAATTTTTTTTTTATTATTTAAGAGAGAGCACGTGCATTATGCAGGTTGGGGGAGGGCATAGGGACAGGGAGAAGGAAAGGGAGAGAATGCCAAAGCAGACTCCACGCTGGGCACTGAGCCTTGACTTGGAGCTCGATCCCACCACCCAGAGACCATAACACCTGAGCCAAAACCTATAGTCGGATGCCCAACCAAATGAGCTGTAGAGGCACCCCTAAAAGCTGTTTTTTAAAAAAGGAAAAGCTGGGGCAACTGGGTGGCTCAGTCATTAAGCGTCTGCCTTCAGCTCAGGTCATGATCCCAGGTCCTGGGATCGAGCCCCGCATCGAGCCGGCTTCTCCCTCTCCCACTCCCTCTGCTTCTGTTCCCTCTCTCGCTGTGTCTCTTTCTGTCAAATAAATAAATAAAATCTTTAAAAAATAATAAAAGAAAAAAGAAAAAAAGAAAAGCAATCACAGTATGCTGTGATTTCTCTGTAAACATATATGTAGCTATAAAAAAGTACTAAATATTAATTTAAACAAAAATTGTGAACTTTTTTTTAAGAATAAGGGAAGAGGCAGTATAAAAGATGTAAATCTTCATTTTCTTTTTCTTTTTCTTTTTTTTTAAGTTTTTATTTGAATTCCAGTTAGTTAACATACAGTATTATATTAGTTTCAGGTCGACATCATAGTAATTTAACACTTCCATACATCACCCTGTGCCCATCACAACAAGCCCACTCCTTAAACCCCATCTCCTATTTAACCTATCCTCCCATCCACCTCCCCTCTGTAACCATTGTCCTCTATAGCCAAGAATCTGTTACTTGGTTTGCCTCTCTATCTTCTTTATTTGCTTTGCTTGTTTGCTTTGTTTCTGAAATTCGACATATCAGTGAAATCATATGATATCTGTCTTTCTTTGACTGACTTATTTTGCTTAGCACTGTATTCTCTAGCACCATCCATATTATTGCAAAGCAAGATTTCATTCTCTTTTATGGCTGAGTAATGTTCCATTGTATATATAAACCACATGTTCTTTATCCATTCATCATCAGCTGATGGAGACTTGGTCTGTTTCCATAATTTAGCTATTGTAGATAATGCTGCTATAAACATTGGGGTGCATGTATCTCTTTGAATTAGTATTTTTGTATTCTTTGGATAAATACCTAGTAGTTTATGAAATACAGCAGTAAATACCAAAAGACACAGCTAGACAATTTTACTTTGGCTTCCTGTATAAAAAGTAGAGATGGAGAGGAAAGGGACACTGGTTTGCTTTTCCTTTTTTCCTTCTAAGACTTATAGAACTATTTGATTTTTTTTTTTAACTATTTGTTTTTTAACTACTACTTTGATAAAACTAAATTTAAAAAACAAAATGAGAGGTGCACCTGGGTGGCTCAGTCATTAAGCGTCTGCCTTCGGCTCAGGTCATGATCCCAGGGTCCTGGGATCAAGCCCCACGTCGAGCTCCCTGCTCGGCAGGGAGCCTGCTTCTCCCTCTCCCACTCCCCCTGCTTATGTTCCCTTTCTCGCTGTGTCTCTCTGTCAAATAAATAAAATCTTTAAAAAATAAAAAAATAAAAATAAAAAACAAAATGAGACAGAGAGATCTAAACTCACCATTTCTGTTCCCTCCTGATCCATTTATTCCTCAGTCCTTGGTAAAGTGACTTCTATACCAAACTCTAAAGAAATGCTCCCACTAAGGTCAAACTTCGGCTTCTTTGGTGCAAAGCCAGAGGACTCTTCAGTCTTACCATATTGGTCAGCTTTATAGCGCTTGACATTAATCACTCTTTCACTGCTCTTGGCATCTGGGACCCTAAGCCTAATTTTCTTTCTTATGCCTCTACTTACTCCCCCCTCAGTTACATTTATAAGTTGGTCTTCCTTGACTTTTAAATTATTGTTCCCTAATGTTCCATCTTGGCCTTCTCACTCTATCTGCTTTCCTTGGGATATTTTCTTTTCTTTTTTCTTTTTTAAGATTTTATTTGAGAGAGAGAGAGAGAGCGCATTAGCAGGGGCAGGGGGAGAGGAAGAAACCGACACCCACTGAGCAGGGAGCCTAATGCAGGGCTCGATCCCAGGACCCTGGGATCACGACCTGAGCCAAAGGCAGGCGCTTAACCAACTGAGCCACCCAGGTGCCCTTCCTTGGGATATTTTCTGTATTCCCTTTTCAACTACTACTTATATAACTTCCATTATGGTATTTCCAGCCCAGACTTCTCTACTGGACTCTAGTCTATATATCTAAGTGCATATTACGAATTTCCATAGCACTCTCCCTCATGTCTAAAAGTGAACTAGCCCATATCCTCTACTACTACTGGTAAACACATACAGTGCTTACATGCCAGAAATTATTTTAAGCATTTCACACACATTAACTCACGTGTAAATGATGCTAATGAAATAGGTGAAGGGGATTAAACTACCAACTTCCAGTTGTAAAATAAATAAGTCACAGAGATGAAAAGTACAGCATGGGGAAAACAGTCAATAGTATTGTAATAATGTTGTACGGTGACTATACTTAATATGGTGAGCACTGAATAATGTACAGAATCGTCAAATCACTATATTGTACACTTAAAATATAATACTGCATGTCAACTATACTTCAATAGCAAATTTTTTTAATGAAGCTAATGAAGGAAATTAAGGCACAAGAGACACACCCATAGCCACAAAGCTAGTGAAGGATTTTAAACCAGGCAGTATGGCTTCAAAGTGTAGCCTCCTAAATACACTATATTGCCTCACTAGTCAATTCTACTTAATGTATTCCTTACCAAGTGAAAAGTCACCATCATCCATTCTGTTACTTGAGACAGAAATCTCCATCTTCCTCAACCCCACATGAACCACCAATTAATTAATACTGATTTTACTTCCTTAACATGTATAGAATCTGCTCCCTTCCTTCCATTATCCTAATAAAATTCATTATTTCTCACTTAAACTGGAAAAAAATAGCTTCCTATGGTCTCTTTGCTTTTAACCCATTCTCTACATTGCTGCTAGAGTGAACGTCCTGAAGCAAAGATTTGCTCCTTCTCTCCTGTTATGTTCACATTACTCTGCTCATAAATACAGGCTTTAAAGTTTTCAATGTGATCCCACAGCACTCAGCATGAAGTTTAAACTCTCTTTATTTCCTAGCCTTTGCCTGTATTTCCAGGCTTAATTTGTACCATACTCCTCTACTCCTTCTGAATGTTTTAGCTGTAGACCTCACATACCAGGGTCTTATCCTCCCTGGAAGACACCCTTCCACTACATCCTTCTCTTCCTTCTCTACCATGGCCAGGTCTCAGTTAACTAACCTTCTTTTCTGTTTTTATAATATGTGGTCCACATCTACAACCAACTTTCCCACCCATTACTGTAATAATGTGTCTATCCCTCAGAATTGGCTGCAAGCTCTAGAAGATCACGATAACACGTTTCATCCATCCAATAGGAAACTGAGGCAGACAGGTTATGTAACTCATTCAATGCCACAGAGCTAGTATTCAGAGGAAATGATATCTAAATTCAGATCTGCATGACTCCAAAGCTAATCACGGTCTTTATACAGAAGGAATGAACATGATGAAAGCAGCATTTTATGATAAGCTGCTACAACATAAGACCAACAGAATCTTCATATTCCTTGGTAGCGGTTCAGCGATTTGTACAGCTAAATGCTGTCTTAAAATAATTGTGTATAAGGCAGGCTTCTCTTAGCAGCGTCATCACACCTTCTCTTTCTTTTTATATTATCTCTTCCATTCAAAACCATAGGTCTTGGGCGCCTGGGTGGCTCAGTTGGTTGGGCGACTGCCTTCGGCTCAGGTCATGATCCTGGAGTCCCTGGATCGAGTCCCGCATTGGGCTTCCTGCTCGGCAGAGAGTCTGCTTCTCCCTCTGACCCTCCCCTCTCTCATGTGCTCTCTCTCATTCTCTCTGTCTCAAATAAATAAATAAAATCTTTAAAAAAACAAAAACAAAACCATAGGTCTTTTATAAAAGTTGTATCAGAAAACAAATAGCAAGTAACTGTTACAACAAAGAAACTTTTAAAAATATTTTATTTAAACCCACAATTTAAAGGTGAAGAAATTAAATCCAAAATTAACTTTGGGAAATCACATGCCCAAAGTCTAAGGCAACAAAGGTAAAAATAAACAGGGGCACCTGGGTGGCTCAGTTGTTAAGCGTCTGCCTTCAGCTCAGGTCATGATCCCAGAGTCCTGAGATCAAGCCCCGCATCAGGCTCCTTGCTCAGTGGGAAGCCTGCTTCTCCCTCTCCCATTCCCCCTGCTTGTGTTCCCTCTCTCACTGTCTCTCTCTGTCAAATAAATAAAATCTTTTTTAAAAAAAGTAAAAATAAACAAATGAGACTGTATCAAACTAAAAAGCTTCTGCATATCAACACACACACACACACACACACACACAAAAACAAAAACAAAAAAATCAACAAAATGAAATGGCAACCTACTGAGGGGGAGAAAATATCTGTAAATCATTTATCTGATAAGGGGCTAATATCCAACATATACAAGGAATTCATACAACTCAGCTGCAAAAAACAATCCGATTGAAAATAGACAGAGGATCCGAATAGACATTTTTCCAAGAAGACATACAGATGGCCAACAGATACATGGAAAGATGTTTAACAACACTCATCATCAGGGAAGTGCAAATTAATACAACAATGAAATATCACCTCATACCTGTTAGAATTGCTATATCAAAAAGATAAGAGATAACAAGTGTTGGCAAGGATATGGAAAAAAGGGAACTTTTTTTTTTAAGATTTTTATTTATTTATTTGACAGAGAGACACAGCGAGAAAGGAAACACAAGCAAGGGGAGTGGGAGAGGGAGAAGCAGGCCTCCCTCCGAGCAGGGAGCCCGACAAGGGGCCCAATCCCAGGACCCTGGGATCACGACCTGAGCTGAAGGCAGATGCTTAATGACTGAGCCACCCAGGCGCCCCAAAAGGGAACTTTTGTGCATTGTTGGAGAGAATGTAAATAGGTGCAACCACTATGGAAAATAGTATGGAGGTTCCTCAAAAATGTTTTTTTTTTAAGATTTTATTTATTTATTTGACAGAGAGCACAAGTAGGCAGAGCTGCAGGCAGAGGGAGAAGCAGCAGCCTCCCCACCGAGCAGGGAGTCCGATGCGGGGCTCGACCCCAGGACCCCGGGGATCATGACCTGAGCTGAATGCAGCCACTTAACCGACTGAGCCACCCAGGCGCCCCTCAAAAATGTTTAAATACACCTACCATATGATCCAGAAATTCTACTTCTGGGTATTTATCAGAAAAAAATGAAAACACTAATTCAAAAAGATATATGCAACCTCATGTTTACTGCAACATTATTTACAATAGCAAAGATAAGGAAACAACCTAAGTGTCCACCAACAAATGAAGGTATAAAGAAAACGGGACACATACTATATGTTTATATTTATATATACATGGAATATTTTTGAGCCACAAAAAAAGAAGAAAATCTTACCATTTGCAAAAACATGGGTGGACTCTGAGGGCATTATGTTAAGTAAAATAAGTCAGATAATAAAAGATAAATGTGGTGATCTCACATGTGGGATCTTAAAAAGCAAACAAACAAACAAAACCCCAAGCTCACAGATACAGAGAAGAGACTAGTAGTTGCCAGAGGCGGGGTGGGGATGAAATGAGTGAAGGAGGTCAGAAAGTATTTCCAGGGGCATCTGGGTGGCTTAGTTGTTAAGTGTCCAACTCTTGGTTTTGGCTCAAGGTTGTGATCTCAGGGCTGTGAGACTGATCCCCACATTGGGTTCCACACACAGTGGGGAGTCTGCTTGGGATTTTCTCTCCCTCCCTCTCCCTCTGCCCCTCCCCAACCCCCATGTTCTCTCTCTAAAATAAATAAATAAGGAAATCTTAAAAGAAAAGTATTTCCAATTATAAATTTCCAGTTATAAGATATATTTCCAGTTATAAAATAAGTAAGTCATGGAGGGAAAATGCCCAACGTCTTATAACTAGTTAGTGGCAAAGCTGGGACAAGATCACATTTCCTGTATTGAAAATAAGTGTTCTTTTTCACTACCTATATAATGCTATTTCCCAGAAGCCCAACTTTAAAATATTTTACAGATTAACACAGTAAATCTCTATAACTGATTAACTTGAATGAAGCTTTCCTCATAGTAAAGTTAGCTAATTTGCAAATCTGTCATCATAATATACTGTCAAAGCTGTAAGAACCTCTGATCAACTTGAAAAAAATATGGTTATTTCTCTTCAATAAACTTATACTTTAAAGACATGGGTGAGGCAACATCAATGACCTCCTCAAAAGGCACATATACATATGTATATATATCTCCTCTACAGGAGTACAGACCAACAGAATTTTATGCAATGGATAGAAACGTTCTACATTTGCACTGTCCACAGTGGTAGCTAATAAGTAACTAATGAGCACTTAAGACACTGTTAGTGCAACTGAGGGCCAAATATTTTGTTTAATTTTTATTAAGTTAAATTTCAATAGCCACGCAGGCTAGTGACTACCATCTTGGATACACAGTCTTAGAGTAAAGTCATAAAGATCTGAGAGGTACTTTGCAAAGGTTTGGAAATAGATTACATCCCTATACTGTTCAGTCCTATTAATGTAAAATAATTAACATAGAGTAATGACTATGAGATATTACATTATTTTGAAATGTTTTTATTAACTCCATGACTACCTTCATCTTCCAATCTATGTATCAGAGAGCAGGATATTATATGCCATGGGAGAAAACCTTTATGGCGGGTGCAAGGTTGGGCGAAGAATGAACAAACCCTCCTCCTCTAAAAAAAATTAGAGAATCTCTTCAAGTGCCCAGCCTGCTCCAATGATCACAGAAGGGTCACAAAGCCCCAGGGGATCTTTCCAGGCATGAAACAAGTTCCACAACTCAGCTCTAATTCTTTCACTGGATGAATCACTGGATACACATAAGCCAAGGTCCCAGCTACACCCAATAACAATTTTTACATTACCACAAATTATACAATCAAAGAGAAAAGAAACACATGTAGTTTTAGGCAAGGGCTTCATTAATTTATGACTACATATGAATTTATGTGCCACATAAGGATTTTCTAATACTTAAATACTTATCTAAAAATTATCTTTCAGCTAGGGATATGGATTTTTTAACATCAAGAAAAATGTGGAGAAGGGCTCATTTTACTCATAGGGATATCATAATATTTCCCTGATTAGGTCACCACCTTTTAGTAATACTGTTTTAATTTCTATATTTTCATTAGCATACTTCCCTATACTCATTTTCTCCTGTATTCTCCATCCATTTGTTCAGCATACTTTATTACCCTTGTTAGTAATTCTTCCTTTCTCTTACATGACCCTTTTCCCTTAGAATCTTTCTAGCCCTCATCAAACCTAAACAGTATTTTGTAAATGAACTATCTGCTGTTGAAAAAAGCACATTACATAGGGATTATTGGTCTCTAAATGCACTCAGTTCCCTCCTAGCTTTTTCACCTAGTTCTGTGAAGGCCCAAAGGGTCACAGATAAGAGAATATGTGGATGGCTCAACACAATCAGTTACTACCATAAATAAGTCAAGCATAAATCTTGCTGACAGTGGGAAGTCTGGACCAGGAAATAATACCAAAAGAAATGCCATCTTCAAGTATAAAAACCCATGATTTGTGTATGTTCCAAGGGCAAATGATTTGCACGTGTTCCAGAGGCCCAGCATGTAGACACTGTACGTATCTGTATGTGTGTGCTGCTCAGCTTGCTTAAAAACAAACAGTAACTCAGGGCCAGCACTGTCATAAACAGGTTTCTGAAAGGTTGCGTTTTTTTTTAAAGGTGTTTATTTTTCTTTTTTTAGAGAGAAAGGGAGAGGGGGGAGGGCCAAAGGGAGGGGGAGAGAGAGAATACTAAGCAGGCTCCATGCCCAGGGCTGAGCCCGACATGGGACTCAATCTCACAACCCTGAGATCATGACCTGAACCTGATAAATCAAGAGTTGACACTTAACCGGGGTGCCTGGGTGGCTCAGTCATGGTCCCAGGGTCCTGGGATCGAGCCCTGCATTGGGCTCCCTGCTCAGCGGGAAGCCTGCTTCTCCCTCTCCCACTCCCCCTGCTTGTGTTCCCTCTCTCGCTGTGTCTCTCTCTGTCAAATAAATAAATAAAATCTTAAAAAAAAAAAAGAGTTGACACTAAACCAACTGAGCCACCCAGGTGCCCCTAAAATGTTTTAATAAGGATGAGCATCTGATCAACTCAGAAGATCCTCTTCTTTCCTATCTGCATATGATGGTGGCAATGAGTGAAGTTATAGCAAGTCAAAGGCTTCTAACAGGATGAGATTACAAAGAAAATACAAAATATATACAAACATGTCAATATATCTATATATGTTTTCACATCTAGCACTTATAAACTATTTTTGAAATTTATGGGAATTGGTAATATAAGCTGGAGTTTAATAAGATGGAGTTACAAAGGAGTTTACCTTTGTAAACAAGTTACAAAGGAGTTTACCTTTGTAAACAAGAGGTAATGTATCAAGGTAGACCTAATCAGCAGCATGACTTTGGTCAATTTACGTTTTGTGTATATTAATAATACCTAACTGGAGTTGTTATAATGATTAGATGGGTTAATGTATGTCAACTGCTTAAAACAGTAGCTGCCATGTAGTAAATCTTATACTTGACCACACCAATATTAAAAGGGGACTTTGCATGGAAATGTGATAGTACTTTAAAAGTATTTATAAGTAATTGCTATTGCTTTTTTCCACCTCATCATACATAGCACCTGTTCATTTTATAAAATATAGATAAGAAAAACAGAGGGTAGACACTGAGCTGTGAGCTGTTCCAGGGTGTCTTTTGGAGTCAGCACCATGGAAAAAGACACCAAGACCAAAATCAAGAACTACTGGACTGCTCCTTCTGAGAGCCACTTCCCGAACCAGAACCAGACCAAGAAATGCTGGCATGACCACCTGGACCTCCACCGCTGTGAAAAGATGATGACCGATAAAGGCGGTGTTGTCTCCACGTGTCAATGGTACCAGTGTGTGTACAAGTCCCTCTGCCCCATATCCTGGGTGTCAACCTAGGATGATCACCAAGCAGAAGGCACATTTCCTGGCAAGATCTGAAGCGGGTCTACTCCACCTCTCCTCTGTCCTCCATCCTTCTCCCAGTGTTGTGAAGGCGGGAGAAGGTACATGGCAATCCCCACCCTGGGATCCTGAATCACGGCTTAACTAATAATAAATACTTGCTGGAAATGTGTTTTAAAAACAAAACAAAACAAAACAGAGGGTAAAAATCACCTAAAATTCCATCATATCACTATTGCCTTTTTTTTTTATGATTTTGTTACCTAATTTATTACAATAAATTTCCATTTTCTCATATGCATAGACAGATGGAGTTACAGTATTTTTAAACATTGAGACCCAACTATACCCAATTTTTCTTTTTTTAAGATTTTATTTATTTATTTATTTCACAGAGAGAGACAGTGAGAGAGGGAACACAAGCAGGGGGAATGGGAGAGGGAGAAGCAGGCTTCCCGCTGAGCAGGGAGCCCGATGCGGGGCTCGATCCCAGGACTCCCGGATCATGATCTGAACCGAAGGCAGATGCTTAACAACTGAGCCACCCAGGCACCCTTATACCCAATGTTTTATACTCTACTACTTTTCATTTGGCAAGGTAACTAAATATCTTTCCTTTGCACTGAACACTTCGAATGCCAAATGTTCCCCCCTCCCACCCTTTTCCCAGGCATATTCTCATTTTTTGAAACTTGTATATTAAAAAACAGGGACAGGGGCGCCTGGGTGGCTCAGTTGGTTAAGCAACTGCCTTAGGCTCAGGTCATGATCCTGGAGTCCCTGGATCGAGTCCCGCATCGGGCTCCCTACTCGGCGAGGAGCCTGCTTCTCCCTCTAACCCTCCCCCCTCTCATATACTCTCTCTCTCTCTCATTCTCGCTCTCTCAAATAAATAAATAAATCTTTAAAAATAAAAAAAAAACCAAAATAGGGACAAAACTGCTCTGGTTGAGCAGAATGGAGTTTGGCCTCCCCCCTCCCAGTGGTCCTCAAAGTACCCTGAAGGAAATCAAAGACACTTCTGAATACAGTTTAACAATCTAACTTTAAAAACACCATTTTAAAAAAACTGGCTACATTACATGGGGTTTATAATTTAACCAATCATCTAATAATAAACATTTGTTTCCAATTCTTTGTTTTTATAAAAAGTGCTTTGACAAAAATCTCTGTGTACATCCATTCCTATTCACAGGCTTTTGATGTGCATTGCCAAATTATACTATAGAAACTTGCATCAGTATATATCTCTGCCAGAGGTATAGGAGACTATTTCTCTCCAATTTCCACAACATCAAGTATTATCATTAAAATAGTATTAATAATAACTTGCCAAACTCTCATCTGTTAAGTGTTGCTTTAAACTTATATTTCTTTAGTTTCTGTACTTATACTTTTCTGAATTTCTACGTCCCTGTCCTTTGCCTGTTTTTGACAAAGATGCTTGTTTTTTCTTACTAATACACAAGACTTCTTTATACTGCAAGGACATTAACCCTTTGTCTATGTGTTGTAAATAATTTTCTTACTTCATACTCTGCCTTTCAATTTCCCAACAAGTTTCTCCAAGTGACTGAAGTCTGGTTAATGATACAGTTAATATGAAAAAGATCCACACATATTTAATTTATACATAATGTACTCACTTTGCTTAAATATCTGAGACGCCGATGTGTAAATAAATTGTACTTTATAAAGTAAAAATATATTTGGAATAAGAGATTTCACTCATTATATAAACAGCCATCATTACTTTTATAAGTAATAGGTAATCTATATATAAATTTGACTTTAAGTGTCAACATCAGTGAATGATTAATGATACTGGATTCTAAGAGGAAATGAACGAGCAAGAATAAATTAATTTTTCATACATGCAGCTGTAACATGACACAGCTGTGAAGTTGGAAGAGAAAAACCAGTTAAATATAAATGGTGAAGGTCAAAAAAATTTTTAAATCACGAATAATAGCTTTATTATTATCTAGATTTTAACAATTAATTAAACTATTATGCTAACAGTAAAATTAGATGAAGTAAATCATCTAATCCTAAATTATCTGGGTATATGTTCATTGTTAAGTATGCTCCCTGTTAAAATTTAACATTGAAAAATCTAAATAAAATGATAAAATGTTAATGAATTTTACATTCCTCTTTTAGCTTCACTTTATGCTTTAAGAATGAAATGTAGTCTCAGGACTTCAATTATATGATAGGTTTGAAGTCCACTGCAATGAACTTCAACCATTTCTAGGTTTTTCCCTTATAGAGTTTTATAATGTGACACACTTCTTAAAATTACAGGCCATGAATTAGATATGTTAATTTTAATATTGTTATATTGTGGTTTGATCTGTATTACACATCATATCTAAAATTATTTTATATATGGTTAAAACAAATTAAGTATAGTATACCTTTTAACTTTTACAGTATAAAAAAGTTTAAAATAATCTTTCAACCAGTCAGGCTTCTCCAATAATGGAACCTTTTTCTCCTTAGTTTGTCATGGTGTATAAATAAGACATTTTTTTTTCAAAGTCATCTAAAGAAGACAACCTTATCAAATAGGCACAAGGGGAATAAATTAAGGATGAAAGGCTAGTGTTCCTTCCAATGAGCACCACCAACACCAATGGGGATGCCAGGTATTTTAACCCGGAAGTACCAGCCTTCACTCATGTTCTCAGACTAATTTTTATAGGATGTGAACCCAGCCACACGCAGATTATAAATTCTAATTTCGATATGAGTATGAATATCTTACCATTACTAAATTCTACCCTCATCATTATTTTCTAATATTTTTAACATTTTTCTTTTTTAAGATTTTATTTTTAAGTAATCTCTACACCCAATGTGGGGAGCTTGAACTTACAACCCTGACAACAAGAGGTGCATGCTCTACCAACTGAGCCAGCCAGGTGTCCCTCATAATTATTTTCTACCATTGTCACCAAATGTCAAAACTTCAACCTAAAAATACTTGATCATTTTAACAATCGGGTATATTTTGCAGCTTTCAAGATATCTTGAAGAAATAGTACTGGTGGGTGTTACAAACTCTTGTTGATACTATATTATAATACATCATCCAACTGAGAAACTATGTATATAGATAATAGTTCAACTTTGTCAGTTTCAAGGATTCAAAATTTTTTATTCTTCTCTTCCCTTACTCCATCTCATTAGTAATAGATGCTTGTTAATTCTTCCTCCCAAATGTCTGTTATATCCTTCATATTACTGCTTTTCCCTTTCTGAGAAAACAGCCTCAGAGACAACTATTGAAATGATCCTCTTCAAACAAGATAAAAACACAGAATAAAGTGTATGATGGTACATTAAGCAAATATTTTTTAAAGTTCAGAATACAAAATAGTAATTGTAACAATGTAAAAAAGTATATGGACAAATACTTTTAAGGAAAATATTCTGAAGTATATAGACAAAGTAAAATGTTCATTAAAATCATTTTTAGATATTTAATAATTTTAAAAGGCAATTGTATTGTCCACAAACACTAATTTCATCATACCATAATCCAGTTCAGAAATCTACCTAAACTATATTCAAAATTGATCATTTAAAAACCATTCACCTGGGGTGCCTGGGTGGCTCAGTCAGTTGGGCATCCAACTCTTCATTTAGGCTCAGGTCATGATCTCGTGGGCCGTGGGATCGAGCCCCACATCAGGCTCCATGCTCTGCAGGGAGTCCGCTTGAAGATTCTGTCTCCCTCTGCCCCTCCCCTCCCTCTCCCTCTAAAATCAACAAATCTTAAAAAAAAAACAAACATTCACCAGTTGGTCTCTCCTCTCCTTACCCTTCCATCCTTCCAAAATTCTCTTATCATCCTTACTGTATCCCAACGACAAACTTATTAGAGCATAGAGCACTTCTAACAACACCTAACATTTGTCTTTGCCACCAAGCCTTTGATGAATTTTCTTACCACTGTTAGAGACTAAGAAAGACAAAAGGAGCTCCGGACAGCCAGGGCTTGGTCTGTCACTATCACTCTGGTCTTGTGTCGCTGGAAGTTGGCTCAGCACTTAGAGCCATGCCAAGGTGTTCATAACATTTTATTTGAACATAAACAATTTCGGAGAACACCCCAAATCAGACAAGGCCACTCTGACTTTATCTGAACAGAGACAAAAACAACACTGTCCAAACCAAGAAATGGTCAAACACTCCCCTTTTATGCTAATATGTCTGCTTCCTTATCAATTCTAGTTTTAGCACCACTATGTTCTTCCTGCCTTCTAGGTAAGAATTACTAGGACCCCTGGGGCGCCTGGGTGGCTCAGTCAGTTAAGTGGCTGCCTTCCGCTCAGATCATGATCCCAGCGTCCCAGGATCGAGTCCCGCATTGGACTCCCTGTTTAGTGGGGAGTCTGCTTCTCCCTCTGCTCCTCATCGTGTTCTTGTGCTCTCTCAAATAAATAAAATCTTTAAAAAAAAAAAAAAGAATTATTAGGATCCCCAATAACAAAATTACTTCTGCTTTTTGACAGCATCAAACCCTTGCTTTCTTGACCTTCCCCCAAATCATAAACCCAAATCCTAGAAGTCCTTTCTAACACCTTCTCACTGAGATGCTTCAAGGTTCCACATGATGTGCCATGTTCCTCAGTGCTATAAGTTAATAAATCCAATTTTGTTTGATTCAGGTGTGTTCCTGATGGCATTTTTTTATATATGTTCATTATCAATAATACTATTAGCTTTTTTTAAAAAGATGTATTTATTTATTTTTAGAGAGAGAGAGAGCAGAGGAGAGAGGGAGAGGGAGAGAGAGTCTTAAACACAGTCCATGCTGAGTATGGAGCCTGACTCAGGGCTCAATCTCACTGTCCTGAGATCACAACCTGAGCCAAAACCAAGAGTCAAACGCTAAACTAACTGCACCACCCAGGCGCCCCAATACTATTCGTTTTTATAATGGTTTTCATTTTTATTTATTTTAATCTTATTCAAAAAACATATCTAAAAAGCCTCTTTTTAGGGCCCTGGGTGGCTCAGTTGGTTAAGCAACTGCCTTCGGCTCAGGTCATGATCCCAGGGTCCTGGGATGTAGCCCCACATCATGCTCCCTGCTCAGCAGGGAGTCTGCTTCTCCCTCTCCCTCTGCCGCTTCCCCTGCCTGTGCTCTCCTGCTCTCTCCCTGTCAAATAAATAAAAATCTTTTAAAGAATAAAAATAAAAAGAAATAGTAAATAAAAAGCCTCTTTTTATTATTTAACACCAAGCTGTTTTTAGTTTCAGTATATACTCTTACAGTTCATACCATGTTTCATTCATTTAACTTACATGTTAAGTAATTTTTTCCATCACAAGCGCATATACATTTGCTCCTTAATTCCATAAAAAGGTAAGTTCTGGGGTGCCTGGGTGGCTCAGTCAGTTAAGCGTCTGACTTTGGCTCAGGTCGTGATCTCAGGGTCCTGGGACCGAGCCCCACAATGGATTCCATGCTCAGCAGGGAGTCTGCTTCTCTCTGTCTGCCCCTCCCCCTACTCCCTCTCTCAAATAAATATTTTTTTAAAAAAGGTAGGTTCCTTAAGAGTACAGTAATTGTGATGTGCACTGAATAATGTATAAAATTATTGAAACATTTTATTGTACAACTGAAACTAATATAACACTGTTAATTATACTTCAATAATTAAAAAAATGATAAGATTCATGTGGATCCAAATATTTATATCTTTATATCACTACAAAGAAGGTTGTAGATTGTCATTAATTCCTTTTATTTACTGGTACTTTCCAAATTCTGTTCCTGGCTTCTTTTTTCAACTTTACATTTCCTTCTTTTATGATGCTTTCCAAACTTACTTTCACTACCACTCAAATATGATGACTTCTATCTAAATCTATAACCATAATCCATACCTCTCTTCTAAGACCCACACGGATATCCAACTGGATGGTCACAGGGCCCTCACGTTTCCCATTTCTAAAACAAAATTCAGTACCTGGTCCACCAAAACTGGATACCCCTTCTCCTTCTCTAACTTCCATCCTTGTGTCTCTCCCAACCACTCAAGCACCCAAGTCAGAAATCAAGTAGTGATTCATATTCTTCCTCTTCTCTCACCCCCCACAACCAACAGTTTACCAAGTCCTGAATATTTCTGATATTTTTCTTAACATCTCTCATCTTCCAGTTTATAGCTAGAGTTACTACCTTAGTTAAGGCCCTCTACACCTCTCCCGAACTGCAGTTCGCTTACCTCTCTCAAATCCATCTTCACCATCACACTGCAGCAGAAACCATCTAGAGTAACAATCTGTTCAAATTAGTTCCCTGCTTTAAATTCTTTAATGACTTAAAATCCACTAAAATCTTTCAATGGCTCCCCAGTGCCAGTAAGTTAAAGGCCCAACCTTCCTCCTCTTCCACCTCTTCAGCTGACTCTCTCACACTGTCCCCTCACCCTTCAGCCATAGTCAATGATCTGAAGTGTCCTAAAATATGCCAGGCGCTGGGTATAGTGCTCCCTCTGTTGAGAATCACTTCCTCTAGATGTCTGACAAATATTCTGCTCTCATAAGCTCAGTTTAATATTCACCTCATATAAAATAGTTTTAACACTTTGACAAGTCAAGCATATTCTCCTTTCAGATTCCAATGTACAAGTTTTCCTGACAGCATTGAAATCACTTTAATAAAGGGATGCCTGGGTGGCTCAGTCAATTAAGCATCTGCCTACGGCTCAGGTCATGATCCCAGGGTCCTGGGATCAAGCCCCACATCGGGCTCTCTGCTCAGCGAGGAGCCTACTTCTCCCTCTCACCCTGCTCATGCACTTTCTCTCTCTCCCGCTCATTCTCTCTCAAATAAAATCTTTAATAAATAAATAAATCACTTTAATATATTTCTGTATTTACAGTTTTTTCTCCTATTCTGAACTGCAAGGTCCTTGAAGACAGAACCCATGACTTAATACAATTTGTATCCGAAGTAACTAACACTATGCCTGGCACAAAACAGAACCAAATACACAAGTAACTGATTTGCTAATTCTCAACAAAAGAAAAATTTTATTTTGCCATGAATCTTCACCTAAATAAGGTTAAAGGCAGAGCATATTCTATCAAAAATTGGTGTAGTTTTTAATGACAAAAAGCTTCTTCGTAAAATGCTACAAGAAAGAGTAACTTTACAAGATGATCAGCTTATTGCTTTCAGAATTGCTACTTATGCTGATGCTCATAAGAAATAAGATTTAAGGGGCGCCTGGGTGGCTCAGTCTTTAAGCATCTGCATTTGGCTCAGGTCATGATCCCAGGGTCCTGGGATTGAGCCCCTCATCGGGCTCCCTGCTCAGCAGGAAGCCTGCTTCTCCCTCTCCCACTCCCCCTGCTTGTGTTCCCTCTCTCGCTATGTCTCTCTCTGTCAAATAAATAAATAAAATCTTTAAAAAAAAAGAAATAAGATTTAAGATCCTACCTTTTAAATCCTACCTTTTAGTTTGTTTAAACAAACTAAACAATGGTTATTCAATAGTATAAGTAATCTTAATAATGTTAATATAAATATGTGAAATCAGGGACTTAAAAGTGAAAGAATACGGCGCCTGGGTGGCTCAGTTGGTTAAGTGACTGCCTTCGGCTCAGGTCATGATCCTGGAGTCCCGGGATCGAGTCCCACATCGGGCTCCCTGCTCAGCAGGGAGTCTGCTTCTCCCTCTGACCCTCCTCCCTCTCATGCTCTCTGTCTCTGTCTCTCTCGCAAATAAATAAAATCTTAAAAAAAAAAAAATTAAAAAAAAATAATAAATAAAAAAAGTGAAAGAATATTTTAAAGCTTTAAAAATAAAACAAGGGAAGACAACTTTACAATCTCAGAGTACAAACTGATATAACCAATGTAGAAAATAATTTAGCATTTCTTAATCAAACTGAAAATACACGTTACAACCCAAAAATTCTATTTCTAGGTTATATACTATAGAAATATTTTTGCATATGTGTACCTGAAGTCTTGTAAGAGAATGTTCAGGGTAGTATTGTTTACAATAGCAAAAACATTTAAAAATCAATTGATTAATAATAGAATATAGCATATTCATATGATGGCATACCACATGACACTAATTATGGATATATAAATATCCATATATGAATATGGTCTAATTATAACTGTATTCAATAATATAATCTTAAAATATTAAGTACAAAAATCAATTTTGAAATAGTAAAAATTCTAATAAAGAATGTTTTAATTTCTAATTTACTTTTAATCCATTTAAATGGGGAAACTATAGTGTGACTACCTTATTAAACAGATAAGAATTTTTTATATGTTTTAAAGTTTATTTTTTAGTAATTCTTACACCTAAAGTAGGGCTCAAACTCATGATCCTGAGATCAAGAGCTGTATGCTCTTCCAACTGAGTGAGCCAGGCACCCCCAGGTAAAAATTGCTTAAAGTGAAAAATTAAGCTCACAACTACCAAACTGAAATTATTTCCTATAGAAAGAAACAAAGTCAGCACATCATTTCCATGATGATGGAAATGTTCTATATCTATCCTGTCCAATAAGACAGCTACTAACCACATGTAGCTGCTGAGCACTTGAAATGTGGCTACTGTAGTAGAGAGACTACATTATTAATTTTAAGTAATTTAAAGAGCTATATTTTATGAGTGGTTACCATGCTGGACAACATAGCACTAAATATTTCTTTGTAGAAACATAACCTAGAAGAATAGTTATACAATACCTACTCTAAAATATCTAGTTTCAGCACCTTAATAAGTTGTTGATTTTCTTTAATAAAAGTCTGTTCATTTATACAGTTCTTTTCCTTTTCTACTCTCACCATTAAATCAAACCTCAGATGTTGGATGTATAGGTGATTTGCTTATAAAAGAGACATTTTAAGTACTACTCTATGTCTTTTTACATCCAAAATCTCCACTGAAATTAAGTAACTACTAAAAAGCATACAATTAAATTTCCATTCACCCACTAAAAATATAATAGAAAAGGCTCTGTTCTCACAGATGGGAATACTAGCTCTGGCACTTACGAATTCTAACTTCATTCAAGTTTAACCTTCTGAGCTTCAATCTTGTCATTTTTAAATGAAATAATATCTAACCTAGATGAATATAAAGATTAAGTGAGATAAAATAATAAACTTGCATTATACAGTGTCTGACCCTTATTAGATACTTACTAAATGTGATGTACCTTTCCTACCCCTTCCCCTTCTACCTAAATAAAAGGACTTTGCTTTCTCCATCACAAACACACCATGTTATTTTTCTCTCATTTCTGAGTAAAAGGACATTCTCCTCTTTTCTTCATGTTTTTATTCAGAAATTTGTCCTCTGAATAACTTAGAAAAAACATATTATGTACTCTGAGCATCAGAAAAATATTTAATGCTATAGTTTATACCATTATAACATACAGCAGTTTAACATATTTAAAAACATTTTGTCAAATATTTTATAAGTATATGTCAAAAAGTCATAACAGACATTTAACACATTATAAAATGAACTCAGCAATGTTTTATAGATCACTAGAGTATAAATATTGGGAGTAGCTAAGAAAGGAAGGTGTTCAGCCTCTTTATAATTATGATTAAGAAAAAATAGAAAGAACCAATCAAAATTTATCTTTTTAAAATGCTTTTCTTGGGCGCCTGGGTGGCTCAGTTGGTTGAGCGACTGCCTTCGGCTCAGGTCATGATCCTGGAGTCCCGGGATCGAGTCCCACATTGGGCTCCCTGCTCAGCAGGGAGTCTGCTTCTCCCTCTGACCCTCCCCCCTCTCATGTGCTCTCTCTCTCTCTCATTCTCTCTCTCAAATAAATAAATAAAATCTTTAAAAATAAAATAAAATAAAATAAAATGCTTTTCTTGCCTTCAATTTTTTCTATCCATATCAATAAAACTAGGATCATGTTTAATAAATTAAGTTTTACAGCACTTAACCCTACATAATGAACATTCTTAAGTTATTAGTTATGCTTCAAAGGATTTTTTTTGATGGCTAATATTCTATTCAGAGCTAAGCAAAATGTGTCACATAGGAGATGTTCAATAAATGTTAGATGAATGGTTCCAAGTTTTTCCATTGTACAGACATACCATAACTCAATCATAGGCTGATTTTCCTACATTTTTGTTCATGTCAATATTTGCATTATCAAGAATGCAATAAATTTTGCCATAAATTTTTGCTTAACTGTTTCCATAAGCCAGGTTTTTCAATAAAGAATTTTTATTTACTATGAGTTTCAACCTTTTCCCTCAACCTTGGTGAAACTCCCTCTTCTCGAGTAAACATATTAGTTGGGCTTTTGTGAAACAAGGCTCTGTATTTTTTTTTTTAAAGATCTATTTATTTATTTGAGAGAGAGAGAAAGGGAGACAGAGAGAGCACAAACAGGGGGAGAGGCAGAGGCAGAGGGAGAGGAAGAAGCAGAATCCCTGCTGAGCTGAGTCGAGCCCAGGACCTGGAGATCATGACTTGAGCCAAAGGCAGATGCTCAACCATCTGAGCCACCCAGGCGCCCCAAGGCTCTGTATTTTATACATTTGTATTAGATGTATTATTTTTAGGTAATGTTTAGATATCTTTGAACTTGTTTTCTTAACCAACATTTAGGTAGTGTTCAAAATAAGTTGTCTTTAATTTATTCTACCAATTACTTAGACTTAAGAATTAAATATAATCTTGGGGTGCCTGGGTGGCTCAGATGGTTAAGCATCTGCCTTCAGCTCGGGTCATGATCTCCAGGTCCTGGAATGGAACCTGGAGTCAAGTTGGGCTCCCTGCTCAGTGGGGAGTCTGCTTCTCCCTAGCCCTCTACCCCTACCCTCGGCTCATGCCCTCTTTCTTGCTCTCTCTTAAATGAATAAAATCTTAAAAAAAAAAAAAAAAGAATTAAATACAATCTTGTCTTCACTATTTTATTTTCTAAATGTTATTATCTTTGCTCCATTGCTCCATGCTAATTCAAGAGATTAAATTTTCATTACCAAAAATTAATTTCTATTCTGAAGGAAATAGTTACTGGATCCAGATAAATTTTTATTTTTATTTTATTTTTATATTTTTTCAGACTTTATTTCCAGATATAATTTTTAAAGTTTTATCACTAAGTTGAAACTTTCCACATAGCCACCATTATGATTAAATGATATATCTAGTATTTGTGGTGGACAGAATTCTAGGACTTCCAATTACCCTTTCAAAATTCCCCCCTTTGTCAAGATGACGGGATATCATTCCTATGATCGTGATCATAGATATAATTAAAGTTACTCTATGTAATCATACTTTAAAAGAAGAAATTTTTCTCTGGGTGTTGGGAGAAGGAAAAGTCAGAGATTTGAAGAAGGATTTGACCCACCCTTGCTGACATGAAGACAGATGGGAGGGTCCACAAGGCAAGAATGTGAGTTTGGCCTCTGGGAGCTGGGAGTGGTACCTGGCCAACATCTGATAAAAACATGGAAGACCAGTCCTATGGCCACAAGGAACTGATTTGTACCATCGCCAGGAATGAGTCAGAAAGAGAACTCTGAGTGAGAGATGAGAACACAGCTGGCCAACACCTGGACTTCAGCCTTGAGATATTATGAGCAGAGATCCCATTCACCCTGTGTTGGGCTCCTGATCTATAGACTATGAGCTAATAAATATGTGTTGTTTTAAGCCACTAAGTTTGTGGTAATAGGAAACTTAATTCAGTATCAAAGTGAGTGGAAGGAAAAGAGGGGCAAGAAGGGTGTTTAAAAAAATGTATATACATCATAAACTGCAGGGGGTGGTGCACAAAGTAGTGCTCAAGGCCTACCCAACAGCGGAAAGATAACAGTCCCAGGGTAGTAGTATCTCTTACATAGCATGTGCCTATTGATGCAGTGTAGCAGATTTAAAAGAAGGCCTGCACAAAATTTGAAGTCTTCGAGACTTGTTTTCTAATATTCTTATCTATGAGTGACTCTCCTCACCCCTTCAGATTATAAAGTTCTGAAGACTAACAGTAACCTACTAACTACAAAACAGAAAAGTATCTGGGTGATCATTGGTACTTATTCACTAGACTAAATGAAAAATAGCTTCATTTGCATGTTACTACACTACTCAGAGGACAGTGGCATCTAAACAGCCATGTAGGAACTCAAGTGACATTTTTAACACTGTATTAAAGAAATGTAAAAAATAAGAACAATGGTTACGCTTGTAAGTTGTCTTCCTTAGGGTTTTTCTTTTATTCAGAGATGATATCCCTCTCATGAAATGACAGTAATTACAAATAAATGTCCTTCCATGGCAAAATAGGCACTGGAGGAGTGGGCTAGAGCTGGCTTGTGCCAGCTCAAGGAACTGGCTGTTACATCTGTAGGAATTCCATGAGATCGTTGTCAAAAACAGCCATTATTAGGGTGCCTGGGTGGTTCAGTTGGTTAAGCGACTGCCTTCAGCTCAGGTCATGATCCTGGAGTCCCAGGATCCAGTCCCGCATCAGGATCCCGGCTCAGCGGGGAGTCTGCTTCTCCCTCTGACACTCTCCCCTCTCATGCTTTCTCTCTCTCTCTCTTGCTCTCTCAAATAAATAAATAAAATCTTAAAAAAAAAGCCATTATTAAAAATTAAACTGTAAAAATATACAATTATATGAACAAAAGAATAAAAAATACTTAAAACTCATTACTTCCTAATTATTTTGCTACATTTTATTATCATCTTGAGGTTATTTACATTTATTCAATCTGTACAGTGGAATTACTACAAAATGGTGTTATCACTGTGCCTTTCTTCCCAACTCTACACAGACATCACACTGATAGCTTGAAACTAATGGGCAAATGCTACAAATCAGGGCTTTTTAAAAAATTTTGACTGTCTAGACACTTAGGAAAGTGATGGAGAAATTGTTAATAAATGCAAATGAAATACAACAGTGTATTATGTCTATAGCTGTTACACTGTAAATATTATAAAAATAGAGGAAATATTCTGTTCTTACTGGAAAAACTGTTTTCCAATTCAGCAAAGAAGTCACTTATAATAAAACTCTGACATACATCTTTGTCTTTGTTATTTAACTTTTGTGTTGTTACTCATTTAATACTCACGTAAAACTATACTTGTTCCTCAACTGCAAACATAGTTTAGCTATAGACACAAGAGTTCCAGAAAAAAAAAATCAACAAAGGCATTCTGTGAGAAACAATTGGCTACATAGAATTTATAATAAAGAATATTGTGTATGTATTATTATTTGTAAATTGTGTTCTATATTCTATATGTCAGTAAAATGCACAATACACACAAGATGATTTTTGGAAAGCCAATTAGTAAAAATTTACCAAATCATCCACATTTTTTGAAATGTTTGCTGGTCCATAAATTACCAAAATTACAATCACTGATATAGAAACAGCATTTATATTTTTAAATATTTTTTTTCTCTACTTGCAGAATTGTTAGTCCTCAGTGGGAAAAATTGTAGGCAGTTGTAAGCAGTGAGACATTTTCTAGTTGAGAGCATGGGAGAAGTGGTGATAATCCAGTCACAGTGTTGGTGTGGTTGGAGGATCGGTACTGCCAGTAAACTGTTCATTAGTGGACCACAACAAGTATGTAACCTGAGGAAAGCATTTGTGCACAAGTATTTGATCTGCAACAGATCAGAAATTTAAAAAAAAAAAGAAAAGCCCCATACTATAGGCCAGAGGTTATTCCCAGAAGCTGCTAGTTAAAAGGCGACTGTGTACAACTGTGTATCACTTGTTTTTGTTTTCTTTTCCATCTGACACGGAATCTACCCTGGCCAAATTTCAGCTTCCCTATACTACCACAACCACCATTTACCAATCTTGAGCTATCCTCACTCTCCTTTTAAGTTGCCCAGACACATGGTTGATGTTTTCTAATACTTACCTGATTTTATCTCATCTGTTAAGCTATTTTCATATGATGAACCACTATGTGCCCCCAGCTTTTCTGGATATCTTAAATATTATTTAGGTCTCTGGTTCTGTAAAATAAAAATATATCACTAAAAATGTTCAGCAGATATTTAAAAGATCTTTAATTTTTTCTAACTTACTGATAAATTATAAGCTGAGGAGTAAAGATGTTAATATTGATTGATGCACAGATTGCCAGCCATCAGCCAAGAGTTTCTCAGTGCTTGCTCCCATGGAACCATGACCCATGAGACTGATAGCACAGTATCATATGATAAGGCATTAAGAAATCACATATTAAATGAAGAAACAGGGTGAATCTGTATAACCAAGAATGTCCCAAACTTACTGAAGATGGACTTTTTTTTTTCTGTTCAAGGAACACTTAATAATATACGATGAAATGGGGCACCTGGGTGGCTCAGTTGGTTAAGCGACTGCCTTCAGCTCAGGTCATGATCCTGGAGTCCTGGGATCGAGTCCCGCATCGGGCTCCCTGCTCGGCAGGGAGTCTGCTTCTCCCTCTGACCCTCCTCCCTCTCATGCTCTCTGTCTCTCATTCTCTCTCTCTCAAATAAATAAATTAAATCTTTAAAAAAAAATTAAAATTAAAAAAAATAATAATAATATACCATGAAATAACTTATTTGTAAAATATGCTTTGGAGTATTAGTCATCATTCAGTCTCATCACTGAACCTAAAGCCATTCAAATGAACTCCTTCCTATGATAATTCTATTATCTAATATCACTATGTGCAAACACCTTTACGTAAAGGCTAAGAGATATTCCAAATACATTTTGCCCATTTTGTCAATTTTTTCTTCAGATCTTATAACCTAATTTTTGGGCTAACTTGGCTGTTCAAACTTATCCATGACCTAAAGACACATTCTTTTAATTCTGCTTCTAAATATAACAGTATTTGACATGTTTAAAGAAATATCCCTATTAATAAAGAGCAATAAAATAACTCTCCCTGGTTTTTCTGGATTTCATTGTATTAGTTTCTATGATAGCATGATTTCCTTTTATTAAGTGCTCTGGAATTGCTTGGCCTTGGTTTTTGCAGGAAAGTCAACAAGAACTAGGAAAGAAATGCACTCATTTTGCTTTGTAGGCATTGTCTTTTGAATAGGAACCAGCTTTATAAATTAAATTATGCAAGTATCAGAATTAGTAAGAATCACTGAGGATATATGAATTACAGGAAAATGGCTCTTCACTCTCCACTACAAATGAGGTAATGAGAAACCAATAATTAAAAGTTTATAATAAAAACGTAAAATGATAGAGAAAGAAGAGCAGATATATGCGAGGCAGCAATGGGCAAATGATTGAAATTTCAAGCTAGTTTTCTTTTGTTAAAAGCAGCTTCTCCAGTAGAGAAAAATTGATTAATCAGAGAAACTGACAAGGATCACAGGAACCTGGTCAATTTCTCTTAACAGCCAGCTCCACTTGTTAAAGACTTTGAAACAGAAAGACACCAATTGTCAATTTCCTACAGAAGCTCTTTACACCAGGAAGAGGGAGTGGGGGTGGAAGTTGAGAAAGAGGAGAAAAACACACACACACAGAGTGGTGAGAGGAGCAAAATGAGTGGAAGATTTTAAAATAGCAGTGTTTTAGAAAAGATGGGAACTAATAGCACAAAAGACACAAAAGCTAAGGTGAACTTATAGTGTGGGAGGATATGTCCTGCATCCTTTGTGATGCTCTATTTTTGCTAGCTAAAATAAGATGTTTCAGAACCTATTGTGGTGTCCAACCTCAATTCTAATTAGCATTATCTTAAGAATGGGCCAAGCACTCAGGAGGCAAGAGAAAATTTATAGCATGGAATATATAACAGAAAATGATAGCAATAGGCATACCTTTTAATATATGGCAGGAATACAATTAATAACAGTAGATTAAGGATGGGCTGTTCCTCGTGGTTGTGTTGAAAAAATGAGTAGGATGGCCAACAATTTAAGTGGACATGATACGAAAAGGTTAATTCAGTCTGAGTACAGAGGGGAAATCTCAGTGTATGGAGGACATACATGGGTGACAACTAATAAATATGTGGATGACTAGAAAATGAGTCAATCATTCTTGGTAAAGTTATATTTAAAGAGGATATAAAGGCTGCTTCCTTTCATATTAAATGAAAATTTTTCCTTTAACAAGGGTTTTTAAATTTCTATTATGTAAGATGGAACCTGAAGTGTATTTGCCGCTTAAATTTAGGTCAGCATATGACCTGGGCATAAAAAGCAATATACACATTTGTGCATCTCTGAAACCAATTTGGGAATTTAAAGTTAAGAAGGGCTCCTGGGAACTCCCTGTCATAGAAAATTTTCAAACTCAAAGGACTGCTTCTACCATTTAACACCTGCATCATTTTCCATGCCCAGAATGCTTTCCCTTCCTGCTATGCAGCCAAACATCTTCCTTTTTGAAAGAAATAAAAATTCACCTTCTCAGAACTGCAAATGACACGGACAAGATATTTAATATGCTTTGGCTATATATACAGATTCATCAAAACTTGCCTAAATCTATAAATTGTAACATATATATACAATAAATCTATAAATCTATAACAATTATTTCATGGCATTTTATTAAACTTACGACAACTATATTACAGAACTTTAAGTAATATATTTTAGAAATGAAGGTCATCTCTAAATGTAGTTAGCAGAACTGAATTCCATTATCAGGAGAAAAAATATTAACTTGTCTATAAAACTGAAAAACTAGCTGAAGATTTCATGATGACCTAAATTTTTTAAATTTTTATAAAAAATAAAAACAACCTTTTCAATACTTTGCATATGAAAATAAAAACATTAATATAATTCTGTTACTGTTTTTCCCAAATGACAAAATTTCCCAAAGGATTTAAATTTTAAAAATAAATGTCTCACATATTCAGAGTTGTGAAATTATGAGTGGATTAAAGAAGAAATAATATAAGTTGTTAGGTTTACTCTTATTTCAAAAAATTTACACTTCATCCACAAATATTATTTAGAATCTATCACTCAAATGCATATGTATATGTGTTTCTCTATACCTTCCTTTTCTCAACTTCTAAATTAATTTGTAAATCCCTATTTTTTCCTATTATAATTTAGTTTTAAACTCCTCTAATTTATAACTGGCAATAATATGACAAAGGGAATTGAAAATTATTTTCCCTGTTTTTAAAAAAACTTTTAGACAAAGCACATAAAAAAAGTAAATGACTTGGGCGCCTGGGTGGCTCAGTTGGTTAAGCGACTGCCTTCGGCTCGGGTCATGATCCTGGAGTCCCGGGATCGAGTCCCGCATCGGGCTCCCTGCTCGGCAGGGGGTCTGCTTCTCCCTCTGCCCTCTTCCCTCTCGTGCTCTCTGTCTCTGATTCTCTCCCTCTCAAATAAATAAATAAAATCTTTAAAAAAAAAAAAGTAAAGGACTCAAAACTATAATTTAAGTTACAAAGAGAAGAAAAACAGTAAAACAAAATACAGTAAAAGTTAATAAGCAGTAATTTTCTCTGGGTGATGGGATAAGAAGTGATTTTTATTTTATAGCATCTTTATATTCTTTGTCTAAATTTCCTATACTCAACATGTACTACATCTATAATCAGAATACATAACATTCTAAAATTTAAAATGTTAAAATATTTCATATGTAGCTTTCAGTCCATTATGTTACTTAAATATGAACTTGGTAATTTCTTATCCCAAATGTCCAGGCCTTCTAAAGTCATTTTAGACTATATTTCTGTCTAAAGAAAAGATTATAAGATATTAATTATGAAGCAATAATATATTTGGTAAAGCACTTACCAAAGTCATTACATCGAGCTTCTTAAATGGTGGCAATTTTGCCCTCCAGGGGACATTTAGCAATGTTGGAGACATTTCTGGTTGTCACAACTGAGGAAGTGTAATGATGGCATCTAGTGGGTAGAGGTCAGTGATGTTGCTACACATCCTATAAAACACAGGATAGCCCCTCACAGCAAAAAATTATCAGGGCCAAAAGGTCCAACCTGACCCAGTGCCAAGGTTGAGAAATTCTGCTGTGGATCATTAACCTATACTTCTCCTTAACAATACTACTACAGGTACCTCAGAGTATAATTTTTAGAATGTTCTAGAATTCAGACTTAGAGTTATCTCATTAGTATTATTTTTTTCTGTTCCCCCCCCAAATAAAAACCTTCTTTTACTTTGTTCCTTATGTTCCAATTTTCATGAAATTGATTTCCAGAGTTCAAATATTATTGTGAGATTTTTTAAAAATTAAAGATGCTGTATTTTGTACTTGATATGGTTAGTCTATATTCCTATTTTTCACAGTGGAGATAGAAGACAGAAAGAGATGGGGGGAGTGAGAGTTGGTACCTGAGGGCAGGTATTTTCACTCATTTTGTTTTGCTCATTGCTGTAGCTCACATATTAGGTGTTCAATAATTTTTGTTGAATAAACTGATGGAGCTAAGTCTTGATTAGACTGCTTACCTCTAGATTCCCTTTGAGGAGTGATCTATCTGCAGAGGCTCACCAGTGGAAGACCCTAACATCAAGTCATATCATATACGAAAGCTTCTTTATCTGACATGCCTAACTTTCAGGTGCATGTTCTTCCAGGTACTAACACAAGAGCAGGTTATCAAGACTCTGCTCTGATGAGGATCTCAAGTATAGATGACAGGAAGTTGTATGGCATTTTAAGATTATTTTTTAAACTACTGATTGGACATGGAGTATAAAAAAGAGTCATGAGTTAGAAATGACACTAAATTTTTTTTTTTTTTTTAAGATTTTATTTATTTGACAGAGAGAAAGAGCACAAGCACAAGCAGGGGGAGCAGCAGAGGCAGACGGAGAAGCAGGCCTACCACCGAGCAAGGAGCCTGATGCAGGGCTCGATGTCAGGACCCTGGGATCATGACCCGAGCCGAAGGCAGATGCTTAACCGACTGAGCCATCCAGGCGCCCTGACACTAAATTTTCTCATACCCAAGTAACCCAATTTGGCGGAAAACCTGAGATTGGAGAGGGTGAGAGGTGTGTCCTCCAAACTGGAACTCAGTACATATCAAAGGATTGTTACTGGTGCAAGTTCTACCCAAGGAAAAAGAAAATAGAATAAAGGGAGAGAGAAGGTAAGAGTCACAGAAGTAAAAGAAGAGTCAGTCTTTTAATAGTAAAATGTAAATAACTGCTCCCTCATGACTGAATAAGACAACTTAAGTCTTATCCCTGCTCCTGGATTTAAAACAGTTTATAAGAAAATGCCATGTACTTAAGACAGATCGAGCTACCCCTTACCTTAGAGGTAGAGTCATCTTTCCCAGGGACACAGAAAGATAGAGGTGAATACATGAACCAAAGAACTGGGGTTCTGATCAGGATGAAAGAAAGAAATGGATGCTGGGTATGCAACCAAAAGCTTCCACAATGAAAACCTTAGATCTTTTTTACACAAGCCGATATCAAGACAGACTAGCCCCATTCTATACTTGAGGAACGGACTTGCATTCATTATGCTCTTTACTTCTGTTATGAAGAAAGATGTAGATAACTATTTTTCTACGTTACATTTTATAGTGTGTGGGTAATCTCACTTATCTGCTAAGTTTGGACTCTGCCATCCCTTATACCAGATATCCTTTTCTGCATTATATCAATTGTAGCATATCTGCATTTTTTTTTAAGTTAAAAAACAAAGAAACAAAAAGAGGAGGACAGTCAGGATACTTGGTACTCCCCTTTCAGGCATGAGGCTAGACACGTAAAGTACATTAACTCAAATCCTCGCAACCCTATAAAATTAGTATTGCTACCTGATTTCTATAGACAGGAAATCTGAGGTAAGGAAATGTGACAAAATTCAAATAGCTAGTAAGCACTGGAGCTGGGATTCAAACCCAGGTCTATCTCACTACAAGGTGTCCACTATTCACATTTAATATCATCTCATCTCCCTAATGATATTGCCACTTCAAGCATTCATTGAACATCCATGTCAGTTTTCTCTGGATTTAAGAAAAGAATTAGACAGGTAAGCCCTTCCCCTCCAATAAACTGTAGACACTTTAGACTTAGCAATAAACTACAGTAATAAATATAGCACAGAAGCCACCGTCTTTTCTGCTAAGGGTTGGGGTACAGAAACTCAAAAGTGTTCTGGGCCCACAAGTGCAGAGTTTATCAGACATAACTCAACATATAATGAACATGTAAGAGTGACATAAAAAGGGAATTGAGGGGTACCTGGGTGGCTCAGTTGGTTGAGCATCTGCCTTTGGCTCAGGTCATGATCTCAGGGGTCCTGGGATCAAGCCCCGCATGGGGCTCCCTGCTCCATGGGGAGCCTACTTCTCCCTCCCCCTCTGCCTGCCGCTCCCCTCTGCTTGTGTTCTCTCTGTCAAATAAATAAATAAATAAATCTTAAGGAAAAAAAAGGGGAATTGAAAGTAAGTTGCACACTAGCTTTTCTAAACAACACAAGTTCACATATGCTCTCTTGGTCAATATGAATTCTGTTAGTTCCCTATAAGCCATATCTTTGTTTAAATAAGCCATATCTTTTTATCCAATGGAAGAGAGGGAAAAAATATTCTTAATGTGCTTTCAGAAATGTTTTTGAGTAAGAATTATACAAAAAGCATGCACCTATGTATTGTAGAGAATACAAAATTTGGTAAAACAATTCCACTTAGAGTTTACAATTTTTTTTTGAGGGAGAGAGTGTGTGTGCAAGCGGGGGGTGGGGAGGGGAGGGAGAGGGAGAGAGAGAATTTTAAGCAGGTCCCATGCCCAGGGCAGAGCCCAATGCGGGGCTTAGTCTCACCACCGTGAGATGACCTGAGCCAAAACCAAGAGTCAGATGCTTAACCAACTGAGCCACCCAGGTGCCCCGAGTTTACAATTTAGTAGGAGAAACAAAACAAAATATAACAGAAAACAATCTCTGACAAGTGACCCATTATTTATAAAGAGTTTTGGAGTTTATAAGAAGGAACTAAGCAATTCTAGCTAGAATAAGGCCTCAGAAAAGAAGAACCTGAATCTGGGTCTAGACTCTGAAAGATGGCAAGGATTTCCAAAAGTGAAAGAGACTGGATATTAATGATCTTTATAATCCTACAATGTTCAATAAAGTTCCATTTTCCCTCCTGCCTGTGTATAACCCCCTTCCTCTATTAGAATATTCTTTTCGTTGTTCTTTGTCTACTCATTCTTCATCCCTCATCACAAATTTACGGCTCCAAAGAAGCCTTCCTGACCCAAGGACTAGGTCGGGTTCCTCAGAGTTACAGACATATAGCACCATGAAACTTTTCTTCATAGCACTCACAGCAGTTTTTATTTTATTTTCATTTGTGTGATCTGACTGTCTGTCTCCCCTACTGTTCTTTAAGCAACCCAAAATCAGAATCCCTGTCTGCTTTTTGTTCACAATTCAATCTCCAGCACTTAGCATAAGATAAGCACATAAATATAAAATTTAAACAGCTAAAAATGTTGCTGGAACCCAGAGATTTAAGAGCATAGCTCTGGAATCATATTGCTGGCTCAACTGCATGAAATTAGGCAATTAGGCATTCTAAGATTATTTCTTCATCTGTAAAAATGAGACAATAATAGTAACTCAGAGTTGTAAAAATTTAATGGATGTAGAATGCTTAGTAGTACTTGGCACACGCAAGCACTCTATAAAAGTTACATGATAACTAATGTTAACATTCTGTGTCACTGTTACTGATGTCATGATTACCAACATTGCTACAATACTGACTGGCTATAGCTGAAGGGCTCTCTTGTGTTGGCAGAACAGAAGCATTGGTTGAGGGGTTACACCAATGGCTTTGGATGAATGGCACATAGGATCAAATGGTAGCAAACTAGAGTCTATCCAGGGGCATGCATTAGTGGGAACTTAGTATTAGCAAGCAGCCAAAAAAACCCCAAAATAAAACAAACATAAATGTTTGTTTATCTGGAGGAGGCCTGGACAAGTAGATAGAAATATATGATTGCATTCTAACTATATTGTTAAAGTTATTCTATTGAAAGATTGCTTACACTTACCATTTTTATATTACCTGAAACATGCTCACTATTGTATTCTTGTATTTGCCCTTTAAAAACATAATATTTAAAATTTGCAAAATATCTTTGGTTCATTCCTTAAAACCTAAGTATTATGTAATACTTACTTTTACATTTATCATTTACTATTACATTTATCAATCTGTCAGATATAAATTGAGACTTCTAAAATCCTCAATAAGCTAATTGTGAGATTCCATGACCATTCTGCTTAAGTTTTTCAAACCAGGGTCAACAAGTAGAAGAGATTTAAAAAATGCATGTGGAGCTAAGGAAGGGATTGCCCTTTAAGATGAGGAAATGCTAGCAGAAATATCTCTAACACAATGGAAGAAATTTGGGCCCTTCAGCAATCTTATACTATAGTTTATAGTGTTTACCCCACTGGATCTGCATTTTTTACTCATCTTGGGAAAAAAAGAGATTTTGTGAGCAATCTAAGGAAGTAAATAATTACAACACTTCTTGATCTATCAATATCAATTTATTTTCACTGTTGGCCTATTTTATGATTCAGTTTGTGGATTCAAAAGTCCTCCCCTAGGGCACCTGGGTGGCTCAGTCGTTAAGCATCTGCCTTCGGCTCAGGTCATGATCCCGGGGTCCTGGGATCGAGTACCGCATCGGGCTCCCTGCTCTGCGGGAAGCCTGCTTCTCCCTCTCCCGCTCCCCCTGCTTATGTTCCTGCTCTCGCTATGTCTCTCTCTGTCAAATAAATAAATAAAATCTTTAAAAAAAAAAAAAGTCCTCCTCTAGGCAAAAATATGTTATACACAAAAATATTATCCTTAGGGGCGCCTGCGTGGCTCAGTCAGTTAAGCATCTGACACAGAGTAAAACATTTCATATACACTTTCTTTGGAAATTTAGGTAAATGCTACAAATATCAGTTAGTGTTTAGAAATGTTAAAATTACCTAACCATCCACTGCTTTTGTTTATAACTCATCCTCCTCCTCAATGTTAGGAAAATCACTGGCAGCAACCTTTAAATACAGTATAAAAGATTTAACCGAAGCTAAGTAAAGAGAGGAAAAGTGGTGAAGGACTAGGGACTTTGCTAATGCCTAAACAGAAAAAGTAGACTTCTTTTTCAGTAACAACAGTAATATCCAGTGTACCAAAAACAAATTTTAAAGTAGAATAAATTTGAAAAACTCCTATTATCTATTATTAACATTTTCTCACCCATACTCTTCTCTGAGGGATGATACTTCTGCTATGCTAAAGACAGACAATTTGTGCTGAGTGATTGCTTTTTCCTGGTATCTCTAGAGCTAGGGCCTCAGGCTTCCTTCCGAAGGGGCAAGAGGAGGGGGAGGGGAAAACAAGGGAAGAAGGAGACTAACTAGAGTCCACTTAGGGCCTTCATAATTCCTAGTGGCAGATCAAATGATAATGTTTGGGCAGGGAATACTTTGGGAACATCATAGTGCTTTAATAATTTGAGTAATTTCTTTTTTCAATTTACAGCCAAAATTTTTTTAAATGTAAGTCAAAATAACACTATTGTATTAAAATCTTACTCTGAAAACTTTTTTTTTTAGTTTTTGATGTAATGTTCAATAATTCATTAGTTGCATATAACACCCAGTGCTCATCACATCACGTGCCCTCCTTAATGCCCATCACCCAGTTACCCCATCCCCCCCACCTCCCTTTCCACAACCCTCAGTTTGTGAAAACATTTTTCTATGTTTTATGAGATTTTCGAAAAATCATTCAGATTTTGTAAATTTGGGTAACTGAATATATGTCAAACATTGAATCTCATAGGAAATTCTGGATTACCTATACACATATTATATAATGGTTTAATAGTGACCAGTATTTTTTAAAAGTAAAGGTAGAAAAGAGGGAAAAATGGTCAACGTAACAAGGGAATTTCCCAAACATTATCTGTTAACATTTTTAAAAATCAGAATGTCTTTACAAAAATAAACACACAACCCTAAGATAAAGAATATGTACTAAAACAAATGTCCATATTTACTTGGCCTTTCATGTACTTCAACTACTTAAAAAATTATTTCCCATTTATTATGAAGTTTATTTTAGGAGAAAGAAAATCCAGAAATCAAATCATTCATGAACTGTATAGTCACAATAATCCACATGAAAACAAGTAGCAATACCCCAAATGGTATTACTCCCACAAATGAGCCTTATGCTTTCGGACAAATATGAAGTCACTTAAAGCCATATAAATTCATTGTAAAAATTACTTTTCTGGGCACAAGTTAAAAAATTTTTTGCAGGAAAAAACACAGAGTTATAAAAGAAAAACATTCAACTTTCACCTTCTAATATTAAATTTTGTTTGAGGCGGGGAAAAAAGCACATAGTACACATACAAAAAAAACTCAGTAGCAATTTTTTTAAAGTAGGCTTTTGTTTGTTAATATTTTTATTTTAAACTTACAGTGAGACTAAGATACTAAATAGATTATTTCAACAATAAATATCAGTACTAGATTTAAATACTTGAGAATAACCTTGGTGTTTTATGAATAGCTTGCTACCCAAATGTATATGAAGTAAGATCACAGAAATAAAAGATCTGGTATCCTAAGCCTTGCCCAAAAGCAAAATTTTAGTGACAATTTAAACATTAAATAAAGCATCAATAAATATTTATGTTAATTGATTAATTAAACAGAAAAAGAAATATCCAGTTGCAAAGCACATGTAAAATAAATCACTTGCTATAAATTTTAATATCAATAAAGCATGGACCAGCACATTAATTACAGACTTCATACCAGATCCTAGTTATTGAAAAACTGATACATCCACTTTTATTAATAGAAACTTAAGAAGCTTTTCTATATATCAATAAATTTTTCGTATTTTGAAATCTAATTAACCAAGTATTTGGGATTGATAACAAAATCATAGGATTAAATATCGTTGCTCTTTAAGATCTATAAGACTATAAAAATGAAACAATGTTTTTCTATGGAACAAAAGTCTGGAACATTTTATTGAAATATAATATTTTAAATAAAAATGCATCCTAGATTTTAAAATAGTATTGTTCTCAAAAGTCTTTTAAAAGGATTTACGTGTTTGGAAATATCATGTGCCAAAGAACACTGTTTTAAAAATCTTTGAGGAGATATTCTTTTAAAATTACCATTATTTCAAATATTTTACTTTTTAGTGACAACTATATTGTTCATTAACATAGAATTTAAACATTTGAAAAGATAGCTTAAGGGCAAGTTCAAACAACCTTAAAGATTAAATATTTAATGATTCATACTAAATCATAACATAATGACTAAATCACCAAATAGAACCAAATATCAACATTTTCCTCACATTATCTAACTTCATAATAAAATATTTGTACATTGATATTAATAGCCTAAGAGCTGCATAGCATTTTCTCCCAAACAACCACCTACAATGCTTATTATTACTGAAAGGTTAGATGGAAGAGGAACAGGAGAAAATGTAACTAATTAATTTCTTCTTATATTTACATGCAGTCCTGTAACACATTTCTTTCTTTTTTCTACCAGCAGTTTTTCCTTGCTAAATCATCCCAACCACCACTCCTACTTTCTTTACACTGAGTTCTGAGAAATAAGCTACAATTCAGAAACCCCAAATGATGCTAAAAGAAAATAGAAAAATAAGTACACTATGAAGGTACCACAATGTAGATAACAAGAGGAGTATTATTTGAAAAATCTATTTAGTGACCTTTTTTGGCTTCCTAAGAAAAACAACAGCATGTATGTAAACTGAGGTACAGTTGTTGAAAAACAAATATTTTAATGCATAAAACACATGAATTCAATAAATATTTTCATGAATATTTCATATAAACCTAAAACTTTGATATCTTACTCATTTTGAGATTCACTTCCATTCTATCTGTAGCTAACCAAAAGGGAAGTCACATGACTTACACAATGAAAGAGAAAGAACAGTTTTCTTTCCTTTCCTTTCTACAGGAAGAAACAAAAGCTCGGTATTAGCTATCCAAGGCCAATGGGTGGGGCCTGTAATGGATTGAGGTTAAAATCTTAATGGGGGCCCACTCGAACCTTCTGAAAGCATCAAAAATGTGAAAACGGCAACCAAAGCTTACAGAAAATAAGAAGCATTTAATGTAAGTTAGTTTTTGCAACTGGAAAATTCTATAGGAACCTAATTCAGTTTCTAAACAATGTTGCTGCTTTTGTTGGGGTAAAATCACCTAACTGTGATTCCCTAGCAGATACACACACCATCCCCCACTGGCACACAGATACTTCACAAGCTTCTTGAATAAATAGGAGTATCCAATGTCCAGGGTGATGGGTGGTCCTGAGGTCCTGAACCAGAGCTGTATACTTTTAAGGGATGCTGAGATAAGAACAAAGTGTTTTGTGTTTGTTTTAAACCTGGCTCTGTATTTAAACTCTTCACACCATTATTGATAACAGTTCATAAACTTGTACTATAATTGATTCAAGCAAATTTTAACTGTCAGTATAAATACTGGAAATTAAATATATCAAAACAAAATAAATACTTTGAGACTTTTTATAGTTCTGACCGAAATTAACTAATTCAATTTACTTTAAAGTAATCACGACATTTCAAAGCTGTAAAATCTCCACCTAAGATAGAGTATCATTACACTTTCACTACCAACAGGGTGCTTTTATAATAGCTTATGAAATAACACGTATTTAATGAAATTATATATACCAAATAAATTGCAATGCAATGAAAAACTTCTAAATTAGTGAAATTAACCCATGCAGAGTCACAATCAATCATCAACTATTATGCCCATTTTTATACTCCAGGCTTTATTTTAAGTCTAATAGAAAGAGATTTTTTACAGAGCAGAAAGGCAGGATTTACAAGTGGCCCAAGGAAAAGATAAGCAATGAATAGTTCTGACCCCAGCTTCTCTGGTTTGATCAAGTGGGTCTGCAACCTGAGCCAAAGGGCGCAAATTCCTCACCATTCAAAATTCTTCAATGGCATGGGGGAGGAAACAGTGAAAGGGGCAAACGTGCAAATCCAACTGTCCTTAGATTTAGTATTCAACTAAAAATTTTAATTAGAGAGCTAAATAAATGAGCTCATTACTGTGATTAAATTTTGGATTCCTAGTTTAACCAATCCTAAAAAAAAAAAAAAGCAGCTTTTTTTACTTGTTAAAATTGAAAAAAATTTATTCATTTATCTTAAATGTATGACTTACACAGAAATGTGTTAGGTATGTGTCTCTAATATCATTTAATCGATTTAAGGAAGTTGTTGAAAGTGGAATTAGTCTCCCAAGTACCAGTGTTCCAATATTGTAAGCAAAATGATGTATTATTAAAGTCATACTTTGGAAAAACAGTTGAAAGAATTCATTCCAAGCTCCACAATATATCAAGGATCCATGAAGTTTTTAAAGCAATAGATAGAACTTGTGTTGTCAGACTTCTGTTACAAATTGAACTAAGGATAAAGAATTCATCTGAATGAAGAAAATGTTAAGATAAAAGAATTTAGGCATTATAGTATCTGGGCACATTCTAGCTGCTATCAGTAATGGCCTAGGCAACTGCTTACAAAGCCTAAGGGAATAAATGGTCATGAAGAAATCATGGCCAGAGTAAAGTTAATTTGAATTTTACATAGAGTCTTTAGATAATACAGCACAATAAAACTGAACAAAATCTTAAAGTTATTAGCAAACTTAAAAGATTTTGAAATAAATGTCAACTTTAAGATTAACAAATTGTTTTTGTTTTTGTTTTTATTATTATATTATGTTAATCACCATCATTAGTTTTTGATGTAGTGTTCCATGATTCATTGTTTGCGTAAACACCCAGTGCTCCATGCAGAACATGCCGTCTTTAATACCCATCACCCGGCTAACCCATCCCCCCACCCCCCCTCCCCTCTGGAACCCTCAGTTTGTTTCTCAGAGTCCATAGTCTGTCGTGGTTCTGCTCCCCCTCCGATTTCCCCCCCTTCATTCTTCCCCAACAAAGTAATAAATTAAAGCGGGTTTTGATTTTAAAAAGTGGACTGTTATAACAAAAGGTTAAAGCAGCTAGTAAAAGTTAAGTGTGTTATTAATAGCACAGTAAAATGATTCTAAACATTGGTAAAGATAGTTTCTACACAAGAAATCTGAAAACTGGGTGCCTGGGTGGCTCAGATGGTTAAGTGTCTGCCTTCGGCTCAGGTCATGATCCCAGGGTCCTGGGATCAAGTCCCGCATCAGGCTCCTTGCTCAGCAGGGAGCCTGCTTCTCCCTCTGCCTCTCTCACTGTCTCTTATGAATAAATAATCTTTAAAAAAAAGAAATCTGAAAACTATGTATTTTAAGACTGATAAGAAATCACGGTATTTAGCTCAAAATTTGAAAACTAACATTATTTTATCATAGTTTTCCCCAATTTAAATAGGTAGAAGCTACATAACTAGGTTTCATAAAAAAGTGAATGGTTTATGGGAAAAAATGATCCACTGCTTTTATACATCGTATGAAAAGAATGAGAATTGGAAAAATCTTATTACAAATTTTGCTAAAAACAATAAAATAATATATAGCAAACTGTAGAGCATAACTCTTAAGTCTATCATCCAAGAGTGATTTACACCTACTATGTGATCAATAAAAAAATACATGAATAAATATTGAACCAGAAATTTTTCTAGAGTAACCATTTTCTTACAAGTTAGTACTTTTACACAATAAACCATCTTGCCAATTTATACCTCTAAGAATGTTTACTCAGTTGAGATAGAAATTCATTATATTTCTAAAAGAAATTCATTAAATTTCTAACAAGAAATATGAATATCAATAAGCCTAATTATGCCCTTTAGGTAGGCAATGAGTTTACATTGCATGAAAAAGTACCATAGGATAAATGAAATTAAGACAGAAGATCAGTGAAATGCATACTAATTAATCTTACTTTCATAAACATAGAAACTACTAGTGAAAAAGCAAGCAGAAATAACTCTAAAGAGAAACAAAAAACATTAAAGTAAGTGTGGGCTGTATTTGATAAAGGATACTGAATTGTAGCTTATGTCTAAAGTGACAAAGTTAAAAAGAGCCAGGTCATTTAACCAGTTACTATGACATATCAATAATCATACAGAACAACTAAACCTCCTGTCTTCAAAGGTGACTGACTACAAATGGACACAAGGAAAATTTGGGGGTGATGAAATGTTCCGTATCATGACTGTGGTGCTGGTTACATAATTTGTCAAAACTCATCTAACTGTAACTTTAAATTGGTGAATTTTACTCTATATAAATTATACCTTAATAAAGCAGAGAATGCCAAAAAATAAATGACATGAGTTTACTATCTTTTAAAAATTTTGACGATTTACATGGTGAGAGTATCAATAAAAATACAGTGCTCAAAATAAAAATTAAAACTAACCTGGTAGTGTTACATTCTTAAATTTTCATGTATACTACCTCAATGAGCCCTTACCTTAACCTTGAAAAATGGGGAGGAAAGATATTATTGAACACATTTCACCTATGGGAACACTGAAGCTTGAAGGAAGTGACTAGCCAAAACTAAGAAAACCACCAAGTGGCAAAGCCAAATCCAAACCTTCCTTCATTTCTGATCCTTTATTCCTTAGTCTACCACACTACCACTTAGTAATATTAACTATGTACAACAAACATCACTGAGCCCTTAACTATCTCCCAGGCTCAGTATTAAATGCTTTACATGTGTAATAACATTTAATCCTCATAATAACCCTATACAAAAGTGGTTACTGTTTTGTCCCCTCCCTTTATGGGACCCTGAGACACTGACAAGGTAACTCACTTCCCCTACAAACAATGAACTCAGATTTGAATACTGATCTATGTGACCAGAAGCTATACTACTGTATAGTACCTCACAAAGATTAAATAATTAGTTACAGAGCAAAAGGTATTATATATCACAGCAGGTCTATTTCAAATAATACTTTTTCTTTAGCTTATACTTAAGAATACACAAACTGGCTATGTACAACTGAATACTCAGGTAAAACTCATGATAAAACAAACTATTAAAACAACCTGTATGACTAATTCATTTCCAAGACCCTATTTATATCCTGATATTTTAAACAAACAATATTATATGCCAGAAATTAAGCTATTATATAACACATTTTGCCCAATTTTAAAGAGAACACATAAAAGAAGGTACCAATTTAATTTTCTACTATGAATGTATGCCTCTGAAAATAACTTATGTGTGATTTTATTGTGATAAGGACTAGGTTACATTTTAGTTTATTTATTAAACACACACTTGCTATACAATTTATATAACACCCCAAAAAATTAGGTATTAATTACTCCAATTTGCTGCTGGTTTTAAAAAGAAAGGTAAGACTAAGCCTATCAATTATCTATAAATCTTAGGTTAGACAGCATTTCCAAATTGTCAAATATTTAGACATTGGGTGGGGGGGCTGTAATTTTCAGATAATTTTCCAATTTGTTGCTAGATGGAAAATAAAATCAATCCTGATATATCAAAATGCAAAATAACAAATACTTTTGTTACTCATTCAATAGAAGTACTCATTAAAAGATAATTTCTAAATATACCCCACTGAACCTACAATGTATTTTCTTGAATATGTTACTGTTAACTTTTCAATATTAGAAGATGTTGTAATCAAATTCTTTTAGGAGAGAATATAAACCATTTAAGTTTCTTATGGACTGTGTATGTTACAATGCCATAACCTATAGTACCTATATGTTGAACAAGTTGAATTTCTTGTTACTTAAAATTCAGTGAGAAATATCTCAAGATATAAAGAATTGATAATAAAATAACTACAGTTCATATGTAGTTCCAAATCAAGTCAAAAGAATATCATATTTAAAGTAATACATTTCCAGTTTAATTAATCAGAAATACCCTCAATTTGTTTAGGTTATACTTGGATTAGAAATAAAAACACAGCACACCATATTTTTAACTAGTAACTTTTAGGTTAATCACAATACCAAAAGAACTACTCAGTTAAGATATACAAAACTATCTGCAATTATCTATGTAATTTCTGAACAGAAAGAATTCTGGCAAGTTTAAATAATAAGGCTTCCTTGCTGCCCCAAAGCAACACAATTTACAATGATCTCACTTTTTATCTACCATGTTGAATGCAGGCAACAAAGGAAGTTTTTAACTTCTTATGAAACCCAAGAACTCTACGATTCAGTTAAAGGTAGATTAAAGTTGTTATGCTAAACACTGGTAAGTGGTTTCTCACGTATTTGTTTAAAAAACAATTCTTTGATTTATTGCCTTCATTTTTTGTGAATAGTCTTCAAAAAAAAAGAATAAAAAATAAGTAAGAGGAAAATATTTAAAACTTACAACAATAATCTTTATCCATTTTTACTGAAGTATAGTTGATATGCATCAATAGTATTTAACATGAGGAAGACTATCTTAAATATATGGCCAATTCACATATTGGCCACATTCAATTTAAACTGAATTAGAATAAAAATGTCTTTTTAGAAGTAAACAAAAACAAAAACAAAAATGTCTTGAAAATAGACCAGCATTTGAAAATCAGAAGGAAAATTATCTAATATCTTTCAAGACAATAAAAGTCATAAAATTTTGATTTAAATGTCTTTACATGTGATTTTATGATTAAATAGCTTTAAAGCATTTCATTTGGGATTCTTCCAAATTGGTCAACTGGGCAAATCATCTTGAAAACTTGGTAGTTTTAGGAACAATTTTCAAAATATTAAAATGTGTAATTCACTAACAAATGAGCTGTAACTATTAATGATCATATTTTTTTAATTTCTAAGATTTTGCTATGTCTAAATAATTTTTGACACTGATATTTCAACAGCCCCGAGAATAATAATAATCACAACCATTCTGTGAAAAATGTATTCATGCTAAACTATGATAAAAATAAAGATGGCTAATAAATTGGTGATGAAATATTATGAAAAAATCTTTAAACATGAACATACTGGAGTAAATCTGTTTTCATGAATTGCATAATTAATAATCACTGAGACATGAACTCTCTGCTACATCAACTGAACTGTGTATAATACATAAAATTTTCATGTATTTAAAAACTATTCATCTCCAAATGTTTTCATATCATATGCTGTTAATAAAAATGCCTTAAATTTATCTCAGTTACAGAAATATTCCTATTTCTCCTATTTCCATTGCTTTGAGATGTTTTCTGAGCAAAGTAATAAAAGGAACATAAATAATATATTAAATCGTTGTAATATGGACATTTGAGTTTTCCATTAAGATCAAAGTATAAACCAGAAATAAAAAGCATAAGAAGAAAACATCAATACTTGAAAAGTAAATTAAAAATTCAAAACCAAATTATTAATAAATATTTAAGCCTATTAAATAATGGTAGCTAAATTACAGTCATTTTGACATTACTCTTTCTCTCTGGAAAAAAAATTCTTACATAAATAGTGAAATAAATGAAATACATTTATGTTAAAAATTCTTTATACCATAGTTGATGGCAAAGAATTCCAGATATATAACCGAAAAAGCAAAGAAAATATTATTATGCAAATGAGCTGAAGAGAGGAAAATAATGAGAATGGATTCTATACCCCCACCCCAACAAAGTTTATTTTTTCTCATTAGATGAGAAAATGACTTTGGAAATAAATATCAAAATTTATGTAAAGAAAAACTTAAATGATAATAAACATCAGTAAGTAGTTATTAGGAAACATTGCCCTTCTCCAAAAAGATCTAACTTTAATTACCATGTGACTCATCTAAACTATCATTAAATATTTAAGTTCTGTGAAAGTTTATAATATTTCAAAAGGTTGCAAGAGACCTATCCAGGTAATTTAAATATGTTATCTCACAATCTAACTATGAATGCAATTTTTTTAACTTATCAGTAACAATAAACTAAAAGAAGTATTAATTATTAGTACTTACAAAATAATTGTACTCAAACTGATGAAATCACCTTAGTAGCAAAAGCAACCTAGACTTACAAATCTGTATTAACTATGTATGTATATTCTTACTTCAGTTGAGAGACAAATCTCTGCTTTGCACTGGATCCTCAAGTAAGAAATTCCTACAAATGTATCCTATTTACAAACTAAATCATCATCAAAATTGTCCAATTTTAATTATTAAATATTTTAAGGAACAACTCAAAAACAATAAGCTGTAACAAAATTCAAAAATACAGTATATATTCTTATAAGTTTTTAAAAATATTATTAAATGCTATCGTTTCCATATTAATGTGTGTCAGAATACATATATTCATTACCAATCCATAATCATATGATCATTTAAATCACAAGTTAATATTAGGAAGTCAAATGAAGACTGCCATTTTTAAACCACCAATGGTCACATACCATCCTCAAATAGCAGAATCTCACTGCATTTATCAACAAGTCTAAAGATAAGAAGGGTACAGCACCTAAGTCTTGTTTATTTTTGAGAAATTGGTGACATTACAGAGACCAGAAGAAAGTGTGATTGTATTCTTGCCAACAAATTTTAAATAGAATTATGTTAACTATTAATGTACAGCTCTATTTTAAAACTACACATGCATATATTCTCTTCATTTCATAGCAACTAAATTGTTCTTGATGTGCAATTCTTTGCAGTAGAGTTTTCTTTTTTTTTGCTATTCCTGTTTATTTTTATGTATTTTTTTTATTTATTTTTTGTTGAAGTATACATAGTCAATATTTTTTAAAGAAAAAAAAAATCCTGAAGCCACAGCATGAATTTTTAAACATTATGTTAAACTACGTTAAACTAAAATGATTTTTTTATTTCCCCGAATACATACTATTAAAAATGTTTCATAGTACTTAAAAAATATCTAGTGACACATGTACTTCTGAAGACTCAAAAAAAAAAACAAAACCCAAAACTATTCCATGTACTTAAAAATAATGAGTAGATATCGGTTCAGTTGAACATTTAAAATTCCTAATTACCTACAATGCTTATTCTTTCGTAACAAAATAGTATATAGATAATGAGGGAAAAATCTAATTTGAATCATATATTAAACATAGTATGCTTTCAAAAATTCTCATACAGTAAAAATGCCAGTAAAATAATAATTTTTAAAGTATTTTAAAAATTTTTGTTAAATGGTCCTGAATTGTAACCTGATTGTGTAAGTGATGCTGACATGATACCTGCACACATCATTTATGACTATTTATTATTACCTGCAATTGCTTGGCTAAAATCTGTAGGATTCCTGCCTTGTTCAAAACAATTATTCATATGATTTATATGCAATTTATGTGAGTCCCAATATAAGAGAAACTCCTCCACTAAGGCATCAAAATCAAGAAGAAAAAAAATAAAAACTGAAATCTACATAATTTTTCCCTACAAAAAAAGTGAGATATATTTCAAAAACGAATACTGTAGTCATCAAAAAAATTCCCTGAAGTATCATTTTCTAATTTTAATTTAAAGAATATCACTGCCCTGGTTTGTTACATCACAAAAATGCTAATACTTAAGTTTTATCAACTTATTTTTACATACTTCTTCCTAAAAATGTAAGAACACAAATATATACATTTTATGAGAATTTTTCTCATGTATCATTTTAACACTGTTTTATTAGTAAATACACGATATGTAACAGATTAAAGCAAGCTTAATATTAATAATCAACATTTGTACTCTAGAAACTGTTCACTACCTATAAATAAAAGTTTTCCAGCAATATAGTATTTCATAATTCGTGGATATACTTAAGTTTACCAACATATAACCATTAAATAGCTTAAATTTGGATGTCTTGTGGTTCTAAATATTAATACTGGTTAATAAAATGTCTAATATTTGAATGTATTAAAAGGTAAACACAGGAAACCAAATTATAACAAGGTGTGATCAAAGAAGAAAAGGGCTATTTTTTTTATTCACCTATAAAACAAATTTATGAGATCATAAAGAACAATTTAACAACCTAAAGAAGGTTCAAAGTGGGGAAAGCCAGAGCCTGAGAGAAAATGGATTTGTCAATGATTTCAATCATTCAGTATAGGGAGGAAAAAAGCAGAAAATGTAGGTTCATTTTGCAATATAAAGTAAGAGGCATAAAATCCAGTAGCCTGTCTATGGCCTTCTATTTATATATTTAAACCCTGTTTCAATTCACAGATTATGCTGATCCTTCTACATGTAAACAGCCAATAATGATGGCCAGGCCCTTAGGAAAGGAAAACACACACCACACAGCAAGGTCAGGAAGCTACCAACCACCACAGGACAACAGATCAAAACAGAATGGTTTCATATGTTTCTATTGTTTATATACTTAATTTGAAGATGATATTCCTTGGGGAGTAAAGGACGTTGTAAATATTACCAGGAACATGCAACACAGAATCAAATAAAATACATACTTTTCTTGCAAATATACTAAGTATTTCTTGCATGTATCTGTCAATCTGTAGTATTGAGAGCCATTCATTCAATTTTTTAAACTTAAATGTCAAGCCAAAATAAACCTCTTTGGTCTTAAATCCCTTTACTCCTAAGAATTCCTTACAGAGAATTAACTTCTTTCAATGAAATAATCAAGCTCACAAACTGTATTTTTTTTTTTTTTGCTATAGATTAAGCAATAGAGGAGTGAAAATGGAAGAGTAGTACTAATTCACTTGTTTCTGAGTTAAAATTTTGAAAATAGTAAGCAATGACATTCTGTTTGGTATTTAAGCACCTTAAAAAATTACAACACAATATAAGCAATGGTGGAAATTTACCCAAAATAGCAGACTAGAACATTTTAAACACACAAACTAGAGCCACAGCTGGCCACATGTTTTTTGAGTTCAGTTTCTTAAAGAGACAGTATCCTTGGACCTATGCCCTACAAGGGAGCACATTTCTAAAATGTTTGATTACCAAACATCTTCTCTTGGCATTTCTTCAAATCCACAGTTGGCCAACAGTGTTCTATTTTATTTTACTGTAAAATCAAATTATTTTTATTTGAATCCACAAATGACTATCAGGGAGACAGAAACGAAATAATAGGGGAAGCTACTGTGACTTAAGATATCTCAAATAAGGAGACCCATAGATTTCCTATAATAGCAAATTTTTTTAAACTTAAAATGATCACTCTTTCTTCATTCATTTCCCCACTCATTCACTCAGCAGAGGCGACAGAGTATATTGTAACCCATAACACCGGAAGCTACACTACAGCAATTTCGCTGTCGAATGAAGAGGGGAACTTGCTAATAAAGTCAACCAGCACCCAAGCAGTGAAATTTCAAAGACTTCATTTTCCGTTTAGGAAAAGATACCCAGTAAGGGGCCCATACACATACCCTAAAAACCGGATTAACCCAGGATGGTAAGGAAGATTTTCTCTTTCAGTGTACGTCCATTGACAAACCTACTGACCAACTCCTGCACATGGAAAAAAAGAAGAGGGGTGATAGAAGTTTGGCTTACTTGGTGTACAAACACATCGACTGGAATATCCAAGGGGCTTCCCTCTCGGTTTATCATGGAGATGAATCCAAATCCCATTCGCACATTGAACCACTTACAGTGGCCAGTTCCGTGCAAAACTTGGGATTCCTCCTCTGCCTGCTCCGGCAGCTTCCCGGGCTCTTCTCCACCACCTTTGCTTGCCCCGCCTGAGTAGAATAGGACAAAAAGAGTAAGTTAGTCTGGATTCCCAAACTGTTCGTTGAAAGAGAAAAAAACTGATTGGGGTGTGGGGGTAGGAAATAGAAAGAAACTCGAATAAATGGTTGATTCTTTTCTTCTACGGAAAATATTTAAAAAGAAAGGGTTAAAAGGGGGAAGCGGGGGGAGGAGGGAGCCACACTGTTCTATCGATCACATCAACTTCCACTTTTCTGTACATACGTGTACTTTTTCATTTAACTCCATTTTCCAGCCACATATTACAGTACAGCATGCGATACTTTACTTGCATATTGCTGATTTAACACTGTTCCCATTTACAAAGAGAAATTTTCAGCGGAACTATTCTCTCCTGAGGGCACGAGGAGGAAAGAGAAATCGTGAAGATGGTTAGAACTAGTTAATGCACATGCGGCAGCAGTGAATCCAGGGTTATTTGCAATGTGCATACCCCTCCCCCCCAATAACTTTCAATTAAAGTTGGGGTGGAATGGGGGAAGGGGCAGGTGTATAAAAGTTTTCTTGGGCTCACTAACTGAAACTGCGCTTAATCACACTCAAACAATTCAAACAATAGCCCACTGAAAGCTTTTCAAGTTGTGAATCAGTGTGGGCGGTACAAAACATTTTTGGAGATCTATAACAATAGGTTGCAGAAAGCCCCAATGCGCGATAGGGAGTGGGGGTAATGCCCCGCATTGGGGTAAAAGGGGAAGAGGGGACCGGGAAAGAAGGGTGGGAAAGGGGGAGGGGGGAGAGAAAGGAAGAGAGAAAATCACAGTAAAACAATAGAAAAGAAAATTAACCTTCGGCCATGTTGCCCCACGGGCCCTCTGCTCCAAACTCGTGAGATGAAAACTTTCCCTTTGGAACGGAGTGATCTTCTGCATCAATCTAACATCTTGATTTTGTGCGATCACAAATTTAGCTCGCATGGTCTAACGTGCTTTCCCTCTTTTGATTTTTTTCTCTTCTCTCTCCAGTTTCTGGCCCCCTGAGCCACGTGACTTTGTCAATTACATGCTTTCTTGCTACTAATTTCACCTCGGATCCTTAAGGGGCTGGCAAGAGGAAGAGATAACCAATCGCCATTTCATCTATGCTGACATCAAAATAATTTATGAATGAACATGAAAAACTCAAACATGTTATCTTAAAGACAATTTGGGACGCTTCTTTAGGATAAATCAGAATGCTGATTTTGTGCTTTTACTTAAACACAATGGAGGGAGTGTGAATCGTCGATTTAGAAAAACGGCAGTCATATATGCGCCCACGCGTGCCTTACACACAAGCCTGTCTAAATAATCTCATTTAGGGGGAAAAAGCCATTTAAATAAAGCAACCGATGTTATGCTTTTTTTCCCCCCTAGGAAGTCAGCTGCTCCATAGTAGTAAATCTGCTTGGGGTGAAAATTTCATATTTAATTCAGTTCTTAGAGGAAAATATATAATTTACAAACGATCTAATTAAACCTAATTACATCTCCATGAAACTTTAGATAATAGTAACATACACCTACAATAAGACGAAAACACACAATTTCCTGATCGTGCCCCGAAATTTTTTCAAATTTAAAATAAGATCCTACCGGAAAAATCGCTAGCACCTTCATGTACTCAAATTATGTTTAGGTTTATCATTTCGGAACATTTTGAAGGGGGAATTGTACTTCACAGGTTTCTCCGCCATCTCTTTCCGGGGGAGGAGATGTGATTAATGACTTCCTAAATAACAGCCCAGTTTTCCAGCCTAACATAGAGTGAACCTCAATCAGTGGCGATTGTTCCCCAAGAGCAAGACGACGTAGGGCTGGGAGGGGGAGGGGAGCGCCAGGCAGGGGAGGTGAAGAGGAGCCGCCAGCACAGGCGGCTGCAGAGCCAGAGAAAGAGGTGGGGGAGAAAAAAAAAAAAAAAAGCGGTCGCGGGCGGGGGGAGGGGTGGGGGGAGGGGAAAAGAAAGAGGACAAGTGGGAGAAAAAAGGTAAATTCATATCATATTGATTGGACCCTGACATTTAAAAAGTCCACTACCAATAGATAGAAGAGTCGAATAAACGAAAATTTAATAACGGATTAGGCTCCTACCGTCCCTTCTCTGGCCTGGCCCCAGTTTCAAAATGCTTACCCTTTACCTTTCAAATTGATTCAAAGGATTGTTGATTACTAGATGCTCACGCCAATATTACCGCCCTCATCGAATACTACAATAAATATTATGGATCAACTAGAAATGCTTTACTTCCTTTAAAATATAAAATATAACCCGTCTTTGAAACATTAAAACGCCCCACCACTCTTTCCCCCACCCCACCCCCCCTTTTCTTAAACAAGCAGTTTACGGAGAAACTGTACAGATACCACTTCCCTTCGGCAAAGCTACCGAGTTGACCCTCCCCCACCTTACCCGCAATCCCCCTCCCCGGCTCTTGAAACATGTCTACACTCCTAACTCTTAACACTGTTTCTCACAAACTAAAGTGTGGGGATTCTGGATCTAAAAGCTTTTGAAAACCCACAGAATGCACCTATTTATACCTCGTCCCCATATTAAATAACTAAATATAAATTCATACTAATTGGTTCAGAACTGAAATAAATGGGGTGTGTGTAAATATGTTCTTTTCAGCTGTTTGTGGTAAAAGGCATCAATCAAGACTGATCAATTTGGAAAGATTTTTCATGTTTCTTTTGTTGTTTCTCAGGAAAGGAGGCAACGCTTTCTCATTTTATTTACTTTGGGGAGAATAACCATATTCCAGCTGGTATGGAGGAAAGCAAAAGTGTAAAAATCCAAATGATTTTGCAAGAGTAACAACAAAAGCGCTCAAAAAAATTATTTGCTAACAAAACATTTTTAGGCATTGTTTTAGTAGTAGAAATCAACTGATTACACTGACCTATAATGAAGTAACTTTAAGATGGCATTTCAGGTGAAACATTTCACATAATATGAAATAGAAAAAAAACTAATTTAAAATAAGTTACATGTTTTTTGTATCTTAAATGAACTACTTTTAAAAATCAACATCTGATAAAAAAAAATTAACATCTGAAAAAAATCAACATCTGGTAACAGAGAAAAATAATCTGAAAAGTATTCATGGAAATTGAGGGTAAGTGCTACTATTTATATGAAAGTAATTATCATAAAATTCACAGACCAGTATAGTCTAGTGTTGTCACCAACACACACATTTATGGTAAACAATATTTTATCTGTAAGTTTATTTTTAATTAGAAAATAGTTTAATCATCATAAAATCAGAAACAATATATAGGTGGATTCTGAAACCCTTGTTGATTATTAAATTTGATGAGATTCAAACCTATCAATCTATATATGAAAAGTGTGAAATACCATAACTGAACCACATTGAATGGTATGGTTATGAGAGTCACAGCCTTGCCTGATTGGGGGCCTCCAGTATTAGTGGAATTAAGGTAGGGTTCACTGGACTGGTCACTGGTGTCAGAGGTTATCGACTCATTCATTTCCTGAGAGGGACATCAGCCTTTCAAGTTGTGTAGAAGGCTTTTTCCAACTGGGAACTCTGAGAAATCCTCTAACATTCATTCACAAAGAATTTAAGGCAAATCCGTGTACATACCTGGGGGTGGGAGAAAGACAGAGGGAGAGAAGGGAAGAGAAAAGAGGAGGAGGGGAGGAAATTGGGAAGGGAGAGCAGTGAAGGAAGGAGACACAGTGAGACAGAAAATATCACTCTTTCAGGGATAGGGCACAGTCGTTTAAATAGATTCGTCTTTTCTGCCTACCTCCCCCACAATCTTTCGAGACTTAGAGCCTTTTACAAAACTGACCATAATCTCTTTAAGCTCTTAGAGTGCTTCTTTCACATAAAATAGTCCTATGAATCTCCTAGAATGCTTTCCAATTTGTCACCTTCCTGAAGTCTTCTGGTTTTAATTTTTTTCTCATTTCCTACTTGTTTTCAGTGCCAGAAAGACCTGTGCTTGACTCAAAACGCATGTCTTGTGAAAGCCAAATGTTTTAGTAGCTTAATTTATCATAGTTCTTTCAAAATGTTTCAAAAATGAGTTCAAGTAGTTACAAAGAATCATCAACACACTGGGGAGAAAAATTAAGGAATTAACCTATTCATATGCCTGTTGGTCATCACAATCTAAGATTTCTTCATTTAAAAAACGAAGTACACATTTTATTGGCTGTTTTCTTTCTTTCTCTCTTTTTCTTTCTTTCTCTCTCTCTTTCTTTTTTTTCAAAAACTCCAAGAGTACAATGCAAGGAACCGAAAAAGGTGCCAGAGCCACCGAAGTGGTTGTCAACTATAAGCAATGAGTGACTTCTATTACAGCAGAAACAATGCTTTGGTTCTTCTTAAAACTAGGAGGAGGGGCCGTGGCACTGTGGCGAGCGACTCCACCCGCGCTCTCCTCCCGGCAAATAAGGCCGGGGTCTGCAGCCCCAGCGCTGCCTTCGCAGCCGCTAGTCTTCCCGCGCAGCTTGCGCCCCAGGGTCGCCAGGACCCCCAGGCCAGCAGATCCGCCCTTTCACTCCACCTCCCGCCCCAGCAACTTCCTCTCCCCTTTCTCTCCCCAGTCACCTTTCCCTTTATTCATCACATCACCACCTCCTCTCCAGAAGTCAAACCGTTCCAAAGAAGACTGGTGATTTCTCACTAATAAGGGGCTTTTAAATTTGTCGTTTTGTCCCCAAGAACACCAAACAAAAGAAACCCTTGCCTTCACTATTATGAAGGCAACACTTGGCACAATCTACTACTTTTACTGCATTTCCAGATGTATAGCACTTATAATTTGGTCCCTTTATCTGTGAGATGTCTGTCTCCGCTAAGAGAAGTGAAGTCAAGGGGGACGCTGAATCAGAACCCCAGAGACTGACCACCACCCCCACCCCACCCCCACTCCCCCACCAGGCTAAACCTAAAATGGAGCTGTCTTCAGACAGAACCCTGGCGCCGTCCTTTCGGGAAGCCAGGAAAACGTGGCAATGCGCCTTTGGAGGATCAGGAAAAGACTTATGCGGGGAAGGGGGTGGAGGGGCGGCTGGGGATGATTTTAGGGAACCAGCTCTGGAGCCCCGGGTGAGGTTTCCCGCCCAAAAGCTGCAGACCCACACGTCGGGCAAACTGTTCCCGATCCCTCCCACTCACTGTGTTTCAGCAAACTACTGGCAAATAACTTTTCTTGAAATTCTTACAATACGGAGTCAAATGAAAGAGTACTCGCCTGGGTGCGCTGGTCTTATAGTTGAGGCACTTCAGAATTGGGGGGGTATTTTGTTTTTGTTTCCAAAAAGCAAAATTCCGTTCTCATTTAATTTCCTTATCTGGAAGCAAAATGCTCTGGCTTAAACACAATTGTTCCAATTTGAGAATTTTTACACAGCTGTAAAAATCTCTTAAAATTCTTCCTTAAATATCTTTACACATTTCCCCAGGTATAATTAAATTATGGAAAAACAGGAACCGATTAGCATAAAGTTTAAGTTTTCCAGACAGATTGCCTTCATATTTCAAAAATAACTTTCTTTCCTTTTGGTCAGTTATGTTTCAGCAAAAAAGTAACACAACACAATTAATTCAGAAAAGGGGCATTATTTTAAGACCACCATTTTGTAGAAACTTTCTTTCAAAAAAAACTGGAATAGAAAAAATTCTATTCTATTAACATACTTCTCCCCAGTGAAAAGGAGGAATATAATTTTATTATTGCTCCTCCCAAATATTTTCTGAATTGTGCTCAATACTTCCTTAAATGATTTTAATTGGAACAGCAATAGATTTGAAAAATCATTTAGTAATAAACATTACATTACTTTGCCTAAAATAGCCTAAAATAGCACAAAAAGAAGCTTCATGATTTATTTGAAAGATGAGTCATATTTTTCACCTGTACTACTTGAACATGTATTCTTCATAATTTAAAGATATTTTTGCAGTGAATATTTTCAGTCTGTAGAAATTACACTAAATAATGTAAACATACAAGTCTTTACCTGTCTCGCAAAGTAATGAATGAAAGTTTATTCTTTAAAACTTAATCTCATCAAAAGAAATAATAAGCTGAAATAAGTGTGGACTGCTTCCAAGTTATTTCTTTTAATATCTTCACTTTGAGTTTATTTGGGGGAAAAGGAGAGGTAGAGGGAAAATGGAAAGGAAAGAAAGCAGGAGTGAAAGATTAGGCAAGTGAGAAGAAATCTTCAGGCTTTAAAGATGCCTGTATAAGAAGCAAATCTGTGGAGAAAAAAAATCTAACTATATTACTGGAGACCAGGGGTGCCTGGCTGGCTCAGTTTGGTAGAGCATTGGACCCTTGATCTCAGGGGTTGTGAGTTCGAGCCCCATGTTGGGTGTAGAGATTACTTAAAATAAATAAAACTTAAAAAGAAAAGAAAGAAACTAGAGGCCAGAGTTCTGGTCCCATTTAATGACTTTATGACCTTAGGCTAATCATTGAGCTTCTCTGGGTCTCAGTTTCCTCATCTGCAAAGTGAGGAGACTGAACCAGTCAATGTTCAAGTCTTTCAGCTTAAATGTAATCTCTGGAAATAAACTTTCTTGTGGTCAAAGTGGAACCTCTGCCTGGCCAACCCTTTTTTAATCACAAGAAAACACAGACATGAAACTTTATTGCAGTCACTTAACACATTGGCGTTAACATTATTGCCCAACAGAAAAGAAAAAGGCCTCTGGACTGCCTCCAATCTGCCACCAGAGAAAAAATATAATCAGTAGTAAGGGGCAACTCATTGGTAAATGAAAATATTGTAGCAACTTTTCAGAATCTTCTTTTTCATGATACTCATTAAAAGCATCATCTCCATGTCAAAGGATTCACTCTAGAGAAAAGTCAAGTGTTTGTCAAATGGCAGAGCCTATCAGTGGCTTCCTCATTAAAGATTTGATCCCTACTACTTCCTCTTGCTACCTACAATCTTATATTTAATAAGCTTAATAATAAAATAACAGCTTTTTATTTGTACTTATTAATGCTCATAAACTTTGTCATATTACAGCTTTTAAGTGTGTTTTCAAAATAGTATTAATCAAAAGTAGACCCAAGACACTAAATTCAGCAGAGCAGAAGCCAAAATACTACATTATTATCAAATAGAATTGTTACTGAAAAGTGTTGTAAGTTTTCAGTTAATTTCAGTAATAAAAGAAAATATTTATGTATCAGAAGTCTAGGTTTTATAGCACACCGAAATAAATAAAAGGATATATATTTTTAAAAGTCTAGGTTTAAATTGTTAAAAGTTCGAATGATTTATTTTTATAGTATAATGAGGAACAAATTTCATACATGTTCATGAAAAGCAAACTAAATGGAGCTTCCTAGATTAAGAAAATTTCCTGAATCCCTGAAAAATGTTTAATATATTGTGCTATTTGTTATGGTAAATTATCTGGAAATAGTACCAAGTGTCATCTTTAAATTAATTCAAACAGGTATCTGTCAGTTCCTATTTTTATATGGGAGTTACAAAATGAACAAGCCACAAATCTCCACAAGCATTTAAATATCTATTATCTATCTTGTATGACAAATGGAAAAGGAAATCACAAAATCCAATACTGCTAAAGTCAGAAAGAAAAGGAGTTAATTAGAATATTCCATCCATGCAATTCTGGTGGGAGTATCAGTTTATAGATGAAATCATCTGGAGTACAGTAGGATATGGTACCCATCTTGCCAAAGTGGAGAATTCCTGAGGGCTGTCAAGTTTTCTTATATGCCTCGAATAACCTTTTTAAAACCTTAGTCAAGTTAAATATTTAATTGGGAAAAAAAAGTAAAGACTAACCTGGGGCTGATGAAACCTGGTTGAATGACCTCATCGTCTTCTGAAGAACCTAAAATCAGAGAGCTCAAGTCAGTACTACATTAATTGCCTATTTAACTGCCTCTTCTTCAGTTTAATGGCTTATTAGAAAGCAATAAAATGCCTAGGTGTTTGACTCTGTGACGTGACCTGTAAACTTTTATTTAACAATTTAAGACTCACCCAGCAAAATCACATAACCAATTGGCATAAACTTGCTTTTCATTCCTATTAAAGGACATTGGTTTAAAAAAACATCTTAAGCAAGACCATTAAGATTACTCTTAATTGTTCATGACCCAATTTCATGAAGAATAGTTTTAAATTTTTTTAATGTTTTACACTGTAATTCAAAAATCCAATTTTTTAAAAAAAATCAACCTAACTTACAACATTTTATTGATGAACTTATTTGGCTATTCTCTTCAGATATATTCTAGAAGGTAAATCATGAGAATATAATTGTGGTACTGTACTATTCAGTTTGGGTCCATTACATTCATATACTTCGCGAGAAAAAAATTACTTTAATAGTAGTACACTTAATCATTAAGTATATTTAGAGTATCTAAGATATATGAACCTACATTTTAAAAAGCAAAAACAGTTCTTGTTTCAAAAATATGAGTAAGTACTGATGTTTCTAATATATCCACTGACAGATGTCATGACACAATAAAACTTGAAATAAAGAGGTTACCCAGTAATGAAGTATAGCAATTGGAAGAGAAACTCCTGCTGACCACTGAATTATTTTTTTCCTGGGTTTAGAGTTATTGAGGTTTGGAAAATAGCTTGGTATGAACATGCATCCACTCACCTACTACCACCCAGGGTTGTCTTTCTTCCCTTAACTAAGTTTTACACACTATACCTACTATAACAACTCATTAAAAATAAACCATTATGTGTAAATTCTTTAGGTTGCAATCTAATTTTCTTCTCAAAACAAAATGGAAGCTTTTCCAAGTGCAGAGTTCTACTGAATGTTGACCCAAGATTCTTCTTACAAAGGATGACAATCCCAATGAGTAAGATTTGAAAAGAATAGAGGAAGAATGTGAACAAAAGGCACGTGAACCTCTGCACATTAAATCCTTCAGTTATCCTGTGTTTACAACCAAAAGACAGTAGACAATGACAGACCCTAAAGTTAACAAAATTCATTGTTAAAACTTATTGAAATAGTTTGCCTTTATATTGAACCTATATTGTTTTATCTTGTACATTTCGTTTAAGTGGGAGTGTATTTAAATATTGTACAGAAATTTCAGCAAAAACCCTAGCTCATGTTCTCCTATTCCAGTAGCCCAGAGCCTGTGCTAAATCTTCTCTATGTGCTTATAGTTACTAAGTTCAAACCAACATTATTTGAAAACTGTGTGAAACAGTCAATAGGGATTTGTCTAAAAATTTTTTCAAATAATTCATTTAATTATAAATGGTAGGTTTAATAAAGAGAAAATCAAATGGTGTAAGAAAGTTAGCTGAATAATACTATAGATTTGAGTGATAAAGATGTTCAGATTTTTCACTATCCAAACTTGACATATGGTGTTTTTTTTTTGTTATTGACAGTTTTAATATTATCATCCCTTTCAAAAGAAAAAGTAAGATGGAATTATTTTGACATTAATATATTTCATTGATGTTAAGTAATGGTTTAAAACTTTCCAAAAACAAGAGTAGGTAAAAAAAATAGAATTAAATTTAAAGATAGGTATTAAAATCCGTCCACCCAGTGTTAACTGAAAAACTATTTTAGGAATGAGATAAATATTAAATGTTCCTATCTTTACTATAGGTGACTATTTTTTGACATGAAGTAATGATAAAGAATAAAAAATAAGCCTTTAAATGCATGAATACTCCAAAAGCAGCTTTTTGTAATTTCATACATGGGTATTTTCATTTGATACTATGGTTTTTGGTAAATTTTAGAAAACAAAAATCTAATTAAAACTGTGATATCCTAAAATACCTTTCTCTGCTCCTTCACTAGAATAATCTTTTAATCATTTAAATCTCCACTTAGATCTCTTTTTCTTATTGTTCCATATTAAGTACAATGCCTCTACCATGTAATGCTGTGCTGTAATTGGCTGTAACAGTCCATGAAAATGTTCCCTGTCCCAACTTGACGCTATGCTCTGTGGTGGTGAGGGGTGGAGGGAATTGTGTATATTTAGCTCATCATTGTAATTCTAGCATTCTTTAGTGTTCGATACATATTTTGTAATGAATCAATGACTTAATGGATTTCTGAACCCCAGCTGACTATTCCTAGGATGGCTTTTATGAATTAAATGGACTTGTATACAAAATTTTCTTAAAACCACCTTTAAATAAAAGAGAATGTGATCGGCAATTAATCACTTGACTACTGCAAATGTGAAATATACACATGTGAAGTGATTTCAATAATTTTACTTTAAATATACACTCACTATTATAAAATTGCTTAACTTATTAACACCATTCACATTCTTAGATTTCACATTTCCTATTAAAATATTAACAATATTCTTCTCAAGTATTTTACATATTGTTATTAATCCACTATTGTAACTATTCAGTGTAAAAGAAAATGGTTACTACTGTACTATACACTGTAACTTATTTAAAAACTGCCAAGTTCTTAAGCCCAAAGAATTTAGTAATAAATAAAAATAAAATGCTACTACATATTACTCAGAACTTTATTTCAATTCAATTTACATCATGTTAGTTTTCACTTCTAAAAAAAAACAGTTACTTTAAGTTGGCAAAAAACAATTTAGCAATAAAAAATACTCACTATAACAAAAGGAAAATTATTTTATTACTTATTCTCATCACTATAATTTCTCAACATTTAAAAGGGTATCTAAAATAACAAATTTTGTTTCTATTATATTTTCCAAAATAATCTAAGTGTAAAGTACATTATAGTTTACTAAATAAAATATTCACTTTATGGCTTATAACAAAAATTAGTCTATTTACAATATATCTCAATTATCATTGAACTAAATACATTCTTTGGAAAGCAAAATAGGCAACAATGTGACGTTTTCTTCTTAGAACATTTAGGAGAAAACGTTTTAAAAAATGACTACTTAAGATCAAGAACATTTAGGAGAAAACGTTTTAAAAAATGACTACTTAAGATCATATAGCAAACATTCTACACAAACACCAGAGTAAAGCCTAAAGCACAATAATTATTTTATTTGTTGTAATTTAAATATAACATATACACATTTAAATAAAATATCAGATGTAGAAATTCAGTATTAAAGTCAATGTATGTGCTTTATGAAAATGTTTTCTTACTCTGTCCTCTAAAGGAATGGTAATATGTATTAAAACCCTTCACTGTAATTATTTTTTGCAAACTAGGTCAATAGATAAATTCAAATGCTGCCTAAGTAAAATCAGGATAAATCATTTGTAATTTAACTGAACATCCTACTGCAATTTTAGATAAAATTGAAAATGCTATATTCTCACCTACACACAGATATAGAAAAATTAAATAACCTACTTCAAACTAAAGTAAAACAAATATTTACATGTGACTTCTTTATACAGTTGAAAAACCATTGGTATTAGAATGTTAACACAGGAAAATTCACATTTACTAAAATATTTAGAACATTATCTTGAGAGAATGAATTTATATAACTTTAAGAAAACATTTTAAAATTGCATTTTTATATTTATGAAGTAAATTATAATACATTACTTTTTATTATTTATAATACATTATGTAAACACTTAATCTTAGAGGCTAATATTTATAATACAGCTGAAATAGAGATGAATTTAACTTTCTCAACCATTTTACAAACTGTAATTTTATTGGTTTCACATAAAATATGAGCAGCTCTAGCATTCTCTTCAAACACTATAGTAAAAAAAAATTTATTCTGGAAAATGAAAAACTTCAATAAATAATAATTTAATTCAACTGGCAAACTGTCAAGACTGTTTAAAGGCACTATGGCACAAATGTTAAATGTTAATTGGTAAACAATTCTTTAACTTGAATGTGAATGTTGTAACACAATTAAGGCACAGCAGCTGGTTCTGCTAATGAAAACTGTATTTTTCACCATAAGAAAGAATAGTTTTATGTAATAAAGCTCATAGTTGAGTCACTGTTGAGGTTACACTGAGTAAAAGAAAATAAAAACAATAGTGGTTTTAAAGAGTCAAAATAATGGCAAAATTCCTGTCTTAATGAAGCTAATCACATATACTTTGAAGGCCCACCATAACTGTAAGATGAAAACTTTAGAGTAGCTTCTTGATATAGTAAGCAAAAATGACTCTAAATAAACCTGAACACTTCTAGTTAGTTACAGTATTACAAAACAATTTTATTTGATAATACATTTTAAGTTTTAATAAACAACATTAATGGTTAAAAATTTGTATCACAAGAGATTAACAACTAAATAAGAACTTTCACTGCATTTGAAATACTTTTCAATAAACATTTAACAAAGATCAAGAAATGTTTTAGAGGCTGCTCACTCTTACATCACTGCCAATGATCTAATGGTGTAATTAATGTAATACTAAATAAAAATAATAGGATTTTAACTAGCAGAGAAGATTATATACTAAGAGACTAATGCAAAAAGGTAAAACTTAATTTACAGATTTTTTTCAAAAAATTTAAAACTATAAAAAAAGTAAAATGTTTTTAGCCTTTACAGCATAGAATATTTTAGTTGAAATGCTTTTATAGAGTCTGAAAAATATGTTACATAAAAGAATGTTTGAAAAATATAAAAGCATTTTGGTTCTTGCATCCCCAAATAAAAAATAGTGATTTGAAATATGTAGCAAATTTAAAACATGTTTTTCCACCACTAGAACTGGTCATTCAACACTAAGTCCTTTTTTCTATATAATTAAGCTTTTGTTCAGCCATGAAAAAACTAGAAACTGATTGCTTGAAAATGAGCTGCATGCCCTTTGTCCTGGTTTGTCACCTTTGACCCTTAATTTGATGATCCTGCATATCAACCATTCTATTTTTAGGAAAATAATGTCAAAGTTCTATGCCTAAAATAGTACTTTTTACTGAAATATTAAATGTATTACAACATTCCTTTTCAGGTAATTTCTACAAAGGTTTCACACCAGTGCTCATTTCACAGAATGTAGAACTCAGTAATATTGTAAGCAATGACAGCCTGGTGTTTATCCTGCTTCAGACAATAGAAAATTTCCTCAAAGTGCTAAATCAAGATCATTATAATTTCAAAATTTATATTTTTCTCTTTCTCTAGAAATTGCTTATATTATTGTTTCTAAGTAGAATTAGTTGAGTGATTTCCAACTTTATTAATTTCAATAATCACATATTGTCATGTTGATTTTGATAGTGCCAGAATATAAACCTGAATAAAAATGCAAATATCAAGTTCCTACTCAAACTTATAGTGGTATCAACTGAAAGTGTAGTTTTTGAGAGAACTCATTGGTTGCTTAAATTGGTTTTAAAAATCTTGTCTTCGTCTAAGTGGCAGCTTTCAAAGAAAGGAAAAACCTCTAGCATTGATCCCATTGATTTACTGACATTATTCAAAATCAATTTTATACAGTAAATTATTATACTTAAGAAATAAAATTTCGCTATCACAATTTCTGGTTCATTTCAATACATCTGGGTAAAAAGAATAAATAAAGAAGTATGTATGAAATACAATGTATATATTTCCTACAGTGATGATGCAATTGAACCTCTATACAATTTCTGTGTACAGTTTTCAGTCAGATTTAGCAGTGACCAATATGGCTGTCTTGGTTCAGCACTATGGTCAGCGACTTTATAGAGTCATTGTGTCCGAGAACTACAACACAGTATACATGTACACAGTGGGCAAACCAATGTGAGTCTATATTTCATGTATGCCTAGATATGTTCATATGAATCAATCTTAATTTTTTAATGTAAGGAATTTTCATTGTTCTGAGTAGCAAGCTAGAAATTCTTTTTTTCTTGTGGTTCATCAAAAACAGTACTTACAAAAAAAACAAATAAAAAAAACAGTACTTGCTTGAAAAGATAATACAGTTCCTTTAAAAGGCAAGAAGATTAGGTACAGGTTCTAAGCACTTAAATATTAAAACTTTGGGCATTTGTGGACTTACAGAATTTTAAAAGGTATTAAGATTCCATTAAAAATTACCAAATAAGAAAACTCTTTAGCTAACCAAAGTTTTGCAATGGCCCTTTCATAATCAACAGTTTTAATTACTTCTAACTTGTTTCATCTATGAATCTCCACTTTCCTTTCTTTAAAATCAACTCAACTATGGATTAAGATAAACGTTTAAAGGTCATTTTCTGACTGGAGGCTTCTAATATAGTCCCCAAAATTGGTACTGCTTAATAGCATTTTGTTTTAAAGAGACATTAGTTGTAAACCCAAGCACTGTTTTGCATATATGTTTTATTAAATAACTTATTTTTCCTTTAATCATAGTTTGTAAATTATGGTAGAGGGTTACAAATACCAAAAAAAGTTATACATGATCAGATAGCAAATAGTATCAAACTATCAGAGAGGTAAGATCTGCTTAATCTTTTTCTTCAGAGTGAATAGGATTAAAAAAAACTTTAAAACCACTATATTTACTAAAATCCTGGTGTTTTTTGGAATTTACATGTGCAAGACACTTTAAATCATTCTGAAGACTGACTTTGAGCACAACCACATTAATATTCAATTTGCTTCACTTACAAAGTATAGTGTATTTCCCCATAACACAGATTTTTAATTTAAATCCTCATTAATTTCACAACAAATTTTTCATTGTTCTGAGAGAAGTTTGGCACAGACAGATAATAAGATACTACAACTGGACAAGGATTAATAAGAACTGATCCTTGAATCATTTGGTTCCAGATCTGTTAGCAGAGAAGCACCTATAAACAGGTCTTATAACCAATATGCATTACAAATTGATCCAGATACTTAAATCTTAACATTTTATTATCAAGCAATGATTAGTGGATCCTATTTGTAAAATAGATAACTCAAATAAAGCATTTTGTTCATTTGTAGTCTCTTCCCCTCCCTACCAAGTACTAGAAAGAGGCCTGTGTGAGTTTAATTCCTGAAGCTGTTTAGTAAATTTAGGCATGCTGTATTGTCTTATTTCATACATTGAGATAAAGAATTTGGGAAGCAAGAATTCTCCCCCAAATGAATAAGTGTCTAATTATTAATCTAAATGGAATACTGATTATTACATGTTCTGTTTTTAACTTGTAGTATGACTCCTCTCTCAGATGTGTGCACATCCATAGCGAAAAAAAATGGCATAAATTTTATTGCAAATTTATATTTAGAAAATCACATAAACTGGCATAAATTTCCAAGAATTTAATTTTAAATTTTAAAGTTTCCCTGAAATCTTTTATAAAATTAAATTGTGATGTTTCATAACTTATTGTTGGACTTAAAAATTTGCTATACCAACAAATGCATTTCAGAAAGCATTTTTACATTATCACCTAGCCAACTATGGTAATAATCTGGACAAAAAAGGAAACATGAGAATTTTTTCTTTATCAGAGTAAAAATCACAAAAATCCAACGGTATTATAAAATGCTTTAAATTCATTCTCACATTAGTTGTCATGTATAATTTAAACTTCCACAATATTTGTGACTAGGAAATAAAAACAATAAAACACAATTATAATTTATTTTTCCCTTGCATTAACAACTGTAGATATAAAAATCTTCACTGGAGAATTTAGTTCTATGAACAGTAATCATACCTGGTAACCTTAAAAACCTACGGATGAAAACAAATCCACAGAAAGAACAGAAAGGAACTCAAAGAAACACAGGAACCTAAGATTTCAGTCTGTGTTACATGAAACAATTCAAAATGGCGGACTATTACTTACATTTAAGAAATTTCCGCAATGAGGACACTAAATACATACTGTAAGATGTTACTCGAAAACACTCAATATTTACCAACGTGCAATTAAAAAAAAAAAGTTTTGGAGTACAAATCCTCGTAATGCACCCGCTTCCGATGTTCCAGTCAGTAGTCAGTTAATGCTCCTGCAAATGCATCGGGTTTTTTTCTTTTCAAAAGCAACCTAACTCCAAGTGGGTTTTTCTCCGTTCTCCTCAAATCCTCAGTTTTAATTCATTAATTTACAACACCGCTACCGAAGCAGAAAGGATCCCCGACGCCTGCCTGCTACAAAGCAGCACCGCTGGCGGAGTGCGCGAAGGGCAGGTGCGGACGCCCTCTGCTGGTGCGGCCCCGCGTGTCCGAGGAGCCAGCACTGGCCGCGGGAACCGGCCGCCAGGACCCCAGCCTGCGCCGTACCATTGAGACCCGAGCCGCCCTAGCCCCCTCCTGCCCGGCCCTCCCGCTGCCAGCCGGCTCCGACCGCCGGGCGGCGACCGCGGCGGAGACACTGGGCGACCGCGCTGGCGCCGCAGCGGCGGCACCGAGCGCCGACCCAGCGGCACGGAGCGGGGAGAGAAAGGTGTGAACCCGGAAGTACATCGACCGCCCGCATCTCAGTGGTAACACGGGGGTAATAAATCAGGGCCGGCGAAGGAAGGACGCGGCTCCGGCTCCCGCACGACAACTTGCTGCGAGACCTGTCACTTTCCCACCTTGCCCTGTCCTTTCCCCGGCCTGGAGCTCGCGCCTCCTCCTTTCTTCCTGCTCCTCGGCACCGGGCTCCCCTCGACGTTGCTCACGTGCCAGACCCGGGGCCGCGAGCGGCGTCCGCACCCGCGCGCACACCCCGCCCCACTCGCACTCGCCCGGCTGCGGGGCGCGCTGCTTACCTCCGGGGCCTCATGGTCGCGTCGCTAGCCCGGGTGTGAGCGGGGGAGAGGGTGTGAGTACGTGTGTGGCGTTCAGTCCGGGGGGACGGGGCGGAGGAAGGGGCCTGTCACTTCCTGAGGGAGCGCGGCGGCCGGAGACCCGGGATGCGCGCGGCGGGGCCGGGAGGGTCAGCACATTGGGAGCCGGAGGGGGGACGCGGTGCGGAGGGGCCGGGGCGCGAGGGCGGCGCTCGGCTGCCGGGCGCGGAATCTGCTGTCGCCGCCGCTCCGCCGCCGCAGCCCGGCGGGTGGCTGGGCGCGAGGAGGAGGGGGCCGGGCTGGGGTCGGAGGGGGGCCGCGGGGCGCGGCGGCGGCGGCAGGCTCCTCGGCTCGAGCCCTGCGTCAGGCGGCGGCACGCGCACACCTGCCCGCCGCCGCCTCCGGCCGCGTCATTGGCTGCCCGCGCCGAGCGCGCGAGATTGAACTCTCCATTCATTCTTGGGCCGGGCTGACGTGCACGGCGGTGGCAGAGCTTTCCCCGCCGGCTCCGGGGGACGCGCGTCGCCTCCCCCCGTTCGAAGGACGCGCGTCGCCTCCCCCCGTTCGAAGGGCGCGTCCCCGCGCGAGGTGTGGACGCGCCCGGTCGTCGCCGCCGGCTGCTCTAGTGAAGGCTTCGAGTGTCCGGGCCTGTCACTCTGATCCCACAGCGCGCAGCGCCGGATCCTGGAAGAGCCTTAGCTGGCGGTCCCTGGGGTGCGCCTGGAGGGAGGCGGGAGCGAAACTGTAAGAAGGTATCAAATCGTATCCTCAACGCGCGTCGTCTTCCGCTTAACTAACAAGCGCTCTGGAGGTACCACGCAATAGTGCATTGCTAAGTGTGCCCTTCCAAGGAATAATTGTATGTATCTCAGACTCCATTGAGTGTCAGAAGTTTGGGGAACCTACTAGCAGCTGTGTTCCATATTGTACTTTAGTAAACAGTAATTACTCCACCTCAAATTGAATACAAACATTAATTATCTCACAAAGTAGCAAAGGATCTGTGGCCCAAAATACTGTTAGGTGCATACCTAACCTTGGTATTTTGGTATATCTTCCCAAAATATCATTGCCTTTTCTCCTATTATTTTCTATTTCATGATTTCGTAGGTCTTTCTCCTCAAAGTTTCTCTATACTCTCAACCAAATAGTCTTGGTCAACCACTGACACAGCCTGTGATCTGGACTGATCCAATACAGCCTACAGAAGTCCCTGACTTACATGATGTAACTTAACCATTTTTCGACTTAAAGGTGGTGAGAAAGCAATAGGCATTCAGTAGAAACCGTTCTTCAAAATTTTGAGTTTTGATCTTTTCCAGGGCTAGGGTTATGTTACAGATTCTCTCTCTCTGCAGCAGTCTGCAGCCCACCCCACCCCCCACCTCCCTATCCACCAAGGGATCTCAAGGAATAACAGATTCACTTATAACGACTCTGTAATCATACAGCCACTGTGTTTTTCACTTTGAGTACTTCACTTTTTCACTTTGAGTAAATTACATGAGATATTCAACACTTTATTATAAAATAGGATTTGTGTTACATAATTTTGCCCAACTATAGGCTAATGCAAGTATTCTGAGCCCATTTAAGGTAGGCTAGGCTAAGCTATGATGTTTCGTAGGTTAGTTGTATTAACTGCATTTTCGAATTATATTTCAATTTGGAATTGGTTTATCAGGTCATAACCCCATTGTAAGTACAGGAAGATCTGTATTCAGTGGAACTGATTAGAGGGGTTAAATATTTCAGTAAACTAAAAGCCAGACATCTTAAAAAAAATATATATATATATATATATATTATAAAAACAAATTAAAAGTGGAAAACTTTGAACATGACTATTAAAGGCCAGTTAGCTGGATAACCTATGACTAAAAAGCAAATCTCAAAAGCATTACTTGTAATGATGACCATATTCTCCCTTCCAGTTCCTGAGTTAGGATTAGGAAACCAGTTCATCTCTCAGGGATAACCACAGTCTAGAAAAAATGTTTCTGACCTGGGGATGAAATAAGTGCAGACAAACCGATCAGAAGCAAAAGCCCATTGTGACCCCCCGAAGAATTTTCCAGACTGGCTACTTTTGACAAATTCCCTAGATGGCTGCCCAACTTTCCATTGAGCCTGTGTAGAATGTGACTGACTTTAAAGATGCTTTCTCATTGGCAAGTACGTAAAGTATTTCTTACATTACACACTGAGTAGTGCAGAGTAGTACAAAGATTCTTTTAGATGCAATTCTTAGTTATAACCATTGTATCAATCGATTGCAATTGATTGTTATAATGCTATATATTTTATACTATGATTCCAAATATAATTTAGTGGAAAAGGATGCAGACATTGATCACTAGAAATGAAAAACAGCAATTAATTATATATCACCATCTGAAATATATACTTTGACTTAAAAGCATTATGGCAATTTTTTATTTATGAGTAGAGCTTACAAATGATGCACTTATAGAGTGGGCTTTATTTTCTTTTAATAAGCATGTCTTTCAGGTGCTTTATTAGACTTTAGGTATATTTATGTAATACCTATGTGAAGTCCTGAGAAGAATTGCCAATAGAAAATAAAAATTAAAACATAATCTAGAATCAGTATCCCAGGCAAATCAAGAGGTAATTTTCCTTTTTGATTTCAAATTAATTATCATCATGGCATCATGCTGCTGTCACTAAAATGAAAAATAGGACATTATTGGGGCACCTGGGTGGCTCAGTCGTTAAGCGTCTGCCTTCGGCTCAGGTCATGATCCTAGGGTCCTGGGATCGAGCCGCACATCGGGCTCCCTGCTCAGCGGGAAGCCTGCTTCTCCCTCGCCCACTCCCCCTGCTTGTGTTCCCTCTCTCACTGTGTCTCCCTCTGTCAAAATATAAATAAAATCATTTAAAAAAAGGACATTATGATATTTAATGTGTAATTTCAAATCAGGTGCCAGGAAGGAGAGATAATGAACTTCGATAGACTAAGCACTTGCTAAAGAATATCTTAGTATGATTGAGAGTGGATAAAAAGCTACAAGAGAAAGTTAAAGGCAAATGAATTCATTATTTGTGTATGGCTCTTGGCAATTTCTCTCTAAAAATATATTTTCCTTTTTTTTTTAAAGATTTTATTTATTTATTGACAAAGAGAGAGAGCACAAGCAGGGGAAGCAGCAGGGAGAGGGAGAAGAAGGCTCCCCGCGGAGCAAGGACCCTGATGCAGGACTCGATCCCAGGACCCCGGTACCATGACCTGAGCTGAAGGCAGACATTTCACTGACTGAGCCACCCAGGCGCCCCCCAAAAAATATATTTTTCTAACTGGGACTATAGTGATAAGTTACTTTGCTCTTACAATTATGTCTGATAATTACTCTCTGAGAGTACAGGCTCTATCTTACTATTAGTATTTCCAGTGCCTGCAACAGTGCCTGGCACATAGTGGGTGTGAAAGAAATATTGTTTTTTATTTTTATTTTTTATTGAAGTATAATTAATATACAGCATTGGGGGCGCCTGGGTGGCTCAGATGGTTAAGCGTCTGCCTTCGGCCCGCATCATGATCCCAGGGTCCCGGGATAGAGCTCCACATCGGGCTCCCTGCCCTGCGGGGAGCCTACCCCCCCTCCCTCTGCCTGCTGTTTCCCTTGCTTGTACTCTCTCTCTCTGTCAAAAATAAATAAAATCTTTAAAAAAAATTAATATACAGCATTGTATTAGTTTCAGAAAAAAAATTTGTTTTAAATATTTATTTATTTACTTTTAAAGATTTTATTTTTAAGTAATCTCTGTACCCAATATGGGGCTCGAACTCACAACTCTGAGATCAAGAGTTGTGAGTTCGAGCTCAGTGCTCTACCGACTGAGCTGGCCAAGGGCCCCAGAAAAATGTTTTTTTAATAAGTGCGTAAGAATGCTCCCTGATTACATTTTCAAGCAAATAATTAACACGATATTTAGAAAATACAAATGCAGTTGCAGTGTCTTATGTCTCATCCCCTCCCCCTTTTAAATGACTGGGGTATAAGGGGTGGGTACCTGGCTGGCTCAGTTGGGGGAGCATGTGACTCTTATTTTCCAGGTTGTGGGTTCGAGCCCCACATTGCGTGTGGAGATTGCTTAAAAATAAAATCTTTTTTTTTTTAAAGATTTTATTTATCAGAGAGAGAGAGAGAGCATGAGCAGGGGGGGAAGCAGGGAGACAGGGGGAGAAGCAGGCAGAGACAGAAGGAGAAGCAGCTTCCCCGCCGAGCAAGGAGCCCGATACAGGACTCCAACCCAGGACCCTGGGATCATGACCTGAACCGAAGGCAGATGCTTAACTGACTGAGACACCCAGGCGTCCCTACAAATAAAATCTTAAAAAAAAAATGGAGTATTGAAAGTAAATCCTAGATATCATGTCCTTTTGCTTATGAATTACAAGTATTAAGTGTTATAATACTGAAAACTAGGCTCTTTACATATTTATTTTCCTGTTCTAAAACAAATTTTATTTTATTTTTTTAAGATTTTTATTTATTTGAGAGAGAGAATGAGCTGGGAGAGGGCAGAGGGAGAGGAAAAGGAGCCTGACGTGGGGCTCAATCCCAGGACCCTGGGATCCTGACCTGAGCCGAAGGCAGACGCTTAACCATCTGAGCCACCCAGGTGCCCCTCAAACAATTTTTAAAATAGAGTTTAAGAATAGGAAAGAATAGTAATGTATTTGTTTGCTAGAGCCCACCCTAATGACCTCAACTTAATCATCTGCAAAGACTGTTTCTAAATGAGGTCACATTTGCAGGTACTGGGGGTTGGGACTGCAACATCTTTTAGAGGGGGAGCAATCAAACCCCTAAGGTATCATTATTAGAAGTAGATGATTTTGCTTCTTCACTGAAAAATGAGTATCTTTCTGGGCGACTGGGTGGCTCAGTCAGCTGGGTGTCTGACTCTTGGTTTTGGCTCAGGTGGTGATCTCAGGGTCATGGGATCAAGCCCCGTGTCATGGAGCCTGTTTAAGGTTCTCTCTCTCTCTCTCTTTCCCTCCCTCTCTGCCCCTCCCCCTGCTTACCCTCATGTGCTCTTTCTCTAAATAAATAAATAAATAAATAAATAAATAAATAAATAAAATCTTTTTAAAAAATTAATATCTTTCTGCAGAGAACTGATTAGATCCACATCAGTTGTTTGGTTTTTTTTTTAAGTTTTTATTTATTTATTTGACAGAGAGAGAGCACAAATAGGCAGAGAGGCAGGCAGAGGGAGAGGGAGAAGCAGGCTCCCCGCTGAGCAGGGAGCCCGACGCCGGGCTCGATCCCAGGACTCTGGGATCATGACCTGAGCCGAAGGCAGCCGCTTAACCGACTGGAGCCACCCAGGCGCCCCTGATCCACATCAGTTTTTAAAAAATAGGTAGAGGGGCACCAAAAATAGGTAGAGGGGCGCCTGGGTGGCTCAGTCGTTAAGCGTCTGCCTTCGGCTCAGGTCATGATCCCAGGGTCCTGGGATCGAGCCCCACATCGGGCTCCCTGCTCGGCGGGGAGCCTGCTCCTCCCTCTCCCACTCCCCCTGCTTGTGTTCCCTCTCTCGCTGTGTCTCTCTCTGTCAAATAAATAAATAAAATCTTTAAAAAAAAAATAGGTATAAACTCTTGTATTTTTTTAAGTTTTTTTTTTTTAGTATTCTCTGCACCCAACATGGGGCTTAACTCACAACCCCGAGATCAAGAGTTGCATGCTATTCCAGTTGAGTCAGCCAGTTGCTCCTCACATCAGTTTTTCCCCCCATTATTATAGAAAAAGATACAATATCAGTATAAAGAATAAATATGTAAAGAGCCAATTTTCAGTATTATAACACTCAATACTTGTCACAAATGTTTGCTTTAGAATTCTGTATACCTATCACAAATATAATTTATCTTGTTTTCAAAATTAAAAGTTCATAAAGGAAGCACTATCACCCAAATTGTGAGGTACCTATTGGACTCTCCCTCACATATAGAAGATAAAAATGAAAACTGGGCAGAATGTTTAGCTTTCATAAAAATTATGACAAATTTGTGCTTGCCTATCAAACTGACAAAAATCCTGACGTTTGACACTCTTTTGGCAAGGCTGTGGACAAGCCACTACTCCCATACACTGCTATGGGAGTGTAAAAGGGGCACGTTTAGAGAGGTGAACTGAAATGAAAACAGAAAAAGTATAGATTAACAGATTTATCCCTAGTCCCTTACTTCTGGAAAACTAAAATCCAAGACTTAATGATGGTGCATCAGCAGTGTCATTTTCGTATATTACAACATAATTTAATTTAACCCCATGAGGAAGTGTTTTTCTTGCTTTTATACTTGGGATAGGTATCCAATAAATAGCTGTGGAATAGATTGAATAAATGAACGCTTGCACTACTTCAATTCTCCCAAGCCATGAGGCGGAAAAGGATTTATTAGTACTAGCCACAAGAGGGTCAGAAATCTAGGGCCTTGCAATATTTAAAATGGCAACTGCATTTTCACTTCATATGGTAAAACATAAAAGTTTGTAAAGGTCTGGCTAATTAAAAATTGGTCTTGGGGGGCGCCTGGGTGGCTCAGTCGTTAAGCGTCTACCTTCAGCTCAGGTCATGATCCCGGGGCCCTGGGATTGAGCCCCGCATCGGGCTCCCCACTCCGCGGGAAGCCTGCTTCTCCCTCTCCCTCTGCCCCTGCTTGTGTTCTCTCTCTCGCTGTGTCTCTCTGTCAAATAAATAAATAAAATTTTTTTAAAAAAAGGAAAAGAAAAGAAAAAATTGGTCTTGGAGCAGAAGCTAAATTAAATAAAAACCTTTAGAGGAATTAAGATATCTCAGAACAAAGATCAAATTAAGGATGTGGCACCCATACATTTGTATTGGGACATATTTAGAATATATCTGAATATATATAAAAGCAACAAAAGAAATACAAAACAGGGACCTAAGTAAAATTGAGTCCACTTCAATTCCAGGGGCTGGATGCTTGGCCCAGTAGAGTAAGTGTGGGAGAAGCATTTACCTCTGACTACTGCCTTCAGTCTATACTCTCTCCCAATGAGAATCACCTAGCCAACCCAAAGATACATTAGAAATAATAAGTGTTTGATGTTTTAAGCCACTACATTTTGGGGTGGTTTGTTATACAGCAAAATTGATAGGAAATTCTGATCCTCAGGTCCTTTTCCAGCTTTAGTCAAAAGATGTCTCCAAGTCATGGGAACCCACTCTTCCAAAACTAGAGAAATGCGTCAGATCATTTTTGCATGGCCTCTTTCTCTTCCTTCCATTTTCATCCAGACCCACCTGCTCTCTGATGAGCATGAACTAACCTGGTAAATAAACTCTTTGTGCACATGTAATCATAGGCTAGTATTTTTTATGTGGCTTCTCACACAATTTTTCCTATCTTTGCTTTCTAACCAGGACTTGGGGAAGAATTTCCAAGATAGGCGAATTTGTTCTGAGTCACTTGGAGGAGTAGAGAGTGATATTTGGGGAGCAGAGATGGAGAACACTTTGCTAACCTTCAAATCGTGCCCATCTTCTTTATCTAAAATCATTATTGACTCGGGCACCTGGGTGGCTCAGTTGGTTAACCATCTGCCTTTGGCTTGAGCCCCACATCGGGCTCCCTGCTTGGCAGAGAGCCTGCTTCTCCCTCTCCTCCCCACTCATGCTCTCTCTCACTATCTCTGTCTCTCAAATAAACAAAATCTTTAAAAATAAATAAATAAATAAAATTATTACTGACTAATTGGCCACTGAACAAAAAAGTTAAAGAATGACATATAAATAATGATAAACTTAGGAACTTCCATCTTTTTACATTTTTCCCTTCAGTAGTGTTACTCAGAACTTTATATACAAATTATAAGAGGTACTGAGGGAATATGGTTCAAGGTTCTGTTGTATGGTCATTGTTTAATCTAGAAAAAGAGTTCCTGGAATCATCTGCTTTTAGTTTTGTCAGAAGCACAACATACGAGGCAATACATTTAAAATAATTTTTGTAAAGCTTTTTTTTTTTTTTTAAACTAGAGACCTCTCTTCCCTCATCAGGGTTGTAGGCGATGATAGGCATGAAGAAGATGTCTGTGCTAATTTTTAGAGTCCATTTTCAAGGTTTAGGTACCAGATTTCTCCCCCAACAAAAATTCACAAAGGGTTTAAGGATTGTCCATAAAAAATAGATTGAGAAAAGAAAGACACAGGATTTATTTCATTGCAACATATTTTGAAATGTCAAAGAAGAAAAATGGAGGATGCTTCAAAATTTTGTAGATTCACATACAGCTTTTCTTCTTACTTAGCTGATTTTAAAAAATCATTAAAGGGGCACCTGGGTGGCTCAGTCAGTTAAGCGTCCCACTCTTGATTTCCTTTCAAGTCATGATCTCGGGGTTGTGAGATCGAGCCCCGCATCAGGCTCCACACTGAGCATGCAGCTTGCTTGAGATTCTCTCTCTCCCTCACCCCCTGTCCCTCCCTCCCCCCTTCACACTCCTCTCTCTCTCTAAAATAATAAAATAAAATAACAGAAAAAATCATAGAGTTGGGTCACCTGGCTGACTTAGTTGGTAGAGCATGCGACTCTTAATCTCAGAGTCGTGAGTTTGAGTCCCATGTTGGGGACAGAGTTGACTTAAAAAAAATAATTATAGAGTTGATAGGTAAGGAATTCCCAATCAATGATTTGCCTGGAGTCACTTCTTCCATTAGTCTTACCTTACTAACTGAAATTGCTGTGTTTTCAGCCCTACAGATCAAGTCATGGAAAGATAGTGTTAAAGTACAAGTGGTATTTGGTATTTAAGATAGTGATGAACAAGTTAGCTCAAATTATGGGACAGAATTAAAATATTATATCAGCTATCTTGATTTTCATGTATTAGAACATAACAGATGTTAACCTGGAGCAGGTGGTAAACCAGTCTTAAACAGTCACTAAAGCTATTCAGAAATCAACCTAACTGAACACCAGAATACATTTATAGTGATCTGACTGAGTAAGGAGAAATTATATTGTAATTCAGTGTTTGTCCTTTTTGTATAGTGGAAAACAATTCCTAAAATAGGAAGGGATTTGGGGTGAAGAATTAAGAAGTGTTGGGTCCTTACTTAGTGCCAGACTCTTAAGTATTTATATCTCATATCTCATTTATATCTCATAAAAAAGCCTATGAAGTGAGCGTAATCATTTTCATTTCCAGAGGAGGATTCTTTTTTTTTTAAAGATTTTATTTATTTATTTATTTATTTATTTATTTATTTATTTATTTATTTATTTATTTGAAAGAGAGCGAGCCAGGGGGGTGGGGTGAGGAGCAGAGGGAGAGGGACAAGCAGACTCCACTCTGAGCTTGGAGCCCGACTCGGGGCTGAATCACGCAACCCAGAGATCATGACCTGAACTGAAATCAAGAGTTAGAAACATAACCGACTGAGCCACGCAGGTGCCCCTTCAGAGGAGGATTCTAAGGCTATTTATTTACTTCATGTTTCTCAAAGGGTGTTCTACAAATCAGTCACATCAAAATCACCTGAAGAGCTTAATAGTAAAAGTTTAAACTCCTGGACCTCAATTCAAATTTCCCTGAATCGTGATTTCTGAGATACTTTCAAAAGAACCAATGAACTAAATGATACCAAATTTGTAAAATACATAAAAGTTTTCTCTTTTGGTGAGTAGTGGGTGTTAAAGTCATTGGTTAACCTACCTCTGTTCATGAAAAAATTGTTTAGTGACCAGTATCTATATCTATAATTACATTTCTGTGTAATCAGTGGTCAATTACTAATTTTTTGTCTGCACATAAAGGTGGCATTATAAAGAGGTCAACATTCTAGACTTTAGTCTACTGAATCTCTTCAATTGGCTGTCAGGAATAGCACTGAAAGCAATTGTTAATGCCATTCTTATCACTTTTAGTTATTTTAAAAATATATTCTTCCTTTGTTTTTATTTTGCTTTTCTTATTTCAGTTTCTCTTTTTTTTAAAAAGTTATTTTATTTTGTTGTTTTTATTTTTTTATTTTTAGAATTCCTTTTTTAAATTTTAATTCGTTAGTTTATCTTTTCTACTTTCTTATTGTACACTAATTTTTCTTCTTCCCTTGCCTATGCCTTGGGTTTGTCACCAGTTTCACATGACTTGGGAAGGCATTAAATAATACTCCATTTTCCTTTTCCCAGTCTGAACCAGTTATGATATATACAGAGAAGCAAGACAGGTGGAGATTAAAACAAAAAAGCTAGATTGAAAACTAGGGCTTAGATCAACAACCAATCAGGCCTCCTAATACTTCTCACCAAGTCTAGACCTTGGAATGACCTGCTGACTTAGAATCACTAATTCAACTGTCAATCCCCGGGAGCAGTAACAGAGACAAGTAGTAGCCTTCAGCCATGTTTCTAGAAGATTGTTTTAAGTTAGGTGTGGGTATTAGTACATTTATATTGGGACATATTTAGAATACATGTGAATATAAATAAAGGCATCTTTTTCTACAAAATGGGGACCTAAGTAAAATTTAGTCAACTTCAGTTCCAGAGGCTGGATGTTTGGTCTGGTAGAATAAATGTGGGAGAGCATTTACCTCTGACTACTGCCTTTAGCCTACACCCTCTCTCCCAATGAAAATATACAGAAATAAAATAATGTCATACAGATTTCCTACCAGGTTCACCTTGCTTGAAAATTCATCTTGCTTGAAGAGATTCAAAAAATCATATAGAATCTTGATTAATCAAGTCAATTAATTATGCTATATCATCCAATGGAAATTAATATATGGTTCAAGAAGTCACATAGTGATGTTTAGAAATGCAGATGCCCAGGCCCCAATGCCAATCCTCTGTGACTCTGAATGGGGTCTTGAGAAATAAAGAGGCAGGGATAGTTCTACTGCCTCCTGGTATATTTGGTGATATCATAATAAAGCAAGTATGGGATTTCCCACCAAATTAGAAGGCTGTTGTGACAGTTTTTCTGTAGCCATGTAGCAGAGAGTTCTGGTTGGAGAAGTGTGACAGAGTCTCTGGCCAGGGTGATGTCGGCGGTGGCAACAGAAACTGTGAAAAGGGGTTGGTCACTTTCAGATAAAGCCTCCTAAAATGGTATACAGAGATGATTAAGACTGTCCTGACCTCACAAAATTTATAATTTAGTAAATAAAGGATATGGGAGCAATTTAATTCAATGATAAAGGTGACAATAGCCAACATTTATCAAGTGCTCACTGTGTTCCAGGCACTGTTGATCAACACCGTTGATCTTTCCACGGAATCGTAATATAGGTACTAATATAATTCTCATTTTATAAATGGATAAACTGAGACTTGGTTGAGGGGGGCTGTTAAATAATTTACTCATGGACACACACAAAGTAGGTCCTTAAGCTAGGATTTAAACTCGGGAAAAATAATATGCGGAGTAATATGAACACAAAACTCAGTTAATCAGATGGGAAGAGAGGCTTAACTGGGGAGATGCTTTGGTGTGGCTGCTACGGGTTCTCTTTTCTCAATAGACCGTTACTTTGCCTGGAATACTATAAGCACTTGTTGAAATTTATTTTTTAATAACCGTAAGAGCTTGTGAATTTGGGGGAAGGAAGTGGCAGGAGTCACATTTTGTGATTTGTCATTTTGAGTCCATGTTTTCCTGTTATTCTCCTGGTCTGAAGAGAGTCAGGAAGGAGTGGGTTTAGCCGGCAAGCTTCAAAACAGAATGTAGCCAAATCTGACAAGTGAGAGATGTGCCAAGAATTCAGGTCTTGGAGATTATGGTGGATTCAGGGATAGATAGCTAGAGCAATTAGAATATGCAAGTAATTAGCCAGAGCTAATTAGTTAACAACAGACTTCCCCTAAGCTCTGAAAACCTAGTTACAAAGCAGTTGAAACAGCTAAAGTAAGGCTTCCTAAAGTAGAACACACAAATTGAATCAGCAGGCATAACTGAGCAGTTTCAAAATACCGTAAGTAGGGTGCCTGGGTGGCTCGGTTGGTTGGGCGACTGCCTTCGGCTCAGGTCATGATCCTGGAGTCCCAGGATCGAGTCCCGCATCGGGCTCCCTGCTTGGCAGGGCGTCTGCTTCTCCCTCTGCCCTCTTCCCTCTCATGCTCTCTGTCTCTCATTCTCTCTCTCTCAAATAAATAAATAAAATCTTTAAAAAAAAAATACCATAAGTAGAAGATTTATATTTTTCTGGGGTGCCTGGGTGGCTTAGTCGGTAATCATCTGCCTTCACCTCAGGTCATGATCCCAGGATCCTGGGATTGAGCCCCGTGTCAGGCTCCCTGCTTAGTGGGGAGCCTGCTTCTCCCTCTGCTGCTACCCCTGCTTGTGCTTGTTCCCTCTCTCTCTCAAGTAAATAAATTAAAAATCTTAAAAAAAAAAAAGATGATATATATTTTTCTTAAAGGTAGCAAAGAAAACCAAAGATTAAAGAGTCATTGATAAAAGTTAAATTTACTCCGAAGGAGATATGACTTATACCGAAAAAAATGTTTCTTTTATACTACTTTTTGTATATTTTTTCACTTTGTATAATGAGTAGCTAATTTATAATAGCTCAATAAAAGTTTATATATTTAGATGCAAGCATTTACTTTTCAAATTTACAGAGCTAACTTCTAGAGTTCAAAGGATTGTCATAGATAGATTCCAGCTAGGAGACTGTGCTTCTGAGTCCTGATGAGGCAGCCCAATACCATGTCATCTGAGGAACCATTAGAAGTATCTGTTGGCTGGGAGATGGAAGGATGCAGAAAGTGACATCGGTTGTTAATCTACCCAATGTGAACCTTGAAGCAGGTTACAAAATTTCCTTTTTGCTTAGAGTCCCAGGAACCCTCGGAGAAAGCTTTGGGACTGACAGCTAGGTCCCTGTGAAAATGAAATTAGGACAAAGAAGGGAGATGAAATCCACCCAGCTGGACAGGAGTGGGGTTTAATGCATCAGGGTGGGAAACAATTCACCGCATAGTAAAAGAGGTTCTTATTGATCATCAGGGAAAGGGTATTTTTTTCATAGTCCATTTTTTTTTTCTGTTATTCAGATTTGGTGAATTCTATTTATCTGTTCTCAAGTTTACTGCTTCTATCCTATCATCTTCATTATAAAATTGAGCCTATCTAGTGATTTGTTGATGTTGGTTATTGTATTTTTTCAGTTTTCTATTTTCCATTTTTTTTATTTTTTATTTATTTATTTTTAAGATTTTATTTATTTATTTGACAGAGAGAGACACAGCGAGAGAGGGAACACAAGCAGGGGGAGTGGGAGAGGGAGAAGCAGACTCCCCGCTGAGCAGGGAGCCCCATGCGGGACTCGATCCCAGGACCCTAGGATCATGACCTGAGCTGAAGGCAGACACTTAACAACTTAGCCACCCAGGCGCCCCTATTCTCCATTTTTTTTAAACATCTGTTTCTTTACTGAGATTTTCTACATTTTCCTTTGTTTCAAAAGACTTCGTATTTGCTTGTTGAATCATTTTTATGATGGCTGCTCTATAATCCATGTCAGATAATTCCAAAATCTGATTCATCTTGGTGTTGGTATCATTTCATTGTCTTTTCTCATTCAAGTTGTGATTTTCCTGGCTCTAGGTATGACAGGTGATTTTCTATTATATACTAGACACTTGGGTTGTTGGTTTGGAAATTCTAGGTCCTATATACATCTTCTGTTTTAGCAGGCAGTCACTCTGTTTAGGTTTAGCATGCAGGTCACATTCTACTTGTAGACTGTGGTTCCAATGACACTTTAATTTTTGGAGCCTTTGCTGTGTGAATTTGGTCCGCTTGCCTCCCCTGGTGCCACTAGGGTTCCTACTGATCTGTGCTGTTGCCACCTGTGGGGATAAAAGGCACTTCCCCAGGCCAAGCCACCGGTGCCTCTAGGTGGGAAAAGGAAGTCTTCAGCCCACAGGGATGAAGAGTAGTTCCCCAGGGCCACTTGTAGACAGAGGAACTTCTGCTCTGTCCCCCTTATCAGTGCCACTTGGCCTGCCTGGTGTTATTTGCAGGACTCCTATTTGATCAGGGGAGGAATGAGCCTACCTGGTCCATCTCCTGCCACTAGGTTGGGGTTCAGGGGCCATGGGGTCTGGGTTGCTTTCTGTTGCTGGGTGAGGAGGATAATTTAGATACCTGGCCGCTGTGTTCCTCTAGTCTTGGGTCCCTAGCCAGTCTGCCTTTCCCTTTTTACCTTTCAGAGTCCTCCTATGATTGCTTCGGGGTTTATAGCTGTACTTAGCAGGAGCAAGGAGAGAAGTCTATGCCATCTTGTCTGAAAAACAAGCCCGCCAGAAAGGATATGTTTAAAGTCAGTGTTGTCATTTATAGACTCTCTAGCCAATCCTTGAAGGACTTAGACCGTTCACTGAACAAGTGTAATTGAGCACTTACCATGTTCCAGGAAGTATCCTAGAAATATGGATGATTTGGTGCCTGCCCTCATGGAGGGGACATTTCAGTAGAATGGAGAATCATTTCATAGTAAGAGTTGTATTTGGAGACCAAAAGAGTATCATTAAAAACAAACAAACAAACACTTTATCACCTGTCTGTCTTCCACTATGGGGTCAATACGACAAAGACCAGGAGAATGTTGTGGCTGGAGATGCAAAGACGTTTGCCAACATCAGGATGATAGTGAAAACAGTAGCCCAGAAAGCACTGCCAAGGAACAGAATCCTGCAGTATTTACCAAAGAAGAGCATGAGCAACATGGGCTAGTCAAAGGAATGGACTTTACCCAGTCCTGATAGTGGGTAGAGGCTCTAGCAAATTCTCATTGCTTCCTAGAACCACACTGGGCAGAGATGTAGAGGATGGTATGACTATCCCAAATGGTTGTTTGGATGATAATAAGACACGTGAACATAAGGTGACTGGGGCCGTATTTCACAGAACTAGTAAGCAGGATTGGGACTAAAATATTATCTATGATATTGATTCATAAAACATTGTTTTTATCTAACCACCCACTTTGCTATAGTGATGCTCATCTTCAAAACAAGTCCGTGGGGCAGTTAGCCATAAAATAAACAGCTGGTTCAGAGGGGTATGGAGAGGTGCTCAAATTCCATAGACTCTCAGGTTTCTGCAGGGTTCCCAAAGGGCTTGGAACACAGGCACCCCTACTTAGATGAACAGGTGAGTTAGAAGGCGTTTGAATAATAATTAGTGCATTGTGAGGAAATTTTCTGGTTCAAATTTAATATCCGTGTGTGAGAGAGCATCTATAATATAATCAGTGTCTCATAGAAACACCTGGAAGGTTGTTTCAAGGGCTTATGGTTGATGCTATGGCCTACTGAGCTGGAATAGTTTTCATGATAATTGGGAAAATCAGTTGGAGCACTTCTATAAATGTAAAAGCACTTTTAGCATCCTCAAATGTTTAACATTTCTGAAGTAAGTCAGTTAATTCCATAAGTAGCTCTGGACCGCTTTTCCTTCAATATTTTCTTCAAATTGATATTTAGATTATGTTGAATACAATTTTCATTACATTTCAATAAAATTAGTGCCCTTCCTCAGTCCATGTGCTTGCTCTAGTGTATTTATCTTCATTTGGAAAAAATTTCATTACTCCTACTTTTTTGATCATAAATTTATCTACTTTTGCTACAGACTATTTTCTTGTTTATGTATAGCCATTCCATGTTTAAATTTCCAGTGTACTAAATTTTATTTGCTGCAGAATTAAAGCTGACTAGTTTTTTAAAACTTTAATCTTTTTTTAAAAAAGATTTTATTTATTTATATGTCAGAGAGAGAGAGAGAGCACAAGCAGGGGGAGTGGCAGGCAGAGGGAGAAGCAGACTCCCCGCTGAGCAAGGAGCCTAATGCGGACTCAATCCCAGGACCCCAAGATCATGACCTGAGCTGAAGGCAGATGCTTAACTGACTGAGCTACCCAGGCGTCCCTAAAAACTTTAATCTTAAAATTATGGAAATGAAACAAGTTTATTGAAAAAAAACAGAACATGATAGGGTCCATAATGTAACAAGTAGAATTCTCAGAGTTAAGAGTTTGGTATATGCTTTTCAATGGCATCAACAAAGTATTCCCTACTTGAGGTCATACAATGTTATCAGAGGTAAGTTATGGTAATCAGGTACCCACCGTTTTGAAGATGTGAGACTAAAAACATGGGAGACAGTAAGAAAGGCAAAGACCAAGTCTCCTAGAGCCATTTCTCCATTGCAGAGGGTCAATTGTAATACACCTGTAGCCACTAGCATTTAAAAGTTCATCGAATCTGGCTCCTTAATCAGGATGAGAGGGCTCTGAAGGGTAAGAGGGGATTCTATATTGGGAACTAAATTTGCAGCAGATGAACATTCAGTTGGATGGACAAAGGGATAAGTTGATCTGCAAAAGAAAGGGAAGAAAGGGAGAGAAGGAAGGAAGGAAGGGAGGGAGGAAGGAAAAGAAAGAAATAACAAACCATGAGGTGTCATGCTAACCTGATTTTTTACCAAATTCTGTAATACATCCTTAAATTACAGAATAAACCAACATCCAAGGACATCCCACTGAATAAGAAAGATAGAATTTTTTTTTTTAAGATTTTATTTATTTATTTGAGAGAGAGAATGAGAGAGAGCGAGCATGAGATGGGGGAGGGTCAGAGGGAGAAGCAGACTCCCTGCTGAGCAGGGAGCCCGATGCGGGACTCGATCCTGGGACTCCAGGATCATGACCTGAGCTGAAGGCAGTCGCTTAACCAACTGAGCCACCCAGGCGCCCCGAAAGATAGAATATTTTTCATAATTTGGCATCATTTGGCATCAGTGTACAATGGTAGAGTTGTTAACATAAAGCCCTAATACTGTGGGCTACCTATAGCCGTGGTTTTTTACACCCACCCCCTCCCCCTTAGGCAACTAGGGAACTAATTATAAAATAATAGCATCAAAATGAAACTCCCACATCATATTCTAAGGTAAGGATTCAAAGGGTCTCCAAATGAATAAGGAAAGGTATTAAGATAATTCTATCACACTATTTTTGACAGGTAATAAGAGACACTCACATGGGACCTATACAGAAATGCTGGAACAGAAATGAAGTAGAAGATGTATATTACAGATGAAGAGCACGCTTCAGAAGAACAAAATTTTATGTAATTGCCTTGATTCCCAAAGAGATTAAAGAAATTATGAGCTCTGCAAAATAAGACCATGTGAGATAACCCTAACTCTATCTCTGACCCATCGTATAATTTTGACTGAAACAAATAAATAAAAGCACTTGTGTGTATATATATATATATTTTAATGTAAGCTCTACACCCAACACAGGGCCCCAACTCCTGATCCCAAGACTCAGTCACACATTCTACCGACTGAACCAGCCAGGCACCGCAATAAACAAAAGTACTTTGAGACTTTTTTCTTTATCTTTAAAATGTAAATGAAAATAAATGATCAAGTTATGTAGGAAAAGACTATCAATACACATAGAACTCACTTAAACACAGAATTAAGTTTAAATAACTCTGGCAATTATAGAAAGGATAATATAAATCTTATTGAAAGAATCTTAGTATATAATAATTCAATTATAATAGTGTAAGACAAAATTCTCAGAGCATGCAAACAAAAATTTGAAGTTGGGGGAAATGGAAAGTAATATTGGTACCTTATTTTACTTCTCTGTCATAAGGCACCATGAATAGAAATGCTAACTCTGTGATGTGGTTTTACCGTGTTTTTTATTTTTAAATAAGAATAAAAACAATTATCACTTTCTTAAAACTAAGTGCAGATGGTATAAGAAACAGGGGCTATTTAATTAGTCTCCTATATTACAGAATTTCAATATGGAAGAACTCTCTGGGGCTACCTATGAAAGTATCTAATGGCCTAACAAATTCTATTGTTTCATTTCAGACTGTGATCAAAATGATGCCAGTCAGCTGAGCCAAGTGTGTACATTCCTCACTCAACCCCAGACAGCTTAATAATGGTTCATTAAGCAGCTAATTAGACTTGCATTACTCTCAGCCACAGGCTCACAGACCCCGCCCTGTGGACACACCTTTGCTATACTCCTTGCTCTTTTTTTTTTTTTTAAGATTTTATTTATTTGACAGAGAGAGAGAGAGCACAAGCTGGGGGAGTGGCAGGCAGAGGGAGAGGGAGAAACAGGCTCCCCACTGAGCAGAGAGCCTGATGTGGGGCTCAATCCTAGGAACCCCAGATCATGACCTGAGCCTAAGTCAGATGCCTACCAACTGACCCATCCAGGCACCCCGCCATACTCTTTGTTCTTCAGAAACAGCCAGAGATATTTTTTTTGTTCTAGGAAAAAACCAAAATGAACAAAGGTTTGTAATTTTAAGGGCCTCTCAGGACACTGATTTTGATTTGTTGAATATGCTTCAAAAGCAAAGGGAATTTAGTGATTGCATGGCTTATATTTTTTTTTTTTTAACTGTGGCTTATATATAAAAGGAGAAACTGGGGTGCCTGGCTGGCTCAGTGGAAGGAACGTGGGCCTCTTGATCTCGGAGTCGTGAGTTTGAGGCCCATGTTAGGTGTAAAGATTACTTAAATAAATAAAACTTTAAAAAAATGAAAGAAACAGAAGAAAGTTGATAGATGGTTGACAAGAAGCAACATAGGAAATGCATGTGCAGGAGCATAAGTAGTATGGTTTTGTGAAGAAGAACATCTTGTCATGATTTGAAGAAGATCCCAGATACATAGATTCAAAGTCCACTTCATTTAGTTCTTGAGATAATAGGGTATTGCCTGTGGGGAATCCTTGCATGTAGAATCCTGTCCTGATCTGTTTTGGCAAGGTACCAGTTGGTGGACCTCCCTCCAGGATTTGCAAAATGGTCACTTAAAATGAGATTTTTATTCTTGTTAGAATTGTCAACATAATTGAGTTTATTATTTTCTAAACATGTTATTTTATCTATTTCAAGCAAACATTTTACATGTTTTCCAAGTATCTTTTATCATAAATCATAATCCTGAAATCCAGAAATTAAACTGACATCAGAGACATTGGCGGGATTACAATTCTTAAGTGCTGACATCTAGTGGTTGTTGCTCTGCTTTGATAAAGTACTTTCCAGGTAATCTTTCCTGTGGGTTCTGTCATAGTAAGTGTTTAAAAAGTAATTACTTTAGGGGTGCCTGGGTGGCTCAGTCTTTAAGTGTCTGCCTTCAGCTCAGGTCATGATCCCAGGGTCCTGGGATCGAGCCCTGCATCGGGCTCTCTGCTCGGCGGGGAGCCTGCTTCTCCCTCTCCCTCTGTCTGCCACTCTGCCTACCTATGCTCTCTCTCTATCTCTGTTAAATAAATAAATAAAAAATCTTAAAAAAAAAATTAAAAAGCAATTACTTTAAAATGTAAATAATTTTATTTCTCCCTATAAAACTCTATGTATTTAAGATACTTTGGTTAAGAAAAATCATTCTCAAACCTTCGAATTAAGCAGAATTTTCAAACATTCTTCCCCCTGCAAGAGTGTCATTCATGAGTGCTTTCCCACCACAACATCTGCTATACGCAATGATTTTCAAGAGGGTCATGGAAGAAACATGGGAAGTCCTACAGTACAGGTAAGGAGTTTCCTAAACCTCTTGAAACTTAACTAGTTTTAAGTTTTTCTTTAGTGTCTGCTTATGAATGCAGATAGCATCAGGGATGGTCATAATGCTTAAATTAATTGGGATTTTCAGGAAGCTTAGATCTATTTTGGTGATCACAAAGAACACTGAGAATGAAACCATGCAATTATTAGTTGTGTGCTATTCCCACACTAGCCCTAGGGATGCAAAATGAATTTTTCTGAACCATAACAATGAGAAATTTTAAGGTAAGGAAAACAAATGTGTCAATGAGATCACTGTAATTTAGTATGATAAGTAGAATTTTTGACTATGGTAGGTTGAAAAGCAGAAAGGAGGAAATTATTAGAGAGGTGAAGAAAAAACTTCATATAGGAATGATCTCAAGGGGCACCTGGGTGGCTCAGTTGGTTAAGCGGCTGCCTTTGGCTCAGGTCATGATATCAGGGTTCTGGGTTTGAGCCCCGCGTCAGGCTCCCTGCTCAGTGGGGAGTCTGCTTGTCTCGCTCTCCCTCTGCTCATGCCCTCTTGCTCTCTCTCAAATAAATAAATAAAATCTTTTTTAAAAAGAGAAAAGAATGATCTGTAAAACAGGTTTTGAACACTGAATTAACCAGGTGACAAAAGAGAGGCTTCTACATAGACATTTATTCATTAGCCATTCATTGAATACTTACTGAGCACCCACCATATGCCTAGATACAGCATGTGCAAAGACTAGAGAGAGAAATGGTACTTGGAGTATGTTATTGCTGAAGCAGAAAATAGAAGAAATTAAGGGAGCCATAGGAAATGAAGGTGTGTAATAGGAAAGACAAATCTGAGTTCCAATCTCATATCCACTATACTTACTTAGTATGTAAACTTAAGCAAGTAATATAAGCTCACAAAATATCATTTCTCCCATCCATACAATGCAAAAAAAGACTTTCACAGATTATTAATAGGTGTGAAACTTCCTGGCATTAATTAATAATAAATTTTAGTGATTGTATCCATCAGCTTCTGCTGCATAATAAACAACCACAAAAAATCTTTGTGGCCTACAACAATTAGCATTTATTTTCATGCTCACTAGTCTGCAGGTCGATGGCAAATTGATGGCAACCTCAATGTAGGTTGGTGGAGGAGCTCAGCTTCAGGTTGTGGGTTCAGCCTGCATACTCATTCTGGGCTCAGGATATAGGGACCGCAGCTATCAGGTATGTTCTTTTTTTTTTTTTTTTAAGATTTTATTTATTTGACAGAGAGAGAGACAGCGAGAGAGGGAACACAAGCAGGGGGAGTGGGAGAGGGAGAAGCAGGCTTCCCGCCGATCAGGGAGCCCGATGCGGGGCTCGATCCCAGGACCCTGGGATCATGACCTGAGCTGAAGGCAGACACTTAACGACTGAGCCACCCAGGCACCCCGCTACCAGGTATGTTCTTATAGTGATGGCAGAAGTGCAAACCTCTGCTCATGTCACATTCCTAACATCCCATTGGTCAAAGCAACCACAATGTCAATTCAAAGGCCAAAGAGTGGGAAAGCACAAAATGCCTCCATGAAGCCATGACGTGGGTGTGATATATAATACTACCAAGGGGAACAAGATTTGGGTGTGATTTATTTTGTTTGTTTGTCTGTTTGCAGAGGCTGTGTATATCCTAAGGAGCTTGGGCTTCATCCTGCAGGTAATGTGAAACACCGGATCAAGGCTGTGATTTTAGAAAGCTCATTCCCTTGATGCCAAGGAGGATAGAAATGAAGAGGAACAAGATGAAAAACAAAAATACCAGTTACAGTAAGTTCTTAGTCTAGAGATGACAGGCCTGGGCCGGAAACATGATTTGGGCTGCATAAAGACAGGAGACTATTGAATGAAGGGAGTAGTATAGTTCTCTGAATCCTGAGTCTGAATCCTGAAGAATTTATTAGTTTTATTTGCTTTGTTTTTAAAAATTACTGAATAACTCTGACCAGAGCTGTTCTTCTTCTTCTTTTTTTAATGTTTTATTTATTTATTCATGAGAGTCAGAGAGAGAGAGAGGCAGAGGCAGAGGCAGAGGGAGAAGCAGGCTCCCCGCCTAGCAGGGAGCCCGATGCGGAACTCGATCCCAGGACCCCGGGATCATGACCTGAGCTGAAGGCAGACGCTTAACCATCTGAGCCACCCGGGCGCCCCCAGAGTTGTTCTTCTTAAGGCCATGGAATTTAGACTTGATTAACTAGAAGTAATCTTAAATTGTATAAAATAATGTCTTTGTCAATTGTTGCAGAAAGTAAAGCTCAAACAGAGGTGTGCTCGCCTATACCAGCTTGTGAGAGCCAGTTGTTAAATTTTCAGAATTTTGTAGCCACATAATTTACATGGCCATCATTAAAGATTAAATTGTGTACACTTATACTGAAATAAATTATATTAAAAATGAAGGTAATCACCTTTGCCTCCAGCCAAGATGAAGTAATAGGAGATAGATTTACTTGTCCACCTGAAAATAAAATTTTTAGACTCCAACAAAATACATGAAACAATTTTCTAGGCACTGAACATCAGGTAACAAAAGACAGTGATCTCTAAGAGATGAGAAACAGTTGCCCCCAACTCACCTCTGTGAGAAAGGTTCCAGGCCAGGAGCAAAGGGGGAGAATGTGGGCAGAGCCCAGGACCTAAGTTGAGGAGACAGAGCTGAGAGTCCAGGAAGACCAAGGCAGCTAAAGTTCTCAGGACAAAGTACCAGAAAGGAGAGAGCTGCAGAGAGAAAGCACCTCAGAGCTCTATAGGGTCCCTCCAGGGTATTCTGCAGAGTACTATCAACACACGCATTAAGGAAATCTCTTGAGGCCTGCCAAATAACTATCTGAAAGGATTAGAGGAAATAGTATTCTGGACTCACACATGATCTGAAATAGTGCCTGTTCCCACCAGCTGGAAAAATTCGTAATTTGGGTACAATACTCAGTGGGGTCTTGCCTCAGTAGTGGGGAATAATTAACTCTAGACGAGATGCTGCTCTGGCCCCACCCTAAGAAATCTGAAAATTGAGACCCAAAAGAAACAAACTGTTTTCAAGTAACAACTACTCAGAAATAGCTCAAGAAAATGCAAATATAAAAATATGCAGCACTCAACAAAGTAAAATTTACAGTATCCAATCTAAGATTACCAGGAATGCAGAGAAGCAGGAAAGAAGGAGCCATAAGAAGAGAAATCAATTAAAACCTACTCAGAACAGATACAAAGGTTACAATTAACAGAAGAAACAGTATTTTATTTATTTTGACTGTATTGTTTACTTACTTTATTTTTAACTATATTATTTGTTATTTATTTTAACTATATTCCATGTATTCAACATTTAAGTAGAAACTTGGGAGATATAAAAGAAGACCCATATAGAATTTCTAGGATGAGAATGACAATGTCTGAGATGAAACACACTAGATTATATTAACAGCTGATTAGACATGACAAAGCATTGGTGAACTTCAATACATAGCAATAGAAATGGTCTACCATGAAACCCAAAGAGTAAAAAGAATTTTCTTTGCAGTAGAATATTTCTTTTATTAATGTCATAGAAGGGGGCTTACAAGAAGGAACTAAAATAACCACTATGATAATTAACCTCAAGTAATCTTTCATTTTGATTTCAGTATTTCTTGTTTTGGTTTCTGAGCATCTTAGAAGAGCATAATGGCCTCACATATTAAAGCCTAATTATATTGGACTGTTTTGACCTGGTTTAACTGTTTTTTCCCCCAAGTTTTTATTTAAATTTCAGTTAGTTAACATACAGTGTAAACTTATTTATTTAAGATTTTATTTATTTATTTGACAGAGAGAGAGAGAGGGAGAGTGGCTGGCAGAGGGAGAGGGAGAAGCAGACTCCCCACTGAGCAAGGAGCCCGATGCCGGGCTCAATCCCAGGACCCTGGGATCATGACCTGGGCTGAAGGCAGACACTTAACCAATTGAGCCACCCAGGCGCCCCAACATACAGTGTAAATTTAGTTTCAGGTGTACAGTATGGTGATTAACACTTCCACACATTACCCATTGCTCGTCACAAGTGCCCTCCTTAATTCCCATCACCTATCTAACCGTTCCCCACACCCACTTCCCCTCTGATAACCATCAGTTTGTTCTCTATAGTTACGAATTTGTTTCTTGGTTTGCCTCTTTTTTTTCCCTCTTATGTTCATCTGTTTCATTTCTTAAATTCCACATAGGAGGGGGGGCGGAGCAGGATGGTGGAGGAGCAGGAGACCTGGATTTTGTCTGGTCCCAGGAATTCAGCTGCATAGGGATCAAACCATTCTGAACACCTACAAACTCAACAGGAGATCGAAGAAAAGAATAGCAACAACTCTGAACAGAAAAGCGACCACTTTCTGGAAGGTAGGACAGGCGGAAAAGTGAATCTGAGGCGATATTTGGGAGGATAGACGGCAGGAGAGGGGGCCTCGGTCAGCCACTTCTGGCAAGTGACAGAACAGCGGAGCACAAAATCGGAACTTTTAGAAGCCGGCTTTGCTGAAGGAAAACGCTCCAGTGGCTAAGCGGGGGGTGGAACACTCGCGGGACAGTGTGGTCTCAGGACCCTCGGGGTCACAAAAAGACCGGGGGTGCCTGAGTGCAGCAGAGCTCCCAGGTATCGGAGCAGGGAAGCCGGCTGCAAAGACGGAGCCCAGGTGCGGGCTCTCAGCTCGGGGTTGCCATAAACTGTGAATCCTGGCACAGTTGAGCCACTACTCCTCCAACAGGGACCCAACAAGCGGCAGATCCGGGGAGACTCCCCTTCCTCCCCCCGGGAGGAGGGGCGTGGGAACACACCACAGGGATCTGCTGGGTTTGGAGACTCCACACCGAGTCGGGTGCCAGAGATAGAAACACTCGGTCACAGGCCAGGTGAGCATGGAGTGCAGCCGGAGACCGGGGAAACGGGAGTGACTGACAGTTTTTCTCTGGGGGCGCACTGAGGAGCGGGGCCTGAGTTCTCGGCTCCTCCGGGGCGGAGATTGGGAGGCCATTTTCACTGTCAGCCTCCAAAGCTGTACCGAAAGCTTGCAGGGAACAAAAGCTCCCAAGAGCAAACCCGAGCAGATTACTTAGCCTGCCAGCAAGGGCAGGACAATTCCGCCTCCGGCAAAGACATTTCAGAACCATGGCAACAGGCGCCTCCCCCAGAAGATCAGCAAGAACAGCCAGCCAAGACCAAGTTTACCGATCAATGAGAATGGCAGAACTACAGCACTAGGGGAATACTGCACATAGAATTGATGGCTTTTTTCCCATGATTCTTTAGTCTTTCAAAGTTAATTTTTTTAACTGTCTTTTTTTTTTTAATTTTCTTTTTCCCTTTTCAACCAACATCTTATCAATCCCTTTTTTAAAAAAAAACATCTTTATTTTTCATTTTTAGAGTCATATTCTATCCCTTCATAGTAGTTACCCTTATTTTTGGCATATATATATATAAGTTGTTCTCTCTTTAAAATTTTGAGATAGTTTCTTCTAACAGATTAAAATATACCCTAAATCTCTAGTGTATGGTTTTGTTCTACTCTCCTGCCTGATCACATTCTCTCCCTTTTTTTTTTAAATCCTCTTCTTTCTTTTTTCAAACAACTTCTTATCAATTCCTTTTATAAAACTTTTTATAATTTTCATCTTTACAGTCATATTCCATCCCTTCATCATATCAGCACTTATTTTTGTACATATATAAGTTTTTCTTTCTTTAAAACTTTGGGGGGCACTTTCTTCTAACAGACCAAAATACACCCAAAATCTAGTGTGTGGCATTGATCTATGCACCAGCCTGATCATATTTGATCATATTCTGGGTTTTTTTTTGTTTGTTTGTTCTGTTTTTGTTTGTTTTTATCTTTTTCTTTTTCTTTCTTTCCCTTTCTTTTCCCCCAGCTTCAGGTCTTTTCTGATTTGTTTAGAGTACATTTTCTGGGGACGTTGTTACCCTGTTAGCATTTTGTTCTCTCATTAATCTATTCTCCTCTGGAGAAAATGACAAGACGGAAAAAATCACAACAAAAAGAACAAGAGGTAGTACCACCTGCCAGGGACCTACTCAATACGGACATTAGTACGATGTCGGATCTAGAGTTCAGAATCATCACTTTAAAGATACTAGCTGGCCTTGAAAAAAGCATGGAAGTTATTAGAGAAACGCTTTGTGGAGAAATAAAAGAACTAAAATCTAACCAAGTCAAAATCAAAAAGGCTATTAATGAGGTGCAATCAAAAATGGGGGCACTAACTGCTAGGATAAATGAGGCAGAAGAGAGAATCAGTGATATAGAAGACCAAATGATGGAAAATAAAGAAGCTGAGAAAAAGAGAGATAAACAACTACTGGATCACGAGGGCAAAATTTGAGAGATAAGCGATACCATGAGATGAAACAACATTAGAATAACTGGGATCCCAGAAGAAGAAGAAAAAGAGACATAGGCAGAAGGTATATTGGACCAAATTATAGCAAAGAACTTCCCTAATTTGGGGAAGGAAACAGGCACCAAAATCCAGGAGACACAGAGAACCCCTCTCAAAATCAATAAAAATAGGTCAACACCCCAACATATAATAGTAAAACTTACGAGTCTCAGAGACAAAGAGAAAATCCTGAAAGCAGCTCGGGACAAGAGATATGTAACCTACAATGGTAGAAACATTAGATTGGCAACAGACCTATCCACAGAGACCTGGCAGGCCAGAAAGGACTGGCATGATATATTCAGAGCACTAAATGAGAAAAATATGCAGCCAAGAATATTCTATCCAGCTAGGCTGTCATTGAAAATAGAAGGAGAGATAAAAATCTTCCAGGACAAACAAAAACTAAAGGAATTTGCAAACACAAAACCAGCTCTACAAGAAATATTGAAAGGGGTCCTCTAAGCAAAGAGAGAGCCTAAAAGCAACATAGACCAGAAAGGAACACAGACGATATACAGTAACAGTCACCTTACAGGCAACACAATGGCACTAAATTCCTATCTTTCAATAGTTACCCTGAATGGAAATGGGCTAAATGCCCCAATCAAAAGACACAGGTTCTCAGATTGGATTAAAAAACAAGACCCATCGATATGCTGTCTGCAAGAGACTCATTTTAGACCCAAAGACACCCCCAGATTGAAAGTGAAGGGGTAGAAAACCATTTACCATGCTAATGGACACCAAAAGAAAGCTGGGGTAGCAATCCTTATATCAGACAAATTAGATTTTAAACCAAAGACTGTAATAAGAGATGAGGAAGGACACTATATCCTACTTAAAGGGTCTATCCAATAAGAAGATCTAACAATTGTAAATATCTATGCCCCTAATGTGGGAGCAGCCAATTATATAAGGCAATTAATAACAAAAGCAAAGAAACACATGGACAACAATACAATAATAGTGGGGGACTTTAACACCCCCCTCACTGAAATGGACAGATCATCTAAGCAAAAGATCAAAAAGGAAATAAAGACTTTAAATGACACACTGGACTAAATGGACTTCACAGACATATTCAGAACATTCTATCCCAAAGCAACAGAATACACATTCTTCTCTAGTGCCCATGGAACATTCTCCAGAATCAATCACATCCTAGGTCATAAATCAGGTCTCAACTGGTACCAAAAGATTGGGATCATTCCCTGCCTATTTTCAGACCACAATACTTTGAAACTAGAACTCAATCACAAGAGGAAAGTTGGAAAGAACTCAAATACATGGAGGCTAAAGAGCATCCTACTAAAGAATGAATGGGTCAACCAGGAAATTAAAGAAGAATTAAAAAAATTCATGGAAACCAATGAAAATGAAAACACAACTGTTCAAAATCTTTGGGATGCAGCAAAGGCAGTCCTAAGAGGAAAGTATATAGCAATACAAGCCTTTCTCAAGAAACAAGAAAGGTCTCAAGTACACAACCTAACCCTACACCTAAAGGAGCTGGAGAAAGAACAGCAAATAAAGCCTAAACCCAGCAGGAGAAGAGAATAATAAAGATCAGAGCAGAAATCAGTGAAATAGAAACCAAAAGAACAGTAGAACAGATCAACAAAACTAGGAGCTGGTTCTTTGAAAGAATTAACAAGATCGATAAACCCCTGGCCAGACTTATCAAAAAGAAAAGAGAAATGACTCAAATCAACAAAATCATAAATGGAAGAGGAGAGATCACAACACCAAAGAAATACAAACAATTACAAGAACATATTATGAGCAACTCTATGCCAGCAAATTAGATAACCTGGAAGAAATGGATGCATTCCTAGAGACATATCAACTACCAAAACTGAACCAGGAAGAAATAGAAAACCTGAACAGACCTATAACAACTAAGGAAATTGAAGCAGTCATCAAAAATCTCCCAACAAACAAAAGTCCAGGGCCAGATGGCTTCCCAGGGGAATTCTACCAAACAGTTAGAGAAGAATTAATGCCTATTCTTCTGAAACTGTTCCAAAAAATAGAAATGGAAGGAAAACTTCCAAACTCGTTTTATGAGGCCACCATTGCCTTGATCCCAAAACCAGACAAAGACCCCATCAAAAAGGAGAATTACAGGGTGCCTGGGTGGCTCAGTTGGTTAAGCGACTGCCTTCGGCTCAGGTCATGATCCTGGAGTCCCTGGATCGAGTCCCGCATCAGGCTCCCTGCTCGGCAGGGGTTTTGCTTCTCCCTCTGACCCTCCCCCCTCTCATGTGCTCTCTCTCATTCTCTCTCTCTCAAATAAATAAAATCTTAAAAAAAAAAAAAAAGGAGAATTACAGACCAATATCCTTGATGAACATGGATGCAAAAATTCTCACCAAAATACTAGCCAATAGGATCCAACAGTACATTAAAAGGATTATTCACCATGACCAAGTGGGATTTATCCCTGGGCTGCAAGGTTGGTTCAACATCTGCAAATCAATCAACGTGATACAATACATTAACAGAAGAAAGAACAACCACCATATGATCCTCTCAATAGATGCAGAAAAAGCATTTGACAAAGTACAGCATCCTTTCTTGATCAAAACTCTTCAGAGTATAGGGATAGATTGTACATACCTCAGTATCATAAAAGCCATCTATGAAAAACCCACAGCAAATACCATTCTCAATGGGGAAAAACTGAGAGTTTTCCCCCTAAGGTCAGGAACACGGCAGGGATGTCCACTGTCACCACTGCTATTCAACATAGAACTAGAAGTCCTAGCCACAGCAATCAGACAACAAAAAGAAATAAAAGATATCCAAATCAGCAAAGAAGAAGTCAAACTCTCACTCTCTGCAGATGATATGATACTTTATGTGGAAAACCCAAAAGACTCCACCCCAAAACTGCTAGAACTCATACAGGAATTCAGTAAAGTGGCAGGATATAAAATCAATGCACAGACATCAGTGGCATTCCTATACACCAACAAGACAGAAGAAAGAGAAATTAAGGAGTCGATCCCATTTACAACTGCACCCAAAACCATAAGATACCTAAGAATAAATCTAACCAAAGAGGCAAAGGATCTGTACTCAGAAAACTATAAAATACTCATGAAAGAAATTGAGGAAGACACAAAGAAATGGAAAAACGTTCCATGCTCATGGATTGGAAGAACAAATATTGTGAAGATGTCAATGCTACCTAGAGCAATCTACACATTCAATGCAATCCTCATCAAAATACCATCCACTTTTTTCAAAGAAATGGAACAAATAATCCTAAAATTTGTATGGAACCAGAAAAGACCCCGCATAGCCAGAGGAATGTTAAAGAAGAAAAATAAAGCTGGTGGCATCACAATTCCGGACTTCAAGCTCTATTACAAAGCTGTCATCATCAAGACAGTATGGTACTGGCACAAAAACAGACACATAGATCAATGGAACAGAATAGAGAGCCCAGAAATGGACCCTCAACTCTATGGTCAACTAATCTTCGACAAAGCAGGAAAGAATGTCCAATGGAAAAAAGTCTCTTCAACAAATGGTGTTGGGAAAATTGGACAGCCACATGCAGAAGAATGAAACTGGATCATTTCCTTACACCACACACAAAAATAGACTCCAAATGGTTGAAAGACCTCAATGTGAGACAGGAGTCCATCAAAATCCTAAAGGAGAACACAGGCAGCAACCTCTTTGACCTCAGCTGCAGCAACTTCTTCCTAGAAACATTGCCAAAGGCAAGGGAAGCAACGGCAAAAATGAACTATTGAGACTTCATCAAGATAAAAAGCTTTTGCACAGCAAAAGAAACAGTCAACAAAACCAAAAGACAACGGACAGAATGGGAGAAGATATTTGCAAATGACATGTCAGATAAAGGGCTAGTATCCCAAATCTGTAAAGAACTTATCAAACTCAACACCCAAAGAACAAATAATCCAATCAAGAAGTGGGCAGAAGACATGAACAGACATTTTTCCAAAGAAGACATCCATATGGCCAACAGACACATGAAAAAGTGCTCAACATCACTTGGCATCAGGGAAATCCAAATCAAAACCTCAATGAGATACCACCTCACACCAGTCAGAATGGCTACAATTAACAAGTCAGGAAACGACAGATGTTGGGGATGCAGAGAAGGGGGAACCCTCCTACACTGTTGGTGGGAATGCAAGCTGGTGAAACCACTCTGGAAAACAGTATGGAGGTTCCTCAAAAAGTTGAAAATAGAGCTACCCTATGATCCAGCATTGCATTACTGGGTATTTACCCCAAAGATACAAATGTAGGGACCCAAAGGGGTACGTGCACCCCGATGTTTATAGCAGCAATGTCCACAATAGCCAAACTGTGGAAAGAGCCAAGATGTCCATCGACAGATGAATGGATAAAGAAGAGGTGGTATATATATACAATGGAATATTATGTAGCCATCAAAAGGAATGAGATCTTGCCATTTGCAACGACATGGATGGAACTGGAGGGTGTTATGCTGAGCAAAATAAGTCAATCAGAGAAAGACATGTATCATATGACCTCACTGATATGAGGAATTCTTAGTCTCAGGAAACAAACTGAAGGTTGCTGGAGTGGGGGGTGGGGTGGGAGGGATGGAGTGGCTGGGTGGTAGACACTGGGGAGGGTATGTGCTATGGTGAGTGCTGTGAATTGTGCAAGACTGTTGAATCACAGATCTGTACCTCTGAAACAAATAATGCAATATATGTTAAGGAAAAAAAAAAAGAAGATAGCAGGAGGGGAAGAATGAAGTGGGGGAAATCGGAGGGGGAGATGAACCATGAGAGACGATGGACTCTGAAAAACAAACTGAGGGTTCTAGAGGGGAAGGGGATGGGAGGATGGGTTAGCCTGGTGATGGGTATTAAAGAGGGCACATTCTGCATGGAGCACTGGGTGTTATGCACAAACAATGAATCATGGAACACTACATCAAAATCTAATAATGGGTGGTGATTAACATAACAATAAAAAATTTTAGAAAAATTTCCACTTGGAGTGAAATCATATGGTATTTTCTTGGACTTACTTCACTTAGTGTAATACTCTCTAGCTCCACCCACTTTGTTGCAAATGGCAAGATTTCATTCATTTTTATGGCTGAATAATATTCCATTGTCTGTATATACCACATCTTTTTTTTTTAATATTTTATTTATTTATTTGACAGAGAGAGACACAGCGAGAGAGGGAACACAAGCAGGGGGAGCGGGAGAGGGAGAAGCAGGCTTCCCGCTGAGCAGGAAGCCCGATGCAGGGCTCGATCCCAGGACCCTGGGATCATGACCTGAGCCGAAGGCAGACGCTTAACGACTGAGCCACTCAGGTGTCCCTGTACCACATCTTCTTTTTTTTTTTTAAAGATTTTATTTATTTATTTATTTATTTATTTGACAGAGAGAGACATAGCGAGAGTAGGAACACAAGCAGGGGGAGTGGGAGAGGGAGAAGCAGGCTTCCCGCAGAGCAGGGAGCCCGATGTGGGACTCGATCCCAGGACCCTGGGATCATGACCTGAGCTGAAGGCAGACGCTTAACGACTGAGCCACCCAGGAGCCCCCTGTACCACATCTTCTTGATCTAGTGATCAGTCGATGAACTTTTGGGCTCTTTCCATAATTTGGCTATTGTTGATAATGCTACTATAAACATCAGGGTGCATATATCCCTTTGAATTAGTATTTTTGTATCCTTTGGGTAAATACCTTGTAGGGCAATTGCTGGATCATAGGGTAGTTCTATTTTTAACTTTTTTTTTTAAGATTTATTTATTTGAGAGAGAGAGTGTGCATGCATGCGCCAGTGGAGGGGGAGGGGCAGAGGGAGAAGGAGAGAGAGGTAAAGAAGCAGACTCCCCACTGAGCATGGAGTCAACATGGGTCCAGATCCCAGGATCCCAAGATCATGACCTGAGCTGAAACCAAGAGTTGGAGGCTCAACTCACTGAGCCACCCAGGTGCCCCTATTTTTAACTTTTTGAGGAAATTCCATACTGTTTTCCAGAGTGGTTACACTGGTTTGCATTCCCATCAACAGTTTAAGAGGGTTCCCCTTTCTCCACATCCTCACCAACACCTGTTGTTTCCTGTGTTGTTAATTTTAGCCATTCTGATTGGTGTGAGGTGATATCTCATTGTAGTTTTGATTTGTATTTCCCTGATGATGAGTGATGTTGAGCATCTTTTCATGTGTCTGTTGGCCATATGGATGTCTTCTTTGGAAAAATGTCTATTCATGTCTCCTGCCCATTTTTTAACTGGATTATTTGTTCTTGGGGGGGTTAATTTGGACATTAACCCTTTATCAGATATGTCATTTGCAAGTATCTTCTCCCATTCCAAGGTTGCCTTTTAGTTTTGTTGATTGTTTCCTTCACTGCAGATTTTTTTAATTTAATTTAATTTAATTTAATTTAATTGTTATTTTTTAAAGATTTTTTTTTAAAGATTTTATTTATTCATTTATATTTGAGAGTGAGAGAGAGAGCACATGAGAGGGGGGAAGGTCAGAGGGAGAAGCAGACTCCCTGCCGAGCAGGGAGCCCGATGTGGGACTCGATCCCGGGACTCCAGGATCATGACCTGAGCCGAAGGCAGTCGCTTAACCAACTGAGCCACCCAGGCGCCCTATTTTTTAAAGATTTTATATATTTGAGAGAGAGAGAGAATAAGAGAGAGAGAAAGAGCATGAGAGGGAGGAGGGTCAGAGGGAGAAGCAGACTTCCCACTGAGCAGGGAGACTGACGGGGGATTTGATCCCAGGACTCCAGGATCATGACCTGAGCCAAAAGGCAGTCACTCAAACACTTGAGCCCCCCAGGTGCCCAATAATTTTTTTTTTTTTTTAATGAAAAGAGCATCACTGAACTTCGGGGTAGAAACAACCCAAACATCCATCAATAGGTGGGTGGATACACACATTGTGGTATATTCATACAATGGAATACTGCTCTGCAATAAAAAGGAATGAACTATCCACATATACAAAATGGATGTATTCCAAATAATTAGGCTGTGAAAGAAGCAAGATAACAAATGATACATACTTATCATTCTACTTATATAAAGTTCTATAAAATTCAAATTAATCTATAGTGACAGAAGGCAGATAGTGGTTGCCTGGGGGATAGAGGACAGGAGGAACAGGAAAGGGATGATTACAAAAGGGCACAAAGAAACTTGGAGATGATGGATATGTTCTCCATCTCGATTTTGTTGATGGTTTCATCGATACATATGTCAAAAATTATCACAGTGTACACTTTATTTTTTTAAAGATTTTATTTTTTAAGTAATCTCTACACCTAACATGGGGCTTGAACTTACAACCCCAAGATCAAGAGTCACATGCTACACCAAATGAGCCAGCCAGCCCCCCCCCCCCCCGCCACGGTGTACACTTTAAATATGTACTGTTTATTTTTTAAAAAAAGATTTTATTTAGATAATTTGAGAGAGAGCATGAACAGAGGGAGAGGCAGAGGGATAAGCAGACTCTGTGCTGAGTGTGGAGGCTGATGTGGAGCTCAATACAGGGCTCAATCCCAGGACCCTGAGATCATGACCTGAGCCAAAGTCAGACACTTAACTGATTGAACCACCCAGACGCCCCTAAATATGTACTATTTTTTCTATGTCAGTTATACCTCAATGGAAAAAACAAACTGACCCAGAGTGGTAATTCAATAAAATTTAGCTAATATGAACACACAGACACACAGACACACACACAAATGCAAACACATAGGTAAGAAATACTGGGAGCTCATCATTTTCTAATTATTTTACTACATTTTATTATCTGGATTCTTGGGGTTATCTCCATCTACTGCATCTGTATGGTGGCAATATTATATAATGATGTGCCACTAAGCATCTCTTCACAACTCTATGTTCACTGGCATCATGCTGGTACCCTGAAATTGGTTATGTTGGAAATATTTACATCATGGAAGTTAACAAATACTACAAATCATGGCCACTCCCCTCCCCACCTCCCACCCACATCCCAAGAGCCTGTTAGCTGGTTAGAGAGACAGGTCTAAAACCCGGTGTCCTATTCCCACATCCAGTGATCATGTCACCAGACCATGCCCCCCATCTCACCAGCATAACTACAGACTGCTGAGAGACACACTGGGACGGGGGGGTGTGAAGCAGAGACTGAAAGGGTTCTTTCCTCCTGCCCTTCAACCAGAGGAACAGTACTAATTAAGACCGTGAAGGAAGTAAAACTAGAAATAATATAAACTCTCCAGGTTTGTACTTTTCAAAAAAAAAAAAAAAGGCTGTAAAGCACAGGACATGTTCCTCGTTTCTTTTCATTTTCACTTCTTCACATTATCTTTGCTGGGACTTCAGCAGTCAATGAAAATGTTTGTTCTCTGATGATAATATATGAATATGGTAACTATGTCTGCCCCCTAGCAGGTATATAGCTTAAAGATGACATTTGTGTATTTCCATGGCTTTTGGATAGCATGGGAAGAATATTTGAAATCTGGATTTTACCAGAAAATCCACATAAGCTAATTCCTCAGTCTTCAACAGCCTGTGGGTACAAATGGGCTTAAATAAGCAATCAATCCAATTTCACATTACACACACACACACACACACACACACCTGCCATCACAGGGCTTCCAGCCTCCCTCAAACTTCCCGGGCCATGCCTCACACCAGCTTGGTAAGCCCTCTTATATGCTCTGGAACTCTGGTCCCCTGGTTAACATGCTGTCTGAGAAAGGAAGCCCCTGGAAGTGGTGACTTCCTTTGTTGCCCACATGCAATGTGATGTTGAATCTGTTGAAAGTGCCATGTTTCACTGCTTTCAGAGCTGCCAAATATGATGTCGGGTCATGCTGAACTGTGAGAAAACGTGGAGAAGGCCCTTTCTTGCTTATACCGAGCTGTGTTCCCTTGGCTCCTAGAGTGCCATATTAAGTACTCCTTGGAATTCTTTTTGTAGCTCCTCTTTCTAGCAGATTCCACTAGGAATTAATGGAGCTGAGCTAGAGGACAAGTATCCAAGACATGACATACTATTTTCTCCATCTTTGGCCTCTTTGGTGTGACTTGGGTGGCTAGGGGTGGGGTAGGGTGGGGTGGTGCAGGGTGGGTTGTGCAGTTGTAGGAAATAGCAAGGTAGGAAAGAAAAAAAGCAAGTTAAAAATCAGGTCCAGGGATGCCTGGGTGGCTCAGTCGGTTAAGCATCTGTCTTCGGCTCAGGTCATGATCCCGGGGTCCTGGGATCGAGTCCTGTATCCAGCTCCTTGCTCAGCAGGGGGCCTGCTTCTCCCGCTGCCTGCCACTCCCCCCTGCTTGTGTTCTCTTTCTCTCTCTCTCTGACAAATAACTAAAATCTTAAAAAAAAAATCAGGTCCAGACATGTCTAAATGCTGGGTTTTTTTTCCTAAGGGCTTAAGTTTATTCATTTAAGTAATCTCTACACCCAATGTGGGGTTCGAACTCACGACCCCAAGATCAAGAGCTGCATGCTTTTCTCCTGAGCCAGCCAGGTGCCCCTAAATGCTGGTTTTGACTCGCTAAGGGCCTACTATATCCAGTCATGTGAATAACTTTCAGTTATTCCTACAGTGGTAAAAACTGGTCTTATTTAAACTCTCTGACCTAATTCTCATTACAGAGATGAGATATCAGGGCAGCACATACAGAGATGGTCTTTGGTTGCCTAAGGAAATTAAAACAAGTATTGAATCATATTGCCCAATAGCTTAACTTTTTTTTTATTTGGTCAATAGTCTTTCTCATTCTATTACTGAATCTGATATTTTTATTTTTGTGAAGATTGAGAAGGGTGCATTTGAAAGGCAGGGAGAAGTGCAAAATAAAGAACTGTCTTTTTCCTTCTTTAAGATAACCCTCTGTGTTGGCTGCTTATCACCTTATATTATCTACTCAAATCATAAACTCCTACCTGCTGATAAATGTTATGGAGGACCATCCTCATGTTACATTTTTTTAATTTTTAATTTTTAAAGATTTATTTGACAGAGAGAGAGCGAGAGAGGGAACACAAGCAGGGGCAGAGGGAGAGGGAGAAGCAGGCTTCCCGCGGAGCAGGGAGCCCGATGTGGGACTTGATCCCAAGACTCTGGGATCATGACCTGAGCCGAAGGCAGATACTTAACGACTGAGCCACCCAGGCACCCCCTCATGTTACATTTTGATATTTATTCGTGACTGCAGCCCATGTAGTTGTTGAGGATTTTCATGTTCAGAGCCTTTCTAAGATGGGTGTTAGGGAAATCTTGAAAGCCTTACAGAATGGGAGGATCTTTTGCCAAATCATATACCTCTAAGAATGCAGTTTTGTTAGTGTGCTTCCATATCTCTTATAATTCTCCAGAATGTAATTATATGTACATCTCTTAAAATTCTTGAAGAAGACTAGCAAATATATGAAAATTAAAAACTCCAAAGGTTTAAAGCCACCCTTTAAGTTCCAAAATTGCAGAAGCAATTGGATGATTTAGTTTAGGCAGGGGGTTTGTAGGGCTTGGTTCTAATATTAGACAAATCAGTTCACTCATCTCTAGTTGACCTATTTGTTCATCCATCCAAGTCATTACCCTAATCTCTCTATAGCTTCTGTGTTCTGTAAGGTAATTAGCACATATGAGAATCATTTGTAGCAGGCAATGTCACCTCCTTGACAATTTTTTTATTTTACTTTTTTTTTTCACATGGGCTTGAACTCACAACCCTGAGCTAAGATCAAGAGTCGGATGCTTAACTGACTGAGCCACCCAGGCACCCCTCCTTGATAGTAAATTTAATCTAAATACATACATTTATGAAAAACTTTCTCTTATAAGAGGAGCAGCTGATTGATTAATGGAAATGTGTGTGATGTACCTTGGCAATGGTTGTTGAGCAAGTGTAGAATCCTCATTGCTCTAGATATGAGTACTGCTCTATAAAATGACCCTGGAGGGGCACCTGGGTGGCTCAGTCGGTTAAGCATCTGCCTTCAGCTCTGGTCATAATCTCAGGGTCCTAGGATGGAGTCCCGCGTGGGGCTCCCTGCTCAATGGGGAGCCTGTTTCTCCATCTCCCTCTGCCCCCCCCCCACCCCCTCACCCCCGCTCATACTTGCTCGCTCACTTTCTTTCTCGGGTACTCTCTCTCTCTCAAATAAATAAATAAAACCTTTAAAAAAATAAAATGACACTGGAGACCTCTTTGCTACATGAGTGTGTATCTCCTGTATCTTATGGGCATGGGAGGCAATAATTGACAAAACTAGTTAATTAGATGGCTGAGCAATGACCATTCCTACTCATTCAATTATACTCTATTAGTTCCCTTATATATCTTTTGAAATTATATATGAAAGCTGTGTTCTGCAAAAATAGGACCTGTGAACTAGATAAAATATATAAATGTGTTTATATATTTTATTATATATACACATTTTATAAATCCATTATTACATATGTAAACATGCACATACATTTTATCTATCTCCTAAATATATACACAAACACATCACATACAGATATTTTCTACATATTATGGAAGGAAAGTTTTCTTTTAAATTGTTGCTTAGGGGCACCTTGGTGGCTCAGTTGGTTAAGTGTCTGCCTTCGGCTCAGGTCATGATCTCAGGGTCCTGGGATCAAGTCCTGCATCAGGCTCCCTGCTCAGTGGGGAGTCTGCTTCTCCCTCTCCCGCTGTCCTTCACCCCCGTTCACTCGCTCTTTCTCAAATAAATAAATAAAATCTATAAAAACGAAACAAAACAAAAACAAATTGTTGCCTAAATAGCTGATATGAGGAAGGAAATAGCTGATATGAGATAGTGAGTATTCCACTTGAGTTTGTCAGAAGTGTTTCTTACTAGTTTACTCCTATGAACATCATTACTTGTGTGAAATGGACAAACCATATCCTTTTACAAGGGGCAAATTAATTTTAGTTGTCAAAACCAAAACATAGATGGCATTCCTTTGGGGGGAAAAAAAGGAGTATCACTTTTTCTTTTTAGAAAGTTATTTATGTTTCTCTGGTTCCATTAATGTGCCCTCATCCTACTCCTTTCTTTGAGGTAACTCTAATCTTCTGACCTTTTTCCTTGCAGAAGCTGGTAAAATATGTCTTATGGGTCAAATCTAGTTTGTAGTCTGTTTAAACTAAGAATGTTTATATATTTATTTTATTTTATTTTATTTTATTTTATTTTACTTATTTATTTGACACAGAGAGAGAGAACACAAGCGGGGGATCAGCACGCAGAGGGAGAGGGAGAAGCAGGCCCCCTGCAGAGCAAGGAGCCTGATGCAGGACTTGATCCCAAGACCTTGGGATCATGACCCAAGCCCAAGGCAAGTGCTTAACCGATTGAGCCATCCAGGTGCCCTGTTTTTTATATTTTTTAATTGTTAAGAAAGTTTAAAAAAGAAAGGAGATTATGTGATTGAGAAGAATATGTGGCCTAGAAATACTTACTATCTGGCCCTTAACAGAAAAAAGTTGCTGACCTCTATTCTAGAAGTTCACTCAAAGCCCCTAATCATGGTATCTACAGAAAGAAAAATCATTATGGTCCAAGTTTGGCCCTTGATCTTCCTAGATATTAGGCAAGACCTGAATGTGCTTTAAGCAGAAGTATAGTTTTTTGTATATCTCTGAACAAAGAATAAGTTTCTTATCTAGGAAGGTATTCTATAATCAAAGCATAAATTTGGAAAGAGTACCCATGGAGCACTGAAGAAGTTTGAGAACATCCATGTAGTCACATCATACCAAATCTATTGCAAAGGCTGATGAAGAGACTTACCTTAGTGTCAGATGACATTTACATCCATGATAATTATGCCAGTGTTGCAGCAAAATCAAGTGGGTATATGGTCTTCCACTACTTCTGCTTGCTTATTTGCCACTCTCAAACTTCTATGTACAATTTCTTCCCACTAAGTTGGCAGCATTGTCAATCTCTGAGAAAGGAATCTCTGATGTTAAGAATCTTACCCACTGTATTCTTGGATTGTTTTGTCTAATGAGTCCATCCTTTATTTAGTATATTTATTTATTTTTTTTGAAGATTTTATTTATTTATTTGACAGAGAGACACAGTGAGAGAGGGAACACAAGCAGGGGGAGTGGGAGAGGGAGGAGCAGGCTTCCTGCTGAGCAGGGAGCCCAATGTGGGGCTCGATCCCAGGACCCTGGGATCATGACCTGAGCCGAAGGCAGACGCTCAACGACTGAGCCACCCAGGCACCCCTATTTAGTATATTTAAAAAGAGAGTGTAAGGAGTCTCTTACTCTTAAGTGGTGCTTTTCTTCTGGAGTGGAAAAAAATTTTATATACTGTGTTTAATTGTCTCTCTCTATTGTGTTGGCACCCATTTATCCGTTTTGGATAAAATCAAAACAAAATTTCTCAATTTAGACACATATGTACACATACACACAGACATACCCTTGGTTTTCTTCCTAAAGGAGGTCCATATAAAGTCACTTTTTGACTAGAGAGATTGTTTAGTGTTGAAATGAAATACCTAATAAGAGGGTGGGGATAATCATGTCAGTACTCATCAATTTCCCCTTCTCCAATGACCTCATTCTTCTTTTCATTGTTTTCTTTATCTTCTCTGAGTTAGTGCTAAGGAATTGATAGTGAATTAACATACTGCTTCCAGATGTCGAGATCTTGAGGCTCCAGAAGACCTAGGTCACAGGTATGATCAGTAGCATCTCTGTTCAATCTTGTTTATGCCTCTGAGCGGTGAAAATCTGTTAACTCTTATTTGTCCACACCAGGATTACTGCCTAAAACCATTGTCTCACTATTGGTGTGCATTGAGTGCTTGTGGATTTGAATTAACTTGAATTAAATTCTGATTCAAGGGCAAGGACACCTTATTCTAGTTGCATTGTTGTGTAGACCTTGTTGCCTGCTTCTATACTTGAAAGTGCTGTTTCTAGTCCTCAACTTTGAATACCTTCCCTTTTCCATTGTATTCGGCCTTAGCTTATACTCCAGTCCTTCTTTATGACCTCAAATTTGACTTTTTATTTCCCTGAGTGTGATTCCTGCATTTCTGTCTTTGGACTTTAAGGCCTTTACCATGCTTCTGCCTGGCTCTGTTGATCCTAGATTGGCCTCTGCAGTTGGCCTCAGAACCTTGTCTGTGCCTTAGCTCTAGCCACTCCCAATACGCAGTAACAGATGCCTTTCTGTAGGAGCAAACTACCATGGGGATGATAAAGAAGAGCACACCACTGTCCATGGTTCTGAATCACCATTGCACGGAAACACCATGTGATTACATTCCATTCAACTTGCTCTCCAGCCTAATGCATGGTCTTGATCTCTGAGTTCTACTCTGCCTTGCATTGGAAAAGAACACTATTTTAACTTGCAAAGCATTCCAGGAGGATGCTATGTGGAGCCACTGAAATAGTGAACTGGGCTTGCATCTGCCACCTGGCTTATTTTCATTTAACCAAAAGGTACTTAAAACCAAAGACCATGAAAGAAAATGTTAAGTGTGGAAGAACTTTTAGGTTATTTCCCCAAATTATTTTTTCTGATCCCCTCTATTTTACTCAACTCTTTATCTGTCAGTGCATACTGATAGCTTTAAATACACAGTTATCATTGTAGTTCTTTGCACAGGACTTTTATATTTTTGAATTGTCACAGGGACAGAGAAAATCTTAGGGGATTTAGATTTTAAATAAGTTTGCCCCAGATAGTTGTGAAACTCTGATAAATAACCATGTTATTAATGGAAGATGATTCTAAAGGTTAATTAAAGTTGTTGAGAATGGTGAATGGACCAGAATCCAGATATTCATGAAATATCTTCTTCATCTTTAGATAAAGATGATTTCAAAGAAAAAGAACTTATATGAGTAGAGAAAGCAAAGTTTTTATTTAGAGAAACTGGTTTGGCCATAAATTGATATTCACTGAAGCTGGGTTTTAGATACTTGGGGGTTTCTTATGTATATGCTATCTAATTTTGTTTTTGGAAAACTCCATAATAACAAATTTTTAGGGTGCCTGGGTGGCTCAGTCGGTTAAGCATTTGCCTTCAGCTCAGGTAATGGTCCCAGGGTCCTGGGATCGAGTCCCTCATCTGGATCCCTGCTCAACAGGGAGTCTGCTTCTTCCTCTACCCATCCCCACTTCTCATGATTGCTCTCTCTCTCACTCTCTCTCTCTTTCAAATAAATAAATAAATAATTTTAAAAAGTTTTTAACTTTGTTTTAAATAGTTGGAAACAAAATAAAAGACTTATGATTAAAATTATACCGTATCTATATAATAAAATACTAGATACATATTAAATTACTTCTAGACTGTGTTATGTAAACATGCTCATAATATAATTGTATCATAGTAACAGAGCTATTAAGAGCATGGGAAATTTTATCTTGCCTGAGTTAAATTCTGCCCTAGCAAGTCACAAGTTTTTTGTTGTTGTTGTTTTAACTGGCAAAATTAATACTTAATACAACTTGGGATATTTTTGGCAAAAACTTAAAAAAAATATAGAAACATGTAAAGTATAAATTGCTGCATGTGACCTTAATTTTCCTTTCAATATGATGTCTCTCCTCAAAGGTGATGCCACTTTATGGGTCTTATCCTTGTGACTTTTAAAAAATGAATTGATATTGATGTATAAATGTATGAATATGTAATTATATTACATACATATATGTTATGTTATATAATGTTTTTCTGCCAATTGATTTTTAAACTTAACTGTATTTGAGACCTAGTAATAGTCATTAAATAGGTATTTACTCCTCTATTTAAAATACCTTTTGCACCTGTTAAATAACAAAATTAAGCCAAGTAAATTTGAAGATCTAATTTGCTTTATTAAATGAATTTATGAATCAGGGAGCACCCCATCTAAGAAGTAGAGAGGTGGTCCAGGGAGCTGTACAAAATGGAAGGTTTTTATAGAAGGAGGGTAGAGGCAAGAAAGTTATTAGCAAAAGAAAAGGATTGTTCCAGGTGAGGCCACTTTTAGGGGGAAAAGCAAAGTGTCTGAGTGCCTTATGCAGATTACCTCATCTTTTTCATGGATGCAGGTTGAAAAATTCCAGACTGGGGTGCCTGGGTGGCTCAGTCATTAAGCGTCTGCCTTCGGCTCAGGTCATGATCCCGGGGTCCTGGGATCGAGTTCCACATCGGGCTCCCTGCTCTGCGGGAAGCCTGCTTCTCCCTCTCCCACTCCCCCTGCTTGTGTTCCTGCTCTCGCTGTGTCTCTCTCTGTCAAAAAAATAAATAAAATCTTTAAAAAAAAGAAAAGAAAAATTCCAGACTGGCCAGTTAAGAGTACATTTCTGGAGGAGGTTGAAATTGCAATTAGATTATATATTAAGCACTGGTTTGGGAACTTGGTCTAAGTGACACCATATTGGGCCTGTGTTTTTTGGGTTTTTTGTTTGTTTTTTTAAACACATTTTAGGACTAAATCTGTCGTCTCATTCTAATGACAAGTTTCTGAGCCTTCCTGGTGTAGAGAACAAAACAAAGGATGAAATTTCAAAGATAAAAGAAAATATTTACTGCCTATTATTACTGCAATCCATGTAGGTATGATAATTTGTTAACCTGAGGTTATAAAACCCCTGAGACAGTAGTGATTTGGAAATACTTCTTTAATTTTCCAGGAGCTATGGTACTGAGCTATAATTAGACCTCTAGTCATGGTGGATTCTGCTCTGATCTTATAATTACAGCCTCATACCCAAAATCTAACAACTTTGTTCTGGGTCATCCTATGCTCATGGCTGACTGTTAGTTGCTTTCTGTTACTTTTATTTTATTTTATTTTATTTTATTTTATTATTTGTTAATTAAAGTAATCTCTACACCCAACGTGGGGCTCACACTCACAACCCCAAGATCAAGAGTCGCACGCTCTACCGACTGAGCCAGCCAGGCACTACTCTGTTACTTTTATTGAGCAATTACTACAACTACAGCATCTAAGCACTGGAGGGAATATAAACAATCATCTGACTTGCTTAACAAAGTGATAGAACAAAGCCACACCATTTTATTGACAAGTCAGTGCCTTAAAACTTTACCTGCTTCCTTAAAACCCAGATTTTTTTCCTTTGCATCAGCTCTTTTGTTCCCTTATTGAGATATAATTGGTACATAACATTGTGTAAGTTTATGGGTGTTGATTTGATATATTTTAAATTATAAAATGATTACCACCATAGTATTAGCTACCACCTCAATTCCATCACATAGTTAACCATTTCTCTTTTGTGATGAGAATATTTAAGATCTACTCTCTTAGCAGTGTTCAAGTATATGATACAGTATTAGATCCCCAAAGTTGTTAATCTTATAAGTTTGTACCCTTTGACCAATATCTCTTCAATTTCCCCACTCCCCAATGTGGTATCGCTTCCATTCAGATGAGGGCCCCCAAAATGTGGGGCAACTCCATCAGGTGGAAGCTGGTGGTGCAGGCAATGAAAGGATTCACCTGAGGCAGAACAAAGGAGATAGTTTATTGAATACACCACAAGGGAGGTGTAGGCAGGAAAGCGCAGACTGCCACAAGGCAATGGGTAGGGGCTGTTTTTAAAGGGGGAAAGTGAGGAGGTATGGGGATGTATGGAATCTTCCCTTATTTGGAAACTGCCTGGTTGTAAGTAGCCCATTGGTCAGGTAGGGCCTATGGGTATTTTGAGGTGGGTTGCCTGATGGGCCTGTCTGTATTCAGCCAGGGTGCCACTGTTGACCTTTTCTACTTTCCATTGTTCAAGCCTGTTGCCTAAAAGAGGCCTCTACACCCAACACCTGGTAACCGCCACTCTATTCTGTTTCTCTGAATTTGTCTTTTTTAAATTCCACATAAGTAGTGTCATACAGTACTTATCTTTTTGAAAACCCAGATTTTTGCCTTCACATAAGTACCGTCATTTCAAACATTTCTAAGTCAGATCAGCTATGTTATAAGATAATGACTTTTAAGTACTTTATGATGGAAAGAATTTCTGTGTATATGAAATTAATACAATTTGGGTAACTTATTCTAAGGTGCTATATAGCCTCTTAATCATAAGAGTTGCTTCTGGGGCAATATCTTTGAATATTTTCTACTTAAAATCATATGGGTCCCTTCCATATGTAGGGGTAAATTTCCAGAATCAAATCTGCAGTGAGATTTTTGTAAAAGGCAAAATGCCTTGTAGAATAGAAGTTGTAGTAGAGAAGAGTGAGTAATGAGTTAGGTATTAAGAATTCTAATTTGCGGGGGAAGTGCTTGGCTATCTCAGTCAGAAGAGCAGTCAACTCTTGATCTCAAGAGTCATGAGTTAGAGCCCCAAGTTGGGTGTAGATATTACTAAAAAAATAAACTTAAAACAGAATTGGGGTGCCTGGGTGGCTCAGTTGGTTAAGCATCCAACTCTTGATTTCCACTCAGGTCATGATCTCAGGGTCGTGAGAAAAAGCTCCACACTGGGTGTGGAGCCTGCTTAAGATTCTCTCTCTCCCTTTCCCACTGCCTCTCCCCCCAACCCCCCACAACTCTAAAAACAAAACAAAACAAAACAAAGAATTCTATTTTGGGGCACCTGGCTGGCACAGTTGGTAGAACATGAGACTCTTGATCTCGGGGTCATGAGTTCAAGCCCCATGTTGGGGTTAGAGATTACTAAAAAAAAAAAAAAAAAGAATTCTATTTTTAGTTTTGCTATAACTAGCTGTATAGCTTTGGACAACTCATCTAAACCACTTATATCTCAGTTTCTTCGGTCCAATGGAAACTCTTTTCTGCTTCCAGTGATGTTTTTTAATTCTATCACCAAATATTTATTGAATATTTAAGACAGTGAGGATATAGAGATAGCAAGACTCTACCTCAAAGAAATCACTAGTAAGGGAGACAGACAGTACAGTAACCTAACACATGGTGATTAAGCTGATATATGTGTATAGAATAAGCTATGTGATCAGAGAGAGTGGGCCCCTAACTCATCTAGAGGAGGCATGAGCTGAGTCTTAAAGAAAAATAGTACTTAAGCAAGTAATGAGGTTGGAAGGACATTCCAGGGAGAAGCAATAGTATATGCATAGATGTGATGTGTGAGAAAGCACTATGTATTTGAAGAACAAGTATTTTGTCATGATTGAAGTGAAGGGTTCATATAGCAGAATGTTGAAAGAAGATGAAGCTGAAAATGGGGCCTCAGAAGGGCCTGTATTCCATTCCAGTAGTCTGAACTTTATCTGAATGTGATGAAGACCACTTGACAGATTTTAATTAGGGGACTGATACAATTGAATATCAGAAAGACATTTGTGTAATAACAGTGTGGAAGACTGATTGAGCAGGAGTAAAGGCCTGGTTCAAGGTAACCAAGCAGGACAATATAGCAAATATCCAAGGAGTATATTGCAGAGGAAATGATGAAGGCTCAATTGTGGCCATGGTAATGAGGATAGAAGTGAAAGGCAGATAAAAGAAATGCTTGGTGGAGGGTACAGGGATGCTGGAGATGGTCAAAAGGTACAAACTTCCGGTTACAAGAAAAAAAGTTTTGAGGAGGATATAATGTACAGCATGGTTACTATAGTTAACAATACTGTGTTGTATAGTTGAAAGTTGCTAAGATAGTAAGATTTTAAAAGTTCTCATCAAAAGAAAAAAATTTTGTTACTGTGTAAGATGATGGGTGTTAACTAAACCTATTTTAGTAATCGTTTTGCAATATACACATATATCAAATCATTATGTTGTACACTTTAAACTAATGCATGCAATACATCCTTTTTCCCCCAATAAACCTGGAGGGAAAGAAGAAATGCTTAAGGGGAGGGGATCAGCAAGATGCAATGAGACCTATTGGGTGTAGGGGTGAACAATTCAAAGATGCTGCCATGATTTCTGGCGTATGCATTTGTTTGTTTGTTTGTTTTATTTATTTATTATTTATTTATTTATTTTATTATGTTATGTTAGTCACCATACAATACATCATTGGTTTCTGATGTGGTGATCCACGATCCATTGTTTTCGTATAACACCCAGTGCTCCATGCAGTACGTGCCCTCCTTAATACCCATCACCCGGCTAATCAATCCCCCCTGCCCCCTCCCCTCTAAAACCCTGTTTGTTTCTCAGAGTCCATAGTCTCTCATGGTTCATCTCTCCCTCCAATTCCCCCTCCCCATTTTTCCCTTCCTTCTCCTAATGTCTTCCATGCTATTCCTTATGTTCCACAAATAAGTGAAACCATATGATGATTGACTTTCTCTGCTTGACTTATTTCATTTAGCATAATCTCCTCCAGTTCCATCCATGTTGATGTAAAAGTTGGGTATTCATCTTTTCTGATGGCTGAGTAATATTCTATTGTATATATTGACCACATCTTCTTTATCCATTCATCTGTTGAAGGGCATCTCGGCTCTTTCCACAGTTTGGCTATTGTGGACATTGCTGCTATGAACATTGGGGTGCATATGGCCCTTCTTTTCACTACATCTGTGTCTTTGGGGTAAATACCCAGGAATGCAATTGCTGGGTCATAGGGTAGCTCTATTTTTAAATTTTTGAGGCACTTCCACACTGTTTTCCAAAGTGGCTGTACCAACTTGCATTCCCACCAACAGTGTAAGACGGTTCCCCTTTCTCCACAACCTCTCCAACATTTGTTGTTTCTTTCCCTGTCCATTTTTGCCATTCTAACTGGTGTAAGGTGTGGTTTTGATTTGGATTTCCCTGATGGCTAATGATGATGAACATTTTTTCATGTGTCTGTTAGCTATTTGTATGTCTTCTTCAGAGAAGTGTCTTTTCATATCTTCTCCCACTTTTTGACTTGATTATTTGTTTTTTGGGTGTTGAGTTTGAGAAGTTCTTTATAGATCTTGGATACCAGCCCTTTATCTGTAGTGTCATTTGCAAATATCTTCTCCCATTCTGTGGGTTGCCTCTTTGTTTTGTTGACTGTTTCCTTTGCTGTGCAGAAGTTTTTATCTTGATGAAGTCCCAAAAGTTCATTTTTGCTTTTGTTTCACTAGCTTTTGGAGATGTATCTTGAAAGAAGTTGCTGTGGCCGATGTCAAAGAGGTTACTGCCTATGTTCTCCTCTAGGATTTTGATGGATTCCTGTCTCACATTGAGGTCTTTCATCCACTTTGAGTTTATCTTTGTGAATGGTGTTAGAGAATGGTCGAGTTTCATTCTTCTGCATGTGGCTGTCCAATTTTCCCAGCACCATTTATTGAAGAGACTGTCTTTTTTTCCATTGCATGTTTTTTCCTGCCTTGTCAAAGATTATTTGACCATAGAGTTGAGGGTCCATATCTGGGTTCTCTATTCTGTTCCATTGGTCTATATGTCTGTTTTTGTGCCAGTACCATGCTGTCTTGGTGATCACTGATTTGTAATATAGCTTGAAATCAGGCAACGTGATGCCCCCAGCTTTGTTTTTCTTTTTCAACATTTCCTTGGCGATTCGGGGTCTTTTCTGATTCCATACAAATTTTAGGATTGTTTGTTCCAGCACTTTGAAAAATGTCATTGGAATTTTGATCGGGATGGCATTGAAGGTATAGATTGCTCTGGGTAGCATAGACATTTTAACAATGTTTATTCTTCCGATCCATGAGCATGGAATATTTTTCCATCTTTTTGTGTCTTCTTCAATTTCTTTCATGAGTGTTCTGTAGTTCCTAGAGTATAGATCCTTTACCTCTTTGGTTAGGTTTATTCTGAGGTATCTTATGGTTTTTGGTGCTATTGTAAATGGAATCGTTTCTCTAATTTCTCTCCCTACAGTTGCGTTGTTAGAGTATAAGAAAGCAACTGATTTCTGTGCATTGATTTTGTATCCTGACACATTACTGAATTGCTGTATGAGTTCTAGTAATTTGGGGGTGGAGTCTTTTGGTTTTCCATATAAAGTATCATGTCGTCTGCAAAAAGAGAGAGTTTGACTTCTTCTTTGCCAATTTGAATACTTTTTATTTCTTTTTGTTGTCTGATTGCTGTTGCTAGGACTTCTAGTACTATGTTGAACAATAGTGGCAAGAGTGGGCACCCTTGACATGTTCCTGATCTTAAGGGAAAGGCTCTCAGCTTTTCCCCATTGAGGATGATATTTGCTGTGGGTTTTTCATAGATGGATTTTATGAACTTGAGGAATGTTCCCTCTATCCCTATACTCTGAAGAGTTTTAATCAGGAAAGGATGTTGTATTTTGTCAAATGCTTTTTCTGCATCAATTGAGAGGATCCTATGGTTCTTCTCCCTCTTTTTATTAATGTGATCTATCACATTGATTGATTTGCGAATGTTAAACCACCCTTGCATCCCGGGGATAAATCCCACTTGGTCGTGGTGGATGATCCTTTTAATGTATTGTTGGGTCCTATTAGCTAGGATTTTGTTGAGGATTTTGGATCCATGTTCACCAGGGATATCGGTCTGAAATTCTCCTTTTTGATGGGGTCTTTGCCTGGTTTGGGGATTAAGGTAATGCTGGCCTCATAGAATGAGTTTGGAAGTTTTCCTTCTGTTTCTATTTTTTGAAACAGCTTCAGTAGAATAGGTATTATTTCTTCTTTGAATGTTTGATAGAATTCCGCAGGGAATCCATCAGGCCCTGGACTATTGTTTTTTTGGGAGGTTTTTGATCACTGCTTCAATCTCGTTCCTGGTTATTGGCCTATTCAGGTTGTCCATTTCTTCCTGTTTCAGTCTTGGCAGCTTATAGGTTTCCAGGAAGGCCTCCATTTCATCCAGATTGCTCAGTTTATTGGCATATAGCTGTTGATAATAATTTCTAATAATTGTTTCTATTTCCTTGGTGTTAGTCGTGATCTCTCCCCTTTCATTCATAATTTTATTAATTTGGGTCCTTTCTTTCTTCTTTTGGATAAGTCTGGCCAGTGGTTTATCGATCTTATTAATTCTTTCAAAGAACCAACTTCTAGTTTCATTGACCTGATCTACAGTGTTTCTGGTTTCTAATTCATTGATTTCTGCTCTAATTTTAATGATTTCTCTTCTAGTGCATGGCTTAGGCATCGTTTGTTGCTTTTTCTCTAGTTCTTTAAGGTGTAGAGTTAGTTGGTGAATTCGGGATTTTTCTTTTTTTTTGAGTGAGGCTTGGATGGCTATGTATTTCCCCCTTAGGACTGCCATTGCAGTATCCCATAGGTTTTGGACCAATGTGTTTTCATTCTCATTGATTTCCATGAATTGTTTAAGTTCTTCTTTGATTTCCTGGTTGACCCAAACATTCTTGAGCAGAGTGGTCTTTAGCTTCCAAGTGTTTGAATTTCTGTCAAATTTTTTCTTGTGATTGAGTTCCAGTTTTAGAGCTTTGTGGTCTGAGAATATGCAGGGAATAATCTCAATCTTTTGGTATCAGTTGAGACCTGATTTGTGACCCAGTATATGGTCTATTCTGGAGAAAGTTCCATGTGCGCTCGAGAAGAATGAGTATTCTGTTGTTTTAGGGTAGAATGTTCTGTAAATACCTATGAGGTCCATCTGGTCCAATGTATCATTCAAAGCTCTTGTTTCCTTGTTGATTTTCTGCTTAGATGATCTGTCCATTGCTGAGAGTGGAGTATTGAGGTCTCCTACAATTAACGTATTGTTATCAATATGACTCTTTATTTTGGTTATCAGTTGGCTTATGTAGATGGCTGCTCCCATATTGGGGGCATAGATATTTACAATTGTTAGATCTTCTTGTTGGATAGACCCTTTAAGAATGATATAGTGTCCTTCTCGGGCGCCTGGGTGGCTCAGTTGATTGAGCGACTGCCTTCGGTTCAGGTCATGATCCTGGAGTCCTGGGATCGAGTCCCGCATCGGGCTCCCTGCTCGGCAGGTAGTCTGCTTCTCCCTCTGACCCTCTTCCCTCTTGTGCTCTCTGTCTCTCATTCTCTCTCTCTCTCAAATAAATAAATAAAATCTTAAAAAAAAAAAGAATGATATAGTGTCCTTCTGTGTCTCTTATTACAGGCTTTAGTTTAAAATCTAATTTGTCTGATATAAGAATTGCTACCCCAGCTTTCTTTTGAGGTCTGCTGGCATGGAAGATGGATCTCCATCCCTTCACTTTCAGTCTGGATGTATCTTTAGGTTCAAAATGAGTCTCTTGTAGACAGCATATGGATGGGTCCTGTCTTTTTATCCAGTCTGCAACCCTGTGCCATTTTATGGGAGCGTTTAGGCCATTCACATTGAGAGTGATTATTGAAAGATATGAATTAATTGTCATCATGTTGCCTGTGAAGATATTGTTTTTATAGATTGTCCCTGTAAATTTCTGTTGTAGATCACTCTTGGGGTCTTTCTCCTTTTATAGAACCCCCCTTAATATTTCTTGCAGGGCCGGCTTAGTGGTCACATATTCTTTCAGCTTCTGCCGGTCGTGGAAGCTCTGCATCTCTCCATCCATTCTAAATGAAAGCCTTGCTGGATAAAGTATTCTTGGCTGCATGTTCTTCTCATTTAGTACCCTGAATATGTCTTGCCAGGCCTTCCTGGCTTGCCAGGTCTCTGTGGGTAGGTCTGACGTTATTCTGATGTTCCTCCCTCTGTAAGGAATCTCTTCCCCCTAACTGCCCTTAAGATGGTTTCCTTGGTTCTAAGATTTGCAGGTTTTACTATTATATACCAGGGTGTTGGCCTGTTTTCCTTGATCTTGGGAGGGGTCCTCTCTGCTTCTAGGACTCGAATGTTTGTTTCATTCCCCAGATTAGGGAAGTTCTCAGCTACGATTTGCTCAAATACATCTTCTAGCCCTCTCTCTCTCTCCACTCCCTCCGGGATTCCAATTATTCTGACATTGGAATGCTTCATGGTGTCACTTATTTCTCTGATTCTGTTTTCATGGATTCTGAGTTGTTTTCCCCTGGCCTCCTCTTTTCCCTTTTTATCTATCATATTGTCTTCCAGGTCGCTTATTCTTCTGCCTCAGTTACCCTAGCTGTTAGATTATCTAGATTGGATTGGATCTCATTGATAGCATTTTTAAGTTTTGCCAATTCACTTTTTATTTCTGCCCTTAGAGACTCTATGTTGCCATTAATTGATTTCTCCATTCTAGCCATTGTCTTCACAATTGCTAGCCTGAATTCCATCTCTGATATCTTGGTTATATCTGCATCCATTTGTAAATCTGCAGCATAAGTCATAATCTCTGAGTCTTTTCTATTTTGGGGGCTCCTCCTAGTCATTCTGTTGATGGATGTTTGAGGGAATGTATAGAGTCCAAATTATTGACCAGAACCCAAGCAAGATGCACTTGTTTTCTTGGGACCTTAGGGTTGCTGGCCTCTTGTTTTCCCAGCCTGTCTTCTGCGGGAGGGGCTTGCCACGCTGTTACTCGGGCAACCCTGTTTGGGCGGAGTTGCCCTGCGCCCCTGTGGCGGGGGATGGGCTCAGTGGAAATCAGTTTTGGGGGCTTTTGTTCTCTGGCAGCTTTCCCTGGCAGCTTTCCGCATCTCTTCCGTGAGTCAGAGCAGAAGAGACCATTTCCAACCCTCTGCCTCAGAGCAGAGAGATGGCGGTCTGTTCTTCAGTGAGCTCTCCAGGCCACACCGCCTCCGTTTCTGTCCGTGCTGTTATAAACTGCAGCGGCCTGGGTTATGCGCCCCTCTGCAGTGCCCCCAGTCCTGCCTCCAGGTTGGGGCACGTCTCTGCCCTTTGTGCTTCTAAAACCTCCAGCCACTCCCAGTTCATGCGCGTGCGACCCCGCTGCTCCGGGATTCTGCCCCGGGGGCTGCAGTTTGCAGGTGCGACCCCGCCGCTCCAGGTTTCTGCCCAGGGGGCTGCAGTTTGCCGGCTTGACCCCACCGCTCCGGGTTTCCGTCCTGGGGGCTGCCCTAGAGTCTTTTCCCTGCCGCTACCGGTCTGCGAGTCTGTGCCCGTCCACAGCGCACAAGGCTGTTGCTCACCGGCGGTGTAGGATCCCCATGGCCAGGCACCCTCCCGCTGCCGTTTATCCTCTGATATCTGCCTGCGGAATCATGGCTCCCCTCTTTGTACCTCAAAACCAACCGCCTACGATATTCTGTTTGTAGAGATCCAGATCTTCTTACATCTCAGGCTGGTTTCGTGGGTGTTCAGAGTGGTCTGGTAGATATCCAGCTCAATTCCAGGGACCAGTTGAAATAGGGTCCCCTACTCCTCCGCCATCTTCCCCCCCTCTCCTGGCATATGCATTTGGATGGGTATAGATAAAGACTGAGATAAGGAACACGGGTAAATAGCCAAATAATGGACATTTCTTGTTTTTGTGGCTGCCCAGCATCAGAACTCCCTTCTTTTGGGGGGGGGCAACTCCCCATAAAAATGTCTAAGCTATAGTCAGAGCTCACTTTCCACCTTAGAAGCTAAAATGACACACTCACTTTCCTAGCCTTCTTTGCAGCTTGGGCAGAACCACATGTCATAGGCTCACCCAATCAGATGCTCCAGCCCCAGAGTTTAAACTGGAAACCTGTGATATAAAGAATTGACTCTCTAATCCATTCATATGGTAGTAGTGGCAGTAGCCAGAAGTTCTGCTGTGGCATCCAGTGGTTGCTGTCAGCAGCTAACAGCTGATAGATAGTAGCTGTGTGGCTGTGGTGCCTGGCATTCATCAGCAGTCACATCAGACTCATTCTGTGGAATGAACCTGGTTGTAACCCTAGTTGCTGATCAGACCTCCTTGCCTGGTTTTCAAGCCTGACTGTATGCCTCCTAATGACTCTTCAGCTTAAATCAGTGAGAGTAAGATTCTGATGCTTGCAATTAAGGTCCTTGCTGGATACTAGCAAATTTGGAGGGGAAGATGGTGGGGGCTGCAGAGAAAGTATTTTTAGGTTTCTGCACAGCCAGGGCTTTCTGTACAAATGTTACTGAAACATGGTTCCAGCAAGCACTGAAAAGTAACTTATGACTAATTAGATAATGAGAGACTTCCAGAGAGATTTACCTCATAGAGGCATGTGTTTATAGTTGTGTGTGTGTTGTGGTGGGGGGGAGGGGTGTGAAAGCCAGAACCGTGGAGGCATCACTGGGTTGTAAAGCTGAAGACAATGATCTTATCTTTCCCCTGAGAAATTTTTTTTTTTAAAGATTTTATTTTTTTATTTGAGAGAGAGAGAAGGAGAGAGAGCACATGAGAGAGGGGAGGGTCAGAGGGAGAAGCAGACTCCCTGCCGAGCAGGGAGCCCGATGCGGGACTCGATCCAGGCACTCCAGGATCATGACCTGAGCCGAAGGCAGTCACTTAACCAACTGAGCCACCCAGGCGCCCCTCCCCTGAGAAATTTATTTATAAGAGAATCCAGGATCCTCTCCATCCCATCTCCAAGGAGACTTTCAGTAGGGAAGGGGACAGCTGCCTCTCTCTTTTATATAAATGTCCAGATTCTTTTGGCGGGGGGGGCATTACTCTCCGACAATATAAGCCCTGTATTTGTAGAGTCATCTCTGGCTTTTGTTGTATCATTCCAGGGGAAAGAATCGGGACATGGGACACCATAAGGGGGTTATTTGCTTTTAAGTGAATAATAACAATCTGTCTCTACTCTAGGAACCTAGTGTGTGTGTGTGTGTTGAGGATAATATTAGTAAACACAGAGAGAGGAAGAAATAGTCAATATGTTCATGTATCTTGGACACATCGATGAACTGGAAGTAGCAGTTTTCAGGAGGTCATTGAGGAAGGACAGGGGACTATGAACTTAAAGTGGTGGCAAAAGATAAGAAATTGGATCAAAGTTGCATTAAGAAAAAAGTTGCACTGATTAAGAATTGATAGTTGGGGAGAAATAGCAAAGGACTAAGGGTTCAACACCTAGAGAATGTACATCCTCAGGGTCAGGGCTAATCCATTAGCCAGGAAATTAGAATAGGAGTGCTTTTCCCCCTGAACCTCGTTCTTGCCAACAAATAATGTGCTCCTACACTTGCCAAGTATTATGCTAGGCTCTAAGGATATAGCAAAGAGCAAAAATAAACAAAGGTCCTGCCCTCAAGGAGCATACATTCTTTTTTTTTTTTTTTAAGATTTTATTCATTTGACAGAGAGAGACACAGTGAAAGAGGGAACACAAGCAGGGGGTGTGGAAGAGGGAGAAGTAGGCTTCCCACTGAGCAGGGAGCCCGATGTGGCACTCGATCCCAGGACCCTGGAATCATGACCTGAGCCAAAGACAGACGCTTAACAACTGAGCCACCCAGGTGCCCCAGAGCATACTTTCATGTACGCAGGGGAGGTAAACAGATAAATGACTATATGTGTCAGGTGGAGATAAAGATAATGAGGAAAAACAGGATAAAGGATCTAGAAAATGGTAGGAGGGGTTGGATGGGTACTGTTAAAAGATAAAATGAAGTGTATTACAGGGTGCCTGGGTGACTCAGTTGGTTAAGCGACTGCCTTCAGCTCAGGTCATGATCCTGGAGTCCCGGGATCGAGTCCCGCATTGGGCTCCCTGCTTAGCGGGGAGTCTGCTTCTCCCTCTGACCCTCCCCCCTCTCATGTGCTCTCTCTCCTTCTCTCTCTCTCAAATAAATAAATAAAATCTTTTAAAAAAATGAAGTGTATTACAATTTTAAGGTTTATAAAAAATTTTTTTTAAGGTTTATTTGAGCAAAAATATTTTCAAATTGGGCAGCATCCAACTGGAAGTGGCTAGAAGTTCTCCGCTAACAGGAGTTAGTTAGCAAGACTTTTATAGAGAAGACATAGAAGCAAAGCAAGGAAATTTTATTGGCTATAGCTTAAATGGTTGCCTTATTTGGGACAGCTTAGTTGGCTGTTCATGATTGGTTGTCCTTAAGTTTTGATTTCTTAACCTTGGGACATTTACAGTCTTAGTATCTGGTTTTCTTACACAGATAGGCTGCTAAGGCATAAGAACCACCTCAGTCTAATGACCTTATTTTTTAATTAATTTAACACTTAATTTATATAAGATGGTGGTCATAGAAACAGAAAATAGAAGAGTGTTGCCAGGTGCTGGAGGGAGGGGAATGGGAATTATTGTTTGATGGATACAGAGCTTCAGTTTTGTAGGATGAAAAATGTTCTGGAAATGGATGGTGGTGATGGTTGCACAACAAGGTGGATTATTTAATTCCACTGAACCATTCACTTAAATATGGTTAAGGTGGTAAATTTTGTTATATAAATTTTACCATAATCTTTAAAAGTTACCTTTACATATGTTATTTTGCACATAATCAAGCATATCTACAGGATAAATTCCAAGTTGAATTGCTAGGTCAAAGACATGTTCATTTGAATTTTGCTAGTTATTGCCAAACTGTCCTTTAAATGAATTATATGAACAAACACTATCTTCAGCAATATAAGAAAGATGTTCTATTTCTCATTAAACCCATTTCAATCAGGTTTCACACTCGTCGCTCCAATGAAACTACACTTACCAAGAACACAAATGACCTCTATGCTACCTCATTTAGTAGTCAATTTTCAGACTTTTTACTCTCTCAGGTGCACTTTAAATACTTTCTTCACTTGACTTCTGGTCTACCAACTCACACTGCTGCTTCTTAGACTGCTTTGTTAGATCTATCTACACCTTCCTATCTGTACATGTTGCATGGCTTATTACCTCAAATTTCTCTATCTACAGTCATTTCTTAAAGGGTCTCATTCAGTTCTGTGGTTTTAATACTACAATGCTGATGAGATAGGTAATGTAAATATAGTAAAAAATGGAATGTATCTAATATTGACCTCTTTCCTCAATGCCAGACTCATCTATCTACCTTCTATTTGACATTTCCTCTTAGATGTCTAATAAGTATCTCAAACTTAAAGGACTCTTGATTCTTCCCTGCCCCAACCAGCTCCTCCTCCAGTGTCCTCCATATCAATAAATAGCAACTTCAGTCACCCAATGACTTGGGCCAAAATCCTTAGGCTCTAAATCTTAGACTCTTGACTTCTCTCTTTGTCTTAAGCCCCTCATCCTATGCACCAGCAAAATCTCAGAAAACATATATCTCACCACTTTCACCGAAATACTATTGGTTCAAGCCACCACCGTTCCTCTACTGAGTTGTTGCAACAGTCTCCTAACTGACCTCCTAGCTTGTGCTCTTGTGCTCCTACACTTTGCTCTCTACTTAGTAGCTAGGCAAATATTTTAAAAATATACATGAGATTATATCACTCCATTGACCCAAACCATTTGGTTCATCAGACTATCTCTACCACCCAATATGTCTTTGACCTTATTTCCTACATTTTCTCCTAAGCTCACTGTATTCTAATTACACTGGGTTTTGTGCTATTCCTCAAACACCCCAAGGTCTTTTCCACTTAATGACTTTTATACTTGTTCCTTCTGCCTTTTTTCTCCAGCACTTTTATATAGCAAATATCATATTATTTATTTTTATGTTTGTATTTTAAGTTCTCTCTACTAGAGTGTAAACCCATAAGGATAGGAATATTATCTGTCTTGCTTATTGCTATATCCCCAGTACCTAGAGTAGCACCTGGAATGGAACTGATGCACAATAAAAAGGTGTTCAGTGAATTAAAATGTGCATGTCTTAATCTGTTTTTTGCCGTGTATTTGACCTCTCCCCTGTCTCCACCACCAGTTCTCACTTGTTTTTTTTTTTAAGATTTTTATTTATTTATTTGACAGAGAGAGACACAGCGAGAGAGGGAACACAAGCAGGGGGAGTGGGAGAGGGAGAAGCAGGCTCCCCGCAGAGCAGGGAGCCCGATGCGGGGCTCGATCCCAGGACTCTGGGATCACGACCTGAGCCGAAGGCAGCCGCTTAACCAACTGAGCCACCCAGGCGCCCCTTGTTTTTTTTTTTTTACAGATTAGGACAACACTTATATTTATCATGATCTCTTTCAGCATGAAACACAAGGCTCTGCACTTGTTTTATCTGTTGAACACCTGATGAAATAGGGATTTGGAGAAATAAGGAGGTGTCAAAAGGATGAAAGGCTATTTCTTTTAGCCTTACGGTCTGATGATGTCTTCCAAAAATGTTTGAAGTTATAATCAACCCAATTATAAAAAGTTATTCAGAATAGACTAGTTACTATACTATAGCTACTATAGTAGCTATAGTATTATAGTATAGTAGCTATTCTAATAGCTATAATAGAGTAATGCCAGCCTAGTGGCACTTATCTGAGTATCACTGTTAAGTAGTACATGTGAGTCCCTCAGTGAGAATCAGACCTAGTTCCCCCTTCAATGCTCTTGGGAACAATTCCTTCCCAAAATGAAAGAGTCAGGGCCATGCAATCCTCTAACAGGAAGCTCTTCCAAGTATCACTAGGTCTGAACATAGGAATGCAGATGATCTCCCCCTCCCCCCACTATTTCACAGGCATCTGGTCTAGAGCACCCACTTCCCCCTTTATCTGCCTTCTGCCCCCATCCCACCAAACCTTTCTCTGTAATGACCTAGGAAGTATAACTAGATCTCTTGTGTTGAAATTCCGAGAGACTAAAGATTCTTCATAGATTTTTTTTTAGGAAGATGAAAAAAAAAAATCACCCCTCTCCAATTGATTTAGTGATCTGCTAAGAAAGTACCGTTAAGCATCAAAGATTTGCTACATTCTATTTCTAAATCTATATACATGCATTCCCAGGTATCCACATTTTAGGTAATTATGAAGAAAAGATAGATCCAATCATCTTTATTGTTTTTCTGCCAGGATTTCCACATGAAGCCAAGCCCTGCCTTTGTGAATGCTATAGGCATACTAAGTTATAGATGTAATTTGAAGAACCAGTGCCCAAAATGTTGAAATGCAGGGGTTGGGATAAACTGTAATTGTGGGATTAGGTAGGAAGCAGGTTGGGGCATAGAAGTCAATGGTTAATTAGGTAGAGCTGAGGTTAAATAAGGACTTTGGAGCTGTGATATGCGTCCAGGTAAAATAAAGGTATAAGCTCAAGTTCTGCTCTTCCTGTGATAACATGAAATGTACCACCTCCAAGGCTCAGAGTGGAGAAGCGAACCAAGTATTCTTGACCCTGTCCCAAATGGCCAGTTTGGGTCAAGAGAGTGGTGAGAGGGCACAGTCTTCCATAGTGGCTATCGTGGAGAAGAGATCTGGTAGATCAGTTCAGTGTACCTGTTTTCCTAAAGGCAACAAGTGCTAAGATACTAAATTAATTGAGAATTCCTGGGGGCATGGTAATGCTAAAAATGAAGAAGGATTCAGGAGATAAATGCAAGGCTGGAAGTACAAACAAAAGAAGCAAAACATTTATAGAACATTTCAGAAGAATAGATGTCAAGGATGTGCCAAAAAAAAAGATGTTATTTCCCAGACACAGACTTTTAGATTTGAATAAATAAGTCCACATCCTCTGTATTGGCCAAATTATTTTGTATCTCTTGGCTCCTGTATTTTGGGGAACAACATCTCTCATGCACATGGTTCCTAAGAGAGTAGCCTATTAAAATAGCTTGACCCTGCACCCTGGTCTGAGAATGGTCCATCAAGGAAAGCTGTAAGATGTGAAACTATGTTTCCAACTGTGAAATACAGAATGAAGTAAGTGAAATAAGACAGATACTGTAATTACTCCCATTTTGCAAATGATGAAAACGAAGTCTACCAGGGGTTAGGAAAGTTTTTTTAAGACACACAGTTAGTAGGGATTGACCCATGAACTCTAATCCCAGCTTGTTTCCCTCTAGGACAAATCCTGGTTGCAGTAAGTGCTCGATAAATGCAGGCAATTATTAAAAAAGACTGAAAAGGTGGTTTGAAAACAGATTGTGTCAGGTTTTGAATAGCATGCTTAGGAGTTTAGACTTTAAATTATGGAGAATGGGGAAAACTGCGTAGATTCTGAGGTGGAAAGCGAAATGTTTCAAGTTGTTCTCTAGAAAGATAAACCTGAAAGAGACCAGAGAGTTCTAATGATGCTTCCTCCCTTGGGGGTCCATAAGCCATCCTATTGTATTAATAAACTCATTTATTTATTTATTTATTTATTTATTTATTTATTTATTCATTCATTCATTCATTCATTCATTTTTATTTTAAAGATTTTATTTATTTGACACAGAGAGAAAGAGAGAGAGAGAGAGGCAGAGAGGGAGAGGGAGAAGCAGACTCCCTGCCGAGCAGGGTGTAACCTCTACACCCAATGTGGGGCTCAAATTTACAACCCAGAGATCAAGAGTTGTACACACTACCGTCTGAGCCACCCAGGTGCCCTAGTTTTAACTTTTGAACAAGCTTTTCTCCCACAAAAGGACTTACTTCTGATTACCACTAACTTTGAAGTCGTCTTTAACTCTTCCCCATCTAGTCTGCCACCCCTCTAGATTCTAGATTCTGCATCCTGTCAATCCGCAGTATCCACATTCATCTTTTTCCTTCACTTCCACCTTAATACAGTGCTTTGTTTCCACTCACCTGTATAATTGTAGGGCCTGTTAACGCATTCACTTGTTGCCACTCTCTTCTACCATCTAATTATGTTGCTCCTCACTGTTTGCAGAACTGGCCTCAAGCTCTGACACACAGCATCAAGGCTAACTAAAATCTGACTAACACATGTTAGCCTTAATTTTCCAATTGTCCTTAAGCCTCAGCTAAATCAGCTATTAATGCTCAACAATTATCAGCTGTTATTATTTGTTGTTAATCAGATTGTCCTGCTTGTTTCTATTTCCCATGTGTTATGTGACCTCCTTTTGGGCATGAAAATTTCCTTGATTCCATTCCCTCCCTGCTATGAAGTGATCATTCTCCCCCCTCACATCTCCAGGGTTTTTGGCACAACTTGAAGGACTCTCCAGAGTTTGCCACATATTACTATCATATTTGCACATGTCAGAACTTTCTAGAAGTTGAACTCCTTAAGAGTAAAATTAAAAAGGCTTATTCTTTATTGTATGTCCACATTCACCTTGCATATAAATATTTACTTGCATCAAATTTGGGACTAAGCTGCTGATGATGACATGAACTCACCAACATCTTTTATCTAACCCGAACTGAATGTTTAAAAAAGGCAGAAATTTACTGAAATGGGAAAAAACAGTAAGTATAAAAATAGTTTCATATATACACAAATTCAATGATACTAGTTTTCTTGACACTATTGTTTTTGGTAGGAAACATGATCTTTCAGGCTCTCAAGTGATCACTAAGGCCATTAAACTTACTACAAAATTCATAAAATTCTCTCATATGACTAATTACTGATTTCATTTATTTATGCAAATGCTTTAAAAGTTTAAAATTTTAAAATTCTCAGAATGTCTCATTCTGGAGGTTGCCTATCTCTATTTATATCCTAATGCCTCACTTTGGAAGACATAGGACTGCTTTTAATATTAGCATAAACCATGACATTTTTGCAACAGTTATATGAAGGTTTTAAACATCAAAATTATTTTAGTCATAGCCAAAAGTTTCTATGTTACACAGTCACAATTTATTTATGGGATTTATGGAAATCCCATGATTTACATCTCTCCCAAGAGTAAATACATTTTTTAATCCTAAATTTCATGTAGGCTTGCAATAATCTACTCCCAAGAAAGTTCTAGTGCCTTGCAATTTGTATCCACAAGGAATGTCTGCTGTTGGCATGTACTTACCATGTTTGATATGTGAAGAAGAGAATTGGTATCTATAGTGCTCTGAATTCATAGAGGTAGGTATGGATTTTTAATATATATGTCCTCAATATTTGTAGTTTGTTATCTCAGGACTCAAAAAAATTTATTTTACTGCAGTTAGGTTTTTACAGGACTAATTCTCTCCCATATATTAAGCATGAATGTTGTCTAGAAAGGAGAACATCTTCCACCCTATTCCTGTATTATTTCATTTTAGTCTTAGAGAAGAAGGCTCCTGCTTTATTAGAATAAATACTAACATTGTGGGTCATAAAAGATATAAGAATGTCTTTCTATCTCAGGGGTGAATTTTCTGAGAGTACTATATCACAAATATCTCCAATTTATTCGGTCTTTTATTTATTGATTTTTTTTTAATGCCAAATATGGGGTTTGAACTCATGATCTGAGATCGAGAGTCTCATGCTCTACTGCCTGAGCCAGCTAGGCATCCCTACTGGTTGTCTTTTAAATGGTAGGAGTTTTTCAAATAGAAATTCTTTTTTTTTTTTTTAAGATTTTATTTACTTATTTGTGAGAGAGAGAGAGAGAGCACGAGCAGGGTGGAGAGGCAGAGGGAGAGAGAGAAGCAGACTCCCTGCTGAGCAGGGATCCCAACGAGGGACTCAATCCCAAGACCCTGGGATCATGACCTGAGCTGAAGGCAGATGCTTAACCGACTGAGCTGCCCAGGTGCCCTTAAATAGAAATTCTTTAGGAGGGGTGGCTGGCTGGCTCGGTTTGTAAAGCACATGACTCTTGATCTTGGGGATCTCGGGGGCCATGAGTTTAAGCCCCAAATTGGGAATAGAGCTTACTTAAAAAGAGGGGGGCACCTGAGTGGCTCAGTCGGTTAAGCTTCTGTCTCCTGATTTCAGCTCTGGTCATGATCTCAGGGTCATGAGATTGAGCCCTGTGTGGGGCTCCAACCTGGGCGTGCTTGAGATTCTCTCCCTCTTCTTTTGCTCCTCCACCCAGGGCACACCAGCTTTCTCTCTCTCAAAATAAAAACAAACAAGAAACAACAACAAAGAAATTCTTTATGAGATATGTGCTTTTTGAGTATTCTTTCCCATGGATAATTTTTTTTAAACATTTTATTTATTTATTTGACAGAGAGAGAGAGAGAGCAAGCGCACAAGCAGGGAAGCAGCAGGCAGAGGGTGAGGGAGAAGCAAGCTCCCTGCTGAGCAGGGAGCCCAATGCAGTCCTTGATTCCAGGACCCTGGGATCATGACCTGAGCTGAAGGCAGACACTTAACTGACTGAGCCACCCAGGTGCCCCTTATTATTTATTTTTTTATTTTTTTAAGTAGGCTACGTGTGAAGCCCAGCGTGGGGCTCAAACTCACGACCTGAGTTCAAGACCTGAGTTGAGATCAAGAGATGGAGGCTTAACTGACTGAGCCACCCAGGTGCCCCTCCCATGGATAACTTGCCTATTCATTTTCATAATGGTATCTTTTGATGAACATGAGTTTTTAACATTGAAAACATCAAACGCTTGCTTTTATGCTTTTTTGTTTTCGGTGTCCTATATAAGAAATCTTTGCCTTCTCCCAGGTCATGAAATAGTCTCCTATATTTTCTTCTTGAAGCTTTATAGTTTTAGCTCTTATGCAGATTTATGATCCTTCCTAGATTAATTTGTGTGATGTGACATAGAGATTGGGATTCTTTTTTTTCCTCCAAATGAGTATCAAATTATTCCAATACTGTTTTCACTGATTACGACTTCTAGTATAATGAAGGGAAGTGATTAAAACAAACATTCTTGCCTTATACCTGATCTTAGTAGTAAAATGATAAATATTTTGCCCAGAAATATGATACCAGAGAAAGAGAAGGGGATGGGGTGTGGAGAAAGAAAGCATACATGAGCACTTGCATTCTCGAGGCTTCCTTAGAAGAGTGGGGAAGCTTCTTTCCTGAAAGTTTTTGGCAACTTCTTATTTCTCATTGGTCTGAATTCTGAACTATCAACTATCATTAGTGGCCTGGGATGAGATTACATCTGAGCCACATGCCTCTAGAGTCAGGGATGGTGTCAGCACATGGGCTGCACAGAAGTATGGACATCTGAATGAAATTAGGAATTATATAAATAATTTTTCAGGAAAAAGAAAGAAAAAAAAAGAGGAAGGGGATCCTATAGAATAAAAGCTTTCGTACCATATTAACAAAATGTGATATGTGAGCATTATTTGGATGCTGATTCAAATAAACCAATTGTTGGGGCACCTTGGGTGGCACAGTTGGTTAAGTGACTGACTCTTGGTTTCAGCTCAGGTCATGATCTCAGGGTTGTGAGATCGAGCCCCACATCGGGCCCCAAGCTCAGTGTGGAGTCTGCTTGAGATTCTCTCTCCCTCTCCTTCTGCCCCTCCCGCTCATGCTCTGTCTCTCTCTCTCAAATAAATAAATCTTAAAAAAAAAAAACCCAATTGTTAAAAATGTCTAAGATATTTTATTTATACATATACACGATGGGATATTACTCAGCCATAAAGATGAATGAAATCTTGACATTCATGACAACATGGATGAACCTAGAGAGTATTATGCTAAGTGAAATAAGTCAGAGAAAGAAAATACCATATAATTTCACTTATATGTGGAATCTAAAAAAACAAGACAAACGAACAAACAAGTAAAATCAGAACAAACTCATAAATACAAAGAACTAGCTGGTGATTGCCGGGGGCGGGGGGGTAGAGGGAGAGATGGGTAAAATAGGAGAAAGGGATTAAGAGTTACAAACTAATAAAATAAGTCACAGGGATGAAAAGTACAGCATAGGAAATATGGTCAATAATATTGTAATAAGGTTATATGGTGACAGTAACTATACTTATCGTGGCAAGCATCGGGTAATATATCGATTTGTCAAATCACTATGTTGTACACCTGAAACCAATATAATATTATATGTCAACTAAACTTCAGTTAAAAAGTTATGTCTAAAGGACACCTGGGTGGCTCAGTTGGTTGACTATCTGACTTTGGTTCTGGTCATGATCTCGGGGTCCTGGGATTAAGACCCATATCCCCTCGAGCTCAGCAGGGAGTCTGCTTCTCCCTCTACCCCTCCCCTTGCTCGTCCTCTCTCTCTCTCTCTCAAATAGATAAATAAAATCTTTAAAAGTAAAAGATATGTCTAAGACAATTGAGAAAATTTGAACATCATCCAGATATTTGACAATATCAATGTATTTTTGCAAATATTTTATATATAATAGTAGTAGTATAATTATTTTTCGGAGTCCTTTATCTCTTAAAGATACATGAGAAATGTTTACAGATAAAATGCTATGATGTCTGAAATTTACATTAAAGTAATCCAGTGTAACCGCATGCTGTCCTGAGACTGATCCAGACTGTCTCTCTGGCCCAGCCAGGAAGCTCATCCTGTCTCTCCTGGTTTTGGTGGTGGTTCTGTGGATCGGTTTTGGAAGGCCCAGCCCTGGCCCAGGAGGCCTCACAAACCTCCAGACCTTGGAGTGCATCCCAGGTAAACTGAAGGAGTTTGGTAGTGCCCTGGAGGACAAGGCCCAGGCAGCCATTGAGAGCATCAAGCAGAGTGACATTCCTGTGAAGACCAGGAACTGGTTTTTGGATACTTTCAGCAAAGTGAGGGAGCGGCTTAACACTACCTTCTCCTGAATACCAGGAGAGCCGCCCCTCTCCTCTGTGGCTGTGCCCTGGGAGGGGGCTCTAAAATTTCCTATACCCCTGCTCCTGTGCCAAGAACTTAATGATACCCCCATGTCCACCCCCAGCCCCCAATAAAAATCCCACGGTGGGGGGGGGGGGGAAGTAATCCATTGTGAGGGTGGGGGAGTAAATGGGAATATTGACAAAACAAGATTGGTTGGGTGATAAGTATACTGGGTTTTATTTTGCTCTTTTCCTTACTTTTATGTAAAAAAAAATTCCTTAATAAAATTTTTAAAATCCTCTACCTTGGAAAAAAATTAAATAAGGATTGTCATAAAAGAACAGGGAGACTGAATGTTTTGGGGACAACCACAGTGCCCCCTCTATTAATACTTTTAATATAGATCATTGTTTCTTGTTGTTTAAAATTATTTACTATGTTTATTTTCACAGTGTTGAATAAGAAATGAATTTATAGAGGTCAAAATTAGAAAGATTTGCGAAGGTATACAGTGGTAAGTCTCCCTTTCATTGCTGGTCCTTGTCACTCAGTCTTCCATCCCCAGAGCCCCCCTCCTGCCTTGCCCTTCCCAGGATCAATGCTATCCTTTTCTCATACACGCCATTTTTTTAAAAAAGATTTTATTTATTTATTTGACAGAGAAACGATGAGAGAGGGAACACAAGCAGGAGGAGTGGGGGAGGGAGAAGCAGGCTTCCCGTGGAGCAGGAAGGCCGACATGGGGCTCCATCCCAGGACCCTGGGATCATAACCTGAGCCGAAGGCAGACGCTTAACGACTGAACCACCCAGGCGCCCCCATACATACCATTTTTAATGGCTGCAAAACATTGCATTATGTAAACATACTGCAATTTATTGAACAATTTTCTTATTGTTGAACATTTAAGCAGTTCTTATTTATTTATTTATTTATTTATTTATTTATTTACAAAGCTTCCTGTGCTTTAGATCTTACATCATTGATTATTCCTTATTATGGACCAAATGTTTGTATTCCTCCAAAATTCATATATTGAAATCCTAACCCCCAAAGTGATGGCATTAGGAAGTGGGGTCTTTGGAAGGTGATTAGGTCATAAGGATGAAGCCTTGTAAATGGGATTAGTGCCCTTAAGAAAGAAACCTCACAGAGCTCTCTAGCAATCTGGGCCCATGTGAGGGTACAAGAAAACAGCAGTCTGAAACTGGAAGAGGGTGTCATCAGAACCCCACCATGCTGGTACCCTGATATTGACCTTCCTGTCTCCAGAACTGTGAGAAATAACTGTTTGTTGTTTAAATCACCCACTCTCTGAGATTTTTGTTATAGCAGCCTGACTGGACTAAGACTTTGTTTTCTCTCTGGAATATTCAATTAGTTTCAACCAGAGTGTTTAAGACATCTTCGATTATCTGGTTACTTGAAAACACAAAACAGAAAACCTCTCAACCCCACATCCCACTCCAGCTACCTCTCTATTACTCTTCGCTCCTGTACACCCTGATGCAACACCTCAATATTCTACTGGGATAGACTACCTTTACCACTCAGATTTGTCCAGTTTCCACTGAGCTTTTCGCAAAGATTGCTCTCCCTTTGGGAAGTCAACCTGCAGGGATCAATCTTGGACAAGTTAACTCTACTTTTTACTTTATACTCTTTTCTTTTTCTACTTTATACTCTTAACAGGTTTCAAACACCATCTATACAGTGATATCTCCAAATATTTATCTCTAGCCCAGAATAGCCATATATGTTCAATTATCTACCTGATATCCCCACTTCACTACCTCAAGGATACTTCAAACTCTCATGACATGATCTCCTCCTCTAAAGTTGGTTCAGAGGGAGCCTGGGTGGCTCAGTCGTTAAGCGTCTGCCTTCAACTCAGGCCGTGATCCCAGTGTCCTGGGATCGAGCCCCACGTCCAGCTCTCTGCTCATCGGGAAGCCTGCTTCTCCCTCTCCCACTCCCCCTGCTTGTGTTCCCTCTCTTGCTGTCTTTCTCTCTGTCAAATAAATAAATAAAATCTTACAAAAGATATATAGTTCGTTCTGTTCCAGTGTTTTCTGTTCCAAGCAATGGTGCCATCAATCGTGCAATTGCATGAGCCACCTTTCTCTTATTTCCCATATCAATCCATCATGATTTGTTATTGATTTTATCAGCAAAATATTTCTCAATCCAGCCTATTCTCTCTACTGACAGAGTAATCATGCTAGTGCAAAAGACAATTTCATCTCTTTTAGACCAACTGGTACCCCCACCTCGTCTCTCCTTATCTACTCTACCATGAGTCTAATCCATTCTTCATACTTTAGGTGGAGAGATTTTTTTTTCCTTCGGAAGATGGACCTGATCATATTCTCCCATGAGCTTATAATTCTTTAATGCCTTTCCACTGCTGTTATGGCAAAGGCCCTACCATGGCCTTCAAAGCCCAGCGTGGACTGCTTCCTCTCATGTGTCATCTCACAGTGTACTCCCTTTTACTCCTTAGTTTTTAGTTATGTAACTGAAAGACAACTTTCTTCAGGTTTCTTAAACATTCCATGCACCAAGATCTTTGCAAATACCTTTCTCTCCATCCAGAATGTTCCTCACCATCCTTTCTCCTATGCGTAGATATCTCCTATTCATCTTTTGATTCTTAGCTTAAAAGACTGTTTCTTGGGAAAGCCTTTCTAAATGTTTTCAGTCTATCACAGAATGCTTTTCCTTTCTTTCAGAGCATTTATCTCTAGCTGTAATTGTATATTCATGAGTGTAATTATTTGAAAACTATTATTTAAGATATATGGTATAGTGCTTAGATCGTGGGACATACTCAATACATACCTCTGAATGAATAAATGAATATATTTATTTTTAATTTTTAAAAAATTTTTAAAAATATTTTATTTATTTATTTGAGAGAGAGAGCATGAGTGGGAGGAGGGGCAGAGGCAGAGGGAGAGGGAGAAGCAGACTCCCTGCTGAGTGCAGAGCCTGACTCGGGGCTCAATTCCAGGACCCTGGGATCATGACCTGAGTTGAAGGCAGATGCTTAACCGACTGAGTCACCAGGTGCCCCAGATCCTGAACTTTAAAAATTCTGGGGGCCCCTGGGCAGCTCAGATGGTTAAGTGTCTGCCTTCGGCTCAGGTCATGATCTCCAGGCCCTGGGATGGAGCCCCATGTCAGTCTCCCAGCTCAGCGGGGAGTCTGCTTATCCCTCTCCCTCTGCCTCTTCCCTTGCTTGTGCTCTCTCTCTCTCTCTCTCTCTCTCTCAAATGAATAAATAAAATCTTAAACAAAACAGAACAAAACAGTAGTCAGGGCAGAAACCAGATTGTAAGCCAATCTTAAAAAAAAATTAAAAAAATAAAAAAATAAAATAAAAATTCTGTTGCTTATAGGTAGGGGTGATTCTTTTCCCTCTCTCAAATAGACAGAATCTTTAAAAAAATAAATAAAAATTAAAATTCTGTTGCTTGCATACTGAATGAGAGAGTGTGGTTTAATGAGACCTATAGCTGCTTCCTTTGGCTCAGCTCCAGTTAGTTTTTCTGGTTCCTGTGTCCCCTGCCTTCCTTGACCCACAGCCTTCTTTGTTTTCCTTTGATAGCTGCCTCTGTGCACTCCACTCCTTGGGGTTACCAGCCTACCCTAGCCTGGCTTCTCTCATGGTCTCCTTAGTTGCCCCTGACTGATACTGTTTGGAAGACAAGCACTACTGCCCTTTGTGTTTTTGTGGATGTAACTTAGGTACTTTAAAAGAATGTGTAGTCCTTCTATGTTAGGGGAGTGAATGTTTCACACATGCCCTTGATGAGGCTTGTATTTCAATTTTCTGAATCTTGTATCTCCTTATCTATCTTTTTCTTCTAGCTCTATCAGTTACAGAGTGAAGAGTATTAAAAATCTACCGTTCTGGGAGTCTGCTTGGGATTCTCTCTTTCTCTCCCCCCCAAAAAATAAAGAAATAAATCTTAAAAAAGTGTGTGGGGGGGTGCCTGGGTGGCTCAGTTGAGTGTCTGACTCTTGATTTCAGCTCAGGTCATGATCTTAAGGTCGTGGGATAGAGCCCTGCGTTGGGCTCTGTGCTTGGCAGGGAGTCTGCTTGGGTTTCTCTCTCTCCCTTTCCCTCTGCCCCTACCCCCTGTCAAATAAATAAATAATTATTTATTAGAGAGGGAATGAGAGAGAGAGAGCACACAAGCAGGGGCAGAGGGAGAAGCAGACTCCCTGCTGAGCAGGGAGCCTGATGCAGAACTTGATCCCAGGACCCTGGGGTCATGACCTGAGCCAAAGGCAGACACTTAACCGACTGAGCCACCCAGGCGCTCCAATAAGTAAATCTTTAAAAAAATCTACTATTGGTGGTAGAACTTATTTTTGTAATTCAAGTGTAGATTTTTTTAGTCTATGTTGTCAGGTATAGATTCAGGACTATTATAAACTTCTTGGTGACTCTCTTTGACTCTAATAATGTTTTTTGCTCTAAAGTTTATTTTGCTAATATTAATAGTGTTTGTGATGGTTCACTTTATGTGTCCATTTGGAGGATCTTTTTGGATGAGATTAACATTTAAATCAGTGAACTCTGAATAAAGCAGATTGCCCTTCATAATGTGAGTGGACTTCATCCAATCTTTTGAAGGCCTGAATAGAATGAAAAGACTGGCAAGAGGGAATTCTTTGGCAGACTCCCTTCAGACTTGATCTGCACAATCTGCTCTATTGGGTCTCCAGCCTCCCTGCCCACACTGCAGATTTTCAACTGGACAGCTTCCCTAATCACATGTGCCAATACCTTATAATAAATCTCTTTCTATATATGTACGCACATCCTATTGGTTCTGTTTCCCTCGAGAACCTGGACTAATACATAACAATACCAGTTCTTTAAAACTTATTAGGTATATCTTTTTTCCCATTTCCTCTTGGAAACGGTGGTCTCCTGCAAATGGTGGTCTTTTATTTTTTTATTTTTTAAAGATTTTATTTGAGAGAGAGAGATAGAGAGCATGAGCAGGGGAGAGGGGCAGAGGGAGAGGAAGAAGCAGACTCCCTTCTCAGCAGGGAGCCCAAATGCGGGGCTCGATCCCAGGACCCCGGCATCATGACCTGAGCCAAAGCCACCCAGGCACCCCAAATGGTGGTCTTTTAGAAATAGCAAATAAGTATTTTGTTTTATATTTTCATGCAATCTAAGACTTCTGTCTTTTAACCATTAAGGTTTCCTCTGTTTATATTTTCTGTGACTATGCCATGGATATTTGGACTGATTCCTACCATCTTGTTTTTGTATTTTGTTTTTACAATGATGTTCCTTGTTCTTTGCTTTTTTTTTCCCCCCGCTCTCTTCCTGTTTTTTGTCAAATTGATTGTTTTCTTATTTCAAATGGAGAAACTTAAGCTTGGGTATCTCCAATAAAACCAATTTCCAGGGAGAAAAAAAAAAATTCAGAAATAGAAAAAAGAAAGTTAAAACGGGGCCACAGAAAATTCTGGCTTTTTTTTTTTTTTAGAGAGGGAGAGGGGTACAGAGGGGCAGAGGAAGAGTGAGAGAATCTTAAGCAGGCTACATACCCAGTGCATAGCCTGATGCTAGACTCGATCCCACAACCCTGAGATCACGACCTGAGCCAAAATCTGGTCGGATGCTTGACCGACTGAGCCACCCAGGTGCCCCAAAAATCTGGATTCTTTTTTTTTTTTTTGCCTCAAGAAAAAAATCCAGATTCTTATAAGTTAAAAACTCTATGCTTTAATAATAGAATTTTGATTTAAAAATGACCTTTTAAAATTTTTCATTTGATATCCTTGATATTGACTTCCACAGGACAAGTGAGAAAATCTTTAGTTCTTCAGCTAATTTGATTTTTCTGTTGTTGTTGTTCTCCTTCCTGGTGTGATAAGCTGCGCTGTTCAATATGGTAGTCATGAGGCAGATGTGGCTATTTAGTTTAAATGAATTAATTAAATTAATTACATTTAAATACGTATTTATTTTTAAATATTTTATTTGAGAGTGAGCGAGCGTGTGCAAGAGTGGGGGAAGGGGCAGAGGGGAAGGGAGAAGCAGACTCCCTGCTGAGCAGGGAGCCCAATGTGGGGCTCAACCCCAGGGCTCCAGGATCATGACCTGAGCCTAAGGCAAACACTTTACCGACTGAGCCACCCAGGTGCCCCTTAAATATGTATTTAAAATTCACTTGCACTGGTCATATTTCATGCACTCTGTACCTCCAGTTGGTTAGTGGCTACTATTTTAGACTGCAGGGAAGGGCCAGCAATCCCTGTATCAACAGATGAAAGGAAAGAGAGGAGAAGGCAAGGGGGTCAACGCTCAGAGACGAAAATCCTTTGCTCGTCTTTGCTCCCGCTTTTATTGGTCCTTCAGAATAATCACAAATCCTTATCAGTTTCTCAGGCACGTGATGTGTGACGAGGGGTCTTACTGGAACTAGGAGGATCTGTTTACAGGAAAGATACGATATGCTAATCTGTGTGTTCTCCGAATTCTGCTAAACATAGCCTAGGGGACAATGCATAAGTCTCTTAGATCACAGGGCGGCTGTTTGGGCTAAGAAAGCTTCGGGGAAGGCAACTCCCCGTGGCATTCCTAAGGCAGAGTGGTCATGCAGGCCTCGGCATTCCAAAGGCCTATGCCCTTCTCTGAAACCTTCCATCGTCCCCAGCAGCTTCTGTGTTACATTTTAGCAAGCCAGGTATTATGGCTGATTTCATGCTCTCCATTAACCCCAACATTAGACAGCGCAGATTATAGAACATTTCAATCTTTGTTTTTTAAATTTATTATTTTGGGGGGGAGGGGCAAAGGGTAGGAGAGAGAGAATCTTTTTTTTTTTTTTTTTTAAGAAGAGAGAGAATCTTAAGCAGGATTCACACCCAGAGCAGAGCCTGACACAGGGTTTGATCTCACAACCTTGAGATCATGACCTGAGCTCAAATCAAGAGTCAGACGCTTAACCAACTGAGCCTCCCAGGCGCCCCGAACATTTCTATCTTTGTAGAAAATTCTACTGGACAGGAGGTGACAATCCTGTAATAGTACTGTAGCTTCATACACCTTGGAGCTATTTAAGAGACTGCATCATGTTGCAGACTTTAGACCTGACAATCTATAGCAGCATTCTTCCAGCATCTTCTGCTCCTATGTAGAGCAGTGACCAGCATGGGGAACAATGCCCCCTATGGAGACTATTGGGCAATCCTGCCCCTGTACCCAGACTTTCAGGCTTGATGCCCACCGGACATTAGAAATAATTTATATGGAGTAACAGCTTAGGGAGTGGTAGTGATAACAGGGGCTGAGGTTTTAACTTCTGTACGGTAGTGGTCTTGATCTGAATGGTAATGGGGAGGCCAAGAAAGGCTGAAGCATTTCCATTTGAAAGGGTTGGGCATGACCCAGACTGGGCTGTAGCATTTGGGATTCCTTTGAAGCTTTGACCTCCCCATCTTGTTAGACTGGTTTAGGTCTCATCTGAACTAACTAGTTAGGAGGTCTGCCCTGAGCCTGTTGCAGTGATGACAAAATTGACCAATAGCTGCAGTCTGAAACTGATTTAGGTTGGCATTGGCAGGGAACACCATGCCAGCTACCATCTGCCCCTGCATATCCTGGATGGGCAGGTGAGACTCTCTTGGTCAGCCAACACATATCATCAACACACATGTGCCCATTCATTGCAGGAACAATGCCTTTTTTTTGTTGTTGTTGTTGGGAATAGCTTTGCTTCTTTGAAGGAGAAGTTGAGAAAGTCCAAGCTCTTTGCTTTTTTATTACTTCAGCATCCAAGAAAATTCCTCCCATAACTTTTCACTGTCAGCGTGTAGCCAGATTTGTATTTACCTGGATTGGATTCTTTCATGTTTCAGCTGCTCAAATTTCTGTTTTTACCTTGGCTTATGCTCAACTTCTGTGCAGAGCTGACAAACACGATTTTTCCCCACTCATTTCCTCATGATTCATTTCTTCCACACTTTGTTGGTATTGTCAAATTTTTTTGCAACTCACAAAAGTCTGGATTCCCCACTGGGATCTGTTATCACCTTGACGCTTCGGCACTGTACCAAAGAAACCATAATTTTCTTTCAGGGTGTCATCATCTATATCTTCCTTAAAGTTTCTTCTTTTTGTCAGGTGGTAAGTATGGGAGTACAAGACACAAGATAGAGTGGTGTTTTGCCCTCATGAAGTCACCCAAAAGGGGAGACAAATAATTAAGCTACTTGCAGTGAGAGAAAATGTGTATTCTACTTTGCATTTGTTTGAGTTTATTCTTTTTTAAGTTTGACATATAAAAATATACTCTTTCAGCAGTTCATGCATCTGGAAAACAAATGTACCCAAACTAGAATGAAGAAGAGGATGGATTTATTTTAAGAACAACTGTGCAAAACCCCAATCTGCTATATAAGAGAGTGACAGAATTAAAAGAAGCTGCTCCTCTCCTGTACAACTTTGGCGGGCCGGAGAGGGCGTGGGGCCACACAGCAAGTCTCTCCTCGAACTTGGGGGTACGCCCAGTCTCGGCCTCGCTTGCCGCACTCATTTCTCTACCACGGCGTCTGCGTCGTCTGGGCGCGGAGCCACCGGCGCACCCAGCGTGGCCCCGCCTCAGGCGCGCGAGTCCGCCGGCTCTGAACTACTGTTCCCAGAAGGCCGTGCGAAACCGGGAGGGAAGCGGCGGCAGTGGCAGGAAGGGCGCGAGCGGCAGCGGCGGGTGTCCCGTCAGTGGTCGGTCCGGCAGTCCCTGACCCCCGGCGGAGGACGCGGCCTTGAGCGGCCCGTGCAGCTCCGGGCGTTATCCGGGGCGAGCCGGTGCCTCCGCCCGCCGAACGGGCCCGGGGCGGGATGTAGGGTGTTAGGCGCGGAGGCCGCCGGCGCGGCGGGGTGGGCGCGGAGGGCGCGCCGAGGATGGAGAGAGCGATGGAGCAGCTCAACCGCCTGACGCGCTCGCTGCGCCGCGCGCGCACAGTCGAGCTGCCCGACGGTGAGCTGGGCGAGGGGTTAGGGGTGTCTGGGGCAGCCGTGGCGTGGCGGGGGCGGGGCTCGGGCTGCGGCGAGGTCGGGTGGGTAAGCTAACCCGAAGCCGAGAAAACGCCCACATTTACTTTCTTTAGCTGGGAGGGGCCAAGCTGGAACCCCGGCTACCCCTCTACCGCTGCTCCCACCAAGGCAGGTGGGAGTTTGCTGGAGGGTCTGGGTTCTGCGGGCCCCGGTGCTGGAAGAAGCAGGGCAGAAGCATCTCCCGGGTGTGGATCTGGGGTTTTGGCAAAGGGGCAAAAATATCAGTCGGATGGCGGAGACCCGGATTCAGAAAACATTACAGTTGTGGGTCATTGTACAGTCGTTGCTAGCCGGGGCTAGAGAGATGCACCAAAATAGTATTTCTATTTTAAGCTGCAGAGCGGGAGTTAAGTAGCCTTTCTTTTCTTTTCGGAAATGGAGAGTACTGTATTTTGATATTTTGACAATAAACAGACAAATAAAAGGGTGTTAAATATCAAGTATGTACTCTTAAAGTACTGTGCGTGTGTGTATTTATACACTTTGAAATTATGCCTGCCTGTCTTCATTTATTCGTCAGACATAAGTGTGGGTTGGGGACCTTCCACAAAGAGGAATAAGGCATGATCCTTGTAGTTCAGGAATTTTAGTTCATTGTGCCAGGGTTTCTTTAGAACAGGCAAAGAAAGCACTAGCAATAAAGAAGGTGAGAAATAAAGCCGTTTTGTTTGCAGCCTCACGAATTGCTACGTTTTAGTGGCAGTGGGATATGGCCTTGCTGCCTCTAGGAGGCTTTCCGTTCCATTTGCCCGAGAGAAGGTGTAGGAGGTTAAGGCTGGAGATATATATATATTTTTTAATGCATTGTATTAGTGTATCTTTAATTTTTCAAAACTTTCTTTGAATTGCTGCTGGAGAGGTGATTTGTAGGTTATAGGAGACGTTAGGAGAGAGCCATCTAATAAATGTGGGAATGGGAACTTTGTGGATAATTTTCATGAAAAAATTTCCCCCTAGTCTCTATTTAGGATTAAGAATAGGGATGATTTATGTGATTTTCTGAAAAATAATTTTCTACTTGGTACTTTGCTAGTATGAAGTAGTTGACTGAAAATAATTATGATTTTAGTAACTATAGACTTCCAGCTTGAACTTCTTTCTGTGTTTTCTTTCCAACTTTTACCTTTGCGTCCATTTCTTAAGTGCTGTCCTCATTCATTTTCCACAAATTATTGGTATAGGTTAGTGAAGAACACAGCGTGCAGTTTCATTGACTTGGCAATTGTGTTGCTTAGTTTATATCCCACTATTTTTTACAGAAATATGATTTAGAAGACCTTGATAATGTTTCCTGGTCTTAAAATTAAGTGATATATTTTCATTGTAGAAAATTTCAAGAAGAAAAATTCAAAAATTGGTTATTCTACCACTCAGTAATAAACAATGTTAGTATTTTATTTCCTTCTATTATTTTTTTCTGTCTTTCTCTACCAAATTAAGATCATACGGTATATGGTCTATTATTTTGCTTTTAGAAAACATCACTTTTAAAATACCTTTAAATATGCCTAATAACCTTTCAGCTTTTCATAGGATACATGTAACAAATACTGAATTTAATTTTTGTTTTGATAATAGATTTTATGAGGAGCAGCTTTGTAGTTTTTAAGTCTTAGTCTTTCTCTAAGTCTTTCCTTAGGATTAGTAAGTGGAAGAAGAATTATAGATCTAATTATGTCAACATTTGTAAAGCTCTGAGTATCAGCCTCTCAACTTACTTTTTTAGAAGGTTCCACCAACAGTCTTGAGAGTCCCTGGAAACTAGAATAGTAAGTAAAAATGAAACATTGTCCCATATTGCTAGGCAAAAGTGGCATCTTGGCTTTCATTTGTTTTTTTTTTTTAATTATAATGAATTTGCTCATCTTGTTTCTTTAATTTGTCTTGGTCCCTAAGTTCTGATAGATCTTTCTTTTTGAATTCTCTGAGATTCGCTCTTTCAAGTGCGTATGTGTATGTGTTATAAAAATCTAGTTATAAAAATCCAGATTGTTGGGCTTGCATTTTAAAGACTGCACAAAAGTTCTGAGATCTCTCTAAATTTAGGAAATATTCAGATACTTATTTTGCCATGTTAGAATTCACTGATTAATAAGCATCTGATTGGAACACATTACTAAGGTTAGAAAGTTTTTAATCAGCTTTTACTCTAAAATTAACTTTGTTGCATAGGATTAAACTGCAGATTTGATTGACTGAATTGGATTCTGGTAGAGCACATTTATATTTCTTTGGGATGATGAAAACCTGAGTATTACCACCAAGTATTATCACTAAATAATGGAGTGCAGGTTGTTGAGTCATCCTAGGCAGGGCTAACATAGGAATATTCTTGTGAGAGAGGAAGTGAAGAGAAATAAATTACTCTAGGGATATGGATTCTCAGTGGACTTTAAAAATTGGTTTATATTGTTTGATTATGTGGAAAAAATAGTCTTAAATTACTGAATTTACAGTGAATGTAGCTTGTTTCATAAGATAATGGAACTTGAGCCCATATTAGCATATATTTGAGTGATGATGAGGGTGATAATCAGTTTTTAAAAAATTGTTCCCATTTGATGGTTTAAAGAGAAATAGTATATGTTATAATGAATCTGAGCTCCCTGTTCTTCAAGGTTTTCCTTTTAGTTGTAGAGTTCTGGAACTTTATCAACTAATCAAATGGCCAACATATCTGAAAAAGTGAGAGATTAAACTTTTTTTTATCACTCTGGAAGATTTTAATTATATACCTAGTTCTTAAGGTGTCTTCCTGAGCGTGGAGAAGGAAGCAAGTGAGAAAAAATTTTATTCTCTTCTTTCATAGTATACCTTTTCCTGGATAGTCTCCTTGTAGCATCATAGTTGTGGTTTTATTTATTTCCTCATACCATTTGGTGTATGAGTTATATTTTTATAGGGTTATTTGTGAATTAAAAAGTGAGATATATATCTAAATTTTGTCTAAATAAACACCCTATTAAAACCCATGCGAACCTTATGAAGCTTATGCTCACTTAAAATTATGTACGAACTTGATTTATAAGTTTAAATTAAAAATAAGGGTCCTTCTTGTTTATGACTTTGCTTATTATGGAGAGACTTAATGAAATTGTCATGGCTTGGAAGTTCAGATGTTTATTGGGGCGTGTATCATATGAGAGAGAAAAAATGTTGCCATGCCCAGGGAGGCTTAAGTGCAGTATTTTGAAAAATACCGGTGACTCACGGTAGTTAATGAGAACAATTTATTGCAGTCAGCATTTTAAAAAAGGAAATAGAAGAGAATAAAACAAATTAGAGGGGTGCCTGGGTGGCTCAGTCGTTAAGCGTCTGCCTTCGGCTCAGGTCGTGATCCCAGGACCCTGGGATCGAGCCCCGCATCGGGTTCCCTGCTCAGCGGGAAGCCTGCTTCTCCCTCTCCCACTCCCCCTGCTTGTGTTCCCTCTCTCACTGTGTCTCTCTCTGTCAAATGAATAAATAAAATCTTTAACCCCCCCCCAAACAAAAACAAATTAGAATGTTTTGCACATAAAAGACTATTGTATTGTAGACCTTTTGGATACTATATGTAGTATACTGGGTGTACTGTAAGATTTTTATTGTGTGGGCTCTGGAATCAGCCAGGTTTGAGTTCAAGCTTAACGACTTAGTGCCACCATCACACAGCTTGTTACTTAATTTAGTGCTCAGTTTTTTTGTTTGTAAAATGGGGATAATAATAGTACCTACTTCATAAAGTGGTTATGAGGATAAAAGAGATGATGCATGTAAAGCATTTAGAACAGTGCCTGTAAGATAATGGTTTAAAACATGTGGGCTGTTAGGACTAGGATTTTTTTTTTTTTTTTTTTTTTTGTAGTAAAAGAGTTGTTGCCTCTGCATGCTGAAACTTCAGAATAGTTCTACTAGGACTAAATTGCTTTTCATGAATATACTTACAAATAGTGAAGTAATGAACAAAGATGTGAAGAAATGTTGATAACTTTTTTCCTTCTTTTTGGTATATATTTCTTCAGTATATATTTCTAAATCTATAAACTGCTTTATTCAAACATAACCACAATACTATTGGTAGAGCCAGCACAAATGACAGTGATTTTTATTATCATCAAGTCCCTATTGAGTTTTCTTCTCCGAGAAACATCCTCTTACAGTTGATTTGTTTGGATCAGTACCCAGAGTCCACATATTATTACTTGGTTGATCATCTCTTAAGACTCTTTTAATGATAACAATTCCCCTTTTTTCTTCTTTTGATAAAACTTTTTATTTTTAAGTAATTTAAGACTTACAGAAAGGTTGCATAAATAGTACAGAGTTCCCATGCATCCTTCTCCCAACTTCCCATAATGTTCACATTTTGTTACAACCATAGTACACTTATCAAAACTAAGGAATTAACATTATCATAATACTATTAACTGCATTACAGACTTTATTAAAATTTCATGAGTTTTCTCACTAATGTCCTTTTTCTAATTAGCATCCAATCAAGTTACTACGTTGCATTTAGTCATCCATGTTTCCTTAGCCTCCCCACACTGTAATAGTTCTTCAGACTTTTCTTGGCCTTGAGACTTTTTAAGAGGACTGCTTGGGTATTTTTGTGGAATTCCCCTTAATTTGGGTTTGTCTGATCTTTTTTCTATTCCTGGTGGATCGTATCAGAGGCTACATGATATTACATGATATCAATATGTATTATATCTGGTGACATTATCCTTTATCAGTTGATCAAGGTGGTATCTGCTGGGTTCTCCACTGTAAATTTACTGTTTCCCTTTGTAATTAGTATTTTGGGGAGATACCTTGATACTATGCAAAAACTTCCTCCTAAAACTTTAATTTTAGCATTGGCATTAATGTTTTAAGAGTTGTTAGAGTTACTTCTCTGTAAATAACTTAAAAAAAACCCATAAACCTCTAAAATGCATTGAATTGAGATGACCATTAGTAATATATAAAAATAAATCCAAACAAAGCTGAAATTTATATAAGTATAGTCCAATATCATAGATATTGTTGACTTTTAACCTTTTCTTTTGGATCATATTTCTGTGAGCTTCATAAAAGATATGAAGGAAAATGTGCGTAAGTGTAAAGTAATGTGGAAAAGTAAGATTTTAATGCTGTTTTGTAAAAGCTTCTAAAATAATTCCCTTTGTTATAATATTGTCAAGAAGCAAGTATTATGTATATTTAATGTTTAAAAATTATTTTAGCATATATATATATCTATAATCGCTATATATGCTTAAAATTCCCCCAAACTACGTGTAAGTTTGATAAAACATGAACTCGGTAAACACTTTTTTGGAAGTAAAAGAAGTTTCTGTTGTTAAAGCTACGGAAAATACTAGGTCTCATTTTCCCCATCAAATCCAGAAGCTAAGCACTTTGGTGATGATGTAAAGGGGTCTAGCATTAGGATAAGAAATTCTGCATTGTTGCAGATTTTGAAATGCCTCTGGTATTCCACACTATCTTTAATCTTTCTCCTCTTCTCACTTTTTATATGGAATTAGGAAAACTCTGAGGTAGTTTTAAGTTTCACCCTTTGGAAAAACATAGGACATAAATTCTTTTTCTGTTTTTTGTTTAGTTTTTGTTTTGTTTTGTTTTTTACTCAGATAATGAAACTGCTGTTTATACATTAATGCCAATGGTTATGGCTGATCAACACAGGTGAGTGCCTATTTCAAATTTATGCTTTTTGTATAAATATAAAAAAGAAGGGCGTCTGGGTGGCTCAGTTGGTTAAGCATCCGATTCTTGATCTCAGCTCAGGTCTTGATCTCGGGGTCATGAGTTCAAGCCCGTGTTGGACTCCACAATGCATGTGGAGCCTACTTTAAAAAAGAAAGAAACAAACAAAACCTCTCAAAAACTAAAAAAAAAAAAAAAATACAAGAGAAGTATAAATTTACCTATGTTGTATACATATACATGCACAAACACAGTTTGGACATAGATGTTGTCCTGGGACATGCTGTTTAACCTCTTTTATAGTTTATTGTCTGTGAAATAAAAACCAAGATTTTCTAAGATCCATCTCAACTGTAAAATTCTATGGTAAGAGATGTTCTGAATGAATTATCAGTTATTAAGTCAGTTATTTGGTTGGTCACTGACAATTAGAACAACATTGTGATGGTTTCAGTTAGAGGTCACTACTGATCTTTATTGCAAAAGGTTAGGGCTGATGGAAACTTACTTCCTAATGTTCTGCTTTGATGTTCTTTTTATTGATGTAGTGTGGACACTCTTTACAGGGCGCATATGAGATACAGTTATCTGGCTGGGTGATGAGATGTTTATACTTGTAGCGGGCAGCTCTGCTGTGGTTAGCCATTGGGTAGTTGGTATAATAAGGTGACAAGGAAACTATTTTGAAACAAGTTTAAAATATAAATAATTTTTTGCTTTAAACTTCCTGTGTGATACAACTAAAACATGTTTAAATCTGATTTTTCTTTTTTTTTTTTTAAAGATTTTATTTATTTATTTGAGAGAGAGAATGAGAGAGAGAGAGAGCATGAGATGGGGGAGAGTCAGAGGGAGAAGCAGACTCCCCGCCGAGCAGAGAGCCCAATGCGGGACTCGATCCCGGGACTCCAGGATCATGACCTGAGCTGAAGGCAGTCGCTTAACCAACTGAGCCACCCAGGCGCCCTAAATCTGATTTTTCTTAATTGGCCAAAATTAATATAGGGAGGCTATACTTTTTGCAAGGGGAGCAGCTAGCCCAACTCTCTTTGTTTCTCAAGAATCTAGGGAGAACTGAAGCCAACTTAGGTATCTTCGGAGCAGATGATATAGATCAGCAGATGAGGAAACCTTCAACACCAGTTTATAGGTCAGTGCAGTTTTGTTTTTTGTTTTTTTTTAAGATTTTATTTGAGAGAGAGAGAGAGTGAGAGAGAGACAAAGAGAAAGAGCACAAACTGGGGGAGAGGCAGAGGGAGAACCAGACCCCCGCACTGAGCAGGGATCCTGATGTGGGGCTCCATCCCAGAACCCTGGGATCATGACCTGAGCCGAAAATCAGACACTTAACTGACTGAGCCACCTAGGCACCCCAGTGCAGTTGTTTTTTGGATGAAACTGTTGGCTACTATGCTGTGCTTAGAGAATAGTGCTTTGTTTTTTGACTGACTTGGGACAGAACTTTTTGGATAATTGGTTAGAGTAACTAAAGGGCAATTAACTTGAGTTACTATGTTTTTTAAAACTTTTTTTTTTTAACATATTGATTCTTTTAATTTTCTTTTGGCTTAGGTCTGTTTCTGAGCTACTATCAAATTCAAAGTTTGATGTCAATTATGCATTTGGACGTGTGAAAAGAAGCTTGCTTCACATTGCAGCAAAGTAAGAAGGAGGATATTTTGGATTAAAGTCTGGTCTAGCACAGTGATCAGTAAGCTTTGGATCAGTGTTGTCCCACAATAGTTATGGGAAGAGATGAGAATAGACTGCTGAACAGTTCTTTATTCTGTTTAGAGCATAGTGTGCTGTGTTTGCATTCTTTTTCTAGATACGTCAACCTTGAGATCAGACTCCAGTCTCACATCTACTATCTTAGCTTGTTCTAGGTCAGATCAGTAGTTTATCTTTCCTGGATGTACTTGAGAGAGTACATTCACTGAAAATTTTCTCTCATCCAACCAGTATGAAATTTTATATGTTAACTGCACATGAAGCCATTGGCTTTATATTTTTTACTTAGGTATGAGAATGATTTTAATCCATAATCTTCCAGTTACATATGTAATCAATCAATTAATTGATATCTAACTTCCTTTCAGGACTTAGGTAGATATGTTAAAATTAATTTTTCATAATGAGTTTGGCTTCTGGAAGGCCAAAGAATTGAGAGTACTATGTGGTTTCTTTTATGTATTAATACTTTATTTTGCTTTATTTGAACATCTCAAATACTTCATAGCTTTCATAGTAGAATGTACCTTCTTGAAAGTAGAGGATATTTACTATTTATGACAAGTTAAATCAAATTGTAGGTTAATAATGGACCTTAAAAATGTGTTTAATGGAGCTTTTTGTTTTTTTAATTGAGGTGTATGTCAACTGACTGTTGAATGTATCTGAACTGTTTTTAATATTGTTTTAGTTGTGGTTCGGTGGAATGCTTGGTCCTGCTATTAAAGAAAGGAGCAAATCCTAACTATCAAGATATTTCAGGTTGTACGCCCCTTCATTTGGCAGCTAGAAATGGGTAAATATTTTGTCCCTTGAGTAGCTTAAGTTGTATTATCAGTTATGACTGACAGTATTCAAGGCTTTGTGGATTTGGTGATTTTTTTTGACCAATATTTGCCTTGGGAAGAGGGTCGTGGGTCATTGTATTCAATATTTAAATAACTGTCATATTTAATAATTTATTAAATTGTTTACTAATATTTTTTCTTGAAAATATACTTAAGTTCATTTTTACTTGTATTATAATGATATTTTATTTTCTAAAAAGCATCATTGTCACCCTCTTTGTTTTGGTGTCCTTTTTCCTGCTCATTCTTTTTCACATCTATTTCCATACCTTATTTTCCAAATCACTTGTTCAGTTAATTTTATTAATGGAATTAAAGACGGAGTAAATATATTATACCCAGCTTATTTATATCTTTTTGAGAATGGGCTATACTGTAGTAAACTTTCTAAATTAGGGTAACTTACTCCTTTCAGTACCAAAACTTACCTTTCCTTTTAATTATGACAAAAAGTTTTCTAAATAAATAATGTATTTACTACCCTTCCTTTTGAAATTTTTTATTAAATAATTTTTCCCCTTATAATAGTGTTTCTAAAATGTAAATATATTTTTGCTTTTTCCTGATAACTCTGGTCTTCATTATGAACATCTTTATGTTATTCTATGCTGGTTTATTTTACTTTTATATTATATATATATATATATATATATATATATATATACATACACTTTTATATAATATATGTAATATAAAAAAGCTCTATTTACTTTTTTAAAGTTTTATTTATTTGAGAGAGAGAAAGAGAGATGCTTGAGAGATAGAGTAAAGGCAGAGGGAGAGAATATCAGACAGACTCCCTGCTGAGCATGGGGCTCCATCTCAGGACCCTGAGTTCATGACCTGAGTCGAAACCAAGAATCAGACACGTAACCAACTGAGCCTCCCAGGTGCTCCATTGTGTGGTATTTTAAACCCAACTATACTTTTTTATGGCTTTCTTTCTCACTTTTTTGTTGAGAATTTCAGATATCACATCTCTGTGTCTGCCTCTACTTACTACTATTTTTTACTATTTTTTTTTTTTTAAGATTTTATTCAGTTACGTGACAGAGAGAGAGAGCACACAAGCAGAGGGAAAGGGAGAAGCAGGCCTCCCACCAAGCAGGGAGCCCAGCACGGGGCTTGATCCCAGGACTCCGGGATCATGACTTGAGCCAAAGGCAGATGCTTAACCAACTGAGCCACCCAGGCGCCCCTGTTTTTTTATGTCTTAAAATTCTGTTGGACTGAGGGGTGCCTGGGTACCTAGGCTCAATCGGTTAAGCGTCCGACTCTTGATTTCGGCTTAGATCATGATCTCAGAGGCCTGGGATCGAGCCCCACATTGGGCTCCACACTCAGCAGGGAGTTTGCTTGAGATTCTCTCTCTCTCTCTCTCTCTGTCCCTCCCCCCCCATCTCCCCCTCCCCCCTCTCTTGTGCGGGAGTGTGTATGTGTGTGTGCTCTCTCTCTAAAATAAGTAAATCTTTAAAAAAAATTCTGTTGGACTGAGAAACCATACCAAATGGCTGGAATTATGTTTAAAATGAAAAAAGTAGTTTTTGACTCAGGGCTTGAAGAACTTATATTTATAAACATGTTTCAAATATATAAAAGTATATTCCTAGGGCACCTGGTTGGCTCAGTCAGTTAAGCTTCAAACTCTTTGATTTCGGCTCAGGTCATGGTCTCAGGGTCATGAGACCGCTTTTGGGCTCTGTGCTGGACATGGAACCTGCTTAAGATTCGCTCTCTCCCTCTCCCTTTGCTCCTACCCTATCTCTCCTTCCCCCTGTCTCTCAAAAAAAAGGTATATTCCTATGTCTCTTTTTTTTGTTTACTTTTTTTTTTTTTTAAAGATTTTATTTATTTGAGAGAGAGAGCATGAGTGGCGGGGAGAGAGGGGCAGAGGGAGAGGGAGAAGCAGACTCCCTAACGCACAGGGAGCCTGCTGCAGGGCTCAGTCCCAAGACCCCAGGATCATGACTTGAGTCGATGACAGAAGCTTAACTGATGGAGCCACCCGTCTGCCCCTCTTCTTTTGATTACTCTTGAAAATATTTTTGTTTCTTGTTTTGACCTGAGATTCTAGGTAGTTGAGGGAGATGCCTGACTGAGATATGGGGCTAAAATTGTGTACTGCATCATTCTGAGACCAAATTTTTGCATACAAGGATTAAAGTGGAACCAAAAATAAAAGAACCATAGTGATATCTAGGTTGGACAGGGAAAAGGCATACTCCTTTGACCCTGTTTGGTCTGATCCAGTTCTTGATTTAGCATGTGAACCAGTTGTCCACTGTTCTGATAGGTAACAAGGTAACAATGTGCTAATTAAACAACTATTTTTATAATAGCCACACTGGTGATGTTTGTAGGGTGTCACACCCAAGGTCATAGATCTTGTTGAATTCATTCCTTGCTGAATTGATCTCAGATCTAGATACGTTATCCCAAGGGTTGGTAAGCTAGTGACAAATCTCTTTCAAAAAGTTACACGTAGAAAAAAAGCTCAGTACTCTAGATCAACGACTGTAAGTGAAAGGAGAGATTGGTGCACAGTGGGGATAAAATGTCTATTGCCATTGTAGTCAGAGACTTAAGTCATTTAGGAGATCATTACTTTTTTTTTTCTAGTTTTGTTGAGCTATAACCAACAAAATTGTAAGATTTTTAAAGTGTACATCATTAAGATTTGATAGACATCTACATTGTGAAAGGATTCCTTTCATTTAGTTAGTAAACACATCCATCACTACTATCACCTTACATATTTATCTTTTTTTGGGTGGAGGTGTGAGAACATTTAAGTTGGAGACTTAATGTCTCCAAGAAATCGCTTGATTTACATGGCAAGTCAGTGAGGAGAGAAGGAATAAGAAGAGTTTGTAACCTTAACATAACATCTAATTTGGATACCTTTCTGTTTCTATAAAGATTGTGATATTCAATACTTGACTATTCTAGTTTTTGTTACTGGGTGCCTTGTACAACTTAGAGTGGCTCCATAAATGTTTACTGAGTGGCTTGAGTACATGTTACTCCTTGTAGCTTCTGATATTTTCAGAAATAGCTTTTTATTATAATTTCTTTATGAGTTCAAATTTGTCTAGGCTGAAGCGGAAGTCACAGGGGACTTATGCCCCTTTTGCTTGTCCATCCGTGTTTGGGAGTTTGTTTTTTGTTTTGCTCCCTCAGTTACCGTTAGATGAGTAGTAGAATTCTCCTGGCCTGCTTTATCATTCCTCTCATTAACTGGTAGTACTGGGTGCGCTGGTACTGAATTGCCCTCCTTCCCAGTAGAAGACCCATTGAGCTACCACAGAGCACTAGGATGATTTGCCCCTGTGTCATTTGGGTTACCATAAGCTTCCCGTAATTGTTGCAATATCTGGGCAGGAAAATAGTTGCTTCCTGTACAGGAGGATCCAGTGTTGCTCATGATTATATGAGATTGTTAAAAAAAAATAAAAGACTTCAGAATTGTTGTGTATTCTTAGGTTGCATGTTGGTCAGATTTGAAACACGATTTTTTTCTTTATATTTTGGGCTAGGTTGTGACCTCATAAAGGGCAGAGCCCATGTGTTAATTAATATTTTAGCTCTAATTCTTGGCAAAATAAGTGCTCATTTAGTGGATTGTTTTGACATCCTGAGATTCTATAAAATATCAATAATGATTGTTAAATGAGAAAAAAAGGATACATTTCTCATACTGCTGTCTGTCTTTTACAGTTCATTTTTGGTTTGGGAAGCATTATGGATTTTTGCTTTCCTTCAGCAGCTCCCTCTAAACACCTCCTTGGGACTATTTCCCTGGCCCATTTCCACCTAAGTGTTTGTTTTGGCAATAGGCAAATGGTCTAAGAGGCTCTTGAAGATGTTTTAGAAATCCAGCAATATGGGTATAGGCACACATACACATATTTTGAACAATGTATTCATTTTAATAGGGCTGTCTGGTCTGTTGTCTCAGGATTGTTGAAGATTTATTTCCTATGGTTTTCAGAACAGTTTATTAGATAAGCTTTATAAATGTTGAACTTACAAGTTTCTCAGAACTTTTTCTTTCTTTTCTTTGACTATAATGCTGATTTTAAATTACATTTAATTTCATTTCAGATACAAAAAGCAAAGCTAGAAAAGTAATTTGTTCCCTTTTAAAAAGATCTTTTCAGTTAATAAAAATTTTAGCTATTAACTTAAAGGATTGAATAATTAATAATCAGTCAATAAAGTTTTACTGAGTTCATTGAGAGCACCTAGCTATGCTTAATACTGAGTTTATTAAAGAAGTATACAATTCATGGCATGAGAAATTTTTTTTTTTTTTAAGATTTTATTTATTTATTTGACAGAGACAGCGAGAGAGGGAACACAAGCAGGGGGGAGGGGGAGAGGGAGAAGCAGGCTTCCGACGGAGCAAGGAGCCTGATGCGGGGCTCGATCCCAGAACCCTGGGATTATGACCTGAGCCAAAGGCAGACGCTTAACGACTGAGCCACCCAGGTGCCCCATGGCTTGAGAAATTTATGATCTAATTGAGTGAATGGTAACACATAAACATATATACTCTATTATATACTATCTATTTTGTATATAGCATATATAGTACTACAAATGTAGTATATCCATATGTTAATACTGTATATGTAACATATGGTATATAATACGCTATTACATATACACTGTTACATATTTTTTATATGTCACAGTTTTTTCATTTTATTTCAGATGTTAAAACATTTGTTTAAAAACCTATAGATTGATACTTGCCATCAACTAGTATTGAGTGTTGTCAATATTTCAGTAAAATAATTGTCATTGGCTTATTTTTCTTGTACCAGTTATCTCTGTCTCTTTTTTCTTTTCAGGCAGAAGAAGTGCATGAGTAAATTATTAGAATACAGTGCTGATGTCAACATTTGTAATAATGAAGGCCTTACAGCAGTAAGTGCTAAGAATTTATGTGAGAGCTTTAAAATACTTTTTAGAAAATAATATTGAAGGTGATAGTAATGCAAAGTGCAGTACAAATGTTTCTGCAGGTTACTTCTGTAGAAAGATTTGAGACATAGTTCTCTACTGTATTTATTAAGAGAAGTTATGGGTTCACTATGTTTCTCCTTTCTCCTTTTTGTTTGTGACCTTTCATTTATTTTGAAGCCTTTTTCCTCTAGCTTTTGTCACTGACTTTCAGGTGATTTTTTAGGAGCATGTTATGAGTTCATTATAGGAGAGCTATTTTTTATTATGTCCTTTAAAATTATTTTAATATGTACATTTCAGAAAAATTGGATGGCTAGGTAGAAAGGAAAAAGGTAATGAATGGAATGATCACTCACTATATCCTCTGCACTCAGAGATAATCACTGTTAATATTTTGGTCTATATCTTTCAGACTTGTTATATCTTACCTAAACTAGTATTTTTATCCATTTTGCTGTGTCACTTTCTTTTTAAAAATAAGTTAATATATTTTTGATCCATGTAGATGTTATTTGGAGGTAGTGTGGGATATTTCTGAAAAGATTGTTGAAATCCAAAAATTTTTTAAAAATTTATTTTTATTTTAATTCCAGTATAGTTAATATACAGTGTTATATTAGTTTCAGATGTACAAAATAGTGATTCAAGAGTTCTATACATGAAATCTAAAAATATTAATCATTATCATTATTTAATGGAGCTTTATTCATTTTAGAAGTAGATATAAAATAGAATTATGTGATTATTGAGAAATTATTTTGAAGTTGTGACAGAAGATGTTAAATTTTTTTTTTTTTAAGATTTTATTTATTTATTTGACAGAGATAGCGAGAGCAGGAACACAAGCAGGGGGAGTGGGAGAGGGAGAAGCAGGCTTCCTGCCAAGCAGGGAGCCCGATGCGGGCCTTCATCCCAGGACCCTGGGATCATGTCCTGAGCCGAAGACAGATGCTTAACGACTGAGCCACCCAGGCGCCCTGTGGATGTTAAATTTTATATATTAAATTTTACCTTCCTGTATGTGAGGTTACGCATGTATGAATTAAGTGGATGTTGAGAATCCTTTCATGATGCCTATCAAATCAATATGTTGTATCCTTTAAATATCCTACAATTTTGTCAATTATACCTCAATAAAGTTGAAATAATTTTTTATTAAGTTTTTAATTCTAATTCCAGTATAGTTAACATACAGTATTCTATTAGTTTCAAGTGTACACTATAGTAATTCCACAATTCTATACGTTATTAAGTGTCCATCATGATAAGTGTACTCTTAATCCCCTACACCTACTTCACCCATCCCCCCCCGCCCACCTCCCCTCTGGTAATCATTAGTTTGTTCTCTGTAGTTAAGAGCCTGTTTCTTGGTTTGAAAAAAAAAATTTTTTTTTTTTACCTTTCTTGGTAGTATTTGTAGATTCTGAATCTTTTAATTTGTGGATAAAGAATATTATTTACATACCATGCCAGTTTTCAAGGCTTTCTGACTAAAATGAAGGTGGGGATACTGGGCATAAAAAAACAGCTTCCCTAAGATTTGCTTTGTTCTCTGTGAATGACTTATTTAAGATAAAGAATAAGCTCAATCATTATTAATATGGAACCCACAATTCTTGTGATAATCTAGATTTTGTTTTATATATATGTGTGTGTGTGTGTATTAAGATTTTATTTATTTTTTTTGAGATAGAGAATGAGAGAGAGTACGAGCCGGGGTGCAGAGAGAGAGGGAGAAACAGGCTCCCCATTGAGCAGGGAGCCCGATGCGGGGCTTGGTCCCAGGACCCTGGGATCATGACCTGAGCCGAAAGCAGATGCTTAACCAGCTGAGCCACGAGTCGCCCTGATTTTTTAATATATTAACAACATAATGCCATCTGTTCTGTAAAGAAAAGCTGTAGAATGAATATTTACAAGATGCTTAGTGATATGCTACCTACTACTGAGGATTATAAAATTATGGAACTAACATAGACCTATCTTTAGGACACTATCTAGTATAGGCAAGATAAGATGTTCAATATTAACATAATCTAATCACATAAATTTTTATCTGCTAACTTCTCACTTTCACTCCTGAACTTTAGGAGAAGTAGAGTAGAAAAGTTTTTTACCTAAAATATTATTAATGCATCTATTTAAAGAGTCAAATGATTCTACAAAGCTTACTGTAGAAAAATAGTTTCTGCACTCTTTCTGCCTGGGACCAACCTTGGTGTTTTCTCCTATGGCCTGAATGGTATAGTGTGCTGCCTCCTCTTGGAAACTATTCTGGCCACCAACATGATTCTTCCTAGTCCCAGACCACCATGATGGAGTTAATTCAACAGCTGGGCCCATTGACCCGATCAGCTGAAGGAAGCTGGGATGGTGAAAACGTGTTGCTGCAGAACTGAATAGTTGCCACCAAACATGTGGGACAGTAAAGCCAATGGCTCCTGACTTGGAAGAAACTTTCAATGAGGAGCCAAGAGCCCCAGGATTTTTCTTACAAAAAGAGAGAACTGTTGAGTGCATGCTTTCTAGGCTGGTTATCCTCACAAAGGACTCCTCATATTTCTTCATTTGTTGTTTCAACAGGAATTTCTTGAATACCTACTATGGGCTAGGCACTTTGCTATTGTGGGATAGAGCCATGAATATGGTCCTTGTTGTCCCCAAACGTATAAGGAAGACAGGGAAGTTTTTTTTTCTTTCAAGTTCTTATTAAAGTTCAAGTTAGTTAACATTTAGTGCAGTGTTGGTTTCAGGAGTAGAATTTAGTGATTCATCACTTACATACAACATCCAGTGCTCATCACAAGTGCTCTCCTTAAAGCCCATTTAGCATGTCCCCTCACCCACCCCCCCTAGTTTGTTCTCTGTAGTTAAGAGTCTTTTATGATTTGCCTCCCTCCATGTTTTTATCTTATTTTTCCTTACAGGAAGACTGGAAAGTTAACAGGCAGTGGTAACACAGTGTAATGAATGTCAACATAGGAGAAGGAGATGCTATGGAAGTCTGGCAGGGGACCCATCCTCACTTAAGGCATTAGAAGAGGCATCCCAGGGACATATCACATGAGCTGAGGCCAGGACAAACAAAAGTTAGACTGGTTAAAGTGGTGGTTGTGGGGCTGGGGGGGGCGGGAAGAGAGTTCTGGCTCTACGGAATAGATTCGTGAATGCTTGGAGGTGAAAGAAGGCATGCTACATTAGAGTGGTGAGCTTAACTGGTGTTCAGGTACCCCAGGGGTTCATGGAGACTTTCCAAAGGTTTTTGGCATGGATAGTTACAGGGATCACTTTCCAGGTCTTTAGCTTCTAGATGTGCTTTTTTCCCCCAAGATGATGTGCTCAAGAACATCCTGCAGTAGAGAGCCTACCCTTCCCACATTCACCTTCAAAATCGCTCTCCCACCACTTTTTTTTTTTAAAGATTTTATTTATTTATTTGATAGGGGGAGAGAGAGTGAGAAAGCACAAGCAGGGGGAGCGGCAGAGAGAGAGGGAGAAGAAGGCTTTCTGCTGGGCAGGGAGCCCGACATGGTGTTTGTTCCCAGGACCCTGGGATCACAACCTGAGCTTAACCGACTGAGCCACCCAGGTGCCCTCTCCCACTGCTTTTTTTTTTTTTTTTAAAGATTTTAAAAATTTATTTGATAGCACGAGCACAAGCAGGGGGAGTGGCAGGCAGAGTGAGAAGGGTAAGCAGGCTCCCCACAGAGCAGGGAGCCCAATGCAGAACTTGATCGCAGGACCCTGGGATCATGACCTGAGCCGAAGGCAGACACCCAACCCACTGAGCCACCCAGGCGCCCCTCTTCTGCTGCTTTTTGAATGAAGTACATTTTATGCTTATCCATCCTGAGTATTACTAAGGCACATTGTCTAGGATGGCCTGGGGATAGTGACAAGCAAAAGAACAATTCAAAGTATTGGTGTCGGCAAAGGCTGTCATTCAGTACCATAAACCATAAAATCATGGTAGGATTTCGTAGACTTTTCCCTGCCTTATACATATTGCTTTTAGGGGTAAGGTCATTAGACTTAACTCGGTTTGTTCTGAACTCAGCAAAATTATAAAAGTGAAGAGGTGGGAGTGATGGAATATTTGGTTGGCGATGCCGCCTATATCATCCCCCAACAACTGTCAGAGAATTCATTGCCTCTAACAGAGATCTACAAGAACAAAGAAAAGAACATTAGTAAAAAAATACTGCAGGCAATGTTGACTTAATCAGGGTGAGACATGTATCTTACCTATCTGTATCAGGACAAGGGAGGAAATAGGCAGTGACTGCTAATGGTAGTGGGTTTCTTTTTGGGGAAATGAAAATGTTCTAAAATTGATTATGGTGATGAATGCGCAACTGTGAATATACCAAAACCGCTAAGGTGTATATTTTAAATAGATGGATTGTATGGCATTTGAACTGTATGACATTATACCTCAAATAAATACACATCTGTATTGTGATCCCACCCCACAAAAAGGACATATTCTCTTGACTTTCTTCCTCAGGCTCTATAAACTTGTAACTGTAGTTAGCTCTTCTCAACTATTTTAATAGATGTAAAAATACTGTTTCCTTACATCTAAATAACATGCTAGTATTGCTATTTTTTGATTTTTCAGTTTTAGGCATCACCAATTGACTTTATGGAAGATAAGGTTATTTGCTCTCTTTTTCAGCCCCACCTCCCCTTATCCCATCATGTACAATCACATTTCCCTCACACCTTTCCAATATAGTTGTAATTTTAATTAGATCATTTTTCAGTATTTTGATTTTTAAAAAATTATATACATACTGTTCATAGTTAGGCCAAATAGTTTGCTATAGTTACTTTATTACATAGCATTTTGATTTTCATGTAGTTAATAATGGCATTCTAAAAAAATTGAGATAATTTTACATTCATATGTACCGGTAAGAAATAATACAGAGGAATGCCCTCTATATATTGCCCAGTTTCCCTCAATGGTCACATTTTACAAAACGATAGTATAATATCATGGCCAGGATATTTATACTGATATAATTTGTCTTGTTCCAATTGCCCCAGTGTTACGTGTTTATTTGTACCCAGTTTTATCTGTGTGAGTCTATGTATAGTAAGTTCTATACAGTTTTATTACCTGTATAGGTCCATGTGTCCACTACTATAGTCAATATTCTGAACATTTCCAACTCTACAAAGATGTTTTGTGTTGTTCTTTTATAACCACACCTTTCCTCCCCTTCACCCCATGCCTAACCCTTGGCAACCACTAATCTCTTCTCCATTTCTAAGATTATGTCTTTTTAAGAATGTTATATAAATTGAATTATATTGTATGGAACCTTTTAGGATTGGCTTTTGTACATTCATCATATTCCATGGAGATTGACGTAGGTTACTGTATGTATCAATAGTTTGTTCCTTTATATTGCTGACTGGTATTCCTTGGTGTAGAGGTACCATTGTTGGTTTAACCATTTACCTGTTGAAGGACATCTGGGTCATTTCCTGTTTGGGGCTATCTTGAATAAAGCTGCTATAAATGTAAACAGTGTACAGGTTTTTGTGTGGATGTAAAACTTTTCATTTCTCTAGAATAAATGCCCAAGAATGAAATTGCTGGGTTGTATCGTAGTTTCATGTTTAGTTTTAAAATGTACTACCTAACTTTTCCAGAGTGCCTGCAACATTTTATACTCTGAGCAGCAATATATGAGTCATCTAGTTTTTCAGCATCCTCACCAGCATTTGATGTTGTTACTGTTTTTTATTTTAGCCATAATACGTGTGTAGTTGCTATCTCATTGTGGTTTTAATTTGCATTTGCCTAATTGACATCTTTTCATGTGCTTTTTTGCTATCTGTGTATCTTTTTTTTTCTTTTTTAAAGTTTTTATTTAAATTCCAGTTAGTTAAGCTACAGTGTTATATTAGTTTCAGGTGTACAATATAGTGATTCAGTGCTCATTACAGTAAGTGTACTCCTTAATCCCTATCACCTGTTTAACTCATCCCCTTACCCACCTCCCCTCTGGTAGCTGTCAGTTTCTGAATCTGTTTCTTGTTTTGCCTTCCCCCCCCTCCTTTCCCCTCTCTTTTTTTTTTTTGTTTCTTAAATTCCTCATATGAGTGAAATCATATAGTATTTGTCTTTCTCTGACTGACTTATTTCACTTAGCATTATACTGTCTAGCTCCATCTGTGTTACTGCAGATGGCAAGATTTCATTCTTTTTTTTATGGCTGAGTAATATTCTCTTATGTATATATATCACATCTTTATCCATTCATCAGTTGATGGACACTTGGGCTGTTTCCATAGTTTGGCTATTGTAGATAATGCTGCTATAAACATTGGGGTGCATGTATCCCTTTGAATTAGTATTTTTGTATTCTTTGAGTAATTTTGCTATCTGTATATCTTTCTATGTGAAAGGTTGATTCATGTCATTTGCTCATTTTTTAATTGGATTACTTTTAACTCTTGAGCTGTGAGAGTGCTTTATATACTGATGATACGGGTCCTTTATCAGGTATGTGATGTGCAAATATTTTCTTCTATCTCTAGTTTGCCATTTTAATTCTTTTTTTTAAATTTTATTGTGTTATGTTAATCACCATACATTACATCATTAGTTTTTGATGTAGTGTTCCATGATTCATTGTTTGCATATAACACCCAGTTCTCTGCCATTTTAATTCTTTTTTTTTTTTAAAAGATTTTATTTATTTATCTGACAGAGAGAGAGAGACAGTGAGAGAGGGAACACAAGCAGGGGGAATGGGAGAGGGAGAAGCAGGCTTCCTGCCAAGCAGGGAGCCTGATGTGGGACTTGATCCCAGGACCCTGGGATCATGACCTGAGCCAAAGGCAGACGCTTAATGACTGAGCCACCCAGGCGCCCCTCTGCCATTTTAATTCTTAACAGGATCTTTTGTATAAAAGTTTTCAGTTTTGATGAAGGCCAGTATATCAGTTTTTCCTTTTATGGATTATGCTTTTGGTATCAAATTAAAGGACTCTGTCTAACTCTAGATCTGGAAGATGTTTTCAGATTTTTTTTCTAAATTTTTATTATTTTATACTTTACATCTAAATCTATGATCTATTTTGAGCTAATATTTGTGTAAGATGTGATGCTTAAGTTGAGGTTCATTTTTTATTTTAAGATTTTATTTATTTATTTGTCAGAGAGAACACAAGCAGGGGGAGCGGCAGGCAGAGGGAGAAGCAGGCTCCCTGCTGAGCAAGGAGCCTAATGTAGGACTCGATCCCAGGACTCTGGGACCTGAGCCTGAAGGCAGATGCTCAACCAACTGAGCCACCCAGGCGTCCCTTTTTTTGCTCATCAAGTCCACTTACTCGAGCACTGTTGTTGAAAAGTCTATCCTTCCTGCATGAAATTGGTTTTTCATCTTTCTCAAAAATCTATGGGGCATATTTATATGGACTTTTTTCTGGGTTTTTAATTCTGTTTCAGGGATCTATGTGACTGTCCCTTTGCCAATACCACAGTTTGGATTACTGTAGCTATATACTAAATAGTAAGCCTTAATATCTGGTTGAGTAATTCCTCCCACTTTATTTTTCTGTGTCAGGATTATATTAGCTATTCTGGTTTCTTTGCCAGAAATTTATAGATAGAATAAACTTATTTATAGAATAAACTTGACTATGACAAAAAAACCTTGCTGGGATATTTACTGAGATTGTATTAAATATAGATCAGTTTGAGAATTGATATCTTTACTGGAAACACAGTATGTCTCCTCATTTATTTAGGTCTTTGATTTCTTTTTGTAAATGAAATTTTACCTCTTGTACTGTTCACCATACAGATCTTGTGCATGTTTTAAGTGTATATGTATAGCTAAGTTTCATTTTCTTTGGAGCAATACTGAATAGTAGTATGTTTTTAATTTTGGTTTCTGCATGTTCACTGATAGTTTGTAGAAATGCGATTCCTTTTTTGTGTATTTATCATGTATTCTTGTGACCTTGCTGAACTCACGTATTAGTTCTAGGAGTTTTTTATAGATTCCTTAGGGTTTTCTATGTAGACGGTCATGTCATCTGCAAATAGAGATAATTTTATCTTTTCCTTTCTAATCTCTAGGTCTTTGTTTCTTGTCTTATTGCAGCTTAAATTTTTTTTAAAACTTTTCTAAGTACTTATTATTAATTCATTGTGAAACTTTATCTGAGCTTTGTAAATATCCTCATAAGTATTCAGTGTCTTTCATCTTCTTGATTAATTTTGAAAGGAGTCTTTTATGGAGACTTCTGTCCTCTCTAAGCTGGTTTGGGTGATTTCTAGGCCTCCTTCACAGTTTTTGTTTAGAATATCTCTTCATCATCCTGGAGATTTCTTTTGCCTTTCTCTTGTTTTGGGTTCTTTTTTATATGGATTCTGTGTCTGCCTTTGCAGATAACTATTCTGTCACTTTGCTGGAGCACATTTTCCAGTAGTTAACTGACAAAGAGTTAATGGGAAGTAAATTCGTTTATACTTCGCATTACTTGAATTTTGAGTCTGATTATGTAATCATTAATAATGAGTTAGCTGGTAATAAGATTCTGGGCTGCACATTGTTTTCCCTTAGAATTTTGAAAACGTTGCTTCATTGTCTTCTAGCTTTCAGTTTTGAAGTTTGGTGCCATTTAGATTTTTTTTTTTTTTTAATTATTTGAGAGATGGAGAGAGTGTTTGCATGGGGTGGGGGAAGGGCAGAAGAAGAGGGACAGAGTCTTTTTTTTTTTTTTTTTTAAAGATTTTATTTATTTATTCATGAGAGACAGAGAGAGAAGCAGAGGGAGAAGCAGGTTCCCAAGGAGCAGGGAGCCCGATGCGGGACTCGATCCTAGGACCCTGGGATCATGACCTGAGCCGAAGGCAGACCCTTAACCATCTGAGCGACCCAGGTGCCCGAGAGAGTCTTTTTTTAAAAAAAAAAATTTATTTATTTGACAGAGAGGGAGAGAGCATAAGCAGGGGGAGTGGCAGGCAGAGGGAGAGGGAGAAGCAGTCTCCTAGCTGAGCAGGGAGCTGTTGGGCTCATTCCCAGGACCCTTGGGATCATGACCTGAGCCGAAGGCAGCCGCTTAACCGACTGGGCCACCCAGGCGCCTGAGGGAGTCTTAAACAGACTCCTCACTGAGCACAGAGAGGGATGTGGGGCTCGAGCTCATAACTCTGAGATCAGGACTCAAGCCAAAACCAAGAGTTAGATGTTTAACCGACTGCACCACCCAGGTGCCCCACCATTTAGATTCTTGACTCTTTATGAAACCTGTTGTGTTTTTCCTTTTTAGAAACTTATTGAACCTACTTTGTCTTTAGAGTTCTAAAATTTTAGGATTATAGGTCTAGGTTTGGTTTAATTATATCCATTTGGCTGGGTAATGCTGAGGTGTTATCCTGGAAGCTCATGTAATGGGAACTCAGGAAAAATTTTCGTAAAATACTTCTTTGATGATTTCAGTCTTCTGTTTTGCCTGTTCTCTCCTTTTTGAATTCCTGTTATTTGAATATTGGACCTCTTGGGCTAACCTTTTAATTTTCTTACCTTTTCTCTTGTTTCTCCCATTTCTTTGTCTTTTTGTGCTTCTTGGAAGGCTTCCTCAATATTCTAAATCTTTTTTGAGTTTGCATATCTCTGTCACAGTATTAAGTTCCAGGAGTTTGTTTGCTTTTCATTGTCCTTTTAAAAAAAAATAATAGCCTGTTCTTGTTTGAAGGATGCAGTCAGTATGTTTTCTCTCTGAGAGTATTTTTTTTTTTTTCTTTTTTTATTTGACAGAGAGAGAGCACAAGCAGGGGCAGCGGCAGAGGCAGAGGGAGAAGCAGGCTCCCTGCTCAGCAGGGAGCCCGATATGGGGCTCGATCCCAGGACCCCGGGATCATGACCTGAGCCCAAGGCAGATGCTTAACCGACTGAGCCACCCAGGCGCCCCTCTCTGAGAGTATTAAATATAGCTTTTTCTTTTGAAGTTTTTTCTTTGAATATTCATGGTTCCTTCTCTGCTTTTTTTTTTCCTTTCTTTTTTTTTTTTTTTTTGTATTTTGTGTTTCAAACTAGATGCATTTGTCAAATGTTTGGTGGAATTGGAAAAAGCTATTTGAAAGCCCCGTTTGAATGAATGAGGTTTATTCACTATGGGCTTCAGTGTTCTTGGGCATTTGCCTTTTGGATCCTTCCCGATACCAATTTCTTTAGGCATTTACTCTCAAGCTGGTTAGATTCCTCAGCGAAACCTCTAACAATTGCCAGGAGGGTGTTAGCATTCTCGATGTTAGGTCGAGGAGAATTCTTTGGGATTTCAGTATTCAGTATGTAAACGACTTTGTCTCCCTTTTGCAATGTGATATTCTTGCTTCATTGTGCCGGTTGTCACTTACTAGAGATTGTTTTCAAGATTCTTGTGTTCTCTCTGATTGGGAAGGGGCAGTTATTGGCCTGGAAGAGTTGGGGAGGGTTGGAGATATAAGGGTCTAAATCCACCAGTTTTCATCCCTACTTCAAGAGGTGCAAGTTGCTTATCACCGATTCTTGAGCCTTTTGGGATTTTAGTGATCTGAGTCACCTTCCTTGGCTTTTTCTATTACTGGTTTAGGATTCAGTTTTTTGTTCTGACAAGTCAGACAAAAACTTTTAACTTGGAAAACTTGTTGCTATTATAGTATCTTTTTATCTTTATCGTAATGGGTCTGTCTTTTGAGGAAAGTACTCTTTATTGTCATTTCAGTGGTGTTTGGGGAAGAAATAGAAGTCGATGCATGTGTTTAAGCTGCCATCCTAAAATAAGTTTCATGATACAGTTTTTAATGGAAAACAGTCAATTGAAAAATGCATGGATAGCATAGTCCAGAGTTTTAACATTGATTATCTTTGAGTGGTAGAGTTATAAATATTTTATCCTCCCTATGTATTACTATTTATGTATGATACATGAGTTATTTGGAAAATACAAGAAGTAAAGAATATGATGTCTGTTGTGTTAATTACCTTTTTATTCATGTTTACTTCTGGGGAAGGAAAAGTATCCAGTACCTTTTCTTTAGAGACAAGCTGTGCATAGAGTCCAGGATCATCTAGGAAGCAGGGTATTTGGTGATCCTAAGTCTAGGGTATTTAACTGTTGTGATCCATGAAATGCTTGATTTTGAAGTACATGGTGGTGTAATCTACATCTTGATGCATATTTTCCCCATATAAAAAATAGGAAAATATATGGGCTTTTATTTTAATCTTTAGTGTGTATATCATACTCACGTTTGAGAAATAATAGCGTTATTTATCTGCTGTTTTTATGAAACACTCCTTGCACAAATGTTAAGTAACTAAATGGCTGTACAGATACACTGGCTGGCCGTGAATGGGCGGACAGAACTACTCCATGACCTTGTACAACACGTCAGTGACGTCGATGTTGAGGATGCGATGGGGCAGACAGCGCTGCATGTGGCTTGCCAGAACGGTCACAAGACGGTAAATTCAGCCATGAGGACTTTAAGTTGCATGTATTTATTTTTGAAAACTTTGAATTCATGAAAAGTTTTTCACTGTGCATAATTGGGAACATGAAGCATCGTAGCAAAATCTTAAAACATTTTTTGCATCATATGGACTTATGATTAATATATATTTGTGGATAAAAAGAATAGAAAATAGTGCTTTTAAATCTGTTTAAAGTATTTGGATTTCAAATTTATTTCTGATTCATAGATTTTGATAGCTGAATATACTAAAATTTTAAATGTATGTTCACATGTAATTTTTTTTCTTTTTTTTTAATTAACATATGATGTATTATTTGTTTCAGGGGCACAGGTCTGTGCTTCATCAGTCTTAAACAATTCACAGTGCTCACCATAGCACATTACCCTCCTCAGTGTCTATCACATGTAATTCTAATAATGTTCTTATTCTCAATCTTATTATCACATAACTTTTTTATATTTTATTTTTTACCATTATGCCTCAGTTACTGGGATTAGGTAGTAAGAAAGTGAGCACGGACATTGCTTAAATATTTCAGCTTAGATTATCATATTTTTCTGCTGTCTTGGAATATGATGCAAGACTAGAGTGATGGTTGTTTTCTTTCTTAGATTTCTAAGATCATGCATTTGTTTTACGTCAGTACTTTCCTCTTGCTTCCATGTACAAACATTTAACTTTAAAAGTTGCTAATAGTTTTTCTTTTATTAGGAGACTGCTGCCTTATATAAAAATTGTTAGTTTAAAATTTAAAATCTGCCTTGTTATAGTTTCCTGTCCTGGTTACTTTTGAGTTTTTTTTTTCCCCCACATTTAACATTGTTGTTAATAGAAATTTATTTACTTGTTAACCGTAACAAGAACAACAAAAACCAGCCGAAAACAAAAAAAATCACCATCAATAACGGCAGATACAGAAATTTGTGTGTTTAATATGTATTTTTTTTAAAGATTTTATTTATTTATTTGACAGTGGAGAGCACAAGCAGGGGGAGTGGCAGGCAAAGGGAGAGGAAGAAGCAGGCTCCCCACTGAGCAGGGAACCCGATGTGATGTCAGGGCTCAATGTGGGGCTCGCTCCCAGTACCCTTGGATCATAACCTGAGCCGAAGGCAGAGCTTAACCGACTGAGCCACCCAGGCGCCCAATATGTATTGTTTTGGACACACTCTCTCTGAGTCTTATCTTTGTGTTCTGAGAATTCCTACTGGAATCTTGATTTTCATCTCTGTACTTTTTTCCTAATCTGGGTTCAGGATGTAGGATGCTACATGTTTAAATGGATTTATATGTGATTATAATTTAGAGTATTGCACTTCTTTAAGATAGTGAGGCCAAGAGTAACATTGTCTTATGTTTAATGAGTTGCATAAGAGGAGGGATATAGAGTTTTTTTTTCTTCCCTGGAATTTCTTCTGAAAACTAGTTGTTCATTTTTATTTTTTATTTTTTGTCCTTTATCATCTGAAAACTAACCCAATGTTTTCAAGTAGTATTTCCTTCTCATTAGTTTTTACTTTCTGAGAGTCAGCAGTATTAATTTAAAAAGTATTCTGTGTGAAAAAAAAAATGATCTGAAATGTCCTAATCTTGAATGGCCCAGGTTTTTAAACAATGGTTGCACATTAGAGGATGAGTCCTGCTGGTAGTTGTTACAGGACAGAAAAGCACCCACTTTAATATAAACACTTTGCCATAACAGGAGTGGAGTGTCATATATAAGATTATAAATCCTACCTGTTGGCCAAGAATTTTTATACAAAAAACTGGGATTCAGATCAGAAGTGATCTATGAAAACTAATTTTAGCTGCCTTGAGCCAGTGAAGAGACAAGAATTACTAAGAAAACCCTATTTCAAAACATGTGCATTACAGGCTGCATTGAAAATTTAGAATTGCCTTCTGAGGTCATTGAAGAATAGTTAGTATGAGTATAATATACTCCATATGCTTTACAACCTAAAGCAGGTGTGGTGAAGTAAGGGAGAATTCCTCATAGTCAGATGCCTTTGAAGAATTATAATCTCAAAAGATTTATAAGGGGGCCTGACTTCACTGCGATGATGAGTTTCACAGAGTGAGGTTTTGCAGATATAGTAGAGGAGGAAGGGTACAAAAAGCCATGTTGACTTGTGGTTGATTGTATTGGTGAGTGAGATTCCATTTTATTATAGTTGGTCAATTATAGTTATCTGTGAGGATCATGAACAGATAAAGAGTATGTTTAGTGTTTTATGAATCATTGTATGCATCTTTAATTCTTCCTCGATGCAGGAAGGAATCTTGAAAAATTAGTCTATCTTTTAGCCTCCAGGCTGAATTATACTCCTAAAAATCTTTGTTGGTAGTTGTGCTAATATTACCTATGCCTTATAATTACTTATGTATTTCTGGGACATGTTCAAATCTCATTGGATGAGCATAGATATGATAAATTATTACAGGATAGGGATTATTGATTTTTTTTTAACTCTTTGTATATCTTTCCATAAGTTGAACACTGAGTATAAAATGCTTTGTCAGGTATCCTACTGACTTACTTTAGCTGCAAGTAAAAATGGCCTTTTTATTGTCTCAAAGTCAGTTCATGCATAAATTCATTAAAAGGTCTTCAGAACTTGGTTCCATATAGACATGTAGCAGTGCATATAGGTTTCAAGATTTATTTTTAAGCTTAAAAGCTTGCATATTGATTATATATGTTTTACAAAATAAAATAGAAAACTTTAAAGGGAGAAAGAAGCTCCATTTAAAGAGGGATTCTTGGGTGGCTCAGTCGGTTAAGCATCTGACTTCAGCTCAGGTCATGATCTCAGGGTCTTGGGATCAAGCCCTGTAGTTGGGCTCCCTGCTCAGCGGGGAGTCTGCTTGTCCCTTTTCTTCTCCCTCTGTCCCTCCCCTGCCCGTGTTCTCTCTGTCTCTCTCAAATAAATAAATAAAAAATCTTAAAAAAATATTTTTAAAAGGTATTAATTAGTAGCACTTTTCAGATTAAAGAGATATGATAAATCCTCTTAAATTTACTTTCTAATCACTTTAGGGTAAATCTCAGGAGTGCATGAAAAGATTTTGATCAACTGGTTAAGAGCTCTAAAGCTTTGTAGAATTTGTAACTGAATACTGCTATTTTCGCTTTGGTAACAAGAAGTGCTGTTCAGATTTACATTATATTTTAAAAGACAAAAGATTTAGAAGAAAAATGCAGTTTTGTTGTAACTAAGAAATTGAATAATCTTTGCCATGATTTAATATAGATGTGTTGGTTTTGTTAGAGGTAAACCACGATAAAGGTCTTGTTGAAAGGAAGTGGTTTGGGTAGTTGAGAATGCATTTTGACCATTTTATGTCCTTGCAACATAATAGCACTATGAGTTTTTTTTATTTTTTATTTTTGAGAGACGGGGCTAGATCTCATGACCCTGAGATCATGACCTGAGTCGAAGTCAAGAGTTGGATGCTTAACCAAATGAGCCACCCAGGTGCCCCAGTAGATTTTAAACTACTCTCTGTTCCTATTTAAAAAGGATCAGATGAAAGAAATGAGCATAACAACTCCTTAGGAATTTAATTTTTTATAACTTTCCTTAGGTCAGCTGTTACTAGCTTTACAATAGCAAAAATTATGGTTTGTCTTGGGATATTGATTTTAAAAATCACTTCAGAGTTTGGTTATTTAGCTGGCCTATTATATAGTCTTTGGCAAATTTTTCTTCCCCTGCCCATACCTACCTCCTATGGTATATTCTGTTTACTGTTTATGTAATTAAGTAAAGCGTTGTGAACACTTTGGAAGACACTTAAGAGCAATAATAGTATTGGTACTATTACTTCCTCCCTCCCTCTCTCCTTCCCTTCCTTCCTTCCTTCCACCATTATTAATGTGTATGATGTGATTCTGCAAGGAAAGTACAGAGAGCACTCTATCTGGACCCTTAATTCATTTAGTCTTGTGCAGTAAGCTAGGACCAGTGTGTTACTTGATTTTTAATCTCATTTTTAGAAAGTATGGTAAAACCTAATATTATTCTACATGGATATAATTGACTCCAATTATTTTGGCCATAAACTGAACTTACTTTTTGGTGACTTTTTCGTTTGTTATTAGTTCTTTAAGATTTGTTAATGTGTTAAATTGCCACAAATGGTTGATTATTGTTTTCCTAGAATAACTTGGATTTAAAAACCCTAGTGAATTGTTGAATGGTTTAGTCATAGTTTGTGTAAATTAGAGTACACAGCGGGATTAGATGTTGCTAAATTTATATAGCTAAATATGAAGCTTCACAAACAATATAAAATGATAGTTGAATCCTGCTTAGGGTATATTTAAGCTCCTGAAACTTAAAAGAATTGTTTGACATTGGTATTACATACACTGTCTTTGAAAGAACTGACTGCATGTTTTACTGAAATTGTAAACTTGGTAAGGAACAGTGTTTACCTATGTTCATTCAGCTCTCCTGATACCTTTTAGTAAGCATTCAAGCTTTTCATCCAGAGAATTACAGGACAGCCACGCAAACTTAATTGAAAGCTTTTGCAAAAACATTTCATTGGATTCAGCCTTGAGGCACAAAGGTAGATAGACTAACATTTTGGATTGTATTTTTATGTTCAGAGTAATTTTATTTATTCTAATGTTAGAATTCTCCTTTAATCACTTCTGGGAAATGTGAGCAAATAATAGTTCTGTTACTGTAATTTTAGACACAACAATCATTATTAAATGATTTTTACTAGATGTTATATAATACTTCAAAGTTTTGATAGGTTTAGGTGGACAGGTTTCTATAGAAAAACCTATTTAAACCAGTCATTGATTAGTGAGTTGGCTATTTTTCTTAGTGGATAAGTAATTCGTGCATTGCTGTCAAGTCATATCAGAATTATTTTTAATAAAAGATAAAGATGCTGTTTTTGTTGTTTTGTCTTTTAGCAAGTAGAAATACCACAACTCAGATTTTTACTTGTAATTTTAATATTGAATATCTGTTCCTTTTTACTTGGATCAGTGTTACTTAGCGAGTTGACGCCGATAAAATAGATCTGCCTTGGATTTCTTGCTTTGTAATTTTTCAGTGTATTGGGCACAGGTGGTCTTGGTTAGTCACTGCCTTCAATTAAATGACTTTGGAGATTGACCCAAACATTAGCTTTGCACATTAGTTTTCCACTCAGAATATTGTTTTATCACTTGAAGGGTCACGAAGTCTGTTGAAAGTGTGTTGTTTCTTCTCAAGGGTTTCTTGAAGCCATATGAAAATACCCTTTCAGTGCTTTTCTTTCAAGGATCTTTCCTAGCAGTTTCTTATACTGTATGGAGGAAGGACCCCCCCCCCCCCCGCCCCCCGCCAGTAGATTATCTAGGAATAGGAGAATAGTTTTTTGTTGTTGTTTTTTGTTGGGGGAGGGGGGCAGATACTGGACAGTTTCCTACGTTAAGAGTAGAGAGAATATGTTTCCTCACAGGATGTATTAAATTTATTAGCACAGTGTCCAGGCACATGTTAAGGTTACTCATATTATTATATCAGTATGTATTTTAAACAACTATATAATTTTTGTAAATGCATAGTATGTTTTTTAATAATTTATTTCTGCTTCTGGGACAACTGGCTGGCTCAGTCAGTGGAACATGTAACTCTTGATCGAGCAGTTGTGAGTTGAAGCCCCACGTTGGGTGTAGAGATTACTTTAAAAAAAAAAGTCTTTAAGCTAATAGTAATAATTTATTTTGCTTCTATGTGAATTGCTTGGTTTTAATTGCATATTAGTATATGTTTTCAATATATATAGTGCTTTCATCTCTCCTGAGCCTTTTGAGTTACGGCTTTTTGTCTAATTTCTATAACAGCTAATGAACATTATTGCTGCTGTCCATCTCATTCTTGTTTTGGGCCATGCAGACACAGCTTCCAGGTCAAAACTCAGAAAGGAGAAGGCCATAATCAAAAGGCTCAAGTAGGCCTTGTCTTATAAAATAGTATTTTTCTTATATTTGAAAGCTGTGCTTGACCACTTGTCCTCAGTTTAAAGGAATTCTATAGCTGATAATAAAATTTTATGTAACAGTGTTTCTATTCCTCTTGGGTTAGAAGTGAATTCAAGTAGTAATACATGAATACTATATCTTAAAATATTTCACTTTTATCAGAATCTTTTCAATAAACGATAGTCCCTTAAACCATCCTTTTTTGTCCAGTCATGAATGCCAGGCAACAATTTTCAGCACTTTTAGTTTTCTTTCTGGTATCTATTTCCAAATAATATGCTTCTGTTGCTCTTTCTTAACTTTCAGATATCGCTGAATCATTTCTTGTCCTGGTGAGTGAGGATTTAACTCATTTAAATCCTCTTCCCATGCCTTCTTCCCCATTTCTAAAATTAAATTGTAAATTTTGACAGAAAAGATTAGGTGTATATATAGTTAGGTAACTATTGTTTACTGCTGAGTCAAGTAATGAATTATAACATTTTCTGTCTAGGGTGACTATTTTTTTTTTTTAAGACTTTACCCATTTATTTGAGAGAGAGAATGAGATAGAGAGAGCATGAGAGGGGGAAGGGTCAGAGGGAGAAGCAGACTCCCCACCGAGCAGGGAGCCCAATGCGGGACTCGATCCCAGGACTCCAGGATCATGACCCGAGCCGAAGGCAGTCGCGCAACCAACTGAGCCACCCAGGCGCCCAAGGGTGACTATTTTTCTTAACGTTAATAATTGGCTTTGTTCAATTTTCTTTTTATGAATTAGTAATTTTTTGTATATGCTCCTACAGAATATCTCAGGACTATTTTCTACAAAGAAAGATTCATTAGATAGTATCAGTTCCTTTTTTTTTTAACTTGGGAATTTCTTAGTTTTTCCACCCTTTCAGGTTTAGCCTGGCTACTGGATTTCTGGGAGCCTAGTGGAATGTGGGGGCTGGAAGTTTTCACTTAACTGTGTTCATCGTGGCTCCTTATCTCTGCTTTACCTAGGTATCTTGCTTGTCAGTCTAGAGCCTCCCTACTCACTTTGTCCAGATGATAAACCTCACTATTTTGAGACACTGTAGGGAGAGATAGTGGCTAACTCTGTGGCATGGGGATAAAGGGTCCAGTGGTAAGGTCCAGCTGTTTCTTTTATAGGCTTTCACTAATATTCCTGTTTAGGGCTCTTTGTAACTATTCCTGTCTTAGAAGGTACCTGGTACTTCCAATCCCTGTATTTTGTATGTGTGTTCTACAGGGAGAATTTGGTGGTGTGTTGGAATCCACGTTTGCAGGCACTTAGACTTCAGCTGCTTTTGATCTGCTGAGTTGGTTTCTATTCCTCCACTTGCTTGCCACTTTCCCAAAACTTACTGACTTGTCTTGTATGCTGTTGTGTTCTTTCCTGTTCTTCCTTGTGGGCTTATAGCCTTATTATTTTACTGACATTGTATTAGGTTTTAGAACAGCAATAATGAACATATGTGTTCAGTCCAGAAGTAATATTAAACAGTGTAATTCCAAAAACTTTTGGGTTTTTACATGTTTTCTTCCTTTTTGCAGGAGAAACCCAAATGAAGATCAAAGGAATAGAACCAGAAGAGATTCTTTTCTTTTTTTTAAGGCTTTCAGGAGAGCCACATTCTATAGATCTAGTTACCAAATATGTGATTTTACATTAAGATTTTACATTAACTTGCTTTTTCTTAATATGACTCAGATGGTTGCAGAAGTGAGCTTAGGAGTCAGAGTGTGTATAAATGAGACTATCAGAGAAACTGAGTTACCAGAAACTGGTTACTGGTACTAGCAAAAGGACTTCTTAGCTTTTTAACATTTTGAACTTTAATAATTATGATTAATAATTATGTTTGAGTTTAAGAAAGTGATAGTTCTGGTACCTATTTTTTGTTTTTAGAGGCAAAATTCTGGTTTCTAAATTCAAATATCTAGAGGAGCTGTGCTAACTTTACTAGCAATATGTGGCTATTTAAACTTAAGTTAATTATTATAAAATAAAATTAATTCAGTTCCTTAGTTATTCTAGCCATTTTTCAAGTCCTTGGTAGCTACGTGTGTCAGCGATTTTCTAGAGCCTTCCCGGGTTAACACAGGTTATATTACATTGATAATTCCACATATATTGTTTCTAGAGAGTTAACCAAAATATTGAAGAAGTTCAGCCATCATAATTGTCATGTTCCTACTTGTTCTACTTTAAAATTTCAGGTAGTGGCAGGAGCATTCCTCATATCTATTTAAATTGTGATAATTGTGTCTTTGTTTGACTTCTCTGGCTTTACTTTTTGTTTCTTTTTCCTCCAGACAGTGCAGTGCTTGCTAGACAGTGGTGCTGATATTAACAGGCCAAATGTATCTGGAGCTACTCCATTGTACTTTGCTTGCAGGTAGGATATTTTCTATTTCCAGATGCTCTCATTAATGTATTTATTGCATTTCCAAACACAAGCATTTCTGTATATTTTCTAAAGTTCTCTTGTTTTCCCACAAATACTGTGTTCACCTAACTGCACAAGGAAAAACATTTTCTATTATATTGCCAGTGTTTTTATATGTTATAGGTGGGAGCTTTTGATTTACTTGATTATTTAAATTTTAAATTTTAGACTAATTACTTAATAAGTAATGAAAAAAGACATCTCTATAATCCAGTAATTTCCGTTAAGTACTAGGTCAGTTCCAGAGGGATAAACTATTAAACTATGTTTTGGACCAGAGCCATCCATGTCTTTGCTTTCTTTGGATTTGTAACTTTAAAAAAAAAATCTTGAATTTGTCTTGTTAGATATTAAATTATGCATTAAGTTGTTTTTGTGCTTCTGTCTTGGTTCATTTTCTTGAAGCATGTATTTTCGTTGGTTCATTCATGTAATAAGCAGACATTTAGTTAGCACTCTGTGTGTGCCATATATTATGGCGTTAGTGATACAGTAATAAACCTAAGTCCATAAGGAACTAACAACATAACAATTATACACGTACTCCACCCCATACATACACACCCACATATATACATACTATGTTATATAAATGTAGTTTGCAGTTAGAAGCAGCTTACAGTAAACCACTGTTTCTTGTCTTTGGTTTAGATTATATGAAGTGCAGTATTTATTTACGCTCTTAAATGCAGATATGGAGTTCTCCAGAAAGCTCCTCTTTTCTTTTTTTTTTTTTTAAAGATTTTATTTATTGGGGCACCTGGGTGGCTCAGTCTGTTAAGCGACTGCCTTCGGCTCAGGTCATGATCCTGGAGTCCCGGGATCGAGTCCCGCATCGGGCTCCCTGCTCGGCGGGGAGCCTGCTTCTCGCTCTCATGTGCTCTCTCTCTCTCATTCTGTCTCAAATAAATAAATAAAATCTTTAAAAAAAAAAAAAAAGATTTTATTTATTTATTTGAGAGAGAGAGAGCATGAGAGGGAGGAGGATTGGGAGGGTCAGAGGGAGAAGCAGACCCCCTGCCGAGCAGGGAGCCCGATGCGGGACTCGATCCCAGGACTCTGGGACCATGACCTGAGCCGAAGGCAGTCGCTTAACCAACTGAGCCACCCAGGCGCCCCTGTTATAGGTTAGTCTTAATGTCGTGCAATATTGTCGGTGAGGCACTTGAAGCCCTAATTGGGTTATGCAGATTTTATATATATTTTAGTTCTTGTTTCTTGCTTTTAATTTATTTTTGAAATGAAATGTTACCTGATCGTAGATGAGATTTTAATGTAGTTTTAGAAATTACTCCAGCTTTCTAAAAATGTCAAAATGGTATTCTTTTTCCTTCATGATAATTATCCTTTTTGCTATATATGATAAATAAAATTATTTGGAGACTTTTTAAAACCACATATATTCAACAATGTCCCATTTGTACATGGTGATCTTGTCTGTCCATTGTGTGTGATCCCCATTTTATTTTTCTCATAGCATGTATCCCCTTGCACCTTGTACCATACTCTCTTGAGTACTAAATTGTTTACTCTTTGAGGGCAAACTCTGTTTATTCATCTTGGTTGAATAATATGTAGATGAAAGATTTTGGAGTTAGACTGACCTAGATTCAAATTCTCCTCTGTCATGTAACTGTGATCTTGAGTAACTGTGGTTTTCTCAAGTCATGGTTTTTTCAACTGAAAAATGGAATGAATACTTATTTTATAGTAGTGTCAGGATTAAGTCAGACTTTGTACAAAGAACTGAGCATTATGCTTGTCATTTAGTAGATCCTAAATAAACTGTGATTCAGGTCTTTTTTTTTTTTTCTGTAGTACATTACCTTATTTAATGCTTATTTGTCAAATGAATGGTACCTGAAGTTAAAAACTATAATTCAACATATGTATTGAATATATGTTATAAGCCAACTACTGTGCTTGGTGCTATGGAACAAATATATTGTGAAGAAGTTTATAGTTTAATTGGAAAGATTGGACACATGGATATTAAATAATTATAGAAGAAATGTCATTAAAGTTGAGCAGACTAGCTTTGCAATTTTGGGTTTTTCAGAACCAAGCATAGTAGCAAAGATAACACTCTCTCTAAATAAATTAATAAGTTAGTTTCTTTTCACTTAGCTTTCATTTTTAGGTATTACAAAGAATAGAATGGAGTTAATTATAAACTCTTGCTGTTAGCTTTAATATATAATGTGTTGACCAGTACTCCCAGCTTAATGACAAATGATGCTCGATGAAGACTTTTCTTGATGTACAATAGTAAAACTACCTACTGTTTCTTTTGGAGAGATTGCTGATTTATTTGGTTTCTTGGTTTTCTGGAATAAATTAGGTACTGTTCTTAAGCCAGTTTTGGCCTCTTGATATTTGTATTAAGCTAAGTAATCAGTATGACAATAAAGTATTGGGAGAGTGATGTATCTATAATATCTGCCATCACATTCATAGTAGGGTTTATTAAATTTAAAAAATTTTAAATTGTTTAATGCCATTTGGTTATAAATTACACCTTATGCAGTGTCATTTTGTGGTAAAGAATGAGTGGTATTTTTTTTTTTTTAACTCTGAGAAGTCTGTGTGTCTTTCTCTTTGGGAAATGACATACTGGTTTGGGTGTAATGGTATCGTCGAAGAGTCTTGTTTTGGAAGACGGGGATCTGAGTTCTAGTTTCACCTGTGCTTGAGTTAGTAGCTTTTGTCATCTACAAAATACAAATTTTTGATTAGATACTCTTCTAAACCGTATGACTTCTTTGGGCATTTCGTAAAATTCAAACTGTAGTGTCTGTGGATTGTAACTTTATTTTTTATTGTCTAGAGTATCTTGGATCAGATTAGCTCACTGAATAATGAGACCTAGAGTCTAGTGGTTACCATCTTCAAATTAGCTTCCTCCTAGCTGAAAGAATGATGGTTACTAATTTTACTCCTACTAGAAAGAGAATAAGTAGAATGGGCATGTGGATAAGAGCATTGTTCATTCTAGATCAGATTAAATAGCTGTCAACAGAAGCCAAACTGAGTGGGTTGATAAAATGAAGGTTGAAAGCTAGATAGTATTTTTGGATAATTAATCCCTACCCTTCCCTCATTCTCTTATTTTGATAGTTGTATTTTCTTCTTCCTTCCTTCCTTTCTTTTTATTTATTTTTTTGCCAAGTATTAAAGTGCCATAAAATATACTCTTGTTTTGAATATTGAGGTTTTTTTTGACTAAGAGGTCTAGAGACTTGGATGGGTGTGGTAGGAAGAAGGTTGGAAATGATTGAAAGAAAAAAATGGAGCATAAGCCTGAGTAGTAGCTGTTTATCCCTAAATGTTATGATTTATTGTAGGTAATGTGTTCTAAGTTCAGTTCTAAGATTTAATAAGTCAGTTTCCTATCTACATGGTGAAGGTATGATTTAACATTGGGAAATGTTTTCCTGGATGTTGAGGATGTAATTCAGATCTTCCTCTCAATTTTTAAAAATTGTTAGTCTTCTCTTGATTCATATTGACTGTCCATAATTCATAGAGAAAGACTTTAAATTAAAAAAAATTTTTTTTAACATGGTTTTACTTCTGTACAGTCATGGTCAGAGAGACACAGCACAGATTCTTCTGTTACGAGGAGCTAAATATCTGTCAGATAAAAATGGAGTAACGCCTCTGGATTTATGTGTACAGGTATGTTGTTAATGTATATTCTTAGCCCTTTACTTTATAATAGAGACTGAGACTGGTAAAATCACCTTTTTTCCTCAAATGAGAGGGTGGATGCAAAGATTTTTATTCTGTAAAGAATATGATTTTTTTAAAAGAATATGATCTTTTAAAGGAACTGTGATAGTATAAGAAATATATATTGGTCTTCATCTTAGTTCCTAACACAAGAGCTTCTCAGGCACTTGGAATCTCCAGAGTGATAAAAATGTCTTTTTGTACATTAATGAGATGGCTGGTGGCTTAAAGCCTCTGAGAGCTTCAGGATGGGTGCTGATTGCCTGGGAAGCCAGTCATGTGACACCCAGGGAGGTGAGAGGGACTGGAGGTTGAATTCAGTCATCAGTGACCAATAATTTAATCGATCATGGCTATGTAATGGAACTTCCATAAAAATCCTGTATACAGTGGGGTTCTCAGGGAACTTCTGGATTGGCAAATACATCAAAGTTGTGGGATGGTGGCATGCCCAGAGAGGGCATGGAAGCTCTGTGCCCCTTCCCACATACCTTACCCTGTGCATCTCTTCCATTTGGCTGTTGCTGAGTTGTATCCTTTATAATAAATAAAGTGTTTCCCTGAATTCTGTGAGCTGTTATCAAACAGCAAATAGCAGATTATCAAACCTGACGGGGTGGTTTATGGGAACTCCTGACTTAAAGTTGGTTAGTTAGAAGTATGGGTGGCCTGGACTTGTGAGTGTCTTTTTTTTTTTTTTTTTTAAGATTTTATTTATTTATTTGAGAGAGAGAATGAGAGAGAGCACATGAGAGGGGGGAGGGTCAGAGGGAGAAGCAGACTCCCGGCCGAGCAGGGAGCCCGATGCGGGACTCGATCCAGGGACTCCAGGACCATGACCTGAGCCGAAGGCAGTCGCTTAACCAACTGAGCCACCTAGGCGCCCTTGTGAGTGTCTTCTGAAGTGGGAGCACTTTCATGAGACTGAGCTCCTAACCTGTGGGGTCTGTGTTAACTCTGGGTTAGCGTCAGAATTGAATTAAATTTTATGACACTTAGTTGTTGTCCACAGAGAGTTGGAGAATTGCTTGGTGTGGAAAACCCACACCTTTAGTGTGAGACTGGTGTGTAGAGGAAATAAGTTTTCCATTAGGAACTTCTTTTGAACCTAGATAATTAAAAAAAAAATTTTTTTTTTTTTTTTAGGGTGGTTATGGAGAGACATGTGAAGTATTAATTCAGTATCACCCTAGGCTTTTCCAGACAATTATTCAAATGACACAGAATGAAGATCTCCGAGAAAACATGGTAATGTAATTGTACTAGTAGCTTGTAAATGAACAGGTTTTTTGTTCATGTTTGGCATATATGGCATTTTAAAATGTGCCTAGTAATTTTATTATTATAAATATTTTAATGATTCAGATTTGCTTGTCTGCGTTATAGGAAAGTATGAATTATATACTAATAAACTTTGTGCTGCTATTTAGCCCTACGAGTCTTCTGCCCTCAGGGTCTTTGTTTTGTTTTTAAAGATTTTATTTATTTATTTATTTATTTATCCATTCATTCATTCATTCATTCATTCATTCGCACACGCATGCGTTGGGGGGCGGTCAAGGGGAGAGGGTGAGGGGTAGACTCTCAGGCAGACTCTGCACTGAGCCCAGAGCCAACCTGGGGCTTAATCCCACAACCCTGAGATCATGATCTGAGCTGAAACCAAGGGTCAGATGCTTAACCAACTGAACCACCCAGGTGCCCCGAGGTCTTTGGTTTTTGCTTAAAATAATTGGAATTTTCCCCATAGGTAGGGGAAAATAATCTGAGGAGGAATATCATAATGTCATTGGTAATCACTTGTTTATTGAGCTCTGTATTATAATATCTTTTCTCTGAAAAATTGCGGAGTTTATACTTCTCTTATATTTTAGAAGTTTGGAATTAAATTTCTGTAAATGAACTTGGTGATTTCTTTTTTTTTTTTTTAAGATTTTATTTATTTATTTGACAGAGAGAGACACAGTGAGAGAGGGAACACAAACAGGGGGAGTGGGAGAGGGAGAAGCAGGCTTCCCGCTGAGTGGGGAGCCCGATGCGGGGCTCGATCCCAGGACCCTGGGATCATGACCTGAGCCAAAGGCAGGCGCTTAACGATTGAGCCACCCAGGCGCCCCTGAACTTGGTGATTTCTATTTGCATTTTTCATTGCTTTAAAAACTGGGTGATTTTGAAAGGATTTTATGTCATGTCTATATTAGCTTTTGAATTTATGCAAGGCAAAATAACTGTAAAGGACTTGATTTCAGCTAATTGGCTTTGGGATACTTTTTAAACTAATAGGTATATAATTTCTTAATAAAGTTTAATGGATTATTGTATAATCACATTTTTTTATTTGTAAAAAATTTAGTTGCGGCAAGTTCTGGAACATTTGTCTCAGCAAAGTGAAAGTCAATACCTAAAGATTCTAACAAGCCTTGCTGAAGTTGCCACAACAAATGGGCATAAACTGCTTAGGTAAGTGTTTCAAAATATAAGCAAATCAATAGGTAGCGGTATCTGTCACCTTTGTCTCCTTTCAGGCTTTTCTGGGAATGGTTTATTTTGTTTGATGTTTTTGTCAGTGCTAAGGTGTTTTAAAAATTTGCTGATTTATTATTGTTTCGTTTTAAAAGACCAGGGCAATCAAGTATTACTGAGAGACTTTAGTTTCTCTAGAGGGACTAAAAGTAGAGAGTTACTTAAGTGGATTTGGACATAAGTGTCTAAAATTCTATAAAATGATAGATTAGTCCTAAGTAAATTGTACATGAAAAATAATCAAGCAAGTTTAGGAGTCTTTTTTTTTTTTTTTTGGTCCTTCCCCCAAGAAAATAGTTTAGGAATGTTGATCACTAATTTATAGAACTCTGTGTATGGGCTACTATTCAGCCTCTCAGTATACCCTCATGATCCCTTATAAAGTTTTTGCCCTAAACTGTCCCCCTTCATTCAGTTCTTTATTCTTTCCAAAAGATGCTATGGTTTTAATGGCTCATTGCTATATCCATGGAGGTAATGCCTTTATATTACTTGCATTTATATGTATTGTATTTTCCTGCAACTATACTTCACTGTATATGGTTAGCTGCCCCAATTAGGAATAAACAGCCCCAATTAGGAATAATTGGGCACTTAGGGGCACCTGGGTGGCTTAGTTGGTTAAGCGTCTTTTGATTTCGGCTCAGGTTGTGATCTCAGGGTCGTGAGATTGAGCCCTATTTGGGTTCCATTCTCTGTGTGGAGTCGGCTTCGGATTCTTTCTCTCCCTCTCCCTTTGCCTTTCACCCTGCTTGTGCTCACGCACACATGTTCTCTTTCTCAAATCTTAAAGAAGGATAAATAGTCATTTAGAAATGGTTAATGTGTTTTTTCTTAGCTTATAAATTTGGCCTACTTCTAATTTGGATGCTTTCCCCTTTGCAGTTTTCTTTTCACTTTTCTTAAGACATTGACAGTCTTAGAATGGGTCATAGTCTTCTCTCATCTCTGTGGTTGCAACTGGAGTTTCTTCCTCCCAACTCCATGCTGTTTTTATAAATTGGCTACATTGTTGAGTCCATTATGATAGCCCTTTGTTTCTGTCTTCCTTTAGACCAGAATCACACTGGTCTGTTTATTTAAAAGGATCTTTGCTAGGCCCCTTACCCTTCATGATACCAGGGTCACCCCCATTACATCTTTCTTCAGCATTTCTACTCACTATACCATTTGCTGTTTTTTTTTTTTTTTTTTTAAGTTTCTACCTTTGAGACTACTTTAGGTTCTGTTTATGGAATTCATTGAATTTCAGCTTTATATAATGCTCTTGTCTTATTTAGTCATTTCTATTAATCCATTTATTTGATGAGGACTTTCTACAATTCAGACATACTAAATAAAGGCATGGCTTTTGGGACTCAGCCAGACTCAGGTTTAAATCCAGATATCACTATTTGCTATGTGATCTCAGCAAGTAACTGTTTTGAGTTTCCCTTTATCATTTACCCATATATCTAATACATGTTTCTGAATGCCTGCTATCCACCAGGCCATCTGGTAGGTGATTGTGAATAAAACAGACAAGATCTCTCCCTATACTTAATTTACAGCCTGGTCAGGATTTTAGTTCCTTGTTGGAAAATGGTATTAAATATCTTCTTAATGAATTATAAAAATACAATGGTAAGGTACTATAAAGTGCCAAGCATATTGTCTCGCACATAGTAGAGATGATGATGATGATTATATAAATGGAAAAATCCCGGAGATAATGATTATGGTTATTATAAATACTCTACATTTCTTTCTTTCTTTCTTTTTAAAGATTTTATTTATTTATTTGAGGGAGAGAGCGAGAGCAGGAACACAAGCAGGGGGTGTAGGAGAGGGAGAATAGGCTTCCCGTGGAGCAGGGAGCCCAATGTGTGACTCGATCCCAGGACCCTGGGATTATGACCTGAGCCAAAGGCAGACGCTTAACGACTGAGCCACCCAGGTGCCCTCGTTTTTTTTTTTAAAGGTTTTATTTATTTATTTGAGAGAGACAGAGAGAGCACAAGTGGGGGAAAGGGACAGAGGGAGAAGCAGACCCCCCACTGAGCAGGGAGCCTGACGTGGGGCTCGATCCCAGGACCTGAAGGCAGACGCTTAACCAACTGAGCCACCCAGGCGCCCCAGTACTCTACATTTCTTACATTAGAAAACTGACCTGTTTTTTTCTATTTAAGTCTTTGTCCTATTTTTTGCTTTTCCACAGTAATGAGAAAGCCTCCGTTTTTATGTATTTATGTTTTTAAGTTTACCTTTAATACTTATTAACCAGGCACTAGCTAAGGAACATTCACATTATTTCATTTAAACCTCACAGTAATTTTGTTATTTAGGTAGTTATTTCCATTTGACATAGAAGAAAACTGAAGTTTAACCATTTACCAAGCTAACACATAGAAGAACCAGGATTCCTATTCTCACTAATAGAGAGCAGATTCTGGGTTACAATCTAGCTCTTAAAAGAAACAAGGAGATTAGTGGAATGGAAATAGAATGGGAAAAAGGGAGCCATGACCATAACAGGTTTTAAAACTATTTTGCCAATATGTACTTGCCTCACTGCTTATAGTGCTACTTTTCGTATGCTCTGTGAAATCTGTTAATTATTTTAGAGCCATTTTGGGGCTCTAAATATCTTTTTTTTGAGATTGGTAGTGAGTATTGGTTATTAGTATTTTATTAGAATTTATTGTATTGTTTACTCTTTTGGGAAATCCTGTGTTTCTCCTTTACTCTCGCACTTCTGCCGTGCTCACCAGATGTGTGGGTTTTTTATTCCCCCATAGCAAGAAATTCTTTAGACATCAGCTGGTGTACAGTTTAACTCAGCTTTGACAATTGTCCATCTAGAGATATATCAGATCTCATAGGTTAAGGGCTCATTCCTGTGAGACTGCTCCCACTTTCAGATGCCAATTGCAAGTAGTAGGTCCCCAGGTTACCCACACCTTCTGTCTGACTTCACTTCAAATCAGAGATTCTCATGACCTCTTTCCTCTTAGATTTGGAAGCTCCCCGAACCCCGTATTTTGGCTTTTTGTGGAGGCTTTATCTTGTAGGCATGTTGGTCATTAACTGCATTTCCAGGCCCTCTCCCCTTTTTGGAGAATGTGGTGTGGCGCTGGAAATTCCAAGCTTCTAATCATGACTTCATCCAGGAGCCCACAAAGAGTCACCTCAGTAGAACAAAAGACACTGCTGTCACCCAGGAAATTACAAAGGATTTAGGAACTCTGTGTCAGGAAATGGGGTCAAAGACCAAATATTAGGACAAAAGATGCTCCTAGTGCTCTTATCACTTAAGAAATTATGAGGGTTTTAGGAACTCTGTGCCAGCAACCAGGAGTAGAGACCAATATATATGTTTTCTATTATCTCACAATTGCCAATGTATAGTCTTAAGAGGATCTCAAATATAAATTATTCTCCTCTGCCAGTTTATGTTTCATGGTACTTCAGCAAATTGTCTCCCTTTTGTTTATTCATTTGTGAATCATTTTATGTTTCTTAACTCACAATGTGATATAATTTTGGCCACATACTTTATTTATTTATTTATTTATTTTAAAGATTTTATTTATTTATTTGAGACAGAGAGAATGAGAGACAGAGAGCATGAGAGGGAGGAGGGTCAGAGGGAGAAGCAGACTCCCTGCCGAGCAGGGAGCCCGATGCGGGACTCGATCCTGGGACTCCAGGATCATGACCTGAGCCGAAGGCAGTCGCTTAACCAACTGAGCCACCCAGGCGCCCCTTGGCCACATACTTTAATAGAAATTTTAATTAAGGAAACTGATTCAAATATGTATTTAGTGATAACAGATGTTATTTAGCTTACTCTTGAGAAAGCTGAGCCTTTTGTCTAACTGATTCTAGGAATATTTACTAAAGATAATAAATATCTACTGAAGGCCCTTTTGCACATAATGTTGTGTTTCACTAAATAAGTTAGTTATCTTGCTTTCTGTATACTTTTGATTAAAGATAAAGATAGTTATCAGTGTGCAAATGAACAGAGAAATTATAGCTGTTTGCTTAGTGAGACACCGAATGAAAGTATACTCTTAACGTAAACCAAAGGTAAGTATATCGATAGGGCTTTGCATTAGGAAACTAATGTTAAAACTTTTACATTGAGACACCTCACGGCTTGGGAAGAAATTATCATTTTATAATCAATTGGAGAAGGATATAATGTTTGGATTTATGATCTTTTTGTTTAATACTAAAGAGATATTTCACTGGTTGTAAAGTGAAAAATAACATTTTTTAGATCCAGTGAATCAGCTTGGAAGAAGTTTAAAGGGTACAGTAAATAAAATTATTAAACTGTATTAATAATTGATAGTGATATTCAGATTCCACTGTGTAAGAAAATACTTAAGATAACTCATGATGTGTTTCCTAGATCAGTACTTAAATCTTTATGTATATGGTAATTTTATAGAGGAAAGTCAGATTCACCTCTTTCTCATGGAAGAATTTGAGTCATCATAGTTAACTTTTCCAGGAGTCACAACACAGAGAAGGAAATAGTTTCTATTTTGTCATTCTCATCAATCTTAGGATATAAAATTAGAAACACTTCATAAAGACAAATACGTAAAAATCAGTGCAAGCTAAAATAGTAATTCTATACCCATTTGATTCAAAGTTACTAAAGCAAGTTTTGCTAATGTGATAGAGCTGTTCCAATTCAATACAGCATGGATAGCAGTAACTGTTACATTTTACTAACACTTGTAACTGTTAGCTAATTTTTGTTGACCGTTTTTAACAATTTCATTATTCTTACAATGAGAAACAACATGAATATTGAAGTGAAAATGTCAGAAAATTGTGGGTTCACATGTCACCAGGATAGAAAATACCCTCTATTTGGCACTTACCACACTGGAATACTTTTAGCAGTAGGCATTTGCTATTTCCACATTATTAATTCCTTTTTTAATTATTATTATTGATGTGTAGTTGTCATACGTTATATTAGTTTCAGGTGTACAAGATACACAGTGATTCAGCAATTCTGTACATTACTCAGTGCTCACCATAAGTATAGTCACTATATGTCACCATATAACGTTATTACAATATTATTGAGTATATTCCGTATACTGTACTTCTCATCTCCTTGACTTATTTTTATAACTGGAAGTTCGTACCTCTTAATCCCTGTTATCTGTTTTGCCCATCTCCCCATCAACCTAATCCTTAACTTTTTTTCTCTCAAATTTTTTTGTTATGTTAATCACCATACATTATTACATCATTAGTTTTTGATGATTCCTTGTTTGCGTATAACACCTGGTGCTCCATTCAGTACGTGCCCTCTTTAATACCCATCACCAGGCTAACGCATCCCCCTACCTCCCTCCCCTCTAGAACTCTCAGTTTAATCCTTAACTTTTTTTAATGTTAAAGGATACCTAAAAATATCGTAGAGGAAAATTTTAGAGAGCTAAGTAAAATACACTTAGGGAAAGATAGGGTAAGCTTTGATAATTAATGTATACAAAGACAATCATACCATTCTGCCCAAAAGTTTATGTAACTCTTTACTCTGCTTTTGAGCAACTGTTGTAATACAAGATAACTGATTAGAGGGGCGCCTGGGTGGCTCAGTCGTTAAGCGGCTGCCTTCAGCTCAGGTCATGATCCCAGAGTCCTGGGATCAAGCCCCGCATCGGGCTCCCTGCTCAGTGGGAAACCTGCTTCTCCCTCTCCCACTCTCCCTGCTTGGGCGCCTGGGTGGCTCAGTTGGTTAAGCAGCTGCCTTCGGCTCAGGTCATGATCCCAGAGTCCTGGGATCAAGCTCTGCATCAGGCTCCCTGCTCAGCGGGAAACCTGCTTCTCCCTCTCCCACTCCCCCTGCTTGTGTTCCTGCTCTCGCTGTCTCTGTCAATTAAATAAATAAATAAAATCTTTAAAAAACAACCCCCCCCCAAAAAAAACCCAAGATAACTGATGTTAGAGATTTCAAAATAAAACCACCCTCTGAGCAACAACGAATACTTTTTTTAAGATCTGTCATTAGATTCAGTAAAGATTTAGCATAACTCCTACAGTTTCTCTGTGGAGGGGTAGTTGATTGATATTTGTAATGATGAACAATCCCCAGGCACTATAAGATTCTGAAGGGCTTTTTGATTTGTCAAAGAAGGTCGATATTATAGTCAATTGGATTTGAGTTTTTCTTTTTTTTTCATAGTGGGATGTATATCCTATATTTATGTAGAGTCATAAGACTCCCCATTATGTAGAGAACCACCCTTGCTGATAGTAACTTTAAGATTATTCAATTTGTAAATATTCTACTATACATGAACAATTGGTTACTGTTCTGGGGAGAGGTGGGGAAATGAGGTTATGGATAGGAGAGTAGAAAGTTCAGCTTCAGTTGAGTTGTGGGTTGACTTAAGAGCATAACATTTCTATCATTGTTTCTCTGTGAAATGTTCTCAGAGTTCTAAAGACTCAGTATAATTTACATATATACTTTTGGAAGTGGAAATTGGAGATTGCCTTAAGTTGGTGCCTCAAGAAACTGTTTAACAGTGGTCCTTTACTTCATATTTTTATGCTTTGATTATCAGTTATATTCTGGTTGCTTAAACATTAATAATTCATTCATATGCAATTCAAGTAATGTATAGCAACTTCCTATTAAAAAAACATTCGAACCCTATCATGATAGGAATTTTGCTAGTTATGTTAGGAAACCCATGGTCAGTGTGACAAAAAGGTCTTAAGTATTTTAAAATATAACTTGTTTTATTCCACCTAACCTGTTCATATTTTAATTTCTATTTTCAGCCTATCTAGTAATTATGATGCTCAAATGAAGAGCCTTTTAAGGATTGTGAGGATATTTTGTCATGTCTTTCGAATTGGTCCATCCTCTCCCAGTAATGGAATCGATTTGAGCTACAACGGGAATAAAACTCCAAGAAGCCAGGTGTTCAAGGTCAGAAAAGTACATGATGTTGTTAGGAAGATAACTGAAAAAGAGATGAATTTGATAAAACATGCATTCTTAGTCAGAAACCTCACAAAGTTCGATTCATACTCATACCACTTTTAAGTTAGGCACACCTTTCCCCTTTCGTTTCTGTCTAATCAGCAGCAATCTTAAGTGGTGAGTTTTCTATATTTTTCTTACAACTAACATTTTAATTCTATTAGTGTTGTATTCTAAAGGGTAAAGATATTTATTATTTAAATCTACATTTTTATTGGATTAAAGGTTTTAAATGTGACCGTATGCGGCGTCATGCTTTTTTTAAAAAAAAATTCTTCAGAAGGAAAGAAAATATCTAGTTTTCTTTTTTTTCCTTGTGTCCATTTATTTTTTAAGTTTTTTATTTTAATTCGAGTTAGTTAACATACAGTGTTAATGTTAGTTTCAGGTATACAATATAGTGATTCAGCAGTTCCATACATCACCTGGTGCTCATCATGACCGGTGCACTCCTTAATCCCCATCACCTGTTTAACCCATCCCTTCACCCACCTCCCCTCTGAAAATACCTAGTTTGTATTTAGAGGTTATTATCATATGTATGGTATGTGTGTGTGTCTGTGTATGTGTTTTTGAAGTAAGATTACTTTCATTTCCTAGGTTTACTACCAGTTAATTCTTGAGATCACTTCAAGGAAAAATCATTGAGATATTTTCTTTCTTTCTCTTTTCTTTTTTTTGAAGGGAGAGAGAGCATGAATGGGGGGGCGGTGGTGGCGGGAGGGCAGAGGCAGAGGGAGAAGCAGGCTCCCCACTGAGCAGAGAGCCCGTGGCGGGGCTCCATCCCAGGACCCCCGAGATCATGACCTGAGCTGAAGGCAGATGCTTAACCAACTGAACCACCCAGGTGCCCCATATTTTCTTAAAATATTTTGTATTGCTTCAGCTGTTTCCTGTAAGACCCAAGACAATGTTGCTACCCAAATTAAATTACAATTTTATGAATTAAGCAAAATGAACATGGCTATAATTGCTATTGTTAAGGCTTTTTTTGGTGGCATTATATTTTTAAATAACTCAGATGTTGGACAAATGTGTAACTTTATAACTTTTCATGTTATTTTTTTAAAGGTAATTTATCCTAAGAGATTTTCATCGTATAAAATTTGCTTTTGGGTTCACAAAGGCTTATATTTCTTTAGTCTTTTGAGTATAAATATAGGTTGTCTATCCAAAAAGTGATACAATTATTTTTATGTGCCAGTTCCTCAAAAACTAGTTATGATTGACAGCTTTACTGTCTCTAAAATTTGAAGTAAAACTAATGACCTTTGCTAAATGATTTTTTTCTTACATGGAAATTTTTTTGGCAGACACAAATAAGTGCTTTGTAAGCATTTTGACACTAGTAGATTCTTTAATAGAGTCTACTAAAATAGGTATGAGAGGCTTTTAGAAAGGTATGTGTAAGTGTCTTGCATCTGTTTGTCTGCTTCACTGTTTTTTAAAGAATTAGTGTAGGAAAGAGTTTTCAGCTGTGTGTGAGTGAGTGAGAGAGATTCTTTTTCCTTCCTTTTTTTCCCCTATTGTGCCACCTCCTGGAAGAAGTCAGTTATACATCTTCTTGCAATTCAAATTTTGGCTTTTCACATAACACTTCTTCAGCACTAGTTTGGAGTGATAATTTACTGTCTTTGCAAAATTTGAATCTAATTATTGATCTACTGTTTTGTCAGTGCTGTTTTAAGTGACTTTTACTGCTTAAACATTCACATTACTTGCAGTTGTTCTTAATGTATTCTGGTGTGGCCCATGCTGTTAGTTACTTAAATCTAGGCTTGATTGGATTTTCTGCTTATCCTTTCTACTTATCTGTAATGATGAATAGAAAATCAAATCAGGTGTAGATACAGTTACTCTTACCTAAATTGCGTGTAGATTATATATACTATTGTCTGATTTTTTGTTGTTAAAATTTAAGTCTGCTGTGTGTTTCCTAATGATATCAGAAAATAAGTAATGTGCTAATTCGTAGCCTCTGTATAGGAATTTAGTGCTTGATTTAAAATGTTAGTTTTCTATCTGGCCCATCAGTACAGGTATAACAGAGTAGGAAAGGGTGTCATTGGTTTTCTTTGAGCTTTTCTTTTATGGTATCTAAACTCCGTTTTGATTGTGATATATCAATGACATATATAATACAAAAGTTCTTTTTTTCTGTTTTTTTTTCATTTGTTAGTTTCTTTTTTTTCTTAAGCTTTTGCTTTCTGCATTATTGACAACTTCTTTTGCCTCTGACCACTTATTTTCTCTTAAATTTTGACCTTTCACTTTGGTAAAATATTTTTATTACAAAACTCATCTAATTTTTTTTTTTTTTTTAAGATTTTATTTATTTTTCGACAGAGAGACAGTGAGAGAGGGAACACAAGCAGGGGGAGTGGGAGAGGGAGAAGCAGGCTTCCCGCTGAGCAGGGAGCGCAAGGTGGGGCTCAATCCCAGGACCCTGGGATCATAACCTGAGCTGAAGGCAGACACTTAACGACTGAGCCACCCAGGTGCCCATAACTCAGCTAATTTTTTAAAAAACATTAGCTGTTACTATTAAAAACTTATAGTCTCTTTCATATAATTTTATGAATTAAATGTAGACGAGGATGACAAAATGATCTGCCCTCCAGCTTACAAGGATAAAAAAGAAAAACTACATTGTCCTCTATTTATATAAAGTCTTCTGTTCATTGTGGGGTGATTCACAGTTGTAAAGATCATAACCATTTCCTGAGTTCCTGCAATGCTAGACTGGAAATACCATTTTAATTTTTACCACATTTTGTCTAAGGTAGCAATTGATCCCTACTTTCCATTTCATTAACGGTACTCTAACATGTCACTTTATTGTTAGGATTAACTAATGGGTTTTCCATTAAGAATGAGTGGGTTTATAGGCCATGTGGTTTTAGTAGGTGAAATTGTTTAACATCCTGTTATTAGTTTTCTGATTTATCTTATAAATCCTTTAAGTTAATCTTAACACTCAGCCATTTTTTTCAGTGTTAAGAGATTTTTATCTAGTGCTTTGGGAACTTTGGGGCATCTGAAGGAGAAGGTAGTTATGATTATTGAAGCAGTGTGAGCATGGGGAAGACAATTTAGGTTTCCTGAATCTTGATATGCTGTGTGTGTGTGTGCGCGTGTGTGTGTGTGAATAGTAAGCTGTGACTATTAACACTTTTGTAGAGTTATAATTGGGGAAAATTTGGAAGCCCGGAAAGATTGAGAAACTTTTAACTTTAAAATCTTATCTTCTGGGTTATAACATTTGACATTATCAAATTGAGAATAGACTAACAGAAAACTTCAAGTTACTATTAAAGAACTTAAGTTAGTAATACTTTCCTGTCAAATTTGTATCTCACTTTGGTATATGGATTTTAAATTTTTTAAAATTGTCCGCTAAGTCTGAGATTATATGTTATAGTTTTGAAATAGATCTTAAAATGTTTTGAGAACTGTGTATGATTGTTATAACATTGTTACTATGTGTAGAATATATTTCTGTAGTGAAGACCATTCAGTAATATGAAATGAAGCAATATTTCACAATGCCAAGAAGCCTGCTAATGGCTTCCATAGTCATTGACTCATTTTTCAGTAATAGTTGATACATATGTTGCTTTGTATCTTATCTAAAGTTTTCTTTTATTACTTATGGATATAGAAAGCATCATAGATAAGCTTTGCAATGGCTTATTTTTAATTTTAAAAATTTATTTTAATCCTTTTTATCTGTGGCTGCTACCACAGTTAGAAATTAAAGCTATTTTCACAGTATTCTTTTGGTTATTGAGGCATGAACTTTCTGAACAAATCTTCCAAGGGACAACTCTTTAGGTAAAAATACCTCGAGGTTGGAATTTGGTTTTAATGCATGTGTGAATGAAGAAAGAAAAGATAGGAAAAAGAGAAAAGTAAAGAAAGGCCTAAGATGACTTACTACTTCTTTTTTTCCCTTATTCTCTTTTTAATTTTTGCTGTGTTCCTTTACTGAAAACTCTTTCTAGAACTACCATTTTTACACAGATCTGAGTTTAAAAAAATTATTTTTGGATTATTCAAAATTTGCCTTTAATTTTTACACATTGTCAGTATTTAAAAATAGGATTGCTGTTGGTTCAGGCTCAGTGCTCTCATCTGTGTGAGCAGCAGGTTTATCATTTCCTGCCTTAGGCTTCATCTCTATCCAGTGTGTTGGGTTTCAAGAAGTTACCACCTGTTCTTTCTGTTTTGAAAGTTCATTTTGTGATGTAAAACTGAAAGTTTTGCTGACATAAAAAGTTCTTTTTCACCTTTTACAGCATGTTTGCTTTGCTTATGAGGAGAATTAAGACATTTTTGGTGCATGTCAGTGTTTATGGCAGCTGGTGGTGCTTCTTGCCCTTCCTTTAAGCAGCTCAGGGATCCTGAATCTCCCAACTGCTTTGCCTAACCATGGAAAAGCCCTCTTTGTGGGGGGCAGGGGTGCTTATTTCAACCTCAGAGAGAGTATAATTAGTTTCTCACTCTGCTTACTTGTTACCAAGTATGTACTAACTAAATACTTGTTGAATGAAAGAAGTAGGTTTTTGTTGGTGATAGTGCGGACTTTTTGCTTTATTTTGTTTTGTTTTCTGCTTTTTGGTTTAATGTTATTGTGAAGACTTAGGGCTGATTTAATTGTTTGCAAATTCAGTAAGTCAAATGCTCTCAAAGAGAATGTTCTGGAAACCTGAAGAAAGACTGTGAACATATAGCAGAGGAATTTGTTAGAAAATAATTGTGAAGAATTTCCTGGAAGAACAGGTTATTTAAGTATTTCCTAAACTTCCAAATATAGTTGTGGAATCTGTTTCCATGAAGTAAGATTTTAATATTTTAATCTTTAAAAGTAACATTATTTCTTTTGGTTGAAATACTGTAGGCATGGGTCTTTCTGAAGCACATAGTCTAATTTGTAGCATTCTGTGATCCTATAAGAAACAAAAAGTAAGATTAGCTTTTACATTCGTTTGCAGAAAGACAGTTTATATTCTCAGTAGGAGTATTTAGCACCTGGAGGCTCACTTGGTTAAGCGTCTGCCTTTGGTTACAGGTTATGATCTCGGAGTCAATAGGAATATTTAAAATAGTGTAGGAATGAAGGAACATTTAACTGCTATCCTTGCCCCCCCCCCCCCCGATAACTGTTAATTTTTATTTGGGGTTAAAAATGTTCTAGCAGGTCCTTCCCTCCCTCCCCCAGTTTTATTGAGATATAACTGACATATAACATTGCATAAGCTTAAGGTGTACAGTGTGATAATTTGACACGTGTGTACTGCAAAATGTTTACCCCAATAAGGTCAGTTAACACATCCTTAACTCACATTACCATTTTCCTGTTGTTATGGTGAGGACATTAAAGCTTTACTCTCATAGCAACTTTCAAGTAAGCAGTACAGTATTGATAACTAGTAATCTAATATTGTATATTAGATCCCTGGTAGCATATCTTTTGATAATATTTCTCCTTGTTAAAAATTACTAATTATTAGGGATGATGCATATATTTCATCTTCTTCAGTACTTAGTCCTTTTGTAGCTTTTGTGATTACATAATATTTTAGAAAGGAAACTTCATTTGCTGTTTATTTACAAAAGACATTTCATTATTCCTAAAAGGAATATTTTAAATAGTGTAGAAATAAGAAATAGTTTACTCTCTCCCTCCCTTTTTCTTTTTTAAGCTGTTAATCTTTAGTTGGAATTAAGAATTTGCTAGTCAATATTTGATAGTTACTAGTTATTAGAGATGGATTTTGTGTATATGTGTGTGAAAACATGTATATATGTATATATATAAATACTACATCATATTTTTAAATTTCGTACTATACATTTTCAAAACCTGAATTACATGTAAAGAAAAGAGCACAGTAAACTTTTTTTTTAAGTTTATTTATTTCTTTTAATAATCTTTACATCCAGTGTGGGGCTCTGAACTCACAGCCCTAAGATCAAGTTGCATGCACCACTGACTGAGCCAGGCAGGCACCCCAAAACTAAGCTGTTTATTAAGCTTTTTAGGAATTCTAATTTTTTTTTTTTTTGGAATTCGAGTTTTTTTAATTGAGAAAAGATTTATAATTGAAAATTGTTAACACATGAGTATAGTAAAGGTTGGGGATTGTATATATAAAAGTAGTATATGTTTTTAAAGCTAAATATTTGAAAATTTTAAAAGAGGAAAGATTGCTTATAAATTTTTTTGTTAGATTTTAGTTTTACCTTTTTATTCCAAGGAATAAATAAATGCAAATTAAATTTTTGCTATAAGCAAAGAAATTGTTATTTATGTGGCATTCATATGTTTTTGTTACTTACCTTTAGGCATTGCTATCACATTAACATGGGAAAATAGAAGTATCTAGGATAAATTTTCTCTTTTATATTATTCGTTTGGCTGTGTGAGTTTTTTTTCCTGGAGTTTAAGAATGATGTTTAAAAAACACATCTTTTTTCCTCCTAGCCTCTCGAATTGCTTTGGCACTCATTAGATGAATGGCTAGTTTTAATAGCTACAGAACTGATGAAAAACAAAAAGGACTCAACGGATATCACTTCTATTTTACTGAAACAAAAAGGCCAAGATCAAGATGGTACTTCCATTCCTCCATTTGAACCTCCAGGACCTGGGAGCTATGAAAATCTATCCACTGGCACAGGGGAATCTAAACCAGATGCTCTTGGAGGGAAACAGGAAGCCAGTGCAGACTGTCAGGATGTTATTTCTATGACAGCTAACCGGCTAAGTGCTGTCATTCAAGCTTTTTACATGTGCTGTTCTTGTCAGATGCCTCCAGGGTAAGAAGGTTTCTGCTTATTATTTCCTTTTCTGATAGATGAAGAAAAGCTATGATTTTTTATAATTTCAGTAACAACAAATAATAATTTGTGGATTTTCGGTTCCGTTTTGATCTTGTTGTAGGACACTTATACTATTCTTAAAATATTTGAGTTTTAAGCATTATATAAGTTACTAACATGTAGAATGGTGAGTGTCACTTTGTATAGGATTACTTATGTATTCAAAATGTATAGAGCAGAGACGTTTAAAATCTCAAGGTTTTAAAAAATAAAATAAAATTTCAAGGTTTTTAAAAAGTCACTGGGCATATCCTCTGTTAAAGAAAAGTTATCTATTTTTTAACCTTATAAATTGACTGGGCATGCCTCAGTTTCTCAAATTTAGTCCAAACCCAAATCTTTTTTTTTTTCCTGTCTAGAAGCCAGTCCAATTCTATACATAGTTATCAAATTTGCTGTATCACCAATTTCTGTGTGTTCTGATTGTTTTTTTATCCTCCACAGAATGACTTCACCCCGTTTCATTGAATTTGTCTGCAAACATGATGAAGTTTTAAAATGCTTTGTTAATAGGTAAGGCTTTCTTGGATTCATGGATTGCCCTTGTAGACTCTTCTTTCTTTACTTACAGTTTTTGTCTCAACAAAAATAATGTTATTTCTGTTACTATTCAAAAAATACTACATGACAAGTAAAAGTATAGTAGGTGTGGATTAATATTTTTTTCTGTTTCAGTATCTGTATATCTGAATTTGCATTTCACTTAATGCAACTCATTCTTCCTATCCATTTAAACAAGTTATATTTTTCTTTTAGAAATCCCAAAATTATATTTGACCACTTTCACTTCCTCCTTGAATGTCCTGAGTTGATGTCAAGATTCATGCATATCATAAAAGCGCAGGTAGAGATTTCTCTTAATCTTGTTTTTATTCTGTCTGATGAAAGTTAAGTTTTTTAATTTGAATACTGTTTAGTGAAGTAATTATTATACTTGAGACCTCCTGCTATAAGAGGAGTGAAATGACCTTATTCTTTACTTTAGTATGTGGAATTACATTAGTATGTTACTTTATTTATTTTTTTAAGATTTTATTTATTTATTTGACAGAGAGAGAGACAGCGAGAGAGGGAACACAAGCAGGGGGAGTGGGAGAGGGAGAAGCAGACTCCCCGCGGAGCAGGGAGCCCGATGTGGGGCTCGATCCCAGGACCCTGGGATCATGACCTGAGCCGAAGGCAGACGCTTAACAACTGAGCCACCCAGGTGCCTCAGTATGTTACTTAAGTATGAGGAGCATTTTTTAATCTTAAAGGAAGTGTGTATTGAGTGCCCACTGTTTGCAAAGACAACAGAATACATTGTCACATTTCCTGAAACGAGTTTACTGGAGCATTAGTCCTATAAGGCTGATGGTCCTTGAGAAAAGGATTTTATCCCCAAATGCATTTGGAAAATATAATATCCCTGTTGGAGATTTATAAAGCATATCAGCAACTTGTTAAAAGGTTTTGAGAAACCCTCTGCTAAAAACAGTGATTTAACTTTGTTAATCGTCCAAATTTATTTAACCTGAGAGTCTTTTCCCCGGCAAGGTTCATTCCTCATATCTCATGTTTCATGAAACATGCTAGGAAAAAGCTTGTTTTGCTACTTACCAGCTATGTAATTTGGGGCACATTTCCAACATCCTTGAGCCTTGCTTTCTTCATCTATAAAATATACATAATGACACCAAACTCACAAAACTATTGTGAAGAATAAATTTTATCTTATTTTTTTAAAAGATTTTATTTATTTATTTATCTATCTATTTATTTATTTATTTGACAGAGAGAGAGAGAGCGAGAGGGAACACAAGCAGGGGGAGTGGGAGAGGGAGAAGCAGGCTTCCCGTCGAGCAGGGAGCCCGATGCGGGGCTCGATCCCAGGACCCTGGGATCACGACCTGAGCCGAAGGCAGATGCTTAATGATTGAGCCACCCAGGCGCCCCATGGAATAAATTTTAAATAGTAACTGACATATATGTTCAATAAATGGTAGTTATTTGGAGATAGAAAGCATATGTCTTTTCTCCAAAAAGATCTTAATTCACCCTAGCAGGGGAGATAATAAATGTACCTATAAAATACTAATTACATAATTACCTGTTGTTTAGTAGTTTAAGGGAGGAAGACCTTGCTGCTGTATAGTCAAGGAAAATTTTGAAGAGGAGGTGGATTTTATGCTGGACCTTGAAAAGCACTGCAAAATTTTGTTTGGAATAAATGGGGAGGGTGAACATTCTATGTCAACATATAGGCCAGGGCTTGTAAATGGAAAAGTGTATAAAATTACAGTGGTTGAAGCAGAAATTTTGTGTAGGTGAGGAATGACATATAATTCTGGAAAGGTGGGTTGGGGTCACACTGTGTTAAGCCTTGATTGTCAGATTGAAGAATCTTCTTTGTTTTTTAGGCTGTTAGCAGCCCCTGATAACTGCTTCAGGAGAATGATATGACCTTGGCAAAAGTTTAGGAAATAATTTGTCTAAAGTGTAGGATAGACTGGAGGCTCTGGTTTGGTTAGTAGTTGTAAGATAGATACTATAGGTGTTTTTAAGTGTCTTTAGGGACACCCATCCATTCAGAAGTTAAAGAAAACTAAGAACTAATTTTTATAAAATTATACACATGTATATGGATATCCTTTGGCATCTGTTAAAAATGATAATGTAAACGAGAAGGTAGAGATAGTAACTTACCTTTATTAAATGCTAATTTTAGGTCACTTACCATAAATTTATTTGCTTTACATGGATTATTTTTATAGCAATCATGTGAGATAGGTACTCTTTAACTGAAGAGATTAAGCAACTTGTTTAAGTCATTCAGCTACCAAGTGGGAGAACCAGAATTTAAGAGTGTGTCTGTTTTTTAAATTCATTTTCTTAATCTAAACTATGTGACTCCGTTCTAGGGCAAATGAGATAATATGTGAAAGAAGCTTTTAGTTTTTGAAAGAGATAGTTTGTTATTCTTAATATTATCTCTGCTTTTCACTTCTGTTTTCCTCTTCCCTTCCTGAACAATTTAGTCAAAAGCATCTGCATTAAGCTATCCACCTTTTTTTACCCACATAGGAGGTTTTGTTGCCTGACCAGGGTGAGAAGGGTGTTCACATGCATAGTGGTGGCCTAGTGTGGGGGTTGGAGCTTGGGTATGTCAAGGAGGTTGTCTGTGTAGTAGAGTATGTGAGTTGGAGCACCGTTTGGCGGATGTCCAGTGTAGAGGATGGTGGCAGTTGCTCAGGGTAGACTGACAGAGCCCGAGTAGGGTAGAGGGCATCCATGCAGTAATGTGTCCATATCAGTGACAGGAGATTGGTTATATACAGGGTGCGGCAGTTCATCAAGTAAGGAAGTATACTTATTATGGGAGCCTGATTTCTCAGTATTGGAGAAAGAAGTTACAGAATGGAGGAGAATAGAATGAACCATGCTGTTGGATTAGAATTGGAGATATCAGTGTGAACCTAAAGTTTTCAGGGTGGATTGAAAGATATAGCAAATCTGGCACCCAATTCTTGGCCTGTTCTCAGTTAACCAGGGCTCTTCGGAGAAATGGCTAATTTCAGGGCCGGGTCAGGGAAAGTACAAATGAGCCTGGAACCTCTTATGATATGATAAGTTGTTCGGAGAGTGATAGGGTTATGTCAGCATGACGCATAACCAGTTTGAATGGACTCCACTGGCCAAAGCTGAACAATTTGAACATCCAAATAAATTATGATGGCAAAATACTATAAATAAAATTGGAACCCATAAGTCTGTACTATACTGAAACAATTAATGAATAAATGGGAAGTTTGATGAGGGGTGGGGTGTGTTTACAGTCTCAAAGTATCTACTCACAGAATACTTCAGAATTACAAAGATGAAAAACTACAGTGGAAAACTTGGCAGTGACCGAAACAGACATATCAGCATGCCGGCTGATAGGATGCACTGAGGAGAATATGGCATCACTTCTTTGATATTCCTGCTAAAGATGTATACCCGAATTTAATCATGAGAAGAACGTCAGACTAACTCCGGTGGAGGGACATTCTCCACAATAACTGACCTACAGTTTTTAAAAGTATCAGTCAAGGTCATGAAAATGAAGAACACACTGAAGAATTGTATCAGAGTGAGAGACAGGACAACTAAGTGCCATTCTTACACTGTGAAGGAAGTATTAGGAAACGGGCAAAGCTTGACACGGGGGTCTAAGAATTAGCTATAGTAAAGCATCAGGGTTAATTTCTTGATTTTGGTGGTATCTGCTTATGTAGAATTCTCTTGATTATAAGAAATACACACTGAGGTATTTAAGGGTGACTGGACATCATGTTGGCAGCTTACTCTCATATCAAGGAAAAAATACTTTGTACTCTATTATACTTAGAAATTTTCTGTAACTTGGAAGCAGTTCACAAAAAAGCAAAGTGTAAAAGAACAAAAACAATTACCTGTGGTAAGGGATTGATTTCTTCTTCTATTGGTGGCTTTCAGGTGGCCTGTAGTTAAAGGGAGAGACATTTTGTATTGCTGTACAAATGCATTAAGAGGAACCTCTGTGATCAGTCTTGTTTTGCGAATTATTTTATGGAAATGCAGGTACTCAGAAAGTTTACATACAAAAACATGCCCTTTGGCTTTTTAGGTGTATATAAATGGGTGTGGATGTTTTGATCTTACATGTCTTACTAGCTTTTGAAGGTAACATTGTGTACGTTTTAATGTTCCATTTGAATTACTTTAAAAAATGACATTTGCTTTTATTTCTTGGTTCACATTTTGTAAAGGATACAGTTTAATAACTTACAACGGTTATGAATAAGTTTCCTGTCATTTTCTGTCATGTTAAATAATTTTAGCATTGTTCTGAGTGATAATAAGAAAACCTACTTATTGAGCATTCTGGGTATTGAGTATTTCCACATGTTACTTAACCTCTTGGTACTGCATTTTTCTCTTCTGTGAAGTGGGGATGATACGAGGCCCTTTTTCTCATAGTATTGTGAGGATTACGTGTGAAAATGCATGTAAAGTGCTGAAAACAGTACCTGGCTTATAGTTGCTTTAATAATTTTAGCTAATTAATGATTGTAATTATGATTATTATGTTCTGTATTTGCATTATTTCATTTAATCCTTACAGTTAGCCCGTGAAATAATTTTCTTATTTTATAGATGGGAAAACTAAAGTTCTGAGAGGTTTAGTAATTTCCCTAAGATCACAAACCTAGTAGTGACAGAGCCAGGATTCCAAACCATGTTTATCAAGCTTCAAAGCCCCTTCGTTCTCTGTAGGAATAGGACTCTGGTTATGGCAGTTACCTTCACTGCATCTTCCAGAGAGATACAGTTTTACCTTATGTGCCTTTTTCCTTGACTCCCTTAGCCTGGTGTGCTCTCTTCTCTCCCTGCTTGAGCAAGTCTTACCCAGCTTAATGTCCTGGTTCACACTGTGACCTCCTGAAAGCTTTGTACTCTCCTTATCTCCAGTCTCTAAATTCTTAGTGCACTATACCACAATAGTGGAACTCTGTACTTCACCATTTAGAACTTGATATTATATACATATTGTTTGTTCTGTTAGTCTTACCTCTTTAGCTGTATTAGTTTTTAACAATGAAATTGAGATTTTAAAGCTCTTATGTTAGCTGCAGTAACAGTGTTGGCACTTACTTGGCATGTAGTACTTCCTGATTAATCATAAAAATTACAAGTCACTTGCAGTTTGCTTATCTGTCAAATGACCAAAAGATAGAGACTTCTTTGCTGTTCAGGAGATCCTATTTTTCAGTTTTTAGGGTGGAGGAAAGGAAGAAAACAGGGTAATTGTTCCTTTCTAGTTGCCATATGTATTCTGTTGTGTGTCATTCTCAGCTTATCAAAAACCAGTGTTGTGGCTGGACCAGCTCTTGTGGTTCTGAGTGATACGCTTCAACAATAACCATCAGGAGACTTTGAAAATATAAAGGTTTATTACTTACAGGACCTGGAAATTAATCAGCATACCTGGGGCCACACTGAGATCATGGGTAGAGAGAAAGAGCGCGAGTGAGCACTCCTGAGCTGGGGGTTCTGCTTTTATTGGGGTTGAGGTGGGGGCCTAGGGTTTTGAGGGCTCAGTCTTTATTGGTGAATTTAAAAATAAGAGCAGGAATTTAAAGCATGGGAAGAGAAAGAAAAATCAAATGGCCCAAATGGTTAGTTACTAAAATTAACCAACATCTCTACAACAAAGGAACTTCAGTGTGGGGAGGTGGTCTGGCTCTTTATCTAGTTTTGTGGCTGGCAGTGTGTCCTGCCCCCCACCCCTGCCCCAATCTCCCTCCTCCAGATAGCCCATTTTTAAGTGGCTGCCACAGCAATCGAAGTTTAAGTCAGGCACCTGCATTATGAAAAGAAAAAAACCCCAAACAACTGTCAGTGTTTACAGCCCATTCTGAGGCATCAGAGTCAATGGTGAGGACCTTAACTGCCTGGGTAGCTGATAATAATGCTCAAAGTCCGGGGCACCTGGGTGGCTCAGTCAGTTAAGCCGCTGCCTTCGGCTCAGGTCATGATCCCAGGGTCCTGGGATCGAGCTCCACATCGGGCTCCCTGCTCAGCGAGGAGCCTGCTTCTCCCTCTCCCTCTGCCTGCCTCTCTGCCTACTTGTTCTCTCTCTCTCTCTGTCAAATAAATAAATAAAATCTTCAAAAAAAAAAAAAAAGCTCAAATCCGTTGCAGGGCATGTTGTAACCCGGAATGTATACACCTAAATAGAATTATAATAGCAAAACTTAATAATTATACAGGTAGTAGTCTGAAATCCAGTCTGTAGCTATTGTCCCAAACTTGAAAGGTCCAGCCATGAAAATAGGTCAGTTAATTAAACAGTTGTATCTCATTTCAGGAGGTGGTCTTGCAAGTGGATTCCCAAAGTTAGGCCTGTATTTGCGAGAAATCAGGTATTTAATAAGAGGCATTTCTATGGAAACAAAGGAAAAATAAAGGCTAATGGCCGGAGTAAATTATAAACTAAATCTGAATCCTGAGGGCAGGATTTCAAGATGTTAGGCTCAAAGCAGCTTTGCAGTTTGAATTTTTCTGTTGATGCCCTCAGGTGTTCAGGTAAACTCGCTATTGCCCACTCAGCAACAGGGACAAAGATTGTCTGTCTGTGAGGTGTTGTGATGATTTCTCTGAAGTTTATATCGAGTTGTTTCATTCTACCTCTTGTGGCTTTAGGAAAAAGGTACTTTTAAGTTCTCATTGATTCCAAGTCAGAAGGGTGAGAGAAAAATTGGAAGTGTTAGTTTGGAGAGTTGAAGCCAAATACTGGAAGAAACTAGAATTCATGATCTGGTTTAGTTTACAGGTAAAAAACAAAACCCCAAGCACAATTAAAAGCACTAAAATCTGATATCCACAAAGGTGTATTACCAAAACATAATTTGTTCTGTATATAGTCATCCTCATTTCTATCAGAGATAAGGAAAATAAGGCTAAAGTGTTTGTAAAATAAGTCCAGTCTCTTTAAACTTGGCCTGCTTATTTATGTACGTGCAGCATGAATCGTGATTGATCCTCTAGACTCTTTTAAGTCAGCTTTGCTGGAATTTTTCATAAGGAGTCTCAGATTGAACTTTTTAAAAGCTGCTCAAGGCTAGGAAGCCAAACTAAAGACTTGATGTCAGACTTCATCTATAATACCTATAGATTTGGGTGAATTCCTCATTTTTTCAGGTTCTTAAAATATTCTGATATTCCTGGGCCTGCCAGGAAGTGACCTTCCTCACTCACCTGGTAAGGCTGCTGGGAACCCTATAAATAAGGTACCAGACTGATTTTTCCTAAGGGGCTTAATTGGTTCCATAAAGTCAGCCTTATTTTTTTTAAGCTGTCTGGTCATATCTGAATCTGTGCATATCTCTCAAATACGACATTCCATTCAAAGCCTTGGTAATGTAACCAGTGTTTCCAGTTGTGTCCTGGTACAAGGAGAACAGATTGTCCATTGAAATTATGCAAATAACGATACTGCTATGAAAATAGAAGAATACTCACTGAGAGTTTCCAGATTCTGGAGGGATCAGATGGGGGGGAAATAAGTGATTGTTTCATCTTGGTTCACAAAGGTATACTTTACCAAATTGCTGTAAGTCATAGCTATCTTAAGAGAAAAAGTTTCCTTAAATCTGGAAAACAAAAGATTAAAGAACCAGCAATGTTTCGAACAAAACTCGTAAAAAATTATAATCATTCTTATCAGTTCATCCAGTCCTAGTGATTCTTGATCTTGATCTTCTGTTAGCAGTTTTATGAATCTAGTTTTTCCTTAGAGTTCTGTCATTTCTTACCCAGTTCAGTATATGATCTGAAAGTTATCAGAAACCTGGGCTTGTCAGAGTCCTTTCCAGGAATCTTCTTGAAGATGAAGCATTTGTGCAAAAACATCAGAGTGAAACAGTAACTGTTTGTAAATGATAAAAGACTTAAAAATGCCCATGTTTAAAGATCTGATGAGAGTTAATTATAACACAGCTGACAAGGAAATTTGACTGTTTCTTAGACACACATTTTAAGATGATAACTGGAATGATGACTGATAACATTTTGTATCAAATTTTTAGGAATTTGATAGAATTTCTGGAACACTTACATTAATAGCACATATCCATACAAAGATATCCATGAAGAAGGTTTAGCATTGTTTCTTATTTGACAGTGCTTCTCATATAATTTTGCCTATCAAATAAGCCTAATTAGTTAAATGTTTCTCTTTTTATAGAGTGAACAGATCTTTTGAGATGTTCCAGGGTTCTCTAGAAAATCCCAGAGTTATTTCCAGGTCAAAAAGATTTTATTTAGAATTTGATTTTGGGAACTTAGTCAAAAACATCAGAGGATTTTGGACACTTGACTAAATAGGATCACAGATTAATTATGAAACAATACTTAATTATCTACTTAAAGCGACAAAAGATTTTAAAGGCATATACAGAAGATTACATAGTTCTGAGCAAAATTCAGCTCCTCTAATATTGAGAAGACTCAGTTTGCTTTAAGTAATCAAAGACCTGGTTAAAGCAATATGAAACACAGGTTAATTATTTTGATAAAACACAGAATCTTTGTTTTCTAGCTAGATTACTTAAAAGATAAGGCAAAACCTTTTTCTTTTTTTTTTTTAAGATTTTATTTTTTTATTTGAGAGAGAGAGAGAGAGCATGAGCAGGTAGAGGCAGATGGAGAGGAAGAAGCTGACTTCCCCGCTGAGCAGGGAGCCCGATGCGGGGCTTGATCCGAGGACCCTGGGATCATGACCTGAGCTGAAGGCCGACGCTTAAATGACTGAGCCACCCAGGTGCCCCAAGGCAAAACCTTTCATAATCTGTTTTCAAGAGCCGACCAATACTCCCAAGAAAACGTTGTCCTTTTAGCAGAGGAAAGAAAATTATATAAGCATAGTATTGATATTAAAGTTTATAAAAAAACAACAAACCCTTATAACAACGATTCTGTTTTAGCTAACTCAACCACACAAGGTAAAATTCTCTTTCTTCTCAACTTTCTATACCATTTTGTCTTTTATTTTCTCTTTCCCATTTTGAAATAACCAGTTTTACTTTAGGACAAATTTACTTTCTTTTCCCTTAACAAAAATACATCTTCATACCTCATACTTTCTCTTAGCTAAAGACACATGCTACTTTCCTTGCATGCAGAGATGTTTCCCATATTTAGTAGTTGTAATTACATATGTTAATTAGAATTCTTAGCCCTTAGAAGCCTTAATTTCTAACGAAAAGCAAAAAGTAAAATTTGTGAATTGTGACACCAGCATTCTTTACACTGGCAAATTTATGAGCATATTTTATAATTTCTATCAACATACATTTCCTCATAGTACAGCTTTTCAGTGTGTCACAAGACATGCGTACTAACAGACCCAAATATCTTTAGTTCCTCTGTGGTAAGTGATCAAAAGTAGGTAAACTTCAACTAGTTTTGCAATTACTGTTTCAGTATTTTATCTTATTTGGAAATGATTTAGACATTCAATGAATTTCCTTCATTTAACTTAGCAAAATTCTAGGGCTGGAAGTTAACAAAAATTTTAGAAACTGGTTTTAAGTAGACATATCATAACACATAATTATTGCTGAAAAGTTCACCTAGAAACTCTTATACCATTAAACATTTATTTAAATCTCTTGATCACAGCAATTATGTTTAGACGACCATGAAAAACTTCATGCATCATCCCAAGTTGTTTTTCCTGCTGACAAATTTTGTAATAGAGATAACATGAATTTATTTGACTAGTAAACCCTGGTAGAATATGTTTTTTTATCTGCATTTTATTTAGCATAATTAGTTATATTAATATGATCTCTGTTATATTTAACGTATAATATGTATTACATGTGTATAATATTATGTTATAGATTATTATATATATTAGTTACATATAATCTGCATTATATTAAATATATATATATATATCTGAAGACCTACTTTTTTTAATTACACCAAATTTAAACTAGCTTTTACTTCCCAAAGATTATCCCAGATCATGTGAACTTGTAAAAATTTGGGTTAGTTTTGGGGGCGCCTGGGTGGCTCAGTTGGTTAAGCATCTGCTTTGGCTCAGGTCATGATCCCAGGGTCCTGGGATCAAGCCCCGCATTGGGCTCCCTGCTCAGCAGGGAGTCAGCTTCTCTCTCTCCCTTTGCCCCTCCCCCTGCTTGTTCTCTCTCTCTCTCTAATAAATAAAATCTTAAATATTTTTGAGTTTTAGGAATATTTAATTCATAAGTGCTTATTTTTAAGCCAATTAAATAGAGTTCTTTTACAGATTAATTTTGGCAGTACATCTGGAGGTTGAGAGAAGAAAATCACATATATAACATATCCATAGACATGCATAAATATGCAGACAGACACAGAGACCTGTAGCTTCAATTCCAGCATTCTAGTCATGAATCAGGTACAACAATATAAAACTCACTAGTGTATAAATAACAGCTGAATCCAAATTGGCAGACAGAATAAGTTAAGGTTGCCTGCTCCAGTGGCTAAAGCTTTTTACTAATACCTGTGGAGAAGACTTTGAAGATTTGTATTTATCCTTAACAAATAATCTTTAAGGAGTCTGTGGACTAGAGTTTGGGCAAAAGAGCTTTTTATAGCATTTTGTATTTTAAAAGGCCTCTTTCCCCTCTTTTTCCTTTAGTCTCAGGCAATCGTGGGCAGAGTTTTAGTTACCTCCTGGGGTGTTTACTTTTCAAAGACATTGAAGGATTTACATCTTCAAGGGACAGAGAAAGGATGTAAGTTTTCTCCTAGGAGTTCTAGGGCTTTTACAATGGTTTCCGAGGTCACAATAAAATGTAGTAGTGCCACCCTGTAATTGGGGGAGTGCCTTGTAAAAGTAATTCTCTGGACTCAAGGTCAGATGAGTCCTCTTCAGGTTGGAAGGGGTTATTTGGATCACTGTGGTCATGGAAATGATGTACCCATTGGACTGCGGGAATTTTGTGCAGCAGGAGATGGGCTTCCTCTGTGAGCCTTAGCAGTGATCACTGCGATGGAAGGATGAGTACAGTGCCAGGTAGTGTATATCCAAGTGAGGAGAGGGAGGGCTCGGGTATGAGTATCAGTGGCTTTAGCAACCGTTGTCTTCCCAATTCCATCTTCCTCAGGAGAGGCCTCGATAACCCGGTCTGCTCTTCCCTTGGCAGCAGGAATACCTCGTGAGGTGTGCTTGTAGTTATGCCCCCATTCAGTAGAAAGCTGAGGGGGCTTAGAAAATGTGCTATCTCAGAAGGAAGGAGCATTATAGTCCAGATGGATCTGTAAGAAAGTTTTGGATTTTAGGGTCTTTAGAGATGGTAGCTAGTTGATGCATTTTAGCTGCCATGAGTAACAATTAAAAGCCTGATCCAGACAACCAAGAAAACCTGCAATAACCAGTTAGTTCCCTCTCTCCTACCTGCTGCATAAAATATTTAAGAAAGGTTTGAATTTCAGTTAAGGTATAGCTTTTCATCTCAATTTCTACTAGTTTTTATCCTGTTGCCTTAATCTTACTCGAAAATTGTTGTTACCAGAAAATTTTGGATGACATCACTGTCAGCCCTCTTTGTAGGTGGCTGCTTTACTTTTCAGGATGTCCCAGGAAACCTCTCCTGGATTGGAGTCTGCCTTCAGTAGCATGATATACACGGGGTCTTGGGAAAAGTCCCTAGGCCTCTGGAGCATAAGCCAGAGCCTTGGCATTTTTGTGTGCATAATTGAGTAACACCTAGGAAGCACCCATGGGGTTTTACATTTATCAAGGAGCTGGTGTGCCTCCTCAGGGTTCTTAGATTGTTCAGGACATTTACATTTGTCCATTAATTTTTTAGCCATACCACACCAGGGATTGGACCCATAGTATCCTATTGGGTCAGGGGACAAGTAGCAATGGTAGTGAGTGAAGTGGTGACACAGACTGTAGGCCTCTGCTGTACGTTCCCTCTGTGGTGCCATTGGCTTCTGTTTGCAAGGCTATTTCTCTTTTCTGGGTTAGGACATGGGTGATTTGGGCACAACCCACTTGACTCAGTGGTTGCAAGTGGAAATTTCCAATCCTTCTCACCTAAGGAATCATTTCTATCTACCTTTGGCCCAGAACCCTCCTTGGCAGTGGCAGTAGCCTTGCAGTCTAATCCACCCTCCCTTGCTCTCCTTGGCTTTGGAGGTCCGTTATACACATTGATAGTCAATTAAGACCTTTATAATTAGTAGTCTGATCATCTCATTAGATCATATGGCTTTGATCATGCTGCTCTGGGGAGATTCTTGAATTATTATGGCAGCTGTGACCTTTTAGGTTGGATATTGCAGGCAACACAACGACAGAAGCAATGTGTGAAAGCACAGAGCAGCATGGCAGACCCCCAGCTAAAGGTGCTCCTTTCTCAGATGGTGAGTTTGGCAGTTAGTAGGCAGGTTGCAGGTAAAGACATTCCCCTTGGTTAATTGCAAGGCCTGACAGATGCAGTCCTGCCATCTATGCCAATTGTGTGTTGGTCTCAGCCTTTCGATAACCGGTCTTGTGCCTAGACCAGCCCTTGTGGTTCTTATTATGATTGCAAGATGCCCTTCAGCAGTAAAGGAAACTGAAAAAAATAAAGGTTTATTACTTATGGGACCTGGGTATTACACAGCACACATGGTGGAGGTGAGGGAGTGGGCGAGTGTGTGCGTGCGAGCATGATAATGCACATGGGCCTGAGGTTCTGCTTTTATTGGGGTTGAGGTGGGAGCCTAGGGTTTCACAAGCTCACTGTTGGTGAATTTAAAACATTAAGAGCGGGAATTTAAAGCACGGGAAGAGGAAGAACAACAAGTGGGCCAAATGGTCAGTTATAGAAATCAACCAAGATTTCTAAAACAGAGGAGCTTCCCTGTGGGAAGGTGGCCTGGCTCTTTATTAAGTTATGTGGCTGGCATTCCATTTATTTGAGATAGCCATCTTTGAAGTAGATGCCTCTTTGAAGTGGTTGCCTTGGCAATCAAAGCTTCAGTCAGGCACTTACATTAAAATAAGAAAAAATACCCCAATTGTCAAGGTTTACACTACATATTCAAAGGATAGAAATAAGAATAAAGTTAGATAGGGGTGCCTGGGTGGCTCAATCAATTTTAAGTGTCCGATTCCTGATTTCAGCTCAGGTCATGAGCTCAGCCCGGCGTCAGGCTCTGGGCTCAGTGCAGAGTCTGCTTGAGATTCCCTCTCCTCCCTCTGCCTCTCCCGGAGCTCTCGTACATGCTCTTTCTCTCTCTCTCTTTCTCTCTCAAAAGAAAAAAAAAAAGAATAAAGTTAGATCTAGAAGACTATTTTCACAAAAAATTAAATATAACATGCAATGTAATTTTTCTGGATTTGGAAATTCATTCTTTTTTTTTTTTTTTTTTAAAGATTTATTTATTTATTTGAGAGAGCGAGAATGAGAGAGAGTACATGAGAGGGGGGAGGGTCAGAGGGAGAAGCAGGCTCCCCGCCGAGCAGGGAGCCCGATGCGGGACTCGATCCCGGGACTCCAGGACCATGACCTGAGCCGAAGGCAGTCGCTTAACCAACTGAGCCACCCAGGCGCCCTGGAAATTCATTCTTAAAAGCATTGTTGGGCTTAAAAGAAATTAGGAGTAAATTGTGTCAATTCATATCTGATAATTAAGTTTAGATATAACCTGATTTATCAAGTCTTTTCTGCTAAAATGGGAATTAAAAAATATACTCTTTGTAATCAAAGTATTTCGGCTAAGATCTACCTTTTTGTGAATAGTTTTTGAAATGTCAGAACATTATCTAGAACTATTTATTATAAATAAAGGTTTAAGAATGATTATTTGTAGAAAGGGCATTAGCAGGCTCATGAAGTAATCTGATAGGTAACTGCCAACATATTTTACCGTTTTTTGTTGGGTTAGCCGTTTAAAGATCGCTGTGAGTGGTTCTATGAACATTTGCATTCAGGACAGCCAGATTCCGACATGGTGCACAGGCCAGTGAATGAAAATGATATCCTGCTGGTTCACAGAGGTATGTCTAAGAAACTGATGTGTGTGAGGCCCCAAATAGTAGTTACTGTAAGTTTTCATACATGAAATTAACTAATGCTATATATTTAGATTCTATTTTCAGGAGTAGCTGTGAAGTTGTGTCAAGAGCAAATTGTGCAAAGCTGAAGCAAGGAATTGCTGTGCGGTTCCACGGAGAAGAAGGCATGGTGGGCATAAAGATCAGTGCTGGGCGCCACCCAGTGTGAAAGATGGGGATGCAGTGTGCTGCATAACTGATAAGGGAAGACATCTGAAATGATTTTAATTTGTTATTACTCAGAAAAAATTTCCCATGTATTTCTGTTGATGCTTAATTTTATTTTCTTGAACTCAGGGTCAAGGTGTTGTGCGTGAGTGGTTTGATATTCTGTCTAATGAGATCGTCAATCCTGATTACGCATTGTTCACCCAGTCAGCTGACGGTAAGTTGTACAGTCTACAGGACTTTCTCTGTGGCTCTCATAGTTTCCAACTACAGCAGTGCATTTTCTCCTTTGATTCCCACAGTAATCGTGTGAGCTAGGTGTGGCATAGTCCCATTTCCTAGAAAAGAAAGTTGAAATTCAGAGGTTTTGTTAACACAGTTAATGAGTGGTAGGATCATGAGTGGAACCTGATTCAGTCTAGCATTCTTTCCTCTAGATAGTTGGTTCTCAAATATTTGTCTCAAGGGCCAGTGCTGGCTCCACGGAAGTTTTCATCAGTCCTTTGTAAAATAAAACTAAATTTATACAATTTTAAGCATTGTCCTTAGACTTTTTTGAGCTAAAATTTCCTTTTGTGAAATAATGCTAGTGTAGATGGACTTAGAAAAATACTTATTTGGAAAAATTAAAATTTGCTAACCCTATTTGAGTTTCCAAGTCTTAAAATTTATTGGTCATATAAAAAACAGTCTAGAAATCATGGTGTTAAATCTTAACTTATAATCTATGTATAGTAACTTAGTTTTCAGTCCTTTTAAAAGATTAAAACCTAAAAAGCTCTTATTATCTTATAATACAAATAAACTATTTGTTGAAATGGTAATTTGGACCTGCACAATTCTAATTTGATATTGTAGGCTGAATGGAAATGGTTACCGCCTCATCTGTGTGAAGAATACTTGACAGTTCTCTAACTTAAGAAAAACACACAAGTGAAGGCGGGATTTCAGTTTTTAAATGCTTTACACAGTTGCTTTTATTTCCTGAAGATCTTTTCTTTCCCAGTGTTTAAATTTCTTTTTTTTTTTATAAGGAGAGAGTGCATCATTAATTGTACTTTCTGATTATCTCCAACCAAACCGGTAGGCAAATCTCCATTGAATAAGAAGGATGACTTTAGGAGAGAGGCAATGGGGCGGTGGGCTGCAGGGATGCTAGGGAGCTGTAGGTATGCACCTATGTATTCACACATGGTGTATTTGAAGTTACTTAGGGATATGGGACTGTCTGCTTTAATTTAGAACTTCTGATTTTTTTGCTCTGAGGTGAATTTGTTGTCTTTGTTGTTTTTATGACAAGTTTGATGAGGTGCTGGGTTTAGTTAGGCCTAATCTTTGAAGCAAGATTTAGCATTAGAGCATTATATTTTAGATTTATTTCATTTCTTTATAGTCCATTATTCTGTGTCTGTTTAGTTTCATAGCTGAAAAACAGATTTGATGTGCAATTATGAGTCAAGGTAATTCCTAACACTATGAATATATTAGTAGAGCATATGCTAATGCACAGAGATCATAAAGATTGTGATTTGTCCTTTTTGTAAGCCTTCTCTTTGGGATTACAGTATTTATAAATTAAAATCTTGGTGAAATATTTCCTTGTTCTTATGTTTAATTGACACGAAGGGAATTACGCTGAAATTTTGAATTAAAAATTCCTGAATGTGGGAAATGTTTGGGTAGCCCTCATGTCTATAATAATTTCTTTAAAACTTGCTTTCTAATTAAATTAAGATGCTTACCATAGAGTTTGGTCTTTGGTCTTACACTGGATGTGAGTCCTGGCTCTGTTCCTCTTGTTGTCATCATTTTGGGCCAATAAATGTAACCTTTCTGGACCTCAGTTTCTCCATTTGAAATGGTGATAATGTATGTTTTGTAATGTGGTAAGAGAGAAATCAATTAGCCGTTATGTAAAAAATGCTTAGCCTAGTGCCTAAGAAATATAGAAAGTAGAACTAATTATTAGAAGCTATTATTATGTGGAAAATGGTATTTTCTTGTTCACTAGGATTTTTCTGAGGTGATGAAAATAGCTGTGTCACAGTTACATTTATTTTGAACTTAAAACAGAACCTAAACTTTGTGTTCTGTTTTAAGTAGTTTTCAAATTAAAAACTATTATTATTTTCCCTATTTGTTTCCTTATTTATTTTTTGATTTTGATTTCTCCTTATCTGTTCTTTTTAATAACCTAGATTTCCCAGAAAGTACTTAGCAAAGGAATTATAAATTACAGACCTAGGGGTGGAAAGTTGGGTCATCAAAAATCTTTGCTGATTGATTCATCAGTAACCCTAAGCATTCACTATTTTATTTTATTATTGTTTTTTAAAGATTTTATTTATTTGAGAGAGAGTGAGCATGTGCACACACGTAGGGAGAGGGGCAGAGGGAGAGGGAGAAGCTGACTCCCCACTGAGCAGGGAGCCCGATGCGGGGCTTGATCCCAGGACCCTGAGATCATGACCTGAGCCGAAGGCAGCCACTTAACCAACTGAGCTACCCAGGCGCCCTAAGCATTCACTATTTTAATAGGTAAAAATATTTGTGACTATTCTTAGATTATTTATATCTTTGGAATTATTATGTTTGTCCTTGAAGTTTTTCTTCATCTCACAAAACTTTCCTGTGACTTTTAATACCCAGTCTTACCCATGACTGGGAATTATTCTCAAAAGGTACTTGACAGTGAATGACTAGCTTCATGTAGCCCTTTTAAGTCGTTCAACCATAAGCTTCCACAGTTGTACCTTGTATCTAAGTAAACTGGTCATGGCAGTGTAGTCTAGTGCCAACAGTGAGAAATCAAAGACCCTCAATGAACAAAGTGAATCATTGTCAAAATATGTATACGAAATGATCAAACATCTCATTTTTCAAAACTTTCTACTTTTCCTTTATTTTATTTTATTTTTGGATCCTATTTCATTAGATTTAGCAGTTTATTCTTTCTTCTAGTGTAAGTGCCTAGAAGAGTAGTAAATAGCTTGAGCTCAATAAATATTTGTTGAAAGAATAACAATTGTCTTCGGAGTTAGTGATCATCACAGAACAGTACAAAAAGTTCTTTAAAGTTGAAGTCTTGGTATTAGGTTTTTCCATTGCACTAGATTTTTTTTAGACTTTTGTTTTCATTGTGATCAAATATATAACATAATATTTACTATTTTAACCACTTTAAAGTATACAATTCACTGGCATTAAATACATTGACAGTGTTGTGTAACCATCACCACTATTTCCGGACCTTTTTTCATATAAGTGGAATCATACTAGGTTTTGACAGTAATTGGTAACTATTGCCTTTGCCATTTTTACTTTTATACCTCAGTGGTGCTTATTGAAAGTTGATTATTTGTGAGGTGCCTAGGTGGCCAGTTTGTTAAGTGTCCAGACTCTTGGTTTCAGCTCAGGTCATGATCTCAGGTTGTGAGATTGAGCCCTGAGTTGGCCTCTCCTAGGCTCAGTGGGGAGTCTGTTGGAGATTATTTCTCTCCCTCTGCCCCTCCCCCTGCTTGCACGTGCACTTTTCCCTCTCTCTTTCAAATAAAATCTTAAGAAAAATAAAGTTGATTATTTGTTGTGAGGAATAATTGGTTGACTTGTGGATTTAGGTGATTTTCTGATAATTGGTAAAAGGCATCAAGTTCATCACTTAAGAACAGTTGTACATTTAAAATTAGTTATTCTCTTGTAGTGCTCTATTCCATAAGGAGCAAAAAGTAGTGAAAATACTGCACTGGGCATGTATAGATGAATGAAACAATGCCTGTCCTAATTCACAGCCTAGTATTTCTACATTGCTGAGGAAAACATGTTATGTATATTATCTTTTAATATATTATTTCCAGAATCTCTTTGACACATCTTCCAACTACTTTCAGTTAAAAGTAATTTTCTCTCTGCAAAGACTTACTCTCATAAGTATGTGTGAATTAATGATTATCTTTTGACAATTCCATTGTCTGTTATATATTTCACAAAGAACATTCTGGTGGAAGTTTATACATAATGTAACCTTGGTTTTGCTGAAGTTGTATATGAACAGTTGTACGTTTAAAATTTTAGTTATTCTCTTGTAGTGCTCTATTCCATAAAGAGCAAAAAATAGTGAAAATTTCAAATTCAGTTTCTGCATTGAAGCGATCTTTCTTCTGCATCTAGATTCTTAGAAATAAATTATTTTGTATTTATTTTAATAGGAACAACTTTTCAGCCTAATAGCAACTCCTATGTAAATCCTGATCACTTGAACTATTTCCGGTTTGCTGGACAGATCTTGGGATTAGCTTTGAACCACAGGCAGCTTGTCAACATTTACTTCACAAGATCATTCTATAAGCACATTCTTGGTATGGCTCTGTTGTTATTTCCAGAGGCACTTATTTGAAGTGTTTTTCTTAGAATCTTTAGGAAAAACTAAATAGGTAAGTGGAGGCATTTTGATTGAGGTAATTTTTCTTTCAATTGGAAACTGTCTGTGTATGTAAGGCATTTGGGAGCCTATGAGGTAGAGAAAAAAAAATCTACTTTTTTGCTAAAAAAATTATCATTTTAGTGTGTAATGTTTATGCTAAGAGTGCATTTTAATATGAATATACCTAAGTGAATTGGCACTTTTTGAAGTATATATAATTTTTCTGTATAGCTATTTCAGAGAAAGATTACATTATAAAAATGTGGAAAAAAACCACAAGTTTAAATTAACAGACTTTCAAATCCAGGAATTAGCCTCCACTTAAATCATGCTGTGAATTGGACTATATTTTGCAGTTTTATGGAATATCTGTAGAGGGCAGTATTTTACCATTAAACAAACAAGGAAAGGCAGAAACATTTAGAATATAACTGCTCTATGTTTGCATTTTTAGGTATTCCTGTAAATTACCAAGATGTGGCATCCATTGATCCAGAATATGCCAAAAATTTGCAGTGGATTTTAGATAATGACATTAGTGATCTGGGTCTAGAGCTAACCTTTTCTGTTGAAACTGATGTGTTTGGAGCAATGGAAGAGGTGCCTTTGAAACCTGGGGGTGGAAGTATTCTTGTGACACAGAATAATAAAGTGAGTATTTGAATATTTATCTTAGCCATTGTAACTTGGCCCTGATAGTTTGCTGATTAGCCTCCTGACACTAGCTAGAAAAACTTGTGCTGTTACAGAGTTTTGTAACATTTTATAACAGATAAAATATTTAAATTAACTAAAACATCAAGTATCAAACTTTTGAGTTAGAAAGGGTCATTTCATTATTGTGTTAGATAGCTGAGGCAGTTCCTGAAGCAGCCTAAAGCACAATTCAGTCGATTGTATAAATTGGGCATCTCTTTATTGAAAAATTAGATTAGATATAGAAGTTTACATCAAAATCATATTTGCATTAGTCACTGTTTCATGTTTTGAAGTACGATGTTAAGAGTTCCACTAGAGAAAAGAAGAATTTCCTGTGTTAAACTTTGTACATGCTTTTGGGATCCAGTAAATCTGTTAGACCTCTGAACTTGATTTTTTTTTTTTTAAGCTTTATAACTTGATTATTTTTATTTATTGTTCTATCTTCTGTTTGTGAATTTTTTTCCCCAGTTTTATTGAGAAATAATTGACATACAGCTGCACATATTAGTTTTAAATTTTGGCATATGTTTTAAATGTCACTATTGAAAAATATGTTATTTTAATATATAATTCAGTTTTATGTTATATTTTGATATGTAGGAAATTGGGAGTCAGGAAATCTTGTTTGGGAACTCCACTTCTGTCATTTACCAGTAGCAACTTCTGGTTAAACAAGACTAAAACCTTTTTCCTTTCCATTAGTTGTATTATAATTCCAAGACAGCTTCAGAAGCAACTAACTTTAAGGAATAATGTCCATTGATTTAGTAAAATACAGATTTTTTTTTTTTTTTTAAAGACCAGGAGACTTGGCTGCATTTTAACCTCTTTGAGCCTCAGTTTTCTATTCTGTAGAATTGGGATAATAATAGCTCCCATACAGAATCATTACTAGGATTTTGCAAACTGAAAACCACAACACAAAAGTTAGTTCTTATTGGCTAGTGCTCTGTAAAAAGAGGCTCTTAGTATGAGATATGTACAGGGTATTGGAAAGTTATATTATGCTATATAGTTTTATTTTTTGCGACTTCTAGGTACTATACATATAAAAAAAACATGAAGTTTAATTTTTGAAAATAAGATCAGAAGCTGTTTTTGCACATATATACTTAGATGTTTTTTAGTTCGCCCTCTCATTTTACACATGAGGACACTGAAGCCTAAAGAATTGTAAATCTGGGGCCAAAACCCAGGTCTCCTAGTTTCAAGTCTCATGTTCTTCCTTCACAAAATTAATCATGTTAAGGAAGATCTTACTTGATTTTTAATATAATGAGTCCTGTTAAGCTCTAGAAGATGAAAAGAGTAAAATGCTTTATTTTTAAAACATATATAAGCTTGCCAGTGAATGAAAATACTTTTTAAAATCTTCTAATTATTAGATTGTGCACCCTATAGTGCATTTATTATTTTACACTGGAGACCTATTTTCAATTAAGGGTAATGAAGCTATAGAGTCTTTTTTATAAGAAAGTGATTGTTTTTCACCAGAGAAACTCAAACATGATTCTTATCTGTGAATACTATGGTGAGTGGACTTGTCACCCTCTCAGATATGTTTTATATGACAAAGTGGAAAGACCCATTAACAATTGCATGATGTATAGCTATATTTATACTTGTATCTCCTAACGCTCTCCCTCCCATTATCACATGGTTTTTGTTTAGATTTTTAAAAAGACATTTTATTAGTTCTTTGGCATTTGTGTCTTAAAATGAAATCTAGAAAGAAGGAAGATAGTAAATAATATCAAGAGTATACACACCCATTGAGGGTGTACCTTTCATTGTGAGTCCGGTTTGAGACTGGAATACTTACTATTGTAATATTAAAGAGCCTGAAACTTTTGCTTCTAAGTTAAATATTTTTATTTAACTATAGTCACTAATTGTTTGGTTGATTATAGGCTGAACCTTTTTTTTAATGATTAGCTTTGGGTAATAAAAGCAGGATCTTGATCACTAATATGTTAATTCTTCTCAGCTTTCATTTTCGTGATGTAAACATTTTTCAGAATAATTTTCTAGTATTACCAGAAAGAGTCGAGTATAATTGTTTTTTTTTTTTTTGAGTCAAGTATAATTGTATATCAAATTGTTGATGTTTAAACAATTAATGCTCACTCAATAAGCAACCTGATTAATTTTTAAAAATAAAAATCTGTAGAAACATAACTGCATCTTAAATTGATCCCTTGCTTTAAGACTGTTAAAGTATTCAGTTTACAAGTAAAATTTTCAATTTTTAGAGATATTGTTATTTTTTAACATACATTTCTTTCATGAACTTTTTTGTTACGTTAAGGTTAGCCATTTACTTACTTATCTCTATAGGTATAAAGTTAAAATTGTCACGTTTGGAGTTCAACTTCAAAATCTGTAAGCATGTTGAAGCTTAAATGAGTTACCAAGCTTGTTAGTACGAGAAAATCTGTGTAAGCTGATCTCCACATGGGGGAGTCATTTATTCCTAATTTTTATGGAAAGGCTTTGGTCTCCCATCCAAGGCTTTGGTAATTATAGAGGGAAACCAAATAGATGAAAATACCTTTGTTTAAAAAGGAGTACATTAAATAAACACAAATGATGTAGGCAGAAGAATATATGTACATTCCACATTTGAAATATAATGCTCTTTTAAATTTAATATTGTTATCAATTTGTTTAAAAATCTTAAAAAATAATAATAAAACTAAACTCTGGTTTCACTTTTGAAAATGGCTGAATTACTAGGAGCTGAGCATTTACATTTAAATAGTATTTTCATCTTCCTTTAGAAGTTTTGCTTTTACTTTTCACTTTTTTATTCCTTTTTTTTCTTTAAAGGTTTTATATATTTATTTGTCAGAGAGAGAGAGAGAACACAAGCAGGGAAAGTGGCAGGCAGAGGGAGAAGCAGGTTCCCCACTGAGTAGGGAGCCTGATGCAGGACTCGATCCCAGGTGCCTGGGATCATGACCTGAGCTGAAGGCAGACGCTTAACCGACTGAGCCACCCAGGTGTCCCCTCTTTTTTTATTCTTGACTGAAAGCTGGAATCATGGAACCATAAAATTTGAGTTAGAAGTGACAGATTTTCTTATATCTTCTGTTCTATCTCCTAGAACTGAAGAGTAAGCTACATGAGCTTTAAATGCTAACACTTTTGTAGTACTAATCATGAAGTTCATTCAGGCTGGGAGGGAAATAGGAGTGGGTAAGACAGGGTATCAAGGAATGGAGGAGGTGGTATGGAAGCTGAATTATAGAGGACAAGCATTAAGTGGTCAGATAGGAGTAAGGAGGGGGAAAAGGAAATGTTCTGGGCTTAGAGGAAGTTAAGGATGACAGAGTATGATGTGTTCAGGGAACCACAGGTAGATCAGAGTTGTAGATCTTAGCTTGCAAAGTAAATGAGTGGTAAAAAATGAGGGGAGTAGACAGGGGCCAAATTCTGAAGGACTGTATCCACAATTAAGAATTTGAAAATTATTCTGAAGACTGTAGGGATGACTGTAGCTGTTACAGAGGTAAGTTCCATCAATGGATTCTGTTTCTTAAAAACACACAAAAACAAACTTAGCTTGCAGTGTGAAGAATGAATTGAAATGGGGCAATACTGGAGTCAGGGAACTGATAGGTGGTTGTGGTATTGGTCTGGGGAGCATGCATGAGGATTTTATAAGACAAAGGCAGTGAGGATGGAGAAAATGAGATAGTTTCTTGCCTTTTTGGTATATCTGCTTATTCCTACAAGAGAAACCTGGTTATCCTTTGGAGTTCTCAGTGGAAAAATTTTCAATGAGAACTCTTACATACCAGAGCAGTAATAAGTGGATAAACTCAGGAAAGAAGCTTTTATATTCAAACAGTAAATTGAATTATGTCAATAATAATGCCATTTAGACTGTTAATTACTAAAAAAATAACTATTCCAAATTGTTTTACAAATGTGGCCCAGTTTATTCCTCTGCTTAGAGGAGGGAAAAAAAGAAACTCTTGTTTTCACTAGTAAAAGTTAACTATTATTTAAGTAAATATGGTTTATTTAGATATCTTTCAAGAAATAATGAAAAGATTTTCAAGAAGAAAAATAGCTTAAAAATGCATTTATATTCAATATCACCACCATTTCTTATAAGAAGACATAATTTAGGTTCAAAGCCTGAAGAGAAGTTAAAATTTTAAGGAAGATTTCGGAGAGATGAATATTTATTCCACAAATTCAGAAGACTAGAGATTATTAAAACAAAATGTTTCTGTAAATGTAGACATATAATTTAACTGGAACATACTGTCCGAAAGTTCAGTCTTCTTTTTTTTTTTTTTTTTTTAAAGATTTTATTTATTTATTTGACAGAGAGAGAGATAGCGAGAGCAGGAACACAAGCAGGGGGAGTGGGAGAGGGAGAAGCAGGCTTCCCGCCGAGCAGGGAGCCCGATGTGGGACTCGATCCCAGGACCCTGGGATCATGACCTGAGCTGAAGGCAGACGCTTAATGACTGAGCCACCCAGGCGCCTGAAAGTTCAGTCTTCTTAATCTCAGTGTTTTTATGTTTTTCGCTTTGCAGTTTCTGTTTTACTTAACTATTTTATATCAGTTACAAGGGTCAGAGGTTAAGCCAGAAAAAAGTTGCTGAGGCTCTTTTTTGTTGCTGTTGTTGTTTCTATGCTGAAGCTTTCTAAGTTGAAAGCTTTCTATGTATTAACATAATTACTTCACCAGTACAAGTACTAAGATTCTTTAATATGATTAATTCTTCAATTTAATTTTTTGGCATCTGGTATTATTTAATGCCTTCAAAGAATAGACAATAAAACTCAGGTGGGAGCAGACATGACTCCTAGGATATGCCATCTATTAGGGATAAAAGAAGATCCCCTGACCCAAGTTATATCAATCTCTTGTAATAACTTAAAAGGAAATGATAGTTTAGGTTTGGTTTATATTTAATGTTTGATTGTGCAAGTCTTTATGCCGGTGTTTTGTGGACTGATTGTCATCTGCATATCCACTGTTTCCTTATTAAAGCATGTAAGATACTTGATGTAGTTACGCAGAGCATAAAGTGTGGGGAGGTGTGAGTCACTTGGATGCCTGTAAAATGGGAATGTAGCCAGTATATTTCTGCACAGTATGAATAGTCAAAAAGTTAGTGTGTAATAATAGTGGATGTTCATAGTAATAATTGTATCATCAAGAAAATGTTAATTTGTGTTACTCTCTTTGAGGATGTATAGTGTTTAAGGAAGCAGGGAAACATTTTAGCTCACTTGGTTTATATTTTCTTCTGTTAACTACAGTTATATTTCAGCTACATGGAAAACTTTATTTTACTAAACATCTCAGCAGGATTTGTGATGGCTAGGATTTTATTATTTTTCTGAGAAATAATTTAGACCAAAATTCATCTACATTTAAATTAACTTAACATGGAAATTGGTATTTGAAGGAGCTGATTTCCACAAATTGGTATACAGTGACTATGGGTCAAAGTTATAGAAATAAATGTGGAAAACATTTAGAATATTAGAATAATATTCCATATTAGAAGAATAGAAGGGAACATGGAAGGAAAGATTAGTATACTTGTAGAAATTAATTTTTAAAAAGAGAACGTGTGAGGAAGTAATAGGAATTAACTGATTGAAAACAGAATGTGTACTACTCTGGTAAATACGGAATGCAATGGCCAATTAAAATTGGTAAAGTGTACTTTGAGCAATTCACAAATATTTTACCCTTTTTTTTTTTTGAGAGCACGTGTGCACATCTGAATGGTGGGGGAAGGGCAGAGAGGGGCAGAGGCAAAGGGAGAGGGAGAGAGAGAATCTTAAGCAGGCTCCACACCCAGTGTGGAGCCCGACACGGGGCTAGATCTCACAACCCTGAGATCATGACCTGGGCTGAAATCAAGAGTTGGATGCTTAACCAACTGAGCCACACAGGTGCCCGCAAATCTTTTACTTTTATGCTTCATAATTTAAGGTCTTGAACAATGATTGTTGAATAGTACCATAAGATTCTAAGAGCAAAACCTTTTGGGAAAAAGCTGTTCTTACTAAGGGAACATAGGGTCTCATATAGCATCTTAAACAGTAGTGAATAAGTGGAGCAGAAAAATTGTAGCAGTTGAGTAAGTTTAGGTAGAGCAGACATAAAGTAAAAGATAATGATGTGCTAATATTGAAATCACTGCTGGTTATCACTTGGAAGTGTGCTATATATATTATTTCTTGGATGTGAAAATCTAGTTTATGTTTCTGTTTGATTGTTTGGCACACATTTTTGTCTCCCTCTCTCTGGTAACTACCTAAATGTAGTAACTGATAATTCCTGTACAGTGGAGGAAAAACTTGTGGGTGGTAGGGAGTGTGATTTGGGCGTGGGAGTAGACTGAATAGCAGAGATGACCGCTTTCCCTGTGCTAGATTGCACAAGGGGCTATGTGGGGCTTGGGGAGAACTATGGGGAAGCCACCATGACACTTCTATAGCTTTGACATGGATGGAGAATTCATAGCCAGTGGTTATATATAACTTTCTAGATCAGTACTTGTGGGTTTTTTCCCCCCGGTGTAGAGTTAGAAAGTGGGAGGTGGCAGAGTTTCAGATTAGTGCCCCCTCAAAAAATAAAGGAAGGAACCTAAAATTGGCTTTCTCTACTCTCTTTAGAACATTCATACCTGGGAGGTAAGAACTATATTAGGAGGTATATTACTACCCTGGTCCAAGCCATCATCATCACCTTCACCTGGATTACTGGTAGTAAAAACTATTGCTTTTAAGTCACAAAATTTCACTTAGATGTAATTTAAAATATATAAATGATAACAATTGATAGAGTTGATTGATAAATATAATAATTGATTCTTGTCTGAACCAAAATATATTATTACCAGTTAAATTTTGAGTGACACTATTTTCTGTGATGATGTATTTTATTTTATTTTATTTATTTATTTATTTTTAAAGATTTTATTTATTTATTTGAGACAGAGAGAATGAGAGAGAGCATGAGAGGGAGGAGGGTCAGAGGGAGAAGCAGACTCCCTGCCGAGCAGGGAGCCCGATGCGGGACTCGATCCCGGGACTCCAGGATCATGACCTGAGCCGAAGGCAGTCGCTTAACCAACTGAGCCACCCAGGCGCCCTGTGATGATGTATTTTAAAATGACGTGTAAAAATAGTTTACCTTAATTCAGAATCAAATAACTATGCTTAAGTGACCCATTTTATCAAGTTCTAGGTCTGTATTAAATGCACTTGTTGAATGTATGCATTCATCCAGTATTTGTTGAACATTTACAAAGTGACAGCCAGTTTTTTAGGAGCTGGGAATATATACTGGAAAACAAAACAGAGCCCTTGCCTGCAGAGAGGTTACATTCTAATGAGATAGTTGAGTCAGAGACATGAGGAAGTATAGACACTAAGGCCTGAACAAGCTTATGTTTGGGGAATAGAGAGAATGAACAAGGGGGAGAGAAGAAAGAAGTGAGATGAGAGCGCAAAGAAAGGCTGGATCATTTAGGGCCTTATAATTTGTTTTTTTACTTAAGTCAATGTAGAGTTGTTTTGTTTTGTTTTAGGGAGGGAGAGAGGTGCTTAAGTGACTGAGCCACCCAGGCACCCCTCACTGTAGGGTTTTGAGCAGGAGTGATGTGATCTGAATTATATATGAAATTGTATGTAAAATATATATTTATATATTTAAAAGATCACTTGGTGGTATGGAAGAAGCAGTACAGAGACAAAAATGGAAACTGGGACACCACATGTTACAGTAATCCAGGTGAAGGTGATGATGATGGCTTGGACCAGGGTAGTAGTAGTGGAGATGGTGAGACAGGGTTGGATTGAGAATGTTTTTTGGAGGTAGTTCTGATAGCACTCACTGATACAGCGTGTGAGAAAAATCATGGGTGATTGATTCCTAGGATTTTGGCCTAAGTAGTTAGTGATTGGTAGATTATGGGTTTACTGAGATATTTGAATGATGGTGCCAAATTAATTCCAAACCTTTACCTCTTAAATGAGGAATGATCATATCAACAATATCTTAAGTATGTGAAATTGAAAAAAAATCATCACTTTTTTTTTTTTTTTTTAATAGGCGGAGTATGTTCAACTTGTTACTGAACTTCGAATGACAAGAGCCATTCAGCCTCAGATCAATGCTTTTTTACAGGGCTTTCATATGTTCATTCCACCTTCCCTCATACAGCTTTTTGATGAATATGAATTGGTAAGGAAAAACATCAGTTCATTTGTGGTTACAAAACAACACAAAACTCCATTTGCTATAATTCAGAAATAATTTTGGAGTACTATGATAAAATAATGTATAATAAGACATTATGGTTTAATGTTCATGTTTAGAGATTTCTTACAAGATTTGTGATTGTGCTTCTCTTAAGCTTAATAACCAGAGTAACAATTCCTTAGTGAGAAATGAAAACAAAAATGGAATACATTTTCAAAGTATTTTACATGGGAGATGTTGAAGGCCAGTCTTCTCAAAAGCAATAATCATATTACAGTTAACCCTTGAACAACACGTGTTTGAACTGTGTGGGTTCAAACTTAAACATGGATGTTTTACAGTATAACACTGTAAATTTTCTCTTTCTTTTGATTTTTTTTCTTTTTTTTTAAAGATTTATTTATTGAGAGAGAGAGCGGGCACGTGCATGCAAGTTGGGGAGGAACAGAGGGAGAGGGAGAAGGAAGAGGGGAAAGAATCTCAAGCAGACTCCACACCAAGCGTGGAGCCGAAAGCGGGGTTCATTCAGTCTCACAATCCTGAGATCATGACCTGAGCCCAAACCAAGTCAGATACTCAACCGAGCCACCCCAGACACTTTTTGATTTTGTTAATAATATTTTCTTTTCTCTAGTCTACCTTATTCTAAGAATAGGATATGTGTAATACATATAACATACAAAATATGTTTATGTTACCAGTAAGGCCTCTGGCCAACAGTAGCCTATTAATAGTTAAGTTTTGGGGGAATTCAAATGTTACACGTGGATTTTGACTGCATGGGGTCAGAGTCCCTAACCCCTGCATTATTCAAGCAAGAATCAACTGTACTTGTGAATTTTTTATTTGACCATATGAGGTACAAGATAATGATAACTTACTAACTTCTTGTCATTCCGAAAAGAAGAATTAGGGGTTTTTTCTTAATTGTGTTTAATTTTCTCTAGCTTCTTATTTACCATATATATAATTGTCATTTTCCATTTTAAATCTATGTGGAGTCCTCTGTCAGCCTCTAGTTTCTAATAAGTGTTTTGTACTTTTAATTTGCCTGCCTTTTACTATGACCTAACAGGATTTCTAATTTTATATGCTTTATGTTTACATTTTCCCTCATATCCCTTTTCTCTCTTATGATTGGTAATAAATTATTTTCAAACTCTTGAGTTGTCTAACTCCTTAATTAAACACAGTATTTTTTTAAAAAGATTTTATTTATTTATTTGAGAGAGAGAGAGCACATGAGCAGAGGCAGAGAGAGAGGGAGAAGCAGACTCCCCACTGAGCAGGGAGCCCAACGTGGGGCTCAATCCCAGGACCCTGGGATTGTGACCTGAGCCAAAGGCAGATGCTTAACTGACTGAGCCACCCAGACCCAGGCACCCCCACTGTTTTAAATAGAGTATAGCTAATTTTTTATTTAAAAAATTATAATTTAGAATAATAAATTTTAGATCAATGGAAAAGTATCCTTTGGTTTTTATTCTTTCCTATAAAATTAGTTTTACCCTATGCTTTTCACTTTACTATATGAATAAGTACACTGGTTTATACCTCTTAATTTTACATAATATACCAGTATTTTTGGCTTATCATTCATAGTATATCTTAGTATAGTAGTGAATAAAATTTGCAAGTTAATTTTGAAGTCCATTGTGACTTAGTTTCATTAAATGTCAGTTTTGAGGGTTTTTTTTTTTTTTGCTTGTATTTTTAGGTTTAAGATTAATGGTTTTGTTTAGTATAGACTTGTCTAGTTTTTGCATAGCAATAAGTTATTTTTAGCATTTAAAAATGGAGGAGTACTTATGAACTATTATTAAACATGATTGAAAGCTGACTTTCCTGTACTATACTTACATTAAATTGGCCTTGTGACGTTCAAAACAGAGAATTTTACATTATTTTCTGGACCTTTGTGTAAAATAACAGATAGCAACAATGTAATAATTGACAAAAACTTTGCCTCCTAATTTACTGATACTGCTAGGTTTTATGATATCGATTTACAATGTATGTAGAGAAAAGTATATACATCATAAATGTATAGTTTGATGAATTTTTACAGACTGACTACACCCCTAAAACCAGCACCCAGATCAAGAAACAGAGAAATCCTAGCACCCCAGATGTCCACTCCTGTCGTTTTCCAGTCACTATCCCTCTTCATGGGGAACTGCTCTTCAGACTTTTTTTTTTCCATTAACATTATTTTATTTTTCTTGTTTTTACATTTATTTAAATTCAGTTAATTAACACATAGTGTATTATTAGTTTCAGAGGTAGAGTTCAGTGATTCATCAGTCTATTTTTTCTTTAAGATTTTATTTATTTATTTTTTAGAGAGAACCTGAGAATGGGGAGGGGCAGAGGGAGAGAGAGAATCTCCAGCAGACTCCCTGCTGAGCACGGAGCCCAATGTGGGGCTCCATCTAATGACCCTGAGATCTTGACCTGATCCAAAAACAAGAGTCCAATGCTTAATGGACTAAGCCACCCGGGCTTCCCCTTCTGAGTTCTAAAAATACCATAGATTAGGTTTCCCATTTTTGAACGTAATGTAAGTGGAATAGTCACCTAGAATAGATCTGCCTTCCTTAGCTCAACTTTTTGTGAGAATCATACGTATTATTGATGAAGTTATAATTTGTTCATTTTTATTGTATTATAGTATTTCATTTTGTCAGTGTATGTGTGTATGTATATATATATGTAGAGAGAGAGGTCTGTTCTATTGTTGATGAACATTTGGTGGGTACTTTTCAGCTTCAGGTTATTTGAAATAATGCTATTACAAACATTCTAGTACATGTCTTTAGAAGGATATATGTATGCATTCTTGAAGTGGAATTGCTGGGACATAGAGTGTACATTTATTGTATTATAATAGATATTTGCAAATAGTTTAAGTGGTGTGTCAGTTTATATTCCCACCAATAGGTATGAGAGTTCTGGGTATTCCATATCTTCACTACCACTTGATATTTTCTTTTTCATTTTTACCATTTTTGTGGATCAGTAGTGGTGTTTCATTTCCCTAGTGTGTTTATGTGTTCATTGGCCACTTGTACTCTTTTTTTTAAAGTGTTTGCTCAAGTAATTTGTCCATTTTTCTATTGTGTTTTCTGTTTTTTTGTTACTGATTTATAGGATTCTTTATAGGAGTGTTTATTATTTATATATTGTGAATATTTTCTGCTCTGTTATCTTTTAGTGAATAAAAGTTTTTAGTTTTAACACAGTTCAGTTTATTACTTGTTTTTTCTTTTTTTAAAGATTTATTTATTTGAGAGAGCGAGAATGAGAGAGAGAGAGTACATGAGAGGGGGGAGGGTTAGAGGGAGAAGCAGGCTCCTTGCCGAGCAGGGAGCCTGATGCGGGACTCCATCCCGGGACTCTAGGATCATGACCTGAGCCGAAGGCAGTCGCTTAACCAACTGAGCCACCCAGGCGCCCCTGTTTTTTCTTTTTTTAATGAATGGATCTTTTTTGTGTCCTTTTTTGTGTTTTAGAACCTGTTTCTTTTTCCAAGGTCATGAAGGTGTTTCCCCATGTTTTCTTCTAAAAGCTTTCTTTATTCTTTTATCTTTCATATTTAGGTTTGCTACAGTTAAGTCTTCGGTTGTGGTTTTATTAGAAGTTAGGTCAGGATTCCTCATCTTTCTTAGACTCTGGCTTTACTACCTTGAGCTGATTGAGATGGAGGGATTATTTGGGAAAAGCAGTGTTGTCAGCATAATCCTGATTTATGCAGTGATGAAAATTATTATTAAAAACGCAGTATTTGCCAAGCACTTTATATTTATTAACTTTTAAAATTTTTACAACAGACCTCTGATGTAGGTATAATTTTCTCATTTTATAGATGAGGAAAACTAATCCAAAAAAGGTACAGAACTTCCTCCTGTTCATAGAGTATGTGTTAGAGCCAGACTGGGAACCCATGTTCTGTGACCTAGAGCCTGGTCTGTCTTCATCAGTATTGCCAAACTGTCTCTCAGAGGCATAAGTTATAAATGGGACTTGGTTTTAGAACCTTTTGTATGACTTTATGTCTTTCATAGGAAAGGGCTGTGCTACATTAGGATAGGAAACTTTTTAAAAAAGTTGGCACAGGCATCTAAGCTAGATGTGCATCTGGTATTAACACATTGAGCCCTATGAATACTGGGTAAGCTAATGGCTATGAACATTTGCATGGCTCCATTGCTGGCCATTCGCATGGGATTTATATGTTATAGCCATTGCCAGCAGACTAATTCATTTATTTTGTCATATTTTTAAAAAACAATTATTGATTGGGACTTGAAATCTTCTTGCTGTATGTTCTTTTGATTGTGGAATTCCATTTTATCTACTTGTTTTTAGTCAGTTTAATAATTTTTTTTTTTTTTTTGCCCAGGTGTTAAGTGGGATAATAAAGATCTTTCATCCTCTTCACAAAAATCATAATAATATGATATTCATGAAATGCTTCAAATTTCTTGAGAGAATATAGTCTCAGTCATTTTTATTCATAATTATTAATAATGAAAGCATACTTAATATTATTAAAAGCTTATCTTCAGTCTAGAAGGGAAGAGGATTAAACAAACTCTCATGGCTTGTAAGAAATGTGTAAAATTCATCCCTTACTCCCTTTAGGCAGATCTGTATCAGTGTCTTGCCAGGGAACAGAATTTCCCCAGATGGCTCAGATCGAAACTTTAACAAAGGGGCTATTACAGAGGTGTGGCAGTGTTAAGAATAACAAGAGTATAGGGAGGCATCCAGAGACTAGCAATTGTGGAAAGCTTTATCATCCGTAGAATTGAAGAAACAGGTGGAGGAATTACAGTAGTGCTCCCTTATCAAGAGGGAATCTGTTCCAACACCCCCAGTAGATGCCTGAAACCATGGATAGTACTGAATGTTGTATATACTATGTTTTTTCCTAAATATGCATACCTAGGGTAAGTTTAATTTACAAATTAGGCATAGTAAGAGATTAACAACAATAATAATAAAAACTGATAATATTTATAACAATTATAACGATGTACTATAATAAAGTTATATGAATATGGTTTCTCAAAATATCTTATTGTGTGGTACTCACCCTCGTTCTGATGATGTCAGATAAAATGTCTATGTGATGAGATGATGTGAGGGGAATGACATAGCCTATATCATGACCTAGCGTTAGGCTACTATTAACTTTCTGACGGTATGTCAGAAGGAGGATCATCTGCTTCTGGACCACAGTTGACTGTGGTAACTGAGACCACAGAAAGCGAAATTGTGGGTAAGAGTGGGGGGCTATTGTATTGTGAGGACCCAGTGAGAGCCTGAAATACCAATGAGGGGGAATCTGATAATAGCTATAGTTGAGGATACATGGCTACTGCAAAGATGTGCTGAAGCAAAGTGGGAGCAGGAAATATCCTCACCTCCAGAATCCTGCCTGTTTCCCAGTGATGGAGCCCAACCTAAAGCTGATAGGCAAGAAAGCCAGTCTGCAAGAATTGGTCTCCTGAGGCTCAGAATAGTGCAAAGAATGGTGGAGAATATATTTGGATTGTTAAATGGAGACAATCAGAATGTCCATCTAGTAAAGGTATTTTATAATACTATGGAAAGGAGGATTAAAATATACCGTAGGCCAGCAGTTCTCAAACTTTTTGGCTTTAGGACACCCTTACAACAAACGTTTTTGTTCATGTGGGTTATATTGATATATATTGCATTTGAAATTAAAACAAAAATGTAAAATATTTACTTAATGTAGAAATAACAATCCATTACATATTAATATGAATAGCATTTAAAGATTGAAAATTGCATTTTCCAGGATAAAGCTAAAAATAGTGAGAAGAGTGGTATTTTACATTTTTGTAGGTTTAATATCTACTTAATAGAAGACAAGTAGGTTCTCATATCTCCTTCTACGTATAATCAGTTGTAATATGTTGTTTGCTTGAACTAAATGAAGAAAATCCAGCTTCAGATATGTTGGAAAAGGGAGAACCTTGTAGACTCTGAATAGATCTTAGAAACTACAAGAGTTGTCAGAGCCTCTTACTAGCCTTCATTAATTTTCTTCAGAGCACACTTCTGTACTAGTCAGGTGTATGCATGAGTAGTTGTTGTAGGAGACGTGATTTTGAACCACACTGTATCTGTGTCTGTGACACCAAACTCTTCTGATCTGGCTTGTCAGTATTTGGTTAAGTGTAGTATAGTCATTGCCTTATCTGTCTGTGTAAACACATCCAATCGTGAGATATGGGCTCATTTGAGCCATCTGGACAAGCTCTTTCCATGTTCTCTTTTCTCTTGGAAAACATAATGGTAAGTATTTTTGACATTCTTAATTTCATTTTTATTTATTTGATTAATACTGTGTTTGATGATCTTCACATTAATAAAAAAAAGACTACCAAAAGTCATTAGGAAATTGCATTTTTTTCTCACACTGGGGAATTTTGGCTTTAGAGGATCCAAATCATTCCAAAATAGAGTTCTTGAAAGGCCTGAATCTGTTGTTTTTTTTTTTTTAAACAACCATTTTTATTATATTACCTCTTTTTATTATATTACTTCTTTTTCCTAGTGACTAGAGTTTCTTGATGATTTTTTCCTTTGCTTATTAACCCAGGACTTATTCAGGTCTTTGTTATCATTTTCATATGTTGAGCATATGTGGTCTCTTTAGAATTTAACAAATTCATACAATTAAACATAAACCAAATATAATAACATTCATAAAATTGTTGCAAATGTAAACTTGTTGCATGTGTTTATTTGTCTCATGTTTTAATGAAATTGTATCGTGTGGAGACATTTCCACATCTCAGCAATATTTGAGATTATCAATATGAAAAGTTCTTGTTATTGATGACATGCAGAAACTGTCACAAAAATAAATCAGTTTTACATGGGATTAGTTTCTAATTAAGGCAAATTTACTGTTTTATTGTAATAGCTTTTTTTTCCTAATGAAGATTAATGAAATACTTTTCTTCTTCCCCAAAGGAGCTACTGCTTTCTGGCATGCCAGAAATTGATGTGAGCGATTGGATAAGAAATACAGAATACACAAGTGGCTATGAAAGAGAAGATCCAGTTATTCAGGTAAAATCTCTCCAGAGCTTAGAATGAAGTTAAGTTTGCCATTTAATTTTATAAGCTTTTCAGCACTATTGGATGAAAACCTACATTAATTAACAAAGTGAAATTTTCCCCTAAATTCTTCTCCTGGGAATATTGCATATGAAAGCTTTGTATGAAAGCATTTTTGATAAATGAGTTTCATAGAATAAAATATGTTTATGAATATTACATATTTCTTGGGTATTAAGAAGTCTACAATTACTCTGTCTACAATTACAGTTTTTTTGTTGTTGTTAGTGGTTCTGGGAAGTTGTGGAAGACATTACTCCAGAGGAGAGAGTTCTTCTCTTGCAGTTTGTTACTGGCAGGTAAGAAGTGTTTTTATGCTAACGTGGAAAGAATTTAATGTGTTGCAGTTTTGATGGCTTAAACAACCAAAATGCATTATTACTTGGAATTGTCAGTTTCCACCTCCCTTTCCATTTTTTAGGTATTAAAGATTTATTTAGCCATTAACGATAAAATCTGTGGTAGTGCTCAAGTGTTTATTTAATGTATATTAATGTATAAAAAAAAAAACTGTTCCAATCAGGACAATCAGCATATATATTGTATTTTATAATTTGGTAATCTTTTCATTCTGTAGGTAAATCAATGGTAGTGCCAAATTTTTAATATTTGTGTGTTGCTGGACACACACACGCACGCATGACATCTATAATATCCGTACTCAGCTGTTTTTCTCCAGTTCTTACCAATTTTTTAAAAGATTTTATTTATTTATTGCGGGGGGCAGAAGGAGAGGAAAAGGATCCCAAGCATACTCTGTGCTGAGTGCAGAGCCTGATGTGGGGCTTGATCCCACAACCCTGACTGTGACCATAACCTGAGCAGAAACCAAGAGTCGGAAGCTTAACAACTGAGCCACCAAAGCGGCCCTCTTACCAGATTTTAAAATTTCAAGATTCATGGCCTAAAAAATAATTTGTGATACCACATATCTTTGAAAAGTCTACTTTTGGACTGATTAAATATCACAGATACTAGGAAACTAGATGATTTTAACCTCCTTTAAGTTACATTTCTGAAAGATGTTTAAAAAAAATCTGATTTTCATTCTTAGCATCTTAGAATTTCATCTGTGCCCTCCTCTTTATGGAAATATAGTTCATTTGTTCCATTATAAATGTACATGGTTCTTCTAGGAAAGTTGGAACACACATAAAATTAAAACAAATAAGGAACACCACTCCCTGCCAGCAATAACTATTATAAACAATTTGTGTATTTACTTGTCTATTTTTTCTATTTTAAAAACATAATTGTGAGTGTATTTCTCTATAAAATATATATGTTATTTATTTATTTATTTATTTATTTTCTAAAGATTTTATTTATTTATTTGACAGAGAGAGACAGTGAGAGAGGGAACACAAGCAGGCAGAGTGGGAGAGGGAGAAGCAGGCTCCCTGCTGAGCAGGGAGCCCGATGCGGGACTCGATCCCAGGACCCTGGGATCATGACCTGAGCCGAAGGCAGACGTTTAACGACTGAGCCACCCAGGCGCCCTAATAAAATATATATGTAATTTAAAGTCCAGTATTTTCTTATCTTAAAAGTAGTCCATAGCCATTATAGAAAATTTGGAAAATGAAGAATATAGATAGAAGAAAATGAAAATTCATTAAGTAATTCCACTATTCAGAGATAATAATTTAACATTTTGCTTTATTTTCTAAGTCCTTTAGCTACATAATTAGAAAAATAGTTGGTATCACACTATAATCTAAATTTAAACAATAAATAAAACATGAATATTCATTCAGGGTACCTGACTAGCTCAGTTGGGAAAGCATAAGACTCTTGATCTTGAGGTTGTAAGTTTGAGCCCCATGTTGGGTGTAGAGATTACTTAAAAATAAAATCTTAAAAAAGAAGAGAGAACATGAATATTCACAGATTATAGGCTAAAGATATGAAAGAAAACCTTGTTTTAGTGTTGTGTTGTTTTTTTTTGGCTTCTTAATGCCAAGAAATACCCAGAGATTTGGGTAATTTAATGAAAAGAATTAAAAATTATATATTCTATGTAGGAGGATTAGACAATTTCAATAAAAAAATCACTTCTAATCTCAAGTGTCTGAGATTCCAGAATTTTTCCCACATACATAAATTTTTTTACTTTCTCTTTTTAAGTTTATTTAAGTAATCTCTACATCCAACCTGGGGCTCAAACTTATGACCTGAACAAGAGTCTCATGCCTCTCCAACTGAGCCAGCCAAGTGCCCTAAATTTCTACTTTTTAAAAACATTGTTCCTCTTTTATAACTTTTGAATTTAGCCACATATTACTAAAAATTGTTCCATTTATAGATCTGATTTTTTCATGGCTACCTATTCTTCAGTTTATGGACCTTCCTTCATTGATATTGTCCTTCATTGCTAAATTTTCCTGCTTATAAATAATGCTAAACAAATAAGGAATTCTTGCACTTATACACTTGTGGGCTAGTTTGATTATTTATATAGCAAAAATTCTTAGGAGGGAAATTTTTGGATACGAAAGTATATAAATTTTTATAACCTGATACATATTGTTCATTTACCCTTCAGAAAGATACCAGTACTCATATCAACAGGGAATGAGAGAGCCTATTCCTTTTACTCCCATCAGTACAGGATGTAATCATTTCTTTTTCTTTTCTTTCTTTTTTTTTTTTTTTGAAGATTTTACTTATTTGAGAGAGAGCATAAGAGACAGCGAGAGCACAAGCAGGGAGGAGGGGCAGAGGGAGAAGCAGGCTTCCTGCCGAGCAGGGAGCCCGATGTGGACTTGATCCCAGGACGCTGGGATCATGACCTGAGCCGAAGGCAGATGCTTAACTGACTGAGCCACCCAGGCGCCCTCATTTCTATTTTTATATAATTTTTTATTTATATAATTCTTATATATTTATTTTTATTTTTATTGCCTGTCTTAATTTTTATGCATTCTATTGTCATTTATTTATTTTTAAAGATTTATTTATTTGAGAGAGAGAGCCAGAGGAGGGGCGGGTGGAGAGGAAGAGGGAGAAGGAGAGAATCCCAAGCTGACTCCCCGCTGAGCATGGAGTCAGACACAGGGCTTGATCTCATGACCCAGAGATCATGACGTGAGCTGAAATCAAGAGCCAGATGCTTAAATGACTGAGCCACCCAGGTGCCCCATTGTCATTTTAAAAAATTCAGTTCTAAATGTTATTTATGTGGGACATTAACTGCAAATAATTTTCCCAGTTTATCATTTGCCTTTTAACTTCATTAAGTTAAATATGCAGATTTCCATGTATTTTCAATTATAAATTTACTTTATAAAATTTATAAAATCAAAGTATTAATTTTGTAAGTTGAGTATCAGTACTTTTCTTTGTGGTTTTTATAAATCCTTGCCCACTCCCAAGATTATATGTTTATCTACATTTTTTTTCTGTTAACTTTTTATAGTTCCTGTTTTTACTTTCCAATTTTTAAGCCATCTGGATTTTATTTTGGTTTATGTATTGAGGTAGGGCTCTTACTATTTTCTAAATGATTTATATCTAAACACCAATTAATAGGTTATTGTATCCCCACCACCATGATTTGGTTGGTATGAGTCTTTTAAAGTGCAGATAACAATTACAATTACTCAAGTTCTCTGGTACTAAAAATGTCTGTTAAGTTGCTGCTCTTGTAGAATAAAAAGCTCTTGTATTAGTAATACAGAGTGCCTCTCCCAGGTCAATCATATAGTCATTGTTAGCAGTACTGAAAAGAATTGCACTGTTTATTATTTAACTGGACATGAAGTGTAGCTTGTGAATCCTTAATTAAACTGAGGTGAGGGATGTGAGTAAAAAATAGAAGCCAAGGAAGCTGAGGGGAACAACACAGAGCTAAGCTTTCCCATCATGCCAAAGAAGCCACCTTTCAACACTTAAGTCTACAGAGCCCTTGTTTTGAATTCAGACTGAGTAAATTTTAAGTCTTTTTAAACCTTAACTTTCGATTAATTAGGCTTAAGTGTAGGTATAGTATTTGCCATTCTGAACTTAGTTTGTATTTTTTTTTTTCAACAGCACTTTCTGGAAAATTCTGATTATCTGTTTATATTTAGATATTAAAATCTGCCTTACTCTGTGTCCATAGTTTAGTTTAGTGCAACCTTACTGAAAAGTCAAATGTGTTCCAGTTATTAGAACCAAGAATCAATGCCAAAAGTAATTTTTAAGTGTTTTATGGTGTAACATTATTTTGTTGGTCTATAAGACCATCTTAATTAAATGACTTACTACGCTATTGTTTCGTTACCCCTTAAGAACAATGAAGATCAGACTTGATGATTTCTTTGTGTATAAAATAGAAGTATGTCTTTTTATTGAGTGTAATTTTACATTGTATAATCCAAGTGTCATAATATTCAACCAAAGACCATTTCATTTATTTTTCTCATACATACTTAAGCTTGATGAGCCATGATCTTAAGATTCACTGATTATTCAAGTACGGAGCCGAGTCATATTTGTTTGTAGTTTAGAAGAAGAGGAATAAAGTTTCAGAGATTGTTTGTGAATATCAGTTTACAGTATAATTTTAATTTAGATCTTAAAATTGGGAAATCTTTAGATTTTTAAGCTTATTTTTCAAAATTTGGTGACATGAAAAACATTAGATTGATCATTCAGATGTTGAAATACTGTATTTAATTTGTGTAAGAATCGGTATCAAGTCTCATTTTCTCATCTTATCCTGATAAAGTGGTGTACTTACTTTTAAATTCTACCTCTACAGGAAATTCAGAACGGCTTGGCTTTTTATCCCTTTTCATTTTTGGTTGCCTTTTTAATAGGCATAGACTAATGTTGAATTTTATTTCAGTTTACACACATGTCCAGATCTTCTTTAGCTATTCTTTTGCCCTAGGTAGGAATTGCTCATGCAATTAGTGTTTATTAACAAGACTTTTAATATTCACTTGGATTTCTAAGGTAAGTTCAGGCATTTCATCAGTAAAGCATTTAAGAGCAACCAAACAACTTCCCAGCTATAAAAGAAAACTGCTCTTTTTTAGAGATTTATTTATATTGGATTGTTATTTTTTTCCCCTGTGAATGTGTAGATATCATTTATGATTTTATATTTTTTAAAGATTTATTTATTTATTTGACAGAGACACTGCGAGAGAGGGAACACAAGCAGGGGGAGCGGGAGAGGGAGAAGCAGGCTTCTTTCCGAGCAGGGAGCCCGATGTGGGACTCGATCCCAGGACCCCGGGATCATGACCTGAGCTGAAGGCAGATGCTTAACGACTGAGCCACCCAAGCTCCCATCATTTATAATTTTAAACAGAAAATTTTGGTCCATTTTTCCACAGTTTTTATAGTGTATGTGGCAGAAAGTACATAACATTTAACGTTTTAACCATTTTTAAGTACAGTTCTGTGACATTAAGCACATCCACATTGTTGTGCAACCATCACCGCTATCCAGCTCCCAAACCTTTTTATCTTCTGCAGCTGAAACTCTACCAATTAAACACTAACTCTTCATACTCCCTCCCCCCAGCCCTAGGCAACCAGCATTCTATTTTCTGTCTCTATGAATTTGACTACTCTAGGTACTTCATATAAATGGAACCATACATCATTTGTCATTTTGTGACTGGCTTATTTCACTCAGCCTAGTGTCCTCAAGGTTCATCCACATTATAGCATATGTCAGAATTTCTTTCCTTTTTTAAGGATAAATAATAATCCACTCTATGTATATACCACATTTTGCTTATTCCTTCATCCATGTATGATCACTTGAGTTGCTTCTGCCTTTTGGCTTTTGTGGATAATGCTGCTATGAACATGGATGTACAAATAATCTTTTTTAGTCTCTGTTTTCAATTCTTTGGGCTATATACTCTAATTCTGTGTTTGTTTTTTGAGAAACAGCCATACAGTTTTCCACAGCTGATGTAAATTTTACATTCCCACCAGCAATGCATAAGCGTTCCAGTTTCTACATATCCTTTCCAATACTTACTGTGTTCTGTTTTTTTTTTTGTTTGTTTGTTTTTTGTTTTTTTAATTTTTGTATTTTTTCTTTAAAATGGTCATCCTAGGGGTGCCTGGGTGGCTCAGTCGGTTAAGCATCCAACGTGATTTTGGCTCAGGTCATGATCTCAGGGTTGTGAGATTGAGAGCCCATGTTGGACTCCATGCTCAGCGGGGAGTGCGCTTGAGATTCTCTCTTCCTCTCCCTTTCCCTCTCCCCCTGCACACACTGTCTCCATTGAATGTTAGGACTGTAGTTGAAAATCATTTGGCCATATATGCAAGAATTTATTTGGGATATTCTATTCCATTTCTGTATATCTGTCTTTATGCCAGTGCTACATTGTTCTCATAACCATAGCTTTGTAGTTTAAGTTTTGAAATCAGGAACTGTGAAACCTCTAACTTTATTCTTCTTTTTTCAAGATTGTTTTGGCTATTTAAGGTTCAACAGTTGTTTTTTTTGTTTTTTTTTTTAAATGAACTGAAATATGCTTTGTACTAAGAATGCTATGTTAGAAGACATTTCTAATACTAGTCAGACTTCTGAGTATACCTTTAGTACCTATACATTAAATTTTTTTTTTTTTTTTTTTTTTTGGTCATCATTCTTATTTAAAAAACACCATAGCATCTCAGTTTAAAAACAAAATGTTTTACAGGATCAGTTTGTTTAATCATGATACATACAAAAGCTAATTTGAAATAATGTCTTTCAAATGTGAACAATAGAATTTAGGAAGTTGCAATTATATTCTCTGTAGCCATGTACCCAAGATTAAATTTTCTAGTACTCTTTATGCATTTTGTTGGGGTTTTCGAATTTGAATGTGGTCTTGTCATGTTTATGTTAGGTGACATTAAAAAAGAAATACATCTGATATTGTGAATCTTTGGAACAGAAATACAAAGAATATTCTAGTTTTCCCACAGTGAAAAAACAAAACAAAAACCCTGTGACCTGTTGGGGAGGAAAAATTTTCCTTTTAAAGTTATTCTTCTTGGTCTAAGAATTAAATTCACATGGACAGATTAACAGGTAGAAAACAAATTTAATCCATATGTTTTGGAGCTTATAGAAATATGAGTCTCAGAGAAGTGACCAAAGTAAGCAGGGTTTACACCTTTTAGACAAAGAGACAATACATTTTTGAAGAATTGAAAAGACAAAGAAGTTTATGCTTAGGATAGTAAATTGGTGAAGAAGTAATGAGGTTTGTTTCTATAGCCTTCTCAGCCCTGAATTCCCTATCTCTGGTCATAGGATGTTTCTTTACCTTCTGGTACAGGGAGAGTACCTTTCACATGGGAGATTTATTTCCTGCTTTCAAGGAGACAGAGGAAGGTTAAAGTGTCCTTTTTGCACTGGTTGTTTTTAAGTAACTTTAATTTGAAATAATTAGTATGCCTAAGTGGCATATTTGGGGATGGCCTGCCCTGAACCCCATCAGACCCTAGATATTTTTCACATGTAGGAAATTGTTTGGATTATGTCTACGAGCCTCTATATTGCTTGAATTAATCAAGCAAACATTCATGTATTTGGCAGATATCTAATGAATGAATGTTAGATGCCAGTCATTTTGCTAACCCCAGGGGTACAAATACAGATATGACACACATTTAGGTCCTCAAATTAGTCCCAGTTGAGTAGGGAGAGACACATAGAAGAAAACAATTGTACATGCAGTATGCTATGTGCAATAATAGAGGTATGTGCAATGGCCAATTGAAAGCATAGTATGGCTTATAGAAATGTGGAGGAGAGGAACACCTGGGTGGCTCAGTCGGTTAAGCGGCTGCCTTCGGCCCAGGTCATGATCCCAGGGTCCTGGGATCGAGTCCCACATCGGGCTCCTTGCTCAGCAGGGAACCTGCTTCTCCCTCTCTCTCCCTCTGCTTGTGCTCTCTCTCCCTCTGCTTGTGCTCTCTCTGTCAAATAAATAAAATCTTAAAAAAAAAAGAAAAAAAAAAAAGTGTGGAGGAGAGTCTCCATGGAAGCTTGCTAACTGGCCACAAAGTATCTTTTAATAATGAGCTGGAGTTTTGCAGAACCAAAAATGTCACCTTGTCAGTGCCCTAGAGTTGAATATATTTTATCTATCACAAAGATTTTTGTTTCATGATTACAACTTACTAAGATATGAACTCTTAGTTCCAGGGTCCCACATGGTGGATTTGCTAATATCATGGGTGGAAGTGGATTGCAGAACTTTACAATTGCTGCTGTGCCATATACCCCAAATCTCCTACCAACTTCAAGCACATGGTATGTTAAATTGTTTATTTAAATGCATTGTGAAGTGTCTTGATTAATTTTGAAAGATTAAAGGTCTGACGACTGCTGCATTGAGAGGAAAACCTCAACAGTAACCTGTTTGCAGCATTTTGGAATCACTGATAAATAAGTAGCAACATAATCCCTTGCCTGTCCCTTTTTTGGTAGGGAAAATATTTGAGGAAACTACCTATAATTTAATTGAATGTAGTTCAAGTATCACTGAAGTTATACTGTCATAAGTATCACTGAGTTACACCATCACTTCAAACTAAATTCCCTTATTGCTTATTTATTTTAGGCTGAAAGGAACTTATTTTATTCCACTACATTTGCATGCTAAAGGAAACTGCAATGCAGCAGTTTTTTGTTTTTTTTTTTCTTTTTAAATACTACTTCAGGGTTTTCCAATTTGAATGCAAATTTGAGAGGGTGGTTTTATGTTAATTTTGAGTAGTGTTTTCACTGCTAGACAAAACAATCAGAAATTTCATAGATTTCCCATTTAATGGTGGTATATTTGTCTTTTAAAGCATCAACATGCTCAAGTTACCTGAATACCCAAGTAAAGAAATACTCAAGGACAGACTTCTTGTGGCATTACATTGTGGCAGCTATGGTTACACAATGGCATAAAGAAGTCTGGGAAATTCATCTGATTACTGATGCGCAACTCAAGAGTGGCAGAAATAATTTAGGAAACTGTCAACAGGAAAGGAGCCTAAATGCAGCCCATAGGCGGCAGGGCTGATGTTTAAAATTCATAAAGGGGATCATGCTTTCTCCCCTACCTTCCATGTTTTCTGTTTGTGATACAGTTAGAAAATATAAAATCACAGTATTCTTCAATTTAAAAAATGCTAATTGAAAGTAGTAGAAATTGTCCTTTTTCATATTTCTTTACTCTTACCCAAGATTGTGTTAAGGCAAAATCTTATTCTACATTCCACCTCCACTGTGTAACTGTCTTGTTAAAAAGGTGTTTTCTCTTTATTTTCTCTATATTAAATTATATTAGGACACCCAGCCTGGTATGTTCTGTTGCATGTAAAGTGCCGTTTATATTTTGGAAAACTATTGTATAGAATGGATTAATTTAGATTGTGTATAAAAGCCACAAATATGTATTTTCCCATATTGAATCTATATTGCAATGATGTTTTTTAGCTTTTTAATATTTTAATATATAAGGTAAAGTTTAGACTGATGTGACTAACAGCTGATGAAATGACATTTAATTTATATATTAAAGCTTATATTGTATGAATTATTTGCATCTTTCAGTGGTCAGTTTTCCATATATGTATTGTGGTCTCAAAGTTTTTCTTATGCCTTATTTTAATTTATATTTTAGGTAAAATTAAATGTAATATTTTAACACAATCTTTTTATTACTTTTGTTTTATCTGTGAGTTCTGATAACACATTTGAAGAAGTAATCCAATGTGCACATTACAATTTAAATATGTAATTTTTTATTCTTGTTTATTTTTCATGATTAGAATGTTGAGATAAATGACATGTGCCTAATGTAGAGCTTTGGGTTTTTAAATTTTTGGGTGACCTAATCAGTTTTCTTTTGAAAGGACACACTTGAGTTGTTACAGTATACCTTTTAAGGGGAAGTAGGAACACTCACTTATTTAGAAGTGCTAACAGAGGAACTTGTAATGTCTAGGACTTTGCCTTTGGAAACTAAAAGTACACACAGTGGCATCAATGTTGGTAAAATGATTCATGCAGATTTTTTCCTATGAGTAGCTTTCATATTTTCAATATATATTGAAAGCTTTGTTGCATTATAAAGCTTCTTTAATACATGTCTTTTGGTCTTCTTTTGTTATTGCGTATATCTATATTTATATTTATATATTATATATCATATATTTACTTATATAGAATATGTATTTATATTTATATATTATGTATAAAAATTTCTGAACAAATTAATATTAAAACTAGGAATTCTTTAAAAATGACAGCTTTAAAATTAAGACTCATGCATATTTACAATAAATGAAGCTAATAGTTTTTAAAATTTGATTTTCAAAATTCATTTGTATAAGAGATTGTTGCCTTCTGAATTTTCAGATAGGTAACTGACCTCATATATTGCTTATAATTTTAATGTTTACAAACATTTCTGTTTATAATCGTGCAGTGCATTGGGCTTTGTCAGATTGGTCCTTTTGCAAGTATTTATATAGAAGAGATAATAAAATATTAAAAATTTCATGGTATTTTACCCCTGAATTTGAATATTTTTTGATACAGATTTAGCAACTTCAGGGTTTATTTTTTATGTTGTCTTTATTTAACTATAAGCATGTAGTTAATATATTTTTTATAGATTAAAAATACTATTTAAGTGAGAGGCAACAAGTCTTTTTAATATACTCTATTCCCACAATTTCTTCTGTAGGTAGATGGATATGTTGAATGCAAAGTAGTACAGAAAAATGACTAGAGATTTTTATCCCCTTTGGGTAAAAGATTACGCTCATAGGAAAATGACTCTGCCCTTAAAACATGTAGTGATTCCATATAATGGAGAAAACAGGAACGCAGCACTCTAAAGGAATAAAAGTATAGGGCAAAGGACCATAATGTAGGAAACATTAATAAAAACATCGGGGCAAGAGTAGATTAAATTGTTCCCATAGTTTGAGGGAATAGTGACGATGTAGTTCATAAAATCTTCTAGTTTGTCCAGAAATAAAATGAATCTTAAGGAAATCCCAGCTTTAAAACCGTATGCTAAACGCAGCCTACAGCCGTGACAGTCTTTGTTGGTTGGATATGGGGGCAGAAATGAAAGCTTTAAAGTGTAGGTCACAATTTGGAGGCCCAGTAGATGATTTCCACTCACAGTTTTGTTTGTCGTGCCAATTCTAAAAATCTAAAATGAGTTGTCAACATTTAAAAAATCTGTAGGTTTCGGGCACCTGGGTGGCTCAGTTGGTTAAGCGACTGCCTTCGGCTCAGGTCATGATCTTGGAGTCCCTGGATCGAGTCCCGCATCGGGGCTCCCTGCTCGGCAGGGCGTCTGCTTCTCCCTCTGACCCTCCCCTCTCTCATGTGCTCTCTCTCATTCTCTCTCTCTCAAATAAATAAATAAAATCTTTAAAAAAAAAAATCTGTAGGTTTCATGCAGAAGTCTAGATTTTAGGCTTTTGAGAGATCAAGACACTAACAGTATTGGGCACTGATTCCTAGAAGGCATAGTTGGCTGCAATTGAGGAGAAGCCACTTCTTTCAGTGACTGAATATTCATGCTCTTCAGTCTACTGTCTTCTTACCCCATCCTGCTTCCCTCATTTGTGTTAGCTTCTTGGCTAATGACAGCATTGGAATATGCTTTAAAGAATCTGTATTGATCAGAAATGTTACCCTGGAGTATAAATTGGTACAAATTCTTTGGAAGGCAATTTGGCAATGTCAGATTTTTTTTAAATGTACACATACTCTTTGACTCAACAATTCTAAGAATTTATTTTATGGATAATCTTGTTCATGTACATAAAGATATTTGTACAAGTATGTTCCCTGAAGTCTTGTTTGTTATAGAGAGAAACTGGAAATAATTTAAATGTCTATCAGTAAGGGGTTACAAATAAATTACAGCCATGAGTAGAATATTAAATAGTATTTACAAAGAATAAAATGGATTTATACATACTGATACATAAATGTTTCTGAAGTATGTTAAGTGAAATAAAGTTATAGAAGAGTGATTAGTGTATAAATACAATATACGTGGGGCACTTCTACGCAAGACTGATTTCTGGGCCATGGATTACTGCTATATGTGGGAAAGTGTTGTAGGATGGGATGAAGACTTTTTCGTTATATAACCTTTTCTTCCTGTTTGTCAAAATCCCATGTCTGTGTTATTTTCTATGTGATTCATGTAAAAAGAAACACTGGTCTCTTTAATCAAGGGAAGTAAGCATCAGTAATAGGTTTTATTGGATCTATAAAAATGGCATAGCAGTAGCAATAAGCAATATTTTCATAACCACAAAACTTAGTATTTTATAATGTGGTTAACTGAAAATAAGTCTCTCTCAGTCCTTCCAGCAGCAGTGGCAGTGGCCCTCCTCTCTTCTGGCTCTCCTTTGTTATCTCCGTTTCGCTTTCAGAAACATGGCCTCTGAAATGGCAGTCTCTGATTGCATTTTCAAGGTGTTCAGTGACATGAGGGTAAGTGCATAAGTCCTCAACACCAGAGGAGCTGAGAAGTGCAAGGAGGCAGTACTCCTCTGTCTAAGCCAGGACAAGAAGAAGATCCTACCTGGAGCAGGGCAAGGAGATCCTGGTAGGGGATGTGGGCCAGACTGTAGACCACCCCTGTGCCACCTTCGTCAAGAGGCTACCAGACAAGGCCTGCCACTGTGCCCTTTATGACACAACCTATGAGACCAAGGAGACCCAAGAAGGAAGACCTGGTGTTTATTTTCTGGGCACCTGAGTCCGCACCCCTTAAGAGCAGAATGATCCATGCCAGCTCCAAGGACGCCATCATGAAGAGCTGATGGAGATCAAGTGTGAATTACAAGCAAACTGCTACGAGGAGTCAAGGACCGCTGCACCCTGGCAGAGAAGCTGGGGGGCAGTGCCATTATTTCCCTGGAGGGCAAGCCTTTGTGAGCCCCCTCCAGCCCCCTGCCTGGAGCATCTGGCAGCCCCAGACCTGCTCATCGGGGTTGCAGGCTGCCCCCTTCCTGTCAAACCCAAGGGGCTAGGGGGATCCCAGCAGGGGGAGGGCAATCCCTTCACCCCAGTTGACAAACGGCCCCCTGGTCCCCAGACCTTCCTCCTCCCTCCATCCCTGACGGTTCTAGCCTTCCCAAACCACTTTTGATCTGATTCCTCTTGGGTTGAAGCAGACCAAGTCCCCCCACCCTCCCCAGGCACCCCAGTTTGGTGGGGGGGGGGGGGCTGTATGTTTTTATGACACTCCAATTCCCCACCTGTTCCTTTTCCTATGCTGGTAACTTCTAACTTCAGTAGTGACTCTGTGCTTGTCTGTTTTGTTCTGTGCATAAATGGAATGTTGTGGAGATGACCCCTCCTTGCCCACTTGGTTCCCCTCCCCTTTCCCCCTGGTGGCAGCCACTCATGGAAGCAGGACCAGTAAGGGACCTTCAGTTTAAAAAAACCACACACACACACACACACACACACACACACACAAAATCAAATAAGTCTAATTAAATTCTTGCAAAGTTAAAGGAATGCTCTTTTGCTCACAAAGCTCTATTTCCACATTGCCTGATAATTGGCACTATTTATAGCTCTCTAAAATTCTACTAATTAGAGATTTATTTGAATTTATACTTTTTTCTCTGATTTTTTTTTTTTTTAATTTTAAAAAGATTCTATTTATGTATTTGAGAGAGAGCCTGAGAGAGAGCGAGCGAGCACGAGCAGGGTGAAAGGCCGAGGGAGAAGCAGACTCCCTGCTAAGCAAGGAGCCCGATGCAGGGCTCTATCCCAGGACCCTGGGACCATGACCTGAGCTGAAGGCAGACGCTTAACCAGACTGAGCCACCCAGGGCCCCCCCCCCGCTTTTTTTTAAATGCTTATTTGATATGGAAAAATCTGGAAAGCATGGATTCATGTATTAACTGGGAAAAAGCCATAAATTACAAGCCTACTACCCAAAAGTTTTATTAGCTTCTAGTCTTAATGCATTTTTTCCATAATTGAGTTCATAAAGAACATAGCATTAAGTATCTTTTTTATTTATTCAGCGTTATATTTTGTATATTTCCTATGTCATTACAACTAACTTTTAAACATTTTTTTAAATTTTGGCATAATCTATTGTATGAACGTATCATTTATTTGAACATGTCTCTAAAGTTTTTAACAGATTTCTAATATTTTTCTTTTATAAGTAACAGATGGTCTCTTTCAACACTAGTTATAGTTTAAGAGTGGTAACATTTTCTGGGTTATTTGTTGAAATGTCTATCAATTGCTCCATGGTTGTAGAATTACTATTTGAAGGTTCAAGGAAGGGCTGTTGAAACTTAAGGTAGGTAGGACTGGACAGCATTGTTCCAGCAGCCCAGTTAGAGCTGTATGCCTTACCCGAGTGTAAAAAAGGTTAGAGGTAGAAGGGTGTGACAAAGGTAAATCAATTTTAATCATTGCTTACTTGAGTCTTCTTTCCAAGAGCAGGGGAGGAAACTCATCTACATGACACAAACCCCATTCTCAGGACCCAGAATTTGAGCGTTTAATATTGTTACATAGTCCAGCTAAGTCAACATTTATACTCTCATGGCTAAACTACAAATCTAGCTTCCATTTACAAAGTTTTCCAAAAATGGACTTAAGCTTTTGGAATGTAACCCTTTCATCGATTGCAAAATGTATAACAGCTGCCTCTGTGAGTGGGTTTTTAGCTAAAAGTAAAATTTTGGCTATTTTCAGCACGATTTAGGCATATTAACATGTATTAGTAGTCACTGTTTTTCTCATATGAAACAAACTCCTCTGTCCCTGTGCACATCCACAGTGGTTAGGTAACAGAATTTACTTTTAAAGTTAACTAGTAACAAATCTCAATTTTACACTTTAGCTTAAGCTATTTTAATGTAGAGAGATTTCTGTTAGAATGTCCTTTGTGAAATTCTTAGGTCCTGGGTTATGGTTACTTGCCTACTGATCTGGTATAAATGGCACAAATGCATTTATTTCATTTATAATAAGTCCTCTCGTTTTACAGATGAGAAAATTGTGGAGATCAGAGAGGTGGTGACTTGCTTCAGGCTTCGGGGCTACTTTAGTACTAGAATTTAAAACCTAGGTTTTATGATTCTTAGTCCACCAGTTTTTCTTTTACTCCATGCCGTCTCTTTATGACATAACTGCATTATAAAAAGACTCTCTTAGAAAAACACCTGCAGCCTATTAACAGTCATGTAAGACAAGCCTGTTGGGAAACTATAACTTAATAAGCTGATAGTTAAGGGTGATTAATAGGACTATATTTCTTCTCTCCCACTGTGCCACAATAAGCAAGGGTGGGTATTTTACCATTTCAAGATGAAAAAGAACAGCTGTATTGTCAGATCATAGATCATGGGTAGTCATTAAGTTTTATTATCTTTATAAAAATGTTCAATTTCAAGCACACTTGGTGCTTGGAAATATGTTATGAATCTAATGTTGCAATACCATTAAAACTATAAACTGAGAATATATTGACTATTAGTGTATGCTTGTGTGAATTGAATTAGCTTGAGTGAAATGGAGGGCGAGTCATCCTAGGTGAGTGCTGGATATACAGTTAGCAGAGACAACTTTCCGAATGAATTCAACAAATTCCCCTTAATTGTATTCAACACTGGTTTAGGGACTGGGTCACAGTCTTTACCCTCAAAGGAAATAAAATTCATTTGGGCAGATGGAAAGCATATTTTGAAACGGTGCAGTATAGCATATGATTAAGTGTAAAAACCAGCACAGAAATGTATTAGTGTAGGGGAAGAAGGGATTAACATAAACTGAATATCCAAGGAACTTCAAATATTTGGCCTGAATTATTAAATTGCTCTCTAGATTAGAAGAGAAATAAATTGATCACCCTGTTGACTGAACAAATGACTGAAAATCAAGTTAAAAATGATAAACTTAATAAGGCTAATGTGTAGCAGTCACTGCGTTCTCAGATTTTTTTTTTTTTTTTTTTAAAGATTTTATTTATTTGACAGGGAATACAAGCAGGGACCTGAGCAGGGAGCCCGATGTGGGGCTCGATCCCAGGACACTGGGATCATGACCTGAGCTGAAGGCAGATGCTTAACGACTGAGCCACCCAGGTGCCCCATGTTCTCAGATTTTTAATTAGTGAATTACTAGCTTGCTCAGTTCTAGATTCTGGTCATTCCTTGAGAATTCTGATCTAGTTTTCATAATTTGGAGACTATTATGTCCACATACCAACTATATTTGAAGATGGCCCTATATTTTTCTCGGCAGAGTGGCAATATCTGATTCTTTCTGAGAGCTTACTGGAAGAGTGGGGAGGAGTGCCTAACTTAAGGTGGTGCCTGCACAGTATTCTCTAATACAATATTTCTCTTTTCCTAATATCTAGGAATAGAGAAAAAAAGTAAAATTGATACTCAAATTCCAAAATTCCATATGAGTGGCCTACGTGACACCTTCACTTAAATATTTATTAAGAATCTGAAACCTTAAATATACCCAGAGAGGATCTCTTGTTTTTCCCACTGTCTCCCTGCCACCTGTCGCCCCATCCCAATCTTTCCTGTCTCAGCAAATGGGCACCACCATCTACTTCATTGCTCTTAGCTGAAGACCAAGAAGTCATCCTTTATTCTTTTCCCTTTTCTTATCTTCTACATCCAACCCATCACAACTCTTGTTGAGTTTACCTGTTCCGTATACTTTAGTCAGCTTCTATTGCCCTGGACGAGAGTGGTCTAACACAAAGGGAGGCAGTAGAGCAGACCTTGCCCGGATTTGAATTCTAGCTTTCCTACTATTAGCTGAGCTGAGCTGGGGAGGTGAGCTGAGCTTCAGATGTTAGAGTAGCTGATTAATGCAACAAGCCAAAAATGAAAGAGTTAAGCCTTTAATCACCTGCAGGGATGGTTATATATAAGAGTCTAAAATGAGAAGGCACTGACTCCGCCTCTTTTATTTCCCTCATGGAAAATCACACTAATCCAGGGTCAGGTGCATCAACAGAGACATGGGAGATGTCCCACTCTTGTGGGAGCCTTGAACTGAAGGCTCTAGCAATTTTATGGACCCTGTGGTTGGGAGGGTGAAGGAGGTGGGTTAGGAGTGGAGAAGTCAAAGTGGAACCAACTGTTTTGAAGATGTCCCCCACTGCCCCTCAAAAGGAGGACTCAGCAGAAGCATCTGAAGGCGGCTTCTGCCCCAGGCCTCAGATAGACCCAGAAATGAAGGCACCAGGCTAGGAATGCAATTATATGAAGAGCATGACTGGGCAGGGGAGTCTTTGAGTTGTTGACTGCAATTGCCTTCAGAGACTGCAATGCCCTGGCTATGTGCCAAGTCTGGGTAGGGGCCTTTTTCCCATGAGGCCTGCCAGGTAAAGACTTTGTAATTGCCCATAGACACATCTGAAAAATCACACATAGGTTTTTGTGTGTTTTTTTTTTTTTTTAAGGTTTTTATTTACTTGACAGCATAAGCACAAGCAGGAGGAGGGTCAGAAGGAGATGGAGAAGCAGGATCCCCGCTGAGCAGGGAGCCTGATGCAGGGTTTGATCCCAGGACTCCGGGATCATAACCTGAGCTGAAGGCAGCCACTTAACCGACTGAGCCACCCACCCAGGCGTCCCTACACACATAGGTTTTTAACCAGGAGCCAGACTCCTCAGCCGTGTGAACTTGGGCAAGTTTCTTAACCATTCTCTGCTACAATTTATAAAGGAGATGTAGAATTATGAGAATCACATATTGTATGTTAGTTTTCTATTGCTGCTGTAACAAATTACCACAAATTTAGTAACCTAAAACCACAAACATTTACTGTCTTAACAGTTTTTGAGGTCAGAACATTATTGGAATAAGGGTGAAAAATCGTATGATTACATCAATAAATGCAGAAATAAGCACTTGATAAAGTTCAACTGTCCCCCCCCTTTTAAGAGATTTTTATTTATTTATTTAGAGACAGCACGCAAGTGGAAGGAGGGGTGGGGGGAGAGGGATAGAGAGAATCTCGAGCAGACTCCATGCTGAGCATGGAGCCTGATGTGGGGCTCGATCTCACGACCCTGAGATCATGACCCAAACTGAAATCAAAGAGTCAGACGCCCAACCGACTGAGCCACCCAAGCACCCCAAAGTTCAATCCCTTTTGATAAAAACTGTCAAAATTCAAAATTTAGAAGAATTTCCTTGATTTGATAAAGACATTGTATACCAAAAATTCTACAGCAAGTATCATGTTAATGGGGAAAATTTGTTCTCATCAAGATCTGTCTCAAGACAGGAATACTCAATACTACTATTAATGTTTGACATAATACTGAAGGTTTGGCTAATGTTATGTAAAGAAAAGAATTAAAAGTTATCAGGATGGGAAAGAGATAAAGTTACTTGCAGATATGATTGTGTACATAAGAAATAAGTGGATTGAACAGAACTATTAGATCTAATGGGAGATAAGAATGATAGTATTTGTCTTTATCAGCAATAATCAGAAAATTTAAGTGGAAATTAGATACTACCTACAATAGCTGCTAAAACTGTAAGATGTAGTCTCTCAAAAATGCAAAAAAATAATTTACAGATAAAACCTTAAAACCATTTAAAGACTATGGCCTGAGGGTGCAGAAAAACTTTTAAGACCCAAACAACTCAAATGAAGAATTGCTTGCTACAAAATTAAGAGGTTCTTTTATTTAAGGACATCATAGAGAAAGACAGATGACAGATTGGGAAAAGATATCCATTATGTCTAAGTCCAGCTTATATATTTCTTCTTATAATTCTTTTAAGTTTTGCTTTATATAGTTTCAAGCTATATTGTATAGAGTTGTTTGGAATTTTTATATCTGATGGTGAATTAACCTTTTCTCATTATGTAGTTTATCTCAATGCCTTTTGTCTTAAAAGTCCATTTTATCTGATATTAATATAGTAACATCAGCTTGATTTTGGTTATCTGCACTCTGTATATATTTTTTCATCTTTCTAATTTCAACTATTTGTTAACCTTATGTCATAGCATTCTTTTTAAAGCAACCTATAAGTGGATTTTATTTATTTTTACCCAATCTAATAATCTTTACTTTTAAAAACATTTATTTTTTTCATTTAAATTTACATAATAATTCATATTTTGTATTTATATCCATGTGCTATCTCCTTCAGGAATTCCAATTTGACTTTTGTAGATGTCGATATTTCTATCACTTGTATATTTTTTATGCTATGTCTCTGTTCTGCATTATGCAAAATATTGATTCATCTTCCAGTTTATTCTTTCTTATGCTGTAGCGATGGTAACATCATTTATATCATTAGTAAGTCACAGAACTGAGACTCAAACCTCAGTCTGATGGCTTGATGTTTTGAGGTCTTCCTGATGCTGTAAATCTTTTTTTTTTAAGATTTTATTTATTTATTTGAGACAGAGAGAATGAGAGACAGAGAGCATGAGAGGGAGGAGGGTCAGAGGGAGAAGCAGACTCCCTGCCGAGCAGGGAGCCCGATGCGGGACTCGATCCCGGGACTCCAGGATCATGACCTGAGCCGAAGGCAGTCGCTTAACAAACTGAGCCACCCAGGCGCCCCCCTGATGCTATAAATCTTGTCTTTGGAGCTTTTGTTCTAGTGTTAGGATTACTAGGATAGTGTGGAATAGCATTGTTGAGAGTCTTGTCCCCAAATAGGGCAGCCCTGTCAGGTTCCCTCTGCTCCCCACAGCGAACCCTACCAAACTTAAAATAAGGAAACAGAATAGATGGGGAGGCAGCAATAATGAGTGGGATCTCATGGAGCGCTGGGCTGAAAATTTTCCCTAAGTGATGGCACAGGTGTTCTTTGAGAATGACCTCCTCTTACAGTTGGAGGAGAACTTTAAGAGAAATAATGACACACAATTCAGAGGGCACTGAAAGAGTCACTTGGCTAGAAGATAAGCTTGGAAGAATAATATATAGTAATAGTAAGAATAGTAAGAATAATAGTAATATAATTGCTAATGTATATTGAACACTTACTATTTTCCACTATTGTAAGTGCTGTATGTATATTAATTTATTAAATTCTCATCACAACCCTGTGAAGTAGGTAACTGTTACTCTGATGAAAAATTGAGACAGGCGCCTGGGTGGCTCAGTCGTTAAGCATCTGCCTTCGGCTCAGGTCATGATCCCAGGGTCCTGGGATCGAGTCCCACATCGGGCTCCCTGCTCGGCAAGAAGCCTGCTTCTCCCTCTCCCATTCCGCTTGCTTGTGTTCCTGCTCTCGCTGTCTCTCTCTCTGTGTCAAATAAATAAATAAATAAAATATTTAAAAAGAAAAAAGAAAAATTGAGGCAATTGGGGGTTGACTGACTTACCTGTGACCACACAGCTAGTAACTTGGGGAAACTGATTCTCCAACTTGTGCTCTAATTATTGTGTAGTAGTAATGATGAATTTGAAAAGACTTCCTGAATTATGATAAATTTCATTTACTTTCCTGACTTAAGGACAATAATGTGTATTTCCATCTCAGGCAGTATTTCAGCCTCGAAGAGTCTGACTGACCCTTCCATTCGAAAACACCCAAAATTGATGCATAATATTAAAAGGAAAAAACTTTTTAAAACATGCTAATAAGCTGGCAAGAAAGTGAGGAATACTGAGGTGGCTAAAGTCACATGAAAATGTGGACCCACTGGGATCGAGCCAGGCATCGGGCTCCCTGCTCAGCAGGGAGCCTGCTTCTCCCTCTCCCACTCCCCCTGCTTGTGTTCCTGCTTTCACTATCTCTCTCTGTCAAATAAATGAAATCTTTAAAAAAAAAAAAGAAAATGTGGACCCAGTTTTTACTCTGATAATATTCAATGATCCTGTAGACCTTGATCTTTAAAATTTTAAATATAAATTTTAAGTTAAAATTATTTTATTTTTCATTTCTAGAAGTTCTATATGGTTCTTTTTCTGAGTCTTCCTTCTCATGTTTTAGTCTTTTGTTCCTTATTCGTATTTAAAATTCTCAGGCAAGTAGGCAAGTAGTTTATTGGGGAAGTGAACGCAGGGAACAGGAGTGTGAGATTGGAGAAAGGGAAACAAGGAAGGAGGGAAAGCCAATATAAGGATGCCGTATGGATTGATCTTCACTGTGGGCAACTGGGACTCAGTGCCATCAGCACCTTTTGAAGAGCTGGTATCTCAGAATTGTCCACTAAGAGAGTGAAAGATGAGAGCATTTATCCATTAGCTTTCATAGTCCATTGGTCAAAGGTTGCCCCAGGGAAGGCAGTCTTCCATACTTCCAGACATGTGTGCATGAGTGCCTAGAAGATTTCTGAATACACCCTAACTGACATCAGAGAAGCCCAGGGATAGGGAGCAAGAGATAAGTGGTACAGTTGAAGCAAAATACTACCAGGTTACACCTGTCATTCTCTATTGCATAATTGTACTATCTGGTGTCTTCTGGGGTCTAATTCTTATGATTATAGTTTCCAATGGCCCTATACTCATGGTCCTTTATGTATTTTGTGATACTCTGCTCTGAAATTTTATTCTTTGGTAGTTTGTGGGATTTCTTTGGGAATTGACTTTACAGTTGGCCCCTTTTGAGTGGGGTTGCTTTTGATTCTGCCAGGCATCTGAGTGCATTACCAACCCAGTACAATTTTAAACCATATTCTTAACCTGAAGTTTCTTTGGCACCACTCTAGTGGTATAAATTTGGACGAGAAACACAAATAAAGGTCTGTGGTTATGAATCTTAGAGGAGAGATTTTTTTCTCCTCTACTAGCACCTGGGGATTGAGAATTTTTTTTTTTTTTTTTTTTAAGATTTTATTTGAGAGAGAGATTGAGCATAAGCAGGGGGTGGAGGGAGGGGCAGATGGAGAAGCAGACTCCCCACTGAGTGGGGAGCCCGACTCGAGGCTCGATCCGAGGACCCAGAGATCATGACCTGAGCCAAAGGCAGACACTTAACTGACTGAGCCACCCAGATGCCCCAAGAAATCAGCTTTTCTTATTATCTCTAGTGTAGGAAGTAGATCTATGTATGGGTCACTGAAGTCTCCTATTAGACTCCCCACCTCAGTCAGGCCACTTGTGGTCTCCAGGCCCCATGATCCTATGAGAAATCAAAGATCAAGGTCTACAGGATCATTGAATATTATCAGAGTAAAAACTGGGTCCACATTTTCTTTTTTTTTTTTAAAGATTTCATTTATTTGACAGAGAGAGATAGTGAAAGCAGGAACACAAGCAGGGGGAGTGGGAGAGGGAGAAGCAGGCTCCCTGCTGAGCAGGGAGCCCGATGCCTGGCTCGATCCCAGTGGGTCCACATTTTCATGTGACTTTAGCCACCTCAGTATTCCTCACTTTCTTGCCAGCTTATTAGCATGTTTTAAAAAGTTTTTTCCTTTTAATATTATGCATCAATTTTGGGTGTTTTCGAATGGAAGGGTCAGTCAGACTCTTCGAGGCTGAAATACTGCCTGAGATGGAAATACACATTATTGTCCTTAAGTCAGGAAAGTAAATGAAATTTATCATAATTCAGGAAGTCTTTTCAAATTCATCATTACTACTACACAATAATTAGAGCACAAGTTGGAGAATCAGTTTCCCCAAGTTACTAGCTGTGTGGTCACAGGTAAGTCAGTCAACCCCCAATTGCCTCAATTTTTCTTTTTTCTTTTTAAATATTTTATTTATTTATTTATTTGACACAGAGAGAGAGACAGCGAGAGCAGGAACACAAGCAAGCGGAATGGGAGAGGGAGAAGCAGGCTTCTTGCCGAGCAGGGAGCCCGATGTGGGACTCGATCCCAGGACCCTGGGATCATGACCTGAGCCGAAGGCAGATGCTTAACGACTGAGCCACCCAGGCGCCTGTCTCAATTTTTCATCAGAGTAACAGTTACCTACTTCACAGGGTTGTGATGAGAATTTAATAAATTAATATACATACAGCACTTACAATAGTGGAAAATAGTAAGTGTTCAATATACATTAGCAATTATATTACTATTATTCTTACTATTCTTACTATTACTATATATTATTCTTCCAAGCTTATCTTCTAGCCAAGTGACTCTTTCAGTGCCCTCTGAATTGTGTGTCATTATTTCTCTTAAAGTTCTCCTCCAACTGTAAGAGGAGGTCATTCTCAAAGAACACCTGTGCCATCACTTAGGGAAAATTTTCAGCCCAGCGCTCCATGAGATCCCACTCATTATTGCTGCCTCCCCATCTATTCTGTTTCCTTATTTTAAGTTTGGTAGGGTTCGCTGTGGGGAGCAGAGGGAACCTGACAGGGCTGCCCTATTTGGGGACAAGACTCTCAACAATGCTATTCCACACTATCCTAGTAATCCTAACACTAGAACAAAAGCTCCAAAGACAAGATTTATAGCATCAGGGGGGCGCCTGGGTGGCTCAGTTTGTTAAGCGACTGCCTTCGGCTCAGGTCATGATCCTGGAGTCCCGGGATCGAGTCCCGCATCGGGCTCCCTGCTCGGCAGGGAGTCTGCTTCTCCCTCTGACCCTCCTCCCTCTCATGCTCTCTGTCTCTCATTCTCTCTGTCTCAAATAAATAAATAAAATCTTAAAAAAAAAAGATTTACAGCATCAGGAAGACCTCAAAACATCAAGCCATCAGACTGAGGTTTGAGTCTCAGTTCTGTGACTTACTAATGATATAAATGATGTTACCATCTCTACTGACCTCTCAATTATTGTTGCAATATTTAAACAAGAAAAATTACTTAAAGATCCTGGTAACAGGAAAGCCCTAAATTGGTAGGAGCATTTTTAAGAGGTTAGGAACCCTGTTTAAAAGATAGGTGATTTTTAAAAATCACAACAAACCTTTATTTACATCTAGAGGAATTAAACATACTGTTGATAAATGCTTGTGAACATTATGCAACATGAAGCCTAGGGGATGTAACATCATCATTAAAGATGGACTGAGGGGTGCCTGGGTGGCTCAGTCGGTTAAGTGTCTGCCTTTGGCTCAGGTCATGGTCCCAGGGTCCTGGGATCGAGCCCCACATGGCACTCCCTGCTTAGCTGGGAGCCTGCTTCTCCCTCTCCCAGTCCCCCGCTTGTACTTTTTCTTTCTCTCAAATAAATAAATAACATCTTAAAAAAAAATAAACATGAACTGACATCACCACATACATTATTCCTCCCCAGACCAAATGCAGTGATCATTAACTTATGCACGAGAAGCTAGAGTTTGTGTGTCAACATAGAGTTCAGCTGTATGTACTAATTCCTCTAAGTACTTGTGACATTATGTCAAGAGTTCAGCAGCTGAGTTTCACATAGAGCAGTGTGATTCATCGGGATTATTAGGATCCTCCTGGAATAACTTCCCTGAGTTGATTGCCTTTGACAGATCAGTTTGCTTAGATTAAAAAGCAATTGCTGCTGTCTAGTCAAATTTAAACACTTTGGCTAGAAGAAGCTGAACTCTAACTCTGTCCAGTCTATAGAAACACCTTGATGTGAAAAATACATCGAATGTAGTGATACAAAGAGAAAACTGAGTTAACAGTACTCTGGGGTACAGTTTTGTAATAATGTGATGGAGCATACATGCCAAACAAAAGTAACCGCAGGTATATGGGAGGGAGGGAAGAGTACATTGCTTTTAATAGCAATTATGTACTGCTTTTAATAACAATGTACTGCTAAGTCAGTAGCAATGTTTGAGGTACCACTCTGCTCCACATTCATACAACATTCACTACCATTAGACTTGGGGTAAAATGGATCCATCTTCTGGGCTGAACAATGGAAAGTATTTGGGGATATAGACATCTCTCCCTTTCCCCTTTCTGAATGGACCTAGTAATTTAATAGAAGAAACAATACTATCAAGAGGACTAAAATAGCAGTATGCTAAAATTTAAACCATCTTTAAAAAAACAAATGGAATATCTGATTTAAGTGAAATTTAAGCTTAATGCCTGACATTGCATTCCCAGCCTGCATTAGTTGTAGATAAAATGAGGCTTGAGATGACATTAAGCTGACATCCAACCTATCTCTGGTGGATCAGCAAATAGAGTACTGAAACTAGTGTTAGAGGAAAGACTCTTTTAGCGAGTTTAAAGTGAATTCTTATCGACAAAGAACACCGTTACCATGTCATTTATTAGTATATTTGTGGACTTGTGCAACCATCATGATGATCTAAGTTTAGACAGTATTTTATCACCCAAAAGAAACCCAGGTATCCATTAGCAGTCCGTCCAGTAGAACATTGTGTTACCAGTAATCAATGCCAGGGGGGTACTCCAAGGACATGCAGGATAGAAAAGATCATTACAGTTGCCAGCCACCCAGGATAAGAGTCCAAACACGTCTGTCCACTGCATCCTGGTATCAGAGTCACCAAGGAAAACACAACATAACCAAGCACTGGATGGAACAATGCTTTTTACTCACACAGAGAAGAGCCAGCCTGGAACTTCCAGAGGGACTTGGCCAAATGCAGCACCATGGAGTACACCATGGACCTGTGCCCCAGCAGCAGGATGCAATGACAGCAAGCTGGCCAGCACCTCGGACAGGTCAGTAATCATCCCCAATCTCTTCCCCAAGTGTATTTCTGCACCCAACAGGCCTGAAGCCAACCCTATAAAGCAGCTACAGCCCAGAGGAGGGTGACTGCCACGACATGTGCATCTAGCTTTGGAGGGAATGTGTGGGCTCAGGGTTTTGCTGGCTTCCTTGAGTGGTGGGTCATCGAGCTGCCAGACCAGCTGCCACCTGCTGCGGATATACACACAGGGCCAGGGACAGACAGAAGCAGCTCTGCAGGTGGAGCCCAGTTGCCCTCACTCTCTCCTGGGGGTGACTCCTCTATCCCCAAGCATCTGCCTCCCTCTGCTCCTGCAGGTCCTCTGGGTTTTGGGCCCTCCCAAAGAGAGCCATGAGCCGCACCAGGTCATACCTGATGTAGCTAGCCTTCAGTCTTCTTCAGGCCCAGCATGCATGAAACGAAGTAGGGCTTGTTCTCGTAGTGGCGCATCACTGCGTGACTGTTCCAGGGAAGGAAGTCAAACTTCTTGGTTCCGAGTGGGCGGCCGCACACTGGTACACGGCCCGCAGCAGCCGCAGTGCCCGGGCCTGCCCTGCTGTGAACCGCTGGGCCTCCTCCAGCTCTGGGATGCACAGGCCATGCGTGACCGGATGCCTGTGTTGGCTGGAAGCTCCCAGAGCCGCACAGGAAGTCCTGGGCTCGGCACCACCTCCTCGCTGCCGCTGTGGGTGTTGCAGCCGGTGCTGAGGGGACTGCTTGTGTTGTTGCTTGTGCTCGCCGGAGGCTGTGCCTGGCGCAGCACGGGCCTCCGAGGGGCCCTGCAGCGCGGCCTGGGCTTAGCTCTCCTAGAGCCGGCCCCGCACGCGCCAGCGCCTCTCTGCCCTCGGGAGGAGCTCCCGGGTGCGGAGGTGGCCGCCACTGCGCACGCAGCACGCAGCACGTGGCTCGCGGCGCTGGGGCAGGCGTGCAGCCAGTGCGTCGCGCGTCCACCCGCGCACGGCCCCTCACGCACAGGAAGCGCGGGCTCGGCTCTCGCTGCGTCCCGGCCTTCCGCGGGCTCCGCCTCCGGCCGCAGGCCGCCTCCTGTGGGCAGCTAGGCTGCCAGCTCCGGCCACCGCCGCCTCAGCACGGCCAGGACCTTGGTCCCCCCTCCCTGCTGTGCCATCTGGAAGGCGCTCTGTGCTCACTGCCTGGGGTCCTCGGGCTGGGTCTTCTTCTCCTCACCGTCAGACTCGAACAGATAGTGGTCCCAGGCAGGAGTGGATGACTGTGACGTGGTCCAGTCACAGCCAGCACCACTGTCACTGCAGCAGGGAGAAGTCCTCCGGACTGCCCGGCCCTGGCTCCTGGTCTCCGGAGGGCCACCGCCCGCCGTGTCGTGCCTGTTGCTGCTTAGGCTTGGCGCAGCTGCGCCAGGGACTTCAGCGCTTTGTGGTGGAGGTTGATGCTTTTGAGGTGGGCAGCCCCGCAGAGGGCAAAACTCCTGCAGGCTCGGCCTTGGTAGTAGTGGCTGAGGAAGATGCAGTGCTGCCGCGGCGGCAACAGGGAGAGGGGCTGTCCCGGACGACCTGGCCGCCTCCACGCGCAGCCGGCAGTCCTGGCCCCTGCCCAGCATCTCCCTGGGGGCATGGTCACCTTTGATGCGGCATACGAGGCTGAATAAAAGTTGGATGGCCCAGCAGAAGCTGCTCCACAAACACACAGGACAGGAACAAGAGCATGTTCTCGAAGATGGCAGTGAGCTGTAGAGAATGAGGCCATCCCACGGCGGGAGCAGGCTCGTGTGTTCTTCCGCAGCTTGGTGCAGAAGAGCAGCAGGTATAAGCGGGCCAGTAGGTAGCCCAGCTTGAAGGGGCTGATGTGGGCAGCCCCCTTGACCAACACCAACAAGAAGAGCAAGCAGAAGATGGCCACCTTCAGCCTGTTAAGGTAGGACCTGTGGGGGATAAAGGTGGGCGTGGGGTGGGGCGCCCCCCACAAGTTCCGGGTGGTCAGTATTGATGTCAGCCACTCCTGGGTGTGCCTGGGAGAGGGCAGCTGCTCCTGCTGGGAGGTGCAGAGCAGCAGGGGGAAGTCACTTATGAGGTTGGTGGGGTTGGGGGCCCTGAGTAAATTGGGTAGGGACAGCCACTTGAGTGTGGAGTTCACAAGGATGGTCTTGCTTCAGGGCCACAGGTAGTTTATGCACAGGGCAGGAGGAATGCCAAGGTATAGCAGGTACTGGTAAAGCAGTAAGAGTATCAGGAAGAGGCTGGCAATAGCCTAGAGTGCTGGTGGGTGAGGATAGCCATGCGGGATGACCATGAAGTTCCTGCACAGCCCAAATGTGTGCACGGCCATCAGGAAGATCTCCAGTCCAAGTTTGTAGAAGAAGAATTTGAGGCAGTTGAGAGGCCCTGGTTCAGCCACTGGAGAGTGCTGTCATATATAGACAGCTTGGGCAGCTGGTGGGGCCAGCAGGTGCTATGGGTGGAGATCTTCCTGGCATCGGTACATGGTGGCCTCAAATGCCAGCAGCAGGGTCTGTAGGGGATTCCGGATGTAGCCCAGGTCAGGAAGCCCTTCTACACCCCAAACCGGTTAGCAGGATTGATGGGCCTCTGATACAGCAAGAATTGATTGATCTCTGTCTGCAAGTGGTGCTATTGAGGAAGGGCTCAGTACAGTTTCTGGAGTACTCATGGGGGCTGAAGATCTTGATAGACCCTCTTGGACATAATGATAATGCAGATCCAGAAGGTGGACTGGCAGGAGGCCAGAAGTGGGAGTAGGGTAGCAGGAGGTTCATCACCCACACCTCCTTCAGGGCCATCTAGATAGGACCACCAGCTTGAAGACATGCAGCTCCAGCAGGCATCACAAGAACACCACAAAAGTCCCAGAAGCCGGTGGCCAAGTCCAGCAGCTGCCTGGTCACCAGGCCCCACTTGTTGGCTATGGCTTCTGGGACTTGTGTGGCTTGGTGGGGGCCAGCTGTGCTCAGCCCCTTGTCCCCGGAGACCTACTCTTCCTCCTCCTGATGCTGCACCAGTGGGGTCCCACTCGCCACACCCTGCGTGTGAACATGTAGATGATCTTGCAGATGATGAGGCAGTTGGCAAAGCTGACCACGATGAGCATGCCAACAGAAAGGCAGATCCAGTAGTTGGCACAGATAGACCCCTGTGACTGGCTCTCCCAGTCTCTGGAGCAGCATCCACATGAGCTCTGTGTCTGCCATGGTGACCTCCATTGGTGCAGGGGGTCCTTCACCTTCAGTAGCTTCTCTTTGACAAACTGGTGTAGCAGGAGCCAGAAGGTCAGAGTGTACAGCACCGTGGCGCTGAGGTTCAGACAGAGGTAGTGGATGTTCTCTAGCCCCAGATGGCCAGGCTGACAGCTCCCAGGGTGGTGGGGAGCTCAGGACACTGCTCCGTGGCCCACATGTAGTATAGGCCACACAGTGCCAGTCTGTAGAGCAGGATGGAAGGTGCTCCAAGCACGGTCAGCCGGTGGCAGCTACACGTGGTCCAGATGAGGTAAGCCCAGAGCAGCAACATGAAGACATGAAGGCTAGCCGGCTATGGCAGGTGATGCTCCATATGATCATGGTGATAAGGGCACACCTGTACAGAGTGCTGGTCCATGATGGGGTGGGCCCACATCTCTCTAGGCTCAGCCAGCCTGGTGCTGCTGGATGGGGCTGTGGCCAGTCAGGTTGTGCCTGGTGTAGGTGTCCACCTCTGTGTCCGGCCCTGTGAGCACCATGTGCTGGGCGGCCTCCTCTTTCATGGCAGCAGGATCCCTGGCCTGGCCCTGGGCCACAGTCCACCTTGGTCAGCTCCACCTGTTGCTCTTCCTCACCCCTCATGCCACCTTGGACCCCTGGTCCAAGGGGTGGTGTGTGCAGAGCTTTGAGAGTGAAATTCAGAAGCTTCACTATAAGACCTCTGAGGCCCTAGAAGAGGTCTTTAAGAGGCTGCAGTTCAAGGTTGGGGGTCTGGAGAGATGAACCTGGACAAAGATGGCCTTCTTGGCCTTGTTCACCATGATTGAGTACTCTGAGTGGGCCACCCTTCTCAAATGTCCTTCAGTAAGCACATTGGCAGTGGGGCCTGGCAGGCTGCCACAAAGGCCTGGGGTGGTACACCTGTCAAACAGTAATGCAGGTGTCCTAAGGTGAGCTCAGGAAGGTGAGCTCCCATGGTGCAGGACAAACACTCACTTGATCTTGATTTTCAGTATGAATACACATTATGAAAGCAGGCCCTCAGCATCCTTCTGATCTTTTGGGTTTTAAGCAGGAAGTGTCAGAAGAGTTACCACAAAGATAACTGGCTTGTGGTGGCCAAGCGTTCATAACAATGTTGCTTTATGATCCTTTGATGTTGTCTCTTCCTATCATTATGAAGCAGAATTCACCAGGCATTGGATTGTTCATTCACTAGTAGGAAAGGTGAGCTGGGATTAGACCATAATGGGATAGGTTAGTTTTACTTTACTGATAATGTGTTGTTGCCATGGTAATCCTGCTTAGTACAAGAGGAACCTCCCTGTCATTTTTAATAATCGTAGTTCTGAAATTCACTTTCACTTCAGAGAAGTGTTCTGAGCTTCACACTTATGAATTCTATTTTGTTAATGCTATTTGAAAAAAAGTTTAACAACTAAGTACACTCAGAATTTTGTTCTTGGAAGGATTTTGGAGATTATTTGGTCCATGGATTAAGCAGTAGCTACTCATGGCCAATCAATTATTGCCAGACTGAAATGAGGGCCCAGTGATGCTGGATCCTACAATTAAAAAAAAAAAAAAAAGCTGTAAATCTGGATATTTATGGGAAATATCCAAATTTTAAAATGGCAACAATGAATTTAAAACTCTGTTAAGGTGAGAGGCTCTGCTGTTTTAGTTTCTTTGTATCCTGCTTTGTCCCTCCTCCGTGCTGTGGATTGGTGATGTTGCTGAAGAGTTTAGTTGAAAGAATTCTAGGAGATTGTAGATCTTGCTAGATCTTAAGACTGATACAGACAGGAAAAAAGTTATTAGCTTTAGCCTTTTAATATAGATATTGACTATTTGGAACCAGATAGGTATTAAGAAGCCATGTCAATGAACTTTCTTCCCTTTTTAAGCTTTCTTTTGATTAACCAGTTGCTTATAAAGTTGGATCTTCAAAGACGGCCCTGGGAGTTGTCCCTTCTATTCAGCTAGAACTTGACAAAATGCTTTAAAATCAAGCCTCTATTCTGTTCAGCTCAAGTTTTAGGGATTGGTTCTTCTGGAAGTAAGGCTTTCCTAAGGAAGCTTCCTGAGCAATTTGACATTCAAGGAAAATGGCCTGGGAAACACACCATGGAGAATCCAGCACCATTATTCAAAGCAAAGCTCTCAATATATTTAAAGCTATACTTGGGGAAAAAAATAAAGCTATACTTGAAAGTGACTAAAGATACTCACATTTTAAAAATTGAGAGTGAGTGCCATTTTTTTTTTTTTTTTTTTTTTTTTGAGATAGAGATAGAATATCCCTTTTGATCTTTTTCTCCTTGGCTGGACTTGGGATTTGATTTCTCTGTTTAAAAAAAGAACTTGGGGCACCTGGGTGGCACAGTCAGTTAAGTGTCTGACTCTTGGTTTCAGCTCAGGTCATGAACTCAGGGTCATGAGATTGAACCCCAAGTTGGGCTCTGAGCTCAGTGTGGGGTCTGCTTAAGACTCTGTCTCCCTCTCCCTTGCCCCTCCCCCCACTTTTTCTCTAAAATAAAAAATAAAAAAATAGAAAAAGAACTTGGTTGAATATTTTGCTCTCTGAAGTATTTTGAGCTCTTTATAGATGACTGGCATAGTCCTTAGTTTCCTGATAACTTTCTTACTTAAGATTTCCTTCCTGAGGAAACTTTGTCTCACAGCTGAAGAACAAAGCCTCTGGCCACATCCTGATGTTCTGTTGTGTGGTTGATCAGTCTTTTTCAAATCTCAGGAAAAACCAGGGTGAAGTAGACTCCTAACACTTCTCTTTTCTACCTATAAGTATTTAGAACTAGAAGCCTTTGAACCAACACAACTGGGTATCTAAATATGTTTTGCTAAGAAGGGTGATCCTTTTAAAATGGGACCATTTAATGGTGAGAATGAAAATCATGAACATTCAGCATGAGAGAATGTGTGTTGCTGGAAAATTCTAAGAAATGCAGTATAAGAATTTCTCTACTGGAAAATTGAAGTGCTTTTACACCTTTGTTTGTGACTTCTATTTTGTGCTTTGTTTAGGCAATATAGATTTTTTCCCTTTAATGAATCACAATTGAACTATATGTTTTACATATGGGTAGTTGACTAAGAGACACTTCTGAAAATTAGTGACTAGCAAGTGCATTTCATGTGTGAAGCAACATTTTGGCAGATGGACTTAGCCTGAAATTGAGACTGTCCTGAGTTGGCTTTTAGGATCACAAATTAATTCCATGTGGAACCCCACCAAACCTTTTGGTATTAAACAGAGCATGGTAGAAATACTTGAAATGTACATCACACTTGATGAGATGGTTCCTGATAAAAAGTAAGTCCAGAGGCTAGACATCTGGTGTTGTGGTTTATGCAAAATACATTGTCGAATTGCAGCATATAGAAAAACAATGATCGTCATTCTCTTTTGCTGCCATTCTTCCCAGGAGCATATTATAGTCTGCACTCTGGTCAAAATTCTATTATTATTATTATTATTAGTAATAATAATAAATAAGCTTCAGAGTTTTTCAAACTTACCATTACCACTTGGTTATTCTTAAGGAATGTGACTTACGACCTCTTGTTTGTGATGCTGCAGTTTTTTCTTTCTCACACATGTAGGTAAGATCCACATAGAGGGTAAAGGAGGAGGATGTATGTTTTTCAAATGCTGACTTCTCTTTTTACTACCTGCTTTTATTTATGAAAAGAACATGTTGTATTTCTTCTTCTGAACATAATCTATTCCATTTTGGTTTGCTGTCTAGTTCTGGTTAATACTTGCTTATTATTTTGAAGGTATTCTTTATAATTTTCATCAGATTCTTAGTTTTACTTTTGTAAACTTTAAGTTCTGTGATGTTACACTGTTATTCTTTTATTTGTTATGAATAAGCTTTACATGTTTAATTTAATGGAACTTCAAAACACTGAAGTTGATGAAGATAGTATGTGTAACAGTGGTTTAAGCCACCATGGTAATTCTGCTTGAAGTATTCTAAATGTGAAGTTAAAGAAGTTATAGTGATTTGATCCATATATCTTATCTATTCAGGTCAAGATCTGTAGGTGAGGGTGGGAAAGAAGTGCTAGTATCCATTCATCTCTCTTCTGTCTGGAAAATTGCCCCCCCCCCCCATTCCTTTGTACATTTGTCAGATTCTACTTATTCTTCAAGCATCTTGGTATAGGTAGCATTAATTATGTGTTCTACAGGCCTCATACATGGATGCACAATGAAAAGCTTCTTTCATGCAATGCTTCTTTAAACATGGGAAGTTTTAATGGACCACCTTGAGGCCATGTTTTCAATAAAAAGTGAAGAGACTTTTTCCAAATTTTTACTGTCAAAGAGAATCTAGACGTGTTAAGGGAGGCAGTATATGGCAATTTATATCAATGGAAAAAAAAACTAAACCTTATTGAAATCATTATTGTTCACCGACAAAAAGGGAGACTATAATTTTGAAGACCTCTTCCAGTGACTGAACTGTGATTTGGCTGAATTGTCCTGGCCTCCTATGAGTGGATCTCTAACCGTAAAATGAAATCTCTTTGTTACTTGTGGTTATAAGCTTTTGTTCTTTAATAATAAATCTAGCTTAGAGACATTTCTTTACTGTAAATTTGTCTCCACTGAAGTGCTCATAAACAGTATCTGCTTCCATTACCAGTGGTAGAACCAGGTTTGAGCATCTTGTAGAGTAAGCATATGCACTAAGAATCAATATGTGTTTTATTAACACCAGGAGACTCATTGAATTGATTTTTTTTCTTTTTTCCTTTATGGGCAATAGCTATAAAAAGGTAAATTAAAAAGTTAACCATCTGCTACCTCACTTTTCATTTAAAATCTTTTATTTGATTACTCTTTCCAGGTAATCAATGCTTTCTATTTTGCTATTATGCTTGCTGGTGAATGAAGGTGGGTTTAATTTATAGCTTTTATTTATCTAACAGTATTGTCAGAGTCACAATCTTTATGCATCCTATTAGTAGTCTGGAAAATATTTCTTACTACATCGAAACAGAACAAAATTCAATTTAGAAATATAATTTCCTGCCATGGAGACACTTGATAACAGGGGGGGAGATTAATGGAGCCCAGTGACAGAAACTTGATTTAAAGCAGGAGATTAATACTGCTTTATCAGCCTACACTGCAAGTGAATTGGCTCTGAAAGAAAAAAAAAATCTGTTTGAAGTTGCTGAGTTGTCGGCTTGTTGGTTGGAAAAAGGTCTCTGGACATTTATTTTGTTATTGCTGAGTATTTGCTGCATGCTTGTCTATTTGACAACATAGGAACAAACCTGCGGCACAACACCAGACTTGCTTATTTTACAGTAGTAACATGTTTCTTATTATTCCTTTTGATCCCACAGGAAGCTCGAATGCTGTGGAGGTCAGCTTCTGACTTAAGGGGATTATACTCAGTAAATCATGTCAAAATTAACGAATAGAATTGCGCTGACACTTCAGTTTGGTTGGATTTAAGTAAAATGTTTAAATGGTATTTTTAATTGCAAAGCTCCTGCCCCTCAATCCCATTATAAATACTTTTTCCTATCCTCTACAGAAGTCATTAATTTTTTCCCCAACTATAAAAGTGTGAATCTTCCAGAAGAATTTAATGCAAATCTGAAGATTACCTCAAAGGGTTGAAATGCCCACTAGATCTGTTCTGAAACAAAATACGGAGCTTGGTAAACTGTTAGAATGCATGCTAAAGTTAGTGGGTCTAGATTTTGATTTTTAAAAATTTTAGTCCCAGGAAATTAAAGTATTCATAGTGCTGAAATTAAATTTTTGAACTTGTGCTTGAGGTATATGAATTTTTAAACTTGGTATTTGTCTAATAAATCCCTCCTGGGAAATCAAAAGGAAATAGAATGAATTCCTTACCCAGTAGCATCACAAAAATGGCTCTGTGTTTTTTAAAAGCTTGAATTTTTACATAATAACTTACAAATTACTTAGTTATCTTATTTCTGAGGGAAAGAGGTACTTAACAACTTTTATTTATTTATTTATTTATTTAAAAGATTTTATTTATTTATTTGACAGAGAGAGAGACAGCGAGAGCAGGAACACAAGCAGGGGGAGTGGGAGAGGGAGAAGCAGGCTTCCCGCTGAGCAGGGAGCCCGATGTGGGACTTGATCCCAGGACCCTGGGATCATGACCTGAGCCGAAGGCAGACGCTTAACGACTGAGCCACCCAGGCGCCCAACTTTCATTTGTTTTTATTAACTTCGAAATTTTGTAGAAGTGAACTGAAAAAAATTTCTTGCATTAATTTTTATTAAGTTATATAGTAGAAAAAGGATTTTGCTGGAAGTCATACTATTTGGTTTGTAGTTTAAGGTCATTTAACAACTTTTTGTTTTCTTACGGACATTTTTAAATCAACTTCTGTTTCTAAGACAGCTGAATAGTAATAATATCTGCGTTACTACATCGCAGGGTTATTGAGAATATCAATGGGATGAGTTATGCAAAATATTTAGATGTATTAAGGGCTATAGGAGCATAAACAATTTTACTTAATATCAGTATGTATAGATAACCTTAAATATATTGCATCTAGGATTTTATTGGAGGGAGATGTGTCATTTCAAAGACATCTACGTTAATTTTATATTGATATAACTAAAACTCTCAATATTTCTTGAAATTGATCCACTGTAGGTTGTTTAGATGTTTTTGAATATATGGAGAGTGATGACCTGTAGCACACTTCTCTTTGGAACTTGTCGCATGAGATAAATTAAGTAAAAGAAATTTAGGGCCAATTTGATTTGCTCAGGGTGGGCTCTCAGTGCATTAAAAAAATGAATGATAATGGATCAATGATAGTAAAGATGGTCATGAATTCTAAGTGCTCTGAACCAGGTCTTTGGGGTGGTGCTCTGTCTGATATCACTTACACGGCCTCTTTAGGCTTCATTAGCTTGTGGACTCTGTTTGGTGCTTGAAAAAATACATATGCCTGAAGGGAGTATTAGACCCTCTTAAAACTCTTTTCCTGGCTTGAAGGCACGAACCAAACTCCCAGGTAAAGCACATTAAAGTGGCTAAACGTTGACTCAGAGGTGAAGGAGTTCCTTTCAGGAATTTAAAATCTTTCAAGTCATGAGAATTTAGCAGAGAAGACAATCTAAAAGGGTTTTTAATTTCAGTGAACATGCATATGCTTTTATTCCCTCTTGTTTCACAGATCCAGAGGGACCTTCTCGAATATGCCCTTTTGACCTTTGCCTAGTCATCAAATTACCCTTATCCTGCTTTTTCTCCTTTGCACTTCCTTTCCCAAATGGCCTTTCTTTGGTGATACAGTTTAAATTGTGCAGTGCCTACTCCAGACATTGGCACTTGGATTAATTTTAATCCCCTCCAGTCTCATTTTGCTGGGATGTGACCATCAAGTGTGCTGACCTTTTGGGAGCCAGTCTGGGTTTTGCCTGGGGTTCATGGCATCCCCAAATATTTGCAAACATTTTATTTTCCATCTTGGGGAACATAGTGTTGGAGATTTTTCTTCTCTTTTGTTTTTGTTTTTTAACTGCCCCCTTTTCTGTGCTGAAGGTGACATTTGGGAGCAGGAGAGCCAGGTGTGATTACCGACTGTGACAGCTAGGTTGCCATTATGAATCCAAGTTGGCAAATCAGACTCAGGAGACACAGACAGGCTTTAATCAATACTACTCTTACTGAACTTTCTGGAAGGAAACAAGCAGGATACCAGCAAGGAGATACAGTGCCGTCAGCTGGTGGGGAGGCCTCGCAGCTACCTAGTAGCAGTCTCACCCAGGAACAAGGTGTGAGAGTCGGGGTACTGTGGGGTCACCTTGTCACAGAGTGGCCACTTCCCCCACCAGTCTTGTATATGGTTTTCATCAAGCTTGAGGTCTGCACGCCAGCTTGCAGATCCCCAAGCTCAGGTTTTTGTTTCACACAATGCGGAGGGAGAAACAACTGTTCCCCATTTATCTTAACTCTACTGTTTCTAAGGAAACAAGACCATGGGAGACCGGAGGTCATTCTCAGGCTGGTTTGCCTCAGCCAGACCTGATGTTAACCCTTTATTCACACTCATACATGCTGCTGTAGAAATGGTAGCATCATGGGGTGCCTGGCTGGCTCAGTTAATGGAGCATGTGACTCTTGATCTTGGGGTTGTGAGTTCGAGTCTCATATTGGGTGTAGAGATGACTTAAAAAACAAAATCTTGAAAAAATGGTAGCATCACTATGTGCAATGGTAATGCTAAGTTTCAATGTACTAGTAGAGTGTCTTTAATATCAGTATTTACCACTGTATGTTTCCTAGGGCAATAAATAGAAAAGGAAAGCATTAGACATTTATCCATTTATCCAACCCTTCACATTTTTTGAGTGTACACTGCATGCTCACCTGATTTTAGTACTGAGAATGCAAAAAAGGACTGGACACCGACCTGGCTCCTGAATACTTCAGGATCTGGAGGGCAGTTCTCTCAGCATTTGGATTACTACAATACAAAGCTCCCAAGTTCCATATAGAACTGAGTGCTGTCTGTGGGAGTTCCAAGAAGAGAACTCACTCTTTTGTTACAATTTTGTATCTTATAGATCTTATTCAGCCTTTCCTTATAAGCGTGACCATATAGAATAGTAGCTGACATTCACAATGGTTACTCTGGAATGTTGTAAGATCCTAAAGTGCCCTCTGAATCACTGAAAAAGGACTTTGGAATTGTCTATAATTTATTATATTTTAGACTACAAATATTAAGTTCATCCTTGTACATCTCCCAGCACATTAACACAGTATTGTATGTCTGGGAAGTGAATGATCAAGGTTTCTTGAACTAAGTCTAAATAATACCACTTTGGGCATTATACAAGACATTAAGTTATAGAAAAATAAACAAGATTACTTCAAATTCAAACTTAACAAAGCTTACGCTTTCCAAGAGTTTATACATGCTGAAAAAAGAATTACTCAAAGCACATTAGGTAAGTCCTTTAACTGTATTTCTGTAATAGGCTCTGGGAGGGTAGGTGTTGAGGCATGTTACATCCCCACCCTTGAAACAGATGGCAAGGGGCACAGTTGCTGCCCTATACAGCACAGCTCTGGATGTCACCATCAGATGAAATTCTAAGCGGGGAAAGCCATGTTTCTGACCCATTCATTCTGATTTCATTACCTAGGATACTTGTTTGTAACATTCACAGGTGGTATTTTTTTTTTTTCTTTTTCTCCTTATTTGAGTAGAAAAGTAATTCATGAGTCTTTTGACTGTTTGGGGGAGAATCCAAGTTAATGTATCTGAGAACGTGTTCAATATTTGAATTTAGTTTCAACAATTTTTGAGTACTTACTCTATGCCTGGTACTTCCACATGAATCATCTAATTTGATTCTCACTATAAACTTTATATAATTTTTCACTTTTCAACTGAGGATATTAAGTTCTGAGAAGTTGAAAAACTTGACTGAGTCACATAGCTGGAAAATGGCAGAACTTGAATTTGAACTCCTGTCTTTTGAGTCAAAAGGTAATGTCATTATTATCACTACTAACATAAGTTGAGAAGGAAAAACAAGAAAAAATTTTATGGTACAATTTAGAAGTCAGAAGGTAGGAAGTTGTAAAGGTAGGAATCCATAAGCTCATAGTAACATACTTTAGTTCCTGAAACAAAGCAAATTTAGCACAGTGCTTTGCTTGGTGGCTTCTAGGTCTTTTTCAAATCTCACCTCAAGTGTTACCACATCAAAGAAGCCTTCTCTTACCTCCTTATTTTCTATCTCAGTGTACTGTTTTATTTATTGCATGTTTCTTAGTTTTTTATTGCATGTTTATCTCTTAAAAATGTATTTATTGTCTGTTTATTTCTTTGGGCTATGAGGTTGTTAAAGCCATTGTCTCTCTACTGTCTGTCCCAATGACTGCCGTGTAACAGACATTTAACAAATACTCGTGGAGTGAATGTATGAGTAAATGAAAGATAACCAATGAAAGGACCAAAAGGAGATGCCTATCACATTTAATCCTGATTAAAAATTAGAATTGGTGAAACCAGAATTGTTTCAAATGGGCAGATGGAACACACTTACTTAACCATCATTCCCTCCCCAATCCCAATAAAATAAGTGTAAAAGGTTTTATTTAACAAGGAATAAATCCTCAAGGAAAAGGAGATCAGAGAAAGACAACAGCCATGAAATTCAGGAAGGTAGAGAACAGGTGGATTATTTGCAAATGCCAGAGCAGATTGGAGAAACCTGAACCCTGGCCTACAGTTGGGAAAGTTAAAAAAGTAATCTTGTTAACACTACAAAATCCCAAGAAAGCTCCTGAACTGGTGTCACAGGTTCTTCTAGAAGGGGAAGTGGAGGTGGGGCTAAAAACAGGACTGATTGAAAATTTGTTTGAGAAGCTATGGCAGAGAAGTCTCCTGTCCCCACATCCAATCTCCCTTTCTTCCTTTTGGAACCCCCTTGTCACCAAGTTTTAGCTGCTCGGTTATCAATGACATTTCTCAGTCTTTCTTGCAGGGAGAGATGGCTACATGAATAAATTCTAGCTAAATAGGATGTGATGCCTCAGGCTCTTAGAGAAGAAGTTAATTGCCCTTCAGTTTCTCTCTCCTCACTTCCTGTGAGCTGGCATATAGATATCATGTGTTGAGTTCACTTGGACCACGTGAAGAGGACCTCCTAGAAGAAGGTGGAACAACAAATAGAACACACCTCGATTCCACCGCCCCCCCCCCCGCCCCTGCTTCTCAAGGGGCAAAGTCCACTCATCCAGGGCCAGCTGCCTATTTTTGAACTGTTTTGGGGAAAAGTAAACTATCTTCCCAATTAACATAGAAACAGATCTTAAGACCTTCTTTCCCAATTTGCACAATAGGTGACTGCCTCTCACCTACCCTGGCAGGAAATTAGGTTTATTTTTGTAGGACTGTAGTAAAAACAGGGAGATTAAGTGAATGCTTACCCACTGACTGTTGTGACTCCGTTCCGCCTCTATTTCTTCTCCTGGTTCCCAGAATATGGAGTCAGACTTCACCTATATGCAGGTGATTGGAAGAGTCTTGTCTGAAAGATCTCATCAGCCCAAGGCAACGGCCTTCATTTCCTGATATTCAGTGTTTACCAGTGAGGCACCTAGGTAGATGACGCTACAGAATGAAATTGCTGAGCCTCAGCATGCACACAGAGCTTTAATAAATTTGCTAGTGCAATACTTTTAGAGGCAGACAACCAGGAATTGTCAGACCTTTTAAGAAAGCATCCAGTAAGGCTGACAGAAACAACCTAAAAAAAGAATCTTGGAGGGAGGAGGCCCTAGGAAGGCAATAAGAAAAATATGACCAAAGGAAATTATTAACCAGAGGGGTGAAAGAAGATATGGCTGCCATAGACAAAAAATACTGGCCATAAAAAAGTAACATTCAGAAAACTATAAGAGATCCTAAAAATTAAAACTATGAAAGAAGAAATAAAAATTCAGCAGAAGGGACACCTGGGTGGCTCAGTCGGTTAAGCATCTGCCTTTGGCTCAGGGTCCTGGGATTGAGCCCCGCATCACATCGGGCTCCCTGCTCATCGGGGAGTCTACTTGTCCCTCTCCCTCTGCCCCCTGCTTGTGCTCTCTTGCTCTCTCTCTGTCAAGTAAATAAATAAAATCTTAAAAAAAAAAATTCAGCAGAAGGATGAGAAGAAAAAGTTGAATAAGCCAGAATGTAGACCAAAAAATAATTTTTAAAGTATGTCAGTATTGAAGGAAAGGAGTTTCCAGAATCAAAGAGCCCATGGACTCATGGGAGTGTAAATCGATCCAACCAATTTAGAAAACAGTTTGGCATTGCGTTTTGAGTAGAAAATAGGCCTAACGTAAGGAGTAGTGTTTTTATGACAAGACTGAGAGCCCTATTTGACCACATAAAGTATGTGCATGTGTAAGTTTGTTAAAAATAAAACTAACATTGAAAAGAAAAGCTATTATACTGGTTTCTTTTCATAGTAATAATGGCTACTGTTTACTGAGGAGCTTCCATCTGTTAAGCATGAAAACAAGTTTCTTCAGACATTATTTCTAATTTTTATATGAACTTTGCAAGTGAGCTATTATTACCATTTACAGAGAAGAAAACCAGAGATTAAGTGACTTTTGCAAGACCACATCTGTCTGGCTTCAAAGCCCACGCTCCATCCTCTAGACCTGCCTTTACTTCTCCGAGGATCTAGCTCAGGGAAGGATAGTCCTGACTTTATGGAGGTCCTGGAAAGAGGTTCACATGGCTTTGTTGTGTAGCATACAGTCATGATGGTGAGCAATAACAGAAAGTTCTGAGTTTGACCACAGATCTGAATTTCTGATCTGAATTTGATTTCTAGCAGCTGGAGGCATTTAGAAGGCTTTTCTGGTTGCCACAGAAGGAGAGAGAGCCCTCTGATGCCAGGGGCCTTTCCAGAAGAAACATGTTGGATAGAACTGGGAGGGTGGATGAAATATGGCTGTTGATTCTCTGTCTTTTGTGAACTAGTTTTAGACTGTTAGGTTCTATAGAGGCAACTTCTAAGTAAACTAGAAGTGACAGATAATAAACATATAGCTAGGTCTGTAGCAACAGAAATCGATGCATTTCAAGTTCCACATAGAAGAAAACAGTCAAAATGTTTCAAGTCCTTTTAGAGTGATAAATGCAATTTACACAATAAGCAAGAAGCAATGATTGGGAATAGGTAGTGTAAGATCCCATCTAGGGGATAGAAAAGAGGTGTTTGATGGGGGTGATGTTGCTAACCTTAGGAACTGCCAACAAAATTGGCTCTGAAGGTTATAAAAAAAAACTTGTGAATATAAGCCAAAAAGGCAGGAAAAGTTTAGGTTCTCTGTTGCTTCATATCACTTGCATAATGGTGATTAGGGCCCAGTCATGATAGTACCACTGTCTTGCTTGTCATAGAGAAGTGGAACCAAACAACACTCAGGTCTACAAACACACAAAGACATTTCATGCAGCTAGAGGCAAGATGAACTCCTGTGTTTCTAGAGAGCTTTCCCCAGGCCACTGCCAAATCTTGTGCTCTATTGTCGGCTACTATGAACCGGAATGGCACACTCCACTGGCAGAAGCCCTTGTGGGGCACAAAATGAACTCACTGAAGTTTTATAATGATATCTGTTATAAAGTAGGTCTCACGCATCTCCTAACTGGTAAAGCCCATACATTTCAATAATCTCATAACATGGCCATGAGAGTTGAGGGAAATGTCCCTAAGACTGTAGTCCTGATGCTGAGGGCACTGCCTCTCCTTCCCTGTTCTAAAGAGGAATCTTGAAAACGAGGCAACAAGGTGTCCTGTGGGCCAAGTCTGGCCTTTGGAGTTGTCAGAGAAGAGAGGGTCTGAGCAGGATTTTGAACCAGTGGAACCCTACTTTCTCAAGGCCACTCTGTGATTCTGAGCAAGTTAGCTAACGTCTCTGAAACATGTATCATTTGTTGTAAAACAAGGATGATGTTAGTCCCTACTTTAGGGCGCGACTGTGAGTGTTCAGTGGGATAATGCATATGGAATATACAGCAGAGTCTGCCCATAATCAGCACTCAGTAGACATCAGCTTTATAAAGTTACTTCATTACTCTAAACTTCTTTTCCTAATTCCTAGGAGGGAGACAGTAAAACCCTCCCCATGGTGTTGTTTGTGGAATGAGAGCTAGTGTAGGTGGAGAGTCTGGCTCATGATAAGTCTGATGAATGGTTGCCATTATCCCTTAGCCCTACAAACCCCATCAGAGGCTGGAGTTTCAGAAGGACTCAGCAGTGGGAGGGTTGACACTCAACCGGAGACACTCAAACCGAATGGAGATTACTTAGGTTAATAAGAGACAGTCTATTTTCACTCTTATTATCCCATTCAACTAAGGCTCTGGGAGTTGATGCACCCCTGGCTCACCAGGATCCAGGACGAGGCTCCATCCTAGACACTGACTGGTCAGAACGTGCCTTGTTTCTTGGGTTCCAGGCCTAGTTACTCTCCAAAACTGTCTCCCTTTCTTGTTTAATGACTAATAGCTAGAGAAAGGGCTAAAGAAAGTGTCTCTATTCTTTCTTACTGCTTTTTTCTCCTTTATTTATAAAAAAGATTAAGAATTTATAGTTTAAGGAATAAAATCTAGTTTGGCATATCCCAATGTTCCTGTTAACTGTTGTTCTATAAAAATTAAAAAAAAAATTAAAAATCACCCTAAAATTTAAAATCCTAGAACATTGACAACTATTATATGATCTTTGACAGTTTCTGATTGGGAATTTGGAGGGCTTGGCTGGGCAGTTCTGGCTCTGAGTCTCTCAGTGGTCTACAGTCTTTGCTTTCTGGAACTGGAATATCAGCAGCCTCGGGCACCTCTCTCTTCATGTAGACTCAGCACTTATGGTCTCCTTGGGTGGGGTAGTTTGGTTTCCTCATAGCATGGTAGCCTCAGGCTAATTCAGAGTGCTCTTGTGGCCTAGGGCTCTAGCACAAGTGTTCCAGAGAAACAAGTGTAAGCTGTTGCCTTTTATGACCCAGGCTCAGAAGCAAGACTGGCTGCATAATCTGCGGGGCCCAGTGCAAAATGAAAATGTGAGTCCTTTGTTGCTAAAAATCTCAAGATTGCAGTAGCATAGCATTAAACCAAGTCAGGAACCCTTCGGAGCACAGGGCCCTTTATGGCTTCTTAGGTCCCATAACTAGGAAAGTCACCCTCACCATGCTATAGGTGAACTGGTCAAGAAGGTCAACCCAGATTCAAAGGCAGAAAACATAGAAACCTAACTTCTGAGGACAGGAGTGTCAAAGAATTTGCAGATAGGTGTTAAAATCCTCATATCCAGATTCATCTGATTCTTCCATCTTTTTGACTTGTCTGTGTTCTGCTGATCATTCTGTTCATTCTTACTTCGTGTATATTACCCTTTCCTTATCGTAAAGTCCTTAGTATTATTTGCAAGGTTTTTTTTTTTTCAGTTTCATTTGAGGTTAGTCATATTTGGATTTTAAATTACGTGTTTTTAACAATTGTATGGAAATTTGACTTCCAAATTTACTTGACCAAATGCTTCTGGTCCACCTGGAAATGGCTTGTCATAATTTTCTGTCTTTCATTGTGCTCTGTGTTCTGTAGCCAGCTGCCTCTGGATTTTGTGTCACTTTGTGTTCAGCATCTGCCAGGGCAGAAGGAGGGGCTGAATTCATTAAAATCCTCGAAGAGGAAGACATACTTCTGGATTGGGGTTCAAGCTGAAAGGAAAAAATACATATGTTCCCCCCAACATGCACATACATGCACATACACACACACACACACACCACCCCCTACACCACTCTTTGGACAAATGTGTGATAGTGCCCTCTACTTGGGCACATTGAACATTTTGCCTGCTGCAGCTGAGGGTTTTTAAATTTAATCCTCATTATCATATGACCTTCATTAAGACTTTCCAGATTATTGTCTTCTACTCAGGCCACTGAGTTTCTTTTCTTTTTTTTTTTTTTTTTAAGATTTTATTTATTTATTTGTCAGAGAGAGACAGAGCACAAGCAGGGAGAGAGGCAGGCAGAGGGAGAAGCAGGCTTCCCGCCGAGCAAGGAGCCCAATGTGGGACTCGATCCCAGGACCCTGGGATCATGACCTGAGCCGAAGGCAGACGCTTAACCGACTGAGCCACCCAGGCGTCCCATGGCCACTGAGTTTCTTAATTCTTAAAAATTAATTACATACTAACTAGCTTGTTTATGTCACTTTCAGTTTATATGGCACTAAATTCTTAGATAGGAATTAGATATTAACTAGCATGTTTATGTCACATTAGGCTGACATGGCCCTTTTAGTTTTATCATTACCCTGTTGGAACCTCACGGGAAACCCCTATACATTTGTTCCTACTGATAGTTGAGAAAACTGAGGTTCAAAATGTAAGTTCCTAGATTTCACAGCTTTTCTAGATTACACAGCTTTTAAGACGTGGAGCTGAAGACTGAACCTGTATCTTCTAACTCCAGATGCGTACTGTGCATTTGCACTGCTTTATGCTATCTCCCACTGCATTTCAGACTTCACTGAATTCAGTGTTCAGCGAAAGGTAAGAGATTATATACATTCAGTTTTTCCTTACGTGTGTCAACAGCAAGGCTCAGTGGTGCTGGCAATGGTAAATCACAGATAATTGCCCAAATATTCAAGGCCTTGCTTGAACATGGTTTTCCTTAATTTTTTGAATAGATAATATATGAACATGATCAAAAGTTTTCATCTATCCTTGATCCCACAATGAACACATGTAACTGTATACATATATCCCTTAAAACACTCACAATTGGTAGCATCCTGTATGTTCTGTTCTGCACCTTCATTCGTTTCATATAGCAATGTAACTTGGAGCTCATTCACTTAGAACTATCTTGCTACCATTATCGACTGCAGAATATTTTATTGTGTGTATGTGCAATCACTTACTTAACCAGTCCTTCAACCAAAGGGTGTTTGGTTTTTATCTGATTGTTTTCTGTTACCAAAAAAAAAAAAAGTTACATTTTAATTCCCTTTTACTTACTTGTTTGTGTATATGTGAGAGTATTTTTATAGGATATATTAGGGTTAGATTATGTATATGTAAACTTTTCATAGATATTTAATTTTTTTAAAGATTTTATTTATTTATTTGAGAGAGAGTGAGAACTAGAGAGAGAGAGCGAGCACACACAGAGGGAGAGGGAGTGAGAGAAGCAGACTCCTCACCGAGCAGGGAGCCCGATGCAGGGCTTGATCCCAGGACCCTGAGATCATGACCCAAGCCGAAAGCAGGCGTTTAACTGACTGAGCCACCCAGGTGCCTCATAGATATTTAATTTTTGTATGACTAGAATTTATGTGTCAGCAATTTGTACATTTACATTTTGGTAGACACTCCCAAATTTCTCTGTAAAGATGTTGTTGGAGAAGATCATGGAGAGGATGTGGCTGCTGGTTGACCTGTAAGCTGGACCTGGGCAATTGGAGGCTCCTCACCCCCTCCCTTGTCCTTAGAATATATGTTCTACACACCGTGCCCACAGCTGGAGCCGTTTTCAAGGACACCACCTTGCGAGAGTAATGTGTTCTTGAGACCATCTGGATGGTATACATGACTGAACCCCTTTAAGGCATCTATATAAAATTTTACAATTCGGATGGGTGGGTGTGGAGATCTACTTGTCTTGTAGCCACTAAGTCAAGCCTTTATGTAAGTTCCCTTATTTATTAAACCTGCCACCAACCAGTCTGGAGTGAGTGGTCTGCTTCTTTCTTGGTTCTCTCCTTGCCCTTCGTTTATGGGAGCTCATTTCAGATTTCACACAGGCACTCCCGAGGTTGTGAACCAATGATTGTTCTAATTACCTTCCTACCAACATTGTTATAAGAGTATTTGTTTCACCTCTCCAATATAATATGCAGTCAAAATTTTGTTTTTCTCCAATCTGATTGTTAAAAAATGGAATCATAGTGTTATTTGAGTTTCACTTAACTTGAGTAAGGTTGACTACTTTCTAATATGTAGGAAAGCCATTGTATTTCATTTTCTGTGATGTACTGTTTTTGCCCATTTTTTCCTTTGAATTGTTGGTATTTTCTGATTGATATGTTGGAATCCTTATTTGTATTGCAAATAGGTTCTCCTGTTTGTTCTTTGCAAACTGGAGAAAGAACATTTTCAGGTAGAGGGAATAACAAGTGAAAATACCCTGAGGCATGCAAGAAGAATAGAAACAACAGTGGAGCTAATTTTCTCCACTTTGTGATTTTTTTTCAAGCAGAAATTAAAAATTGTTATGGAGTCAAATTCAGTATTTTTTATATTACAGTTGTAATGTAAGTTCAAAACCATCCTAATCTGAGATTGTAAAAATGTCTCCCATGCTTTCTTTTAGGAATTATAATGGTTTTGTTTCGTATGTTGAAATCATATGTCCATCCAAAATTTATTTTTGTGAAAGGTAAGAAGTAGAAATGTCTTTTCCTCCAGATGGTTACTCAGTTGTTCTGACAACATTTACTGGACAGTTCATCTTTTGCCTACTGGTCTGTAAGGATACTTTGATCATATCTTAAATTCCTGAATGTATTTGAATCCATTTCAGGACTCTGTTCTGTCCTTTTCAGGCATAATACCATACTGCTTTAATTAGTGTAGCTTTATAATATCTTCCCTAGTTGGGCTTACCTTCTAATTACTTTCCTTTCTCAGAATATTCTTGCAAGATTATTTTTCCATGTTTAACTTCAGAATTAGATTCCAAATATTGCTGGTGGTATCTTTAATGGGGTAGCATTAAATGGACATCTTTATTTTAATACTGAGTTTTCTAGCTACTCATCTCAATTTTAAGGTGAGTTTCCTTGGAGTCAACAAATGTATGAGGACAAGTGTTAATAACTCATTTTATAGAGGAAGTAGAAATCTTTTTAGAGGTTCAAAACATCCTTATTGTTCAAAGTCATAAAAGGTACAAATCTTGAGAAAGTCCTAAGACCAGATGTTCTCCCTTTATACTCTTGATTTTTCTATGGTTATAATGTCTACCCATCCAGTCAGCCTCATCTGTCCTTTTATGACAGGGAAAGGTAGGTCCTTGAGACCAAGGGTGCACCTGTCATGACACACAACCATGCTAAGAAACATGATGTAGTAAAAGTAGCTTCAGAGTGGGGAAGATTCCAGTTCCTCCTAGACTTTGCCATTTCCTATCTGTGAGATCCTGGGAAAATAATTCAACTTTTGTAGAAACTCAGCTGCTGCTTCAATAAATGGTGGATGGTACTTAATTTGTAGAGGATTAATGAAAATGTACCCTACCCTATTTGGATTTTGGAGGCATTCAGTAAATGGTAGCTATTGCCCCCCTTTAGAAATGTGAAATACTTTCCCATATGACATTGTGATTTTGGGATCACTTTGTAGGGTGAAGTTTTCCAGACTGGTGACTTTTTCCCCCCACAGCTAAAGTTTCAGGCTATAATAAGGGGGAAATCTTTGGCCCAGATAGGGAAACGGGCTCTTTTTAAGGTAGTATATGGCGTTGGTCTCCACAGCTTTCCCCATTCAGTTGCACTATGGCTTTGGGCCTCTTCCCTGCCCCTTTAGAGTACATTTTTGTCTTCATTGGTGGGTTCCCCCAATCCCTTCTTTTTTCCCAAGGCAAATTTTTACTAGAAAATAGCCATTTAAAATGAATCCACTTAGAGTAGGGACCAAAACTTCGTAGTAAAAAATGAAAAAGGTCTAAATTGGTCTCTTGCCTTGAAAACTAAAACTAAAACTTACGAAAATAAGTTTTTGTACTGGAAAAATTTTAACAATAATTATAATTATGAACTTAGAGGCAATAAAGCATTAATCAAGATTGATTTGTTCTTGGAAAAAATTCCTAAGACAATTGTATGATTATATATGATATCATTTCACCTTTTGCATCATAAGCAAAAAATTTGAGGACTTCATCAGTTTTCTAAGATTCTCTCTTAACCAGGTGGTATTTACATAATTTTTTCTTTGCTGTACCCAGCTGTTACTCTTCCTGCTGATTTTATATTTTTTTCAATTGTAAAAGGTTCTATCTCTGCTGAATCATCATTTGTCAATGGCTTTGGTCATAATCCCAGCAGTTCTCAACCATAACTTCGTTGACTATGAATTCATTCATCTTTTGCAAGTCTGGCAATTTCTCTTTGTGACTGTCTTGCATCCAATTTGTACTGGTTTTATAAAATAAGTTTTGTGACATCTGATAGTGTGGTAGGCTGAATGATGGCCTCCCCAATCATGTCCATATCCTAATCCATTGAATTTGTGAATGTTACCTTATATGAAAGGGACTTTGTGGATATGATTAGGTTAAGGCTCTTAAGATCATAAGGATCCTTTCCTGGATGATTCAGGTGGGTCTGATATAATCACAAAGGCCATTATAAGAGGAAGGTAGGAGATCAGGGTGAGGAGTGGATTGAGGCTGGAAACAAGAGATTGTAGTGATGCATCCACCAGCCAATCAAAGCCTGCTGCCTCTAGAAGTCAGAAGAGGCAAGGAACAGATTCTGCCTTGGAACCTCCAGATAGAACAACCCTGCCAACTCCTTGGTATTAACCCCTCAGGACTCATTTCAGACTTCTGACTTCCAGAACTATAGAAGGATAATTTTGTGTTGTTTTAAGTCACTTATTTGTAGTAATATGAAACTAATATAGCCAGATGCTAGCCAAAATGCTGACCTCAGAGAGCACAGGAGTGGATAGATGTTGTTGTGAGGGTGTAGGGTAAACAGAGTTAGTTCGTTAGTGAATATTTGACTTTAGTTCTCCATATAGCTTATCACTGTGCTGTATGAGTGTCTGTGTGTGTACCTGTGTGTGTGTGCAATGAAAAATGAATAATCAAAGAGCAATTTATACAATCCTTTTCCTTCTTCTGTCTTATTAGGATCTGGGATTCTTCCTTACAAAGCTACTGGATCTAGTTGGGGAAATGGTCAGAGATAAAAACTGAAGACACTGCAGAGCATTGATGACAGAACATAAGAAAGAGCCTGAAACTATCTGAGGAATAAAGGAAAGATGCTGACAGGCTAGTGAGAAGTAGAGCCTACTGGTTCTGGAACATTTTAAGACACAGAATGAGAAGAGGGCCAACTGTGCCAAGAAGTAGGACTTTCAGGAGCAGAGATGAGGAAGGAGGATTTTTAGAAAGTATCAGTGTGTGTTGTGTATTGTAATTTAATACCTCTTTTGCTTCTCAACCATCTCTCCTTAATGAAAACCTTTGGTCGTGATCCAGAGCTAGGATTTTGTTTTCTGTTTTTAAATATATAGTTGTAGTGAGGCTGGTCCCAGAGCAGGAGCAAACACAACTTTATTTGGATTGCATGTTATCAAAATAAGCTATTATTTCTTACCGGAGGCTTCTAAGCCAGCTCTTCTGACCTGTAATGTCCTAGGCTGGAACCAAGATGTCTGCAGATTTCTGACCTTCAGCATTTTGGGTAAAGCCTTCTTGATAGTCTTCTGAGAGGTGCCTTAATGGCAGTCTTAGCAGCTGCTGTTGGGTGCGGCCTTCAAGAGAGAAGCCTTTCAAATCTCAGCTTCATGCTTCTGTTTCTCATTTTCTTTGCTTTTTTGAACTTATAACAGTCAAACATCTGTCATGTTGGAATTCCTTTCTCTGGCAGCACTGTCCTTGGCCTACCTTTAAACGGACTGTTTTGGATGGATATTCCTTTCTGGGGCAGCTCCTCTACTATTTTGATGAGCACGGTGTAGGAGTTGGAGAGTAAAAGTCAATGAGCTGTGTACATTCGCACATAAGAGCATACATCGTCATACCACTTCATATACCATCAGCCAAAGTCTGGTTCTGATCAATAACATCCATGATTATAACCAGATCCGCAGGATGTAGCATAAAGGAAATGCGGACTATCCAGCCAGTTTTCACATCATGTTTGGTAAATTTCAGCCTGAAGCACTTGGAGGCTTCTGAGCAGTTTCAATTAGACGTCTCCTTTACTGTGTCCTCTGTCCTAGCCCCTGGGAGAATCAAAGGCAGTTTTCAACTTTGAAGTACACCCTCCAAGTTATTGGGCTTGTGGGTGCTGCATGAAATTATCCTACCATGTGCTATGACAGATGAGCATTTTAGTTTTAGCATTGTTACTTTTCCCTGAATTTAAATTCAGCCATTGGTCAGTGCGGTCATTCTGGGAGCACAGCTTACTGGGGATGTCATTGCAGAGCCCATTGTGTTCATGCTTCCCATTCCCAGCAATGACTCCCTCATGGGAAAGAGGGGCTCTTTCCAAGTATTTATGACCTAAACTGATAAATTCCAAGAGAACGTAATAGGTTGTATTTTCCTTTAGGCTCTGAAAGTCCTGTATTGCTGTGCCTGTATGGACTATCTTGTTCTGCCAGTGGTTCAGGAAACATGGCTGAGTCCAGAGAGCCAGGGCCTTCAATGGGCCTGTGCAGCTGATAGGCAGGCATGTGGTTGTGGCTGGGAGATGCGTCTTTTCTAGCTTCGAAGGTATAGTTAAGTCCTGAGTGATTATTGAAGAGAACTAATAGCTCTGGAAGTGCAAAATAAGGAAAGTCCTGAGTCCAAGTGAGAAGGAAGAACTAGTGTCAGCAAATTTTTGATGAAGGTGAAACAAATGGACAAACACGAGTTATCCTTTTTTTTTTTCCTCCCTATTCAGATTTGGTGAGCAGAAGGAATCTGTTACAGACAGAATCATTTACTAAACAAAGATGAAAATTCTTAGATAAAAATCTATGTTTTGCCTGGTGGCTGGCATGCTAGGATTATTTTGACAGAAAGTAAATAGCAAGGCCATATGTGAGATGTGAGAGAGAAAAATTTGGATCAACCCCTGTGTTATTTTGTGAAAAGATCCAATCAATTTTACTCCCATTGCCAGAGGAAGAAGTTATGTAGCCATGTTGGGTAAGGTTCACAAATTGCTCTCCAATCAAGAAGTAAATAATATCTAAACCCTGCAAATTGAATTTTTATTAAGAAATTCATCTCTGGTTACCTCAGGGTTTATGAATTCTTTTAGAGCTTGTGGAGGAAGGCAGTATATCTCAATGTACAAAACCAGATTGATTGGGGTGAGGAATTTTAATTTTTAGGGTCAGGAGTATACCTCACCTTTTAAAACAGGCTTAATGAGAAAGGAGCAGACAAATGTTGCTTTAAAAGCCATTCTAATTCTTCTTGTGTTGTCCTTTATCTATATTACCACTCGTATTGCTAGTTTCATGTACTTTACAAATTGGGATTAATGGCTTTTTTGCATTAGAGTTTCAAGGTCACAAATTCATAAATTGAGTAAATAAATAAATCCCTCTCCATCATCGACTTGCTGTGTACTTAACATCTATATATTCATTATTTTCTGCATTTATAAGATGCCAGTACTGCTATTAATAAAATTTATATTTCCTGTACAGGGCTTGTTTAACTAGAAAATATAAGTGTCAGTGCTTAACATTTTTTAAGGATGAACAAGTGGAACTATTTATTCTGCTCTTTCAAGTCCTTTTTCAGATACTCTTCTATAAGAACAAGTGATAATAATAGCAACTATTCTTAAGCTATATTGAAATTTTACTGTGTGAATGGTATTTTACACATAGGTTCTTATTTAGGAAAGGTATTATTATCCTCATTTTTGTGGTGGAGGAAACTGAGAGATATGAAAGAACTTGCCATGTAATCAAGGGTAGGTAGGTTTCAGAGCCAGATTTTGAACATGGCCTCTCTCAGTTTTGAAAGCCTAGCTCTTTCTATAGGTTCCTACCACTTTTTGAGAACCAAATCCCTCTGTAGCCTTGCCCAGTGATATCTTCCCTGACTTCTGCTTGCTACAAAGCCTGTGTCCTGGTGAATTATTAAGGTATGATCTTCTGAAAGGGCATCAGTCAGGATACGCTGGATTATGCTGTGGTATATAAAGAACCCCCAAATCTCAGTGGCTTAAAACAGCAAATACTTATTGCCCATCAGTCGTGGGTACCACATGTCTATTTTTTTCTCCGAGGAGCCTCTGAGTGGTGATTTTCTCACTCAGAGCTCAGGCTACATAGCTGGATACTGTGGCTGGGTAAGGGAATAGGCCAATCAGGCATTGGCTCTTACAATGTTCTGCTGGAAGGGATTGTGTGCTCTTACTCTCTAATTTCATTGGCTGAAACAACTCACTTGGCCCCGCCTAATTTACCAAGGGCAGGGAAGTGTTAATACTACCAGAGGGCAGGAAGACAGGCAACAGCCAGTGTCATTGAATAAGATAAATACCATGTGTTTTCAAAAGAAACCTGTGCTGGTCTTAAATATATTTTAGCTTAAAAAATTCTAATACATATTAGTTTCAATTTTAAAAGGTCCCTAGATCTATTCTAAGGTTCAGAAAAGATATGATTATTCAGAGACTGTTCTAATTTTCAATTACCTATGTTAATGACTTCCTTGTAGAAGAATTCAGTGGTGGTATCTTTCATTTCCCTAAAAAGGCACTGTTTATAATGATTTGTTTGTCAGCTTGATTTTAAAGAAGAGGCGGAGGTAGATTTTTTTTTTTTAAAGATTTTATTTATTTATTTTACAAAGAGAGAGAGAGCGAGAGCAAGAACACAAGAAGGGGGAGAGGGAGAAGCAGGCTTCCTGCCGAGCTGGGAGTCTGATGTGAGACTCGATCCCAGGACCGTGGTATCATGACTTGAGCTGAAGGCAGACGCTTAATGGCTGAGCCACCCAGGCACCTGAGGTGGAGGTAGATTTAAAAGTAACTAGCTTGGGGGCACCTAGGTGGCTCAGTCAGTTAAGCTGTATTCTGCTCAGGTCATGATCTCAGAGTCCTGGGAGGGCTCGCTGCTCAGTGGGGAGCCTGCTTCTCCCTCTCCCTCTGTGATCTCGTTTGCTGTCCCTCTGCCCCTCCCTCCTGCTCATGCTCTCTCTCAAATAAATAAATAAAATCTTTTGTAAAAAGTAACCAGCTTGGATATGTTGAGAAAATAATTTAAAGGATAGAAAAATTTTCCTAATTCATCTGAGTGTCCTCCTCAAGGGTTCCCATTTACATAATATGTAGCAGAGGCTGAAAATCAAAATTTAGACTTCTAATTCAAATGGGAGAGATCATTTGGTACCTTCTGGGATTGTTTTTGTAAAATAGGAAGGTGTAAATTAACTCTCAAATGTCAATCTGAACAAACCTGTGAGGCAGATGACAGGAAAATTGGTTAGAGAAATTTCTCCAGCACAGGGGACTATGTTGGTTGGGACTTGAAGGCAAGAGAAACCTTAGCTGTCCTAAAATAAAAATTCTGTGCAGTGATTGCAATTAATAGCCTGCCACATAAAAATAGAATGAAATCATCTGGAACTCTGTCTTGTAGTTTAGTCCAGAATTCGTGATTTTAACTTTGGCATTTGAATTTTGTGCTTCTCTCGACATTAACTAAGCATAGCAACCCCGCAAAGGCATAATATAACTACCGGAGCTCTTAGCTTCTGCCTTGCAATGCTCGGCACTGCTCTGTGTGCTCTGTGAAAGATGCAATCACACAATCAAAGTAATATTTTCCCTGAGGTGTCCTGGGGCGGACTGGTTCTGCAATTTTCCAGTAATTGTTTGGAAGAGACAGCCGTAGATTTGGTCTTTCTCTTAATCTCCCCCACCTCAATTCTCTGCACTGTGGCTCCTGGCTTCTCTTTTGCCAGTGTCACTTAAGTACCTGTGATTGGGGTGGATTGGTCTGTGCCATTAATTACTGAGTGGGATTTGGTGTCTTCCTGAATGAACTTCTACTCCAGAAATCCCCTCTATCTCTGCTGGCCAGTGCCCCAAATAGCCTTGCACAATAGTGATAAGGTTAAAGAATTCTTGAGCACCGGAACCTGTGAAGAGCTGAGGTGGCCTTTTGGGGTTAACACATTTCTTTTGTCTTGAGTTCACAGCCCAGATATTTTCTGAGAGAGAACTAATGTTTGTGCATATAGATTTTCTTTCCTTTTACTCATCGGCCTCGAGGGCAAACCTGTGATGTTGATGAACCACATGAAATTGCTATTTGGTTTTATTATTTTTCCCCTCCATTTCACTGAAAAGAAAATGGAGGCTCTGGGTTGTTGACCAAGTCAAATAGCTAGAAAATGCTGGAGTCCGGCTTTCCAGACTCCAAGTCCTGTGCTCTTTTTCTATACAATGCTGACATTTCCCTGTTAGTATTCTAGCCATGAGAAATAACAACATGGAAGCAACAATAATAGTCCAGTGTACTCCCTTCGGCATACCCATAATTACCGGCTGTTGCAGACCTGGACTTCTGTGAATTGCTACTTGTGGATGGGATCCAGCTTGTAATGTGGTCTGCCGCCCTCTGCTGGCAAAGTGGCTCACTTTTCTTGTTGCTTGGTTTCCTCTGGCCTTAATCTTGGTCTTCTTAGTGCAACCTCTTTTCTCCGTGTTTGCCACTCTTGTTTGAAGGTGAGAGAACATTCTGGTTGGCACTTCACTTAAGGAAAATATCAGAGAACGTCAAAGAAAGCAGGACATGATATTTCTTCAACATTACACTCCTTTGTGTGAAAGCTCCCTTTTCTCCTGCCATCTACTGAGTTATCAAGTATGGGTCTTGCCTCACCTTAGCTTTGGCATGCTTCTAATTCCCTTTAAAAGAGAGTAAACATCCTCCTCCAAATTGTGTCAGCGGCAGGCAGCCAAGAGGACTGATGCCAGGGATTTCTCACACACCTACGAGTCCTGGGAACCCTGGAGGGAGTTGGGCTGGAACTCCTCAGGTCCTCTAGGGAGCTCCGATGGAGAGGATCCATGATGAGATCAGAAAGGTAGGTTGGGTTCTGCAGGGTGGCCGTGGCGGGGGTGGGTGTGGATTCATGGTGGGAAGAGGCAGGTCTTCATGTAGTGGGCCCATGTCCAACAGATTCGCCAAGACTACAGGCAGGCAAGTGGAAATTGAGTGAAAGTGCTTCCAAGGTGGGGACAGCTGAGAGATTTGGCTAGTTAAGATTTGGTTAACAAGTAAAAGGCCAGAGTTCTCCTGTGCTAACTTGAGATTTTTGTTGGAAAATAAAAAACATAATTATATAGGGTGCTCTGACCACTGTACTGTCAAAAGGAGTTGTCAGTTTGCATCTTTTTTTTCTCTTTTTTAAGATTTTTATTTTTTAAAGATTTTATTTATTTGACACACAGAGAGAGATAGTGAGATAGAGAGAGCACAAGCAGGTGGAGTGGCTTGCAGGCAGAGTGAGAGGGAGAAGGAGGCTCCCCACTGTTCATGGAGCTGGATGCGGGGCTCTATCCTAGGACCCTGGGATCATGACCTGAGCCTAAGGCAGCCGCTTAACCGATTGAGCCACCCAGGTGTCTCGCATCATTTCTAATATACCATCTAGGGGTTGTTAATTAGGATGCTCACTCTGATGAGTCTTGGAACAATTTACATAAATTATAACACCGGTCACTTTATCTGGAACAAATACCTGAAGAAAAGTGGTAAATTACCTTATATTAGTGATTCTCAAAGTGTGGCCCCCAGGCTCGCAGCATCAGCATTACTCATTAGAAATGTAAATTCTCAGACCCCATCCTAAACCCACTGAATCAGAAACTGGGGGGGTGGGGTCCAGCAATCTGCATTTTAACAAGCCTTCCAGATGACCGTGGCACACGTTTCATTTTGAGCAGCTCTGCTTAGCTGATCAGTGTAAATGACTACCATCAGATCATTTCTACTGAGGAAGGATTGTAAATGATATGTCAGAGCCCCAGGAAAGGATGCAGGAGGGTAAGGCAAAGATTTGAAAGACCTAAGTTTCTGCTGTGTTACGAATGGCAAAGACTGCTTGAAGTTTGACCACTGGATCAATCTGGGTAATAACAATACAATACACCTTAAAGGTGGATTGCTCAAATCACAAAAGGGCAAGGTGGAGAGTCTGAAAGAAATGATGACAGCTAGGATTGATCAGGCGCACTCTATCATTGTTCTAGGTCTTTGCTGTGAAGCATTGCCCTGTGTTCTGACTCCGTGACCTTCTTTGACATAGACACAGTAAAATTGTATCTTCCTGAAAAGGGCAAGACCGAATTATTTCATAGAAATTAATTTTCTTGAGGAAAAAAGGAATTGGCAATGCCATCTGAAAATATTATTAAAAATATTTATTCAATTTGGGGAATAATAAATGATTAAGCATCAGCTTTTTCTTTAATCCTTTATTAAAACTATGATTCATAAGGCTTCAATTAAAAACATACAAAAGGACCATAAGCATCCGTCTAGTCTTCACCATCTAGTTATTTCTTTCTTGAAAAACCAGCATTTTAAAAAACAAGGTGTTATATGACAAAGTACTTCTGGAGAATTTAGTCCTTATGGCTAGAATTCCTGAAATTGCAAAATAAGTCACTGATTGTCTTCCTGTGCCAGAGAGATGAAGGGAAACCTGTTCTCAATTACTGGGCAGCTGGTATGTTTTAATTGTTTGCTTTTTATAAGCAATAAAATAAAAGGACTATTCCTTAAGTATCCTTATACACTATTAATGCAGTGCTTCCCACACTTACTGTGCATCACAATCCCCAGGGAACTTGTTAAAAATGCAGATTGCCCACCCCTTGAGGTTCTGATTTAGTAGGGACATGATTTTTAACAAGCATCTAAATGATTTTGGTGCAGGTGTTTTGAAAACCACACTTTTCCAAACTCTGCCCAGTGCCTACCCATAATTTGTGTGCTCATTATTTTAGCATATCTAAAAGTGACTGACAATTCATAAAAAGCCAGTTTAGTGTAGATAACGACTTAACTATGAGTAGCACATGCTTATTCCAACAGAGCTTTGTTATTTGGGGAAAATGTGTATTACATAAAAAAATAAAAAAGTTAATAAACTTTATTTTTTAAAGCAATTCAGGTTTACAGAAAAATTGAGCAGTGTATCCCATACACTCCCTCTCTCCCCTAATCACTTTCTCCTCTTATTAACATCTTACATTAGTGTGGTACATTTGTTATAATTGAACCAATATTGATACAGCATCATTAACTAAAATCTGTAGTTGATACATTATAATTAACTAAAATCCATAGTTTATATTAGGGTTTACTCTTTGTGTTGTACAGTTCTATGGGTTATGACAAATGCATAATGTTCTGTATCTATCATTATAGTATCCTACAGAATAGTTGTACCGATCTAAGAAATCCCCTATGCTCCGCCTATTCATCCCTCTTCCACTCCCCTCCCTGAACTCTTGGCAACCACTGTTGTTTTAATCATCACTATAGTTTTGGCTTTTCCAGAGGGTCATATAGTTCTAATCATATAGTATGTAGCCTTTTCAGATTGGTTCCTTTCACTAAGCAATATGCGTTTAAGATTTCTTTATGTCTTTTAGTGGCTTAATAGCTCATTTCTTTTTATTGCTGAATAATATCCCATTGTATGGATGTCCCACAGTTTGTTTATCCATTCACTTTTTGAAGGTCATCTTGGTTGCTTCTGGTTTGGGACAATTATAAATACAGCTGCTATAAACATTTGTGTGCAGGATTTTGTGTGGATGTAGGTTTTTAACTCATTTAGGTAAATACCTTGGCGTGTGATCACTGGATTCTCTGGTAAAACTGTTTAGTTCTGTAAGTAACTGCTACAGTGTCTTCCAAAGTGGCTGAATCATTTTGTGCTCCCACCAGCACTGAATGAATGTTCTTGTTGTTCCACAACCATGCCAGCATTTGATATTGATGATTTTTTTTAAATTTTGCCATTCTAATAGGAATATAGTGGTATTTCATCAATGTTTTAATTTGCAATTCTCTGAAATGTGAAGTTGAACATCTTTTTACGTGTTTCCCATCTGTACATCTTCTTTAGTGAGGTATTTGATTGAATCTTTTGCCCACTTTGTAAGTGGGTTGCTTGTTTTCTTATTGTCGAGTTTTAAGGGTTCTTTGTATATTTTGGATACAAGTCTTTCATTAGATGTTTTGCAAATATTTTCTCCCAGTCTGTGCCTTATTTTCTCGTTCTCAACATTCTCTTTTTGCAGGGCTGAAGTTTTTGAGTTTCATGAAGTCCAGCTTATTAATTTTTCCTTCATGGGTTGTGCTTCAGGTATTCTATTTAAAAGCTCATCTCCAAACTCAAGGTCACCTGGATTTTCTTCTTTGTTCTAGAGGTCTTAAAATAGTTTTGCTTTTTACATTTAGGTCTATGATCCATTTTAATTTTGAGTTAATTTTTGCAAAAGGTATAAGGCCAGTGTCTAGATTTTTTTTTCTTTTCTCCCTTCTTCCCTTCCTTTCTTCCTTCTTCCCTCCTTCCCTCCCACCCATCTTCCCTTCCTTCCTTGTTTCTCTTCTTTTCTTTCTTTCTTTTTCTTTTCTGTATGTGGATGTCCAGTTGCTACAGCACCATTTGTTAAAAAGACTTCACTTTTCCCATTGAATTGACTGTTCTTTGTCAAAGATAAGTTGACATATATTTATGTGGGTCAATTTTTGAGCTCTCAATTCTGTCCCCTTGATCTATTTGTCTATTCTTTCATCAATATCACACTGTCTTGATAATTATTTTAGCTTTATAGTATGTATTTCAAGTCAGTTAGTACCAATCCTCAGACTTTGTTCTTCTTTAATATTGTGTTGGTTTTTCTGGGTCTTTTGTCTTTTCATATAAAGTTTAGTTTGTATACCTGTTGATACACAGAGTAACTTTTGAGAATTTTGATTGGGATTGCACTGAATCAATAGATCAAGTTAGGGAGAACTGACATCTTAAGAATATTGAGGCTTCCTACTGTAGGAGAGCAAAATTTGCCACTCCAAAATGTGTCTCTTTGGCATTAGGATTATTTTAGACAGATTATTTTTAAGACACAGAAGACTCAAGAAGTTATTCTTTTTAATTCTTCCTTAATTACTCAAAATACTTTAGATAGATAAGGAGTGTGCACCAGGAAGAGAGCTATCACCAAAGATGACTTTGTTTTACATAAGAAAGACTTCTCCTCATAGCATGACAAATATTTGATTTTGAAACATTTGTTCTTTCCATCTCCTGTGAATCATCTTCCTCCCCTTTGGAGTCCCATACCTCTGTCCCCTTCTTCTTAGCTCAGGGTAACATATAAGCCTCATTTGCCTGACTACCTGTGGGTCTTATATTCTTAGGGGGCCCTGGTAATACTTAAATTTGTTTTTCTCCTGTCAATCTGTTTTATGTGAATTTGATTATTAGACCAGCCAAAGAACCTAGAAGACTAGAATAAAATATTTTTCCTCCCCAACACTATCCAGGGAAGTAAAATTTTATTTTTATTTTTTAATATTTATTTATTATTTTTAATTAACATATAATGTATTATTTGTTTCAGGGGTACAGGTCTGTCACTCATCATTCTTACACATTTCACAGCGCTCATCGGAGTACATACCCTCCCCAACGTCCATCACCCAGCCACCCCATCCCTCCCACCCCCCTCCACTCCAGCAACCTCAGTTTGTTTCCGGAGATTAAGAGTCTCTTATGGTTTGTCTCCCTCTCTGGTTTCGTCTTGTTTCATTTTCCCTCCCTTCCCCTATGATCCTTTGTCTTGTTTCTCAAATTCCACATATCAGTGAGATCATATGATACTTATCTTTCTCTGATTGACTTATTTTGCTTAGCCTAATAACCCTCTAGTTCCATCCACGTCCTTGCAAATGGCAAGATTTCATTTTTTGATGGCTGCATAATATTCCATTGTATATATATACCACCTCTTCTTTATCCATTCATCTGTCAATGGACATCAAGGCTCTTTCCATAGTTTGGCTATTATGGACATTGCTGTTATAAACATTGGGGTGCATGTGCCCCTTCGGATCACTCCATTTGTATCTTTGGGGTAAATACCCAGTAGTGCAATTGCTGGGTCATAGGGTAGCTCTATTTTCAACTTTTTGAGGAACCTCCATACTGTTTTCCAGAGTGGCTGCACCAGCTTGCATTCCCACCAACAGTGTAGGAGGGTTCCCCTTTCTCCACATCCCCGCCAACATTTTTCGTTTCCTCACTTGTTAATTTTAGCCATTCTCACTGGAGAGAGGTGGTATCTCATTGAAGTTTTGATTTGTATTTCCCTGATGCCGAGTGATGTTGAGTACTTTTTCATGTGTCTGTTGGCCATTTGGATGTCTTCTTTGCAGAAATGTCTGTTTATGTCTTCTGCCCATTTCTTGATTGGATTATTTGTTCTTTGGGTGTTGAGTTTGATAAGTTCTTTATAGATTTTGGATAATAGCCCTTTATCTGGTATGTCATTTGCAAATGTCTTCTCCCATTTTGTTGGTTGTCTTTTGGTTTTGTTGACTGTTTCCTTTGCTGCACAAAAACTTTTTATCTTGATGAAGTCCCAATAGTTCATTTTTGCCTTTGCTTCCCTTGCCTTTGGTGATGTATCTAGGAAGAAGTTGCTGTGGCTGAGGTCGAAGAGGTTGCTGCCTGTGTTCTCCTCAAGGGTTTTGATGGATTCCTGTCTCACATTTAGGTCTTTCATCCATTTTGAATCTATTTTTGTGTGTGGTGTAAGGAAATGGCCCAGTTTCATTCTTCTGCATGTGGCTGTCCAATTTTCCCAATACCATCTTCCCAACTGAAGAGACTGTCTTTTTTCCATTGGACATTCTTTCCTGCTTTGTCAAAGATTAGTTGACCATAGAGTTGAGGGCCCATTTCTGGGCTCCTTATTCTGTTCCATTGATCTATGTGTCTGTTTTTGTGCCAGTACCATACTGTCTTGATGATGACAGCATTGTAATAGAGCTTGAAGTCCGGAATTGTGATGCCACCAGCTTTACTTTTCTTCTTTAACATTCCTCTGGCTATTCGGGGTCTTTTCTGGTTCCATACAAATTTTAGGATTTTTTGTTCCATTTCTTTGAAAAAAGTGGATGGTATTTTGATAGGGATTGCATTAAATGTGTAGATTTCTCTAGGTAGCACAGACATTTTCACAATATTTGATCTTCCAATCCATGCGCAAGGAACGTTTTTCCATTTCTTTGTGTCCTCCTCAATTGCTTTCATGAGTATTCTATAGTTTTCTGAGTACGGATCTTTTGCCTCTTTGTTTAGATTTATTCCTAGGTATCTTATGGTTTTGGGTGCAATTGTAAATGGGATCAACTCCTTAATTTCTCTTTCTTCTGTCTTGTTGTTGGTGTATAGGAATGCCACTGATTTCTGTGCACTGATTTTATATCTTGCCACTTTACTGAATTCCTGTATGAGTTCTAGCAGTTTTGGGGCAGAGTCTTTTGGGTTTTCCACATAAAGTACATATTATCTGCAAAAAGAGTTTGACTTTTTCTTTGCCAATTTGGATGCTTTTATTTCTTTTTGTTGTCTGATTGCTGTGGCTAGGACTTCCAATACTATGTTGAATAGCAGTGGTGATAGTGGACATCCCTGCCGCATTCCTGACCTTAGAGGGAAAGCTCTCAGTTTTTCGCCATTGAGTATGATATTCGCTGTGGGTTGTTCATAGATGGCTTTTATGATATTGAGGTATGTACCTACTCTCCCTACACTGTGAAGAGTTTTAATCAAGAAAGGATGCTGTACTTTTGTCAAATGCTTTTTCTGCATCTGTTGAGAGGATCATATGGTTCTTGTTCCTTCTTTTATTAATGTATTGTATCACATTGATTGATTTGTGGATGTTGAACCAACCTTGCAGCCCAGGAATAAATCCTACTTGGTCGTGGTGAATAATCCTTTTAATGTACTGTTGGATCCTATTGGCTAGTATTTTGGTGAGAATTTTTGCATCCATGTTCATCAGGGATATTGGTCTGTAATTCTCTTTTTTGATGGGGTCTCTGTCTGGTTTTGGGATCAAGGTAATGCTGGCCTCATAAAATGAGTTTGGAAGTTTTCCTTCCATTTCTATTTTTTTGGAACAGTTTCAGAAGAATAGGTATTAATTCTTCTTGAAATGTTTGGTAGAATTCCCTTGGGAAGCCATCTGGCCCTGGGCTCTTGAGTGTTGGGAGATTTTTGATTACTGCTTCAATTTCCTTAGTGGTTATAGGTCTGTTCAGGTTTTCTATTTCTCCTGGTTCAGTTTTGGTAGTTTATACATCTCTAGGAATGCATCCATTTCTTCCAGGTTATCTAATTTGCTGGCATATAGTTGCTCATAATATGTTCTTATAATTGTTTGTATTTCTTTGGTGTTGGTTGTGATCTCTCCTCTTTCATTCATGATTTTATTTATTTGGGTCATTTCTCTTTTCTTTTTGGTAAGTCTGGCCAGGGGTTTATCAATCTTGTTAATTCTTTCAAAGAACCAGCTCCTAGTTTCGTTGATCTGTTCTATTGTTTTTTGATTTCTGTTCTTTTGATTTCTGCTCTGATCTTTATTATTTCTCTTCTTCTGCTGGGTTTAGGCTTTATTTGCTGTTCTTTCTCCAGCTCCTTTAGGTGTAGGGTTAGGCTGTGTATTTGAGACCTTTCTTGTTTCTTGAGAAAGGCTTATATTGCTATATACTTTCCTCTTAGGACCGCCTTTGTTGTATCCCAAAGATTTTGAACAGTTGTGTTTTCATTTTCGTTTGTTTCCATGAATTTTTAAAATTATTCTTTAATTTCCTGGTTGACCCATTGATTCTTTAGTAGGATGCTCTTTAGTCTCCATGTACTTGAGTTCTTTCTGACTTTCCTCTTGTGGTTGAGTTCTAGTTTCAAAGCAGTGTGGTCTGAAAATATGCAAGGAATGATCCCAATCTTTTGGTACCTGTTGAGACCTGATTTGTGACCCAGGATGTGATCTATTCTGGAGAATGTTCCATGTGCTCTAGAGAAGAATGTGTATTCTGTTGCTTTGGGATGGACTGTTCTGAATATATCTGTGAAGTCCATTTGGTCCAGTGTGTCATTTAAATCCTTTATTTTCTTGTTGAGTTTTTGCTTAGATGATCTGTCAATTTCAGTAGGGGGTTGTTAAAGTCCCCCACTATTATTGTATTGTTGTCAATGTGTTTCTTTGCTTTTGTTATTAATTGGCTTATATAATTGGCTGCTCCCATGTTAGGGGCATAAATATTTACAATTGTTAGATCTTCCGTCTTGTCATTTTTGTCCAGAGGAAAATAGATGAATGAGAGAACAAAATGCTAAAAGGGTAGCAACGACCCCAGAAAAATATGCACTAAACAAATCAGAAGAGACCTGAAACCGGGGGGAAAAGAAAGGGAAAAAAAAAAAAAAGAATATGATCAGGCTGGTTAGTAAAACAGAGCCACATACTAGATTTTGGGTATATTTTGGTCTGTTAGAAGAAATTGTCTCCCAAAATTTTAAAGAAAGAAAAACTTACATATATACAAAAAATAAGGTTAAATACAATGAAGGGATAGACTATGACTGTAAAAATGAAAATTAAAAAAGATTTTAAAAGAATTGGTAACATGTTGGTTGAAAAAGGAAAGAAGAAAAATTCAACTAAAAAAGTAGAAAAAGAAAAAAAGAAAATTTAAAAAATTAACTTTGAAAGACTAAAGAATCATGGGGAAAAAAAGCCATGAATTCTATGTGCTGTATTCCCCTAGTGCTGGAGTTCTGCTGTTCTCATTGATTATTCTCATTGATTGGTAAACTTGGTCTTGGCTGGCTGTTCTTGCTGATCTTCTGGGGGAGGGGCCTGTTGCAATGGTTCTCAAATGTCTTTGCCGGAGGCGGAATTGCCCCGCCCTTGCCGGTCCAGGCTAAGTAATCTGCTCGGGTTTGTTCTCGGTAGCTTTTGTTCCCTGCAAGCTTTCTGTACAGTTTTGGAGGATGAGAGTGAAAATGGCGGCCTCCCAACCTCCTCCCCGGAGGAGCCGAGAACTCGGGGCCACACTCCTCACTGTGCCCCTAGAGAAAAGCAGTCAGTCACTCCTGTCTCCCTGGTCTCTGGCCGCACTCTGTGCTCACCCGACCTGTGACCGAGCATTTCTGTCTCTGGCACCCAACCCTGTTTGGAGTCTCCAAACCCAGCCGATTCCTGTGGTGTGCTCCCACACCGCTCCTCTTGGGGAGGAAAGGGAGTCACCCCGGATCTGCCATTTGTTGGGTCCCTGATGGAAGAGCAGTGGCCCGACTGTGCCACAGATCATGGTTTATGGCAACCCCAAGCTGAGAGCCCACGCCTCGGCTCTGTCTGTGCAGCCAGCTTCCCTACTCCAATACCTGGGAGCTCTGCTGCACTCAGGCACCCCTGGTCTTTCTGTGCCCCTGAGGGTCCTGAGACCACACTGTCCCAGTGAGGGTTCCACCCCCCCCCGCTTAGCCACTGGAGTGACATCCTTCAGCAGGGCAGACTTCTAAAAGTTCCAATTTCATACTCTGGGGTTCTATCACTTTCTGGTAGTGGCTGATGGAGGCTCCCTTCCCCCACGGTCTATCTTCCTGTATATCGCCTCCGATTCACTTTTCCACACCTCCTACCTTCCAGAAAGTCGTCACTTTTTTGTTCATAGGCTTGCTGCTATTCTTTTCTTCAATCTCCTGTTGAGTTTGTAGGTGTTGTGAATGATCTGATAACTATCTAGCTGAATTCCTGGGACCAGACGAAATTTAGGTCTCCTACTCCTCCGTCATCTTGCTCCTCCCCCTCCCAGAGACGTAAAATTTTTAGTAAGTAAAAACATTCCTCTGTAAACTTTAAATCTTTAGTTTATTAAAATATTTTTACAATAATATATATAAAATATATTAATTACTCTAACTTTCTAAATGTATATGAAATGAAATTTGAACTTTTACTTCCAATTCAGGGTCATCATTGTGAGTTTCATTTCTCACTGGTTATCAATATAGTTGTATCTGCTATTTAATATTCTTTCTCTGTAATAGTTATCTTAGTTATCATTATGGTTATTTGTTTGCATGTCTCTGTTGCCAGCTGGATCATGGGCTCCTTTAGGACCAGGATCATATCTTGGCCATTGCTGTTTTACAAGTCTGTAGATACTTCATAAATGTTTGTCAAATGGATCATGACTGCTTCTAACATCCCATTTCTCTCTTTTAATTTTTGGCTTCTAATCTATTGTACTTAAGAAAAACAGAAAAACCACTTTTTTAAGAACTGTCTGCTTAAAAAGAATCAGTGATGCTCTAAACAAAGTTGTTAGTACTATCTTTGTGAGAGCTATTGTGGTTTTTGGTGAAGTACAGTGATATTTTATATTTTCAAACATACAGAAATTTGCCCATGTGCTCTCCATGTAAATAAAATAATTTTTAACATTTTTTCATAATTTCTTTATTTTGCTCTCTCAATGTGGTAACATACACACACATATCAACACACAGATGCATATGCTGTACCATTTGAAAATTAATAATGAGTTCCAAGGTCATAAATACATCAAGCATCATCTAAGAATAAGGATAATGGAAATACACTTATTTTTTATAACTTATCATTATATTATTATCTATATTATTAATCTATTTATTTTATAAGTATATATTAAATATATAAGTATAGTATATTATATATACTTATTTATATAACTTATATAATTAATTTGACAGGAACTGATAAACTACCAAATAAAAGAGCAATGTATTTAAGTCAGATTTCAAATACTATCCAACTGAGGCTTATGTCCATGGAGCTTTTAGTATTTCTTCTATGTAGAACTCAGCTGTATGAAAATAAAAATCTATCTATCTATGGGGATTGATGTTTTTAAATACCACTGAGAACTAAGATAAGAATTGAGGCTATGGAGTACAGATTGAAGCTTTTCCCAACACAATAACGTTCTAATCTATTTTGAACCTGGTTAGAAAAAAAACCTTTTAGACAATTGAATTAATTTATACCAAAACAGTAATAATTTTTAAGCATTTTAAAGCATTTTTACATTTTCCATTTTGTAAAAGCTTTAGATTTTTCAAAAATTACAAAAATAAGACCTCTATATACCCTCCACCAGATCCCCTAGTTGTTTATATGTTGCATAGCTAAAGTACAATTCTTAAAATTACTTTGAATTTCCCTTAAGGAAAGGGTTTCTTTTTTTACTTGTAGAATATCTCCATTCAGTTTCATATTAGACTTTCCAGTATTCTTGGATTTAGAAATCCCATGCCCACTTTCCAGACTGGGTAAGATTGTTCTCTCTCACATTCTTATAGTTACCTAGAAGTTCTAATTCCATCTCCAATATTTTTCCTTATAAGGAGCTAGAGAGCTGCTAAAAATATAGTAGGGTGGATTCTGAGTAATCTGACTGTGATTTAAACCTTTGTTCTGGAAAACTCTCCTTAGAACAGAATGCAGGAGTGAAAAAATATTAGTTAAGCACTTGTATGACAAAATTGGCTGCGAACACCAGAAATGAATGTTGGCATCTTAGCTTCGTCCAGGTTAGAATTTTAAAAAATTGCTATTGCTCAGAAGTGCTTAAGAGATTATGGCCTTTACATTTCCTTTTAAGAGCTAAAAAGCCCTGAGAATAATTTACATTCACACTGCTTATTTTTGTTAGTTTTGAGATGAATATGTAATGTTTAAATAGTGTTGGGTAGTGCTTCCTCCCCCATCCCACAGCTGTAGTAAACTGTTATATTTTTCATACATAAGCATTTTATTTTAAAAAATCTGTTCTAGACTAAATAAGCTTAGCATCCTCAAGCAAAACATTTAAAATCTAAGTGTAATTAACCTTGACTTGTGTTATGATTTGTAATTAACATAGGCCTTTCAATTGGTCTGGTTGATTTTACGAATTCTGACACTTGTCTTGATAAAGCTCACATAGAGGGACGTTTGGAAATAGTATTAGTAAAAAGATGGCTTAAATCCAGAAGTTTGGGCAGGAAGTTATATAAATTCAATGTGGATTCATATTTTATTTTTAGGTATACAATTTAATCATTTCAAAATTTAATAGAATATTTCTTATATGAAGTTCACCATTATGTTCATCTTCCTCAGGGGATTAGTGGGATTAAGGGAATAATATCAACTCAAAGCAAAGAAATTAAACTGTGAAAGCCAAATAGGCTTCAAGGAGTTGCTGTAATGAAAGTCTATTCAAAAAAAGTTTGGGATAAGAATTAGCTTCCACGTATAACTAAGTTTTTTCTTTTCTTTCTTTTCTTTTTTTTTTTAATAAGGGAAAGGGTCTTTGGTCAAAATGGATATCTTCAGCTATCTAAAAGCACTGTAGTCTCATACTGCTATTTGCATGACCTTAAGAACATAATTAGTACCCCATGGGTATGGTAACCAGATATCTTTGATAAGATTCAGTTTCTTAAAGTAGATTGCCAAGGTAAAGTATAAAACAGGATAAATTTGAATTTGTCCCTGAAGAAAGCCAAAATCTACCTACATAAAAATTTTAATACCAATTAAATTATGTTAAGAATATTTAAAATGTTGGCTCAATGGAGGAAGAGAGGGATAACACAGAGAAATAATTCATATGTACCAATTTGGATGGATTTATCTGCTAAGTAACAGAAAGCGGACTAAAAATGGCTTGAACAATGAGAAACATTTATTATCTTACATAACAGAAGTGTGAATATGGAACAGCTCCAGATTGATTGATTCAGTTGCTCGACAAGAACAAGAACCTCAGTTCTTTGCATCGTTCTATTCTCCCCTCCTGCATCTGTTGACTTAGATCCCCACATGGTTGTTAGATGACTGCCACAGCTCTGAGAGCCCTCATAGACACAACGACCTCCAGCAGCAGGGGATGTTTATCCCTAGACTTTTTTACTGTTAATAAGGAGAGCCTTCCCCAGATTTCCTACACATCACAATATTAAGAATTATACTACATGCCCTTGTTCAAATTAATCCTTGGCAATGGGAACAGGAAATAGGGACGTACCAGCATATACAGAAGAGAGGGGACACCCAAACAACACAGGCATCCTTTTAGCAAGGGGGAAGGGAGGGCTGGATTTTGGTCACTTCTACTATGGGTGGCATCCTTTCCCTCATCTCTAATCAAACTTCACTGTGTAGTACGAAGGGATTGGGAGGATCCGCCAGATGAATTTACTGTAAACCAATGTGCTAAATGAACTCAGCTTGAAGACACTGAGAGAAAAAGGAAATGGGTAACTAATGCAGTCAATGACTAAAAGTTCAGCCGTGCCCTGAGGGCTGAAGCACGTCAGTGCTGTGACCCCCAAAAGAGTGGTTAAACTTCTTCATCTCAAATTTTCTTTAGCTATCTCTAGAAGAGAATTTTCTACTTTAAGCCGAAGAGCCTTCTGCAAAATATCTGACCAGGAAGTTTATGAAAAAGATTCAGAAAAAAAAGAATGCATTTCGAGTTATCTTAATGATATGTACTATCCTGAGGCTTGTTTGAGGTTGGTAAATAGAAACATGTACTTCCCCAAGAGATTTTGGTATATATACCTATATGAGAAATGTGAAGATTTTAAGTACTTTTGAAATGTAAAAATATAATTCATAACTTAATCCAAGTATATTGAAGATAAGAAATGCGATTTTTTTTTTAAGATTTTATTTATTTGACAGAGAGAGAGAGAACACAAGCAGGGGGAGTGGGAGAGGGAGAAGCAGACTCCCCACTGAGCACAGAGCCCTGATGTGGGGGGCCCAGTCCCAGGACCCTGGGATCATGACCTTAGCTGAAGGCAGACGATTAACTGACTGAGCCACCCAGGTGTCCCAAATATCTCTGGAAATATTAAGTGACTCTCTTCCAGATCAGATCAGTTGTTTTCTTTGCTCATGTTGGTCCTTCTCTTCTGGATTGTTGCTGTTCCTTAGATACTGTTAATGCTGAATTGTCTGCTCAGATTTATGAATAAAGAAAAAGGCTGATTAATATACGTAACTGAAGTAGGTTTTCTTTGTGTCATTGTGTTGAGGCACTGATTTTTTAAAAACCCCTTTTTAATTGAAAAATTATACCAAGACTAACAATTAAAAGCAAAAAGGGATATATGCCCCAAACAATCAGTCTCTCAGAAACCCCCCCCCAAACTGTTAACCACTGTTAGTAGTTTCCCTAGTCTCCTTCTAGAAAGTCTCTAAGTATATACAGGAATGTCTGCATCTCTATCTCTGTTTTTATGTTCTCTACTTTTTACAAAAAATGGTAATAAGCTATACATGTTCTTCACTTTGGTGCTTTTTTTGCAGAGTACTTTGCATGTGGATATATTCTTTATAGCTGTGGAGTGTACACTGAATGGGTGTGCTAGAATTTATCCAACCATTTTCCTGTTGACGCAAGTTAGATTCCATCCAGTCTTTTGTATAATAAATACTACTGCACTAAACATCCTTGTACAGATTTCTTGGTGCTTATTTGTAAATATTTTTAAAAGAGACATGTCTGGGTTACAGACTATGTATTTGAAGCATGAATTAAGAATACTCCTGTTAAATTAATTAATTTCATGTATATGTAATAGGTATTCACTTGACAAAAGTGCAGAGGTACCAAAGGACCCAGTAAAAATTAAATTTCTTTTCACCTCTCCTTCTTTTTCCTCTGCTACTGTCTTCATACTCAACCACTATTATCACATGTGTGAGTGACTCTGTGTGTGTATGTGTGTATGTATCTGTGTATTTCCTCTTAGGTTAAATTCCTAGAAGTGAGATAGCTAAGTCAAAGATTTGGAAAGCATTCATTTTTGCAAGTGAATAAAATTTGTTCCTGTGAAAAATACTCATATTTGACTGCTTTTAAATTGAGCCATTTGAGCCCTCCAAGCAGTGTGCCATGAGACAGGCCTTGAGAGTTCATCCCATGCCTCCTTCACTCACTTCAGCTGTTCCCAACCCTCCATCCCATCTGGATACCAAGGGTTTTTCAAGGGACACAAATTTATCTTTACCAGTATTAAAACAGAGTAGATTCTTATAGTTCTGTATAATCTCTACTCCTTCCTTCTAGTGTTGGAATCCATGGCAAATGACAGTAATAAAGAAATGATGCTTGGCTCTTCTGTTCTCTCTACAGCACTAGGAGGTAAATGGTGCAATTAGATTTTTGCATGGCAACATAAAGAGGCCAATTTTTGATGATGGACAGCTTTCGGTGCAGAACAATGTAATCACTGAAATGCTGTTTGTCTTCTTAACTTTTCATTACTATCTTTTTTGTTCAATTCCAGTGCCTTTTACAAGCTTTCATTTCTCCATCTGTGGACAGTCCAGGTTGAGTACATGAGGTTTCTAATGATGCAGATCTACAGAGAGGCATATTCTCCTTATTACAGCTCGAAAAGAGAACAGTATCAACAAAGCATTGAAATTCTCAAAGATAGGTAGTTTATTAATTTTCATTTTAAGTTTTGGTGAACAGTGTGGAGATTTATATAAGTAAATAAAGCAAGACTGGGTAGTATAATGTTAATAGGATTTTAAAATCAGGACAAATGGGATTGGGAACCATCTGTGCCACCTATAAACTGTGTGACCTTGGGAAAATCAAAATAATATCTCTGTGTATCCATTTGCTCATCTGTAGGTGTTCACAGGATTGTTGTGTGTATTAGATAATGTATGCAAAGTATGTTGTCAAGTGTTGTCAAGGGTTATATAAAACTATACTCATAATGTTGAAGTGAGAAAAGGACAGAACTTATTAAAATCAACAAGAATAATTTTCATGATAATCTCCAACATTTCTCCTTATGCTGGAGTTTTAGCTTCAGAAGTGTGTTTTTATAGTTCAATAAATGGAAAGTATGAAAGGCCATACCCTTTTTAGGATGGGGCATCTCAGTGGTTCAGACTCTTACTGACCTTAATGAATGTGGCAAGCAGCCTACTGGGACCAGAGCAGAGGGTAGGAATAAAGGTGTAGTGGGAGATAAGGCCAGAAGGACTAGTGAGGCCAGGTTGGGAAGGACCTAGGACGCCAGCTCCAAGGAGAATGGATCTTACCTGTTGCGTATTGGAGATCTGTGCAGCTGTCTTTTGGGGAGGATGATGTGGAATATAGAAAAATGCCAACAGATGCAACAAGAGGATGAAAGTTCCTCAGTGTAAAAGGATCCAGAAACATACCCATTTGGAATTAACTACATAAAACAGGAGACTGTTTGGTATGTTCTCAAGTGGAGGCATGGGTCTCCCAAAGTTCCTAAAGAGGTCACTGCTGCTGCTGAATCTATTTCTGTGGGTGAAGATTTGGCCAGGAGGGAGAGGCTCACCTTTGCATTCTTGGGAGATTTTATAGCCACCTGCCTGACTATGCAGTAGACTCTAGGGTGGGTTTGCCTGTTCACCAGGTGCAAGAAGCTATTCCAAAACAGGCGCGGCACATCTCTGAGTCTTTACTCAAGGGAGTGGGTGGAAAGACATAGCTCAGCAGACCCAGGCTGTAGGCCTAAGTCTGTTCCTCCGGGTGCAACAAAGGTTTGTACGAAGGGGGAAACATGATTATGGAGCACAATAGAACAGTTGAGGAACGGGCTGGGAGCAGTGAGCATACTAAGGACCATTGCCATATGTCAAGCATGAAGTAGCAGTGTCTTAAGTTGGAAGGTGTAGTGGGAATGGGGAGACACAGCAAGATGGCAGTAACAGTGTGAGAGAAGAAACAATATTAGACGTAAAGGAGAAGCTAGAAAGAAGAGTCAAGAATTGTGTCAAGATTTCACACTCCAGTGGGCTGGAGAATGGAAACATTGTAATGGAGAATTGGGAGGAGGAGAAGATTTGGGTGGTAGGGAGAAGAAAAGTAGTAATGTACACCAAGTAGTTGGAAATGCAGAAGTAAAGTTGATATGGGTGTTCAGAGTTGGAGAGAGAGAAAAAAGATTTGGAAGGTTTCTGTTTATAAGCTGAGGGAAAGGTCTTGGTATAAGAGAAGTTTCTACAAATTATATTCCAGTGAAACAAACAGTTTGCTTTCACAGAAAAGTTTATTCAGATTATACAGGATCGATTATGAGAGAGGATGTTCAGCAGCTGGTGCTGGCTCAGCCAGGTCCATTGCCTTCCTTGAGGGCCATGGTGCAGGCACACCTTAGCATTCAGAAATCCTTGTTCAATGAATATGTGGAGCCACACTGTCTGGCAGAGCCTGAAAGCAGCAATTTGCACAAGGTGAGAGTCATCAATTTGGCTAGTCATCCACCTACTTAGTCACCAAGTATACCAGTGGTGCTCTATTTTGCTGCACATTAGAATAACCTGGGGAGCCTTTAAAACATCCCGAGGCCAGGCTACAATCCAGACTTAAATCCCTCCTCTCTAGGTGATTTTAATGTACGTCCTAGGGTCAGAAACACTGCCAAATATCCCCTTTGTGTGAGAAACACAATTGATGCTTAACCGATGATATTGTCCTCTCAAAATCTGCCCTGTGGAGTTTGTTTTGGAAGCATTCTCTCCATCTGAACCTCCCCATACTACCCTACAAGGTAGTAGAGAAGGATGTGGGAGGTGAAGAGGAGGAAGAGGGACTGGAGAAGAAGAAAGAGAAGGAAGAAGAGACCCAGGAGAACATGATGTCATGGACACCGAGAGAGGGGACTTCCAGGAGCATGAGTCGATCATCAGTATCAGTGACTGATGTCAACTGCTGTGGCAATTTAGGGATGAAAAGAACTGAGATGAAGCCAGAGAGTGTTGCACTGAGTTTTAATATAGTGATGTGGTTGGAAGCCAGACTGCAAAACAGGTAAGGAGTAGGACACTGGAGATATGGAGTTAGCAGGTGTAGACAGAGACAACAGACTGGCCGCACACATGCTTCACAATGTGCTTTAACTGATTGTTGTGCTCCATGGTGTTCAAAGATCCCCCAAAATTAGTTTCCAACATTTAAAAATTGGGAGGCTTCATATAAAATATGTTTTTATTTCTCTTGAAAAAACTGGGAGATCTGACAACAGTGGCCTTTGCTTCCTCTTGGCAATAATTGGTTGTCCAAATTTGAAACAATGTGCTTTCTTGGGTTCACCATACAGCCCCCATCCCTGATGGTTATCCTTTCCACCTTGCTTATTTCTCTCATTTGCATGACCTCTCTGGCAAGTGAGTTTGGGATTTGGATTTGATCCAAATCTGTCAGGTGGTTTGTCAGAGAGCCCTGTGCACCTTTGGAGGTGGGTAGGGAGAAGTCTGGGTTGAGGCTGTTGTGGGAGGCAGGAAGCTGGAACAGATGGAGGGCAAGTGGAATAAAGGAAGAGCTTCTCCAGATTAGCCTGGAATTGGAAGAACACAAAAGTAAGGAGAGAAAGAAGGATGGTTGGCAATAGAGATTTGGGGGAAGAGAGGAGAGAAGGTGAGAGCCTGTTTGTTCGTCTCAGTGTCACAGGCTCATCACTGCAAGTCTGGTGGAGGACACAGCATTGGGGGCTGGGCAATATGGAGACAATTTGGAGCAATCATAATAGGAACTAATGAAAAGACACCTCAACTTGGGGTGGGAGGTGGGAAACTGGCCCTGAAAACTACTGAGTACGTAAAGATTTCTGGACTTAATTATTTATTATTTTTTTAAAAAGTTTTTATTTATTTATTTGAGAGAGAGAGAGACAGAGAAACAGAGTATAAGCAGGTGGAGAGGCAGAGGGAGAAGGAGAAGCAGACTCCCCACTGAACGGGGAGCCCGATGTGGGGCTTGATCCCAGGAACCTTGAGATCATGACCTGAGTCAAAGGCAGCTGCTTAACCGACTGAGCCACCCAGGTGCCCCTGGACTTAGTTAGAAACAGCTTTTCCTTACATATTTGGAGATAACAGTTTTAAAATAGAAAATTGTACTTTGTAGCATTTGAAGTCATCTTATTCTATTTTAAAAATCATCTTTTAAAAAATATGGTTTCAAGGACATTAAAGAGTAAGTCCCATATAAGCTATTAACAGCATAATAAAACTTAACTGCTTTTATAATGTTTGCATTTTACGGTAACTTGATTGTATGTTGCAAAGTTTTCTGTTCCGTTATTTTCCAATGGTACTGCCATTTTTATTAAATTATGTAAAGGAATGGTTTAAAATCACCTCTGCCAAAATATTCAAATGTTGTGGTTCAATGCCAGTATTTCTGTTTGACTAAACCCTTTCAGATAACATAAAAGCAATTTGTTCTTATTGAATGGAACAAATGTTTGTTTCTTAGGGATTTTTTTTTTTTTTTTTTTTTTTGTTATTCAGGTCTGCTTATTTTTAGAGATGGAAGGCATTGTATAAACTGAAATGGTGTTGCATCAAAATTATCCTTCATCAATTTGTTATACACCACTTATTTTTAATTGTTGCTGGCAGCTCCTAGGTTGCTCATGGGTAAATTTGTTTTGCTGATTTAAGTATTTGGAAATTGTTGCATGGAGTCTGGAGAGCATTACAAATCCTGAGGCTGTATTTGAGGAGGCTGTGGCTTATAGAAAAACGGGAGGGTAAAAAAATCACATTGTTTTATTGAAGACTTTATGAGTTAGGGATAAGATTGATTTTCATAGTTAGAGTTTACATGTCTGTCTTTTTTTTTTTATTACTCCTTAGAACTGTGTTATATATTCATTTGTACTTGTATTTGTATTCATAAATAGTTAACTGAATTATATAATTTGAGGGATGTTGTATGTTCAGGTTTCAAGGGGCCAATCAGTCCATTCCATCTCCCCTCTGAGTTCTAAAGCAACTGAGAAATAGATATAGGAAATGGACAATGAGAAATAAACATAAACATGGGAATTTTATTAAGCATAAAACTGGGGAATATGGCTTAGATGTGGGGCCAAATGGGCTTCCTACTCCCTCTCCAAGTGTAGGACATTCATGGGGGAAGGGGTTGGGTCTGCAGAGTGATAGTTCCTCTGCCATCTCCTTGAAGGACTACAGACCAGCTCATACCCATTGGGCTCAGAGAACCTGAGTAAGAGGCCACTCATGTATAGCAGCCTTGAACCCACTGATCCACCCAACAGTGCAAAGTGGACTAATGGATATCAGGTTCTCATCACAAAACACAGAAAAAAATGTTCCTCCTGCTAGTATTTAGGTAGCTACAGTGTTTACAGCTGGAGCAGAAGTTCTTATTTTTTTTTTTTTAAGACTTTATTTATTTATTTGAGAGAGAGAAGGAGAGAGAGAGAGCATGAGAAGGGTGAGGGTCAGAGGGAGAAGCAGGCTCCCCACCGAACAGGGAGCCTGATGCGGGACTTGATCCCAGGACTCCAGGATCATGACCTGAGCCAAAGGCAGTTGCTTAACCAACTGAGCCACCCAGGCGCCCCTGAAGTTCTCATTTTGTGACCAGCAAGAATGTGAGGATGTGAAAGGAAGATTTCACATATACTGGGAAGCTCAGTTCCTATGGACCTCTTAACTCAGTACTATACTGCACAAAGTTTTACAATTAGGGATTATTTCCCTGGGCTAACTATTCCTTCTTTTATTCCTGTGATTCATTAAAATGAATTTGATAGAAGGAGAAGGACAGTCCTATGTAAAGTCATGAGAAATACCATAATGTGTGTCAGGTAGCTTTTTTATCTGTTGGGAGAGGGTAACATAGCATGAAACATAGAATTGTTTGTCCCTTCCTGTCCTTCCTTCCTCTTGTTTTTCTTTTCTACATCTCTTTCTGGCATCACTGGTGAGGCAGGTAGCAAACCCACTACCCTCTGTGCTCCCCCCAAACACAAAGCTCATTTCTGTGGTTGAATAACTGAGTCATGGTATAGTAAGGTATTTACTCTTGCTCTGATTAAATAGTTACCCGTGGTTAAAAAAAAAAAAAAAGACAAGACGCTTTTTCTCCTTTTAAAAAACATAATTTTATAAATTAATCAGTTGCCTGAATTTTATTTGATGAAACATCATCTGGTGGTTACACAAAGCACTCACAAATGATCAGGTGAGCTCAGACTTATGCTATCTCCTTCCTGGTCTCCTAGACTTCAGACTAGCCCCGTCCAATTCCTCTTCTCCATTTCCCCAGAAAAAACACCCAAATTATATGAAAAAGCAAGAGAAAGCTATTTGCAAAGTTCACAGTGATTACCTTTGAGGTGGGTGGGTGAAAATGGTCAGGGGATCTAATTAGGGAAGGTCTTATGGGCCATCAAAGGCACTGGTAGATATTTTTAAATTGGGTAGTAAGTATATGCATATTAATTTATATTGGTATTTTCCACCTTTACAAATATTATTTATATCTTTTATAAATATTTTCTCATTTGAGGGGCACCTGGGTGACTCAGTTGTTGAGTGTCTGCCTTCGGCTCAGGTGATGATCCCAGGGTCCTGGGATCGAGCCCCGCATCAGGCTCCCTGCTCTGTGGGAAGCCTGCTTCTCCCTCTCCCACTCCCCCTGCTTGTGTTCCCTCTCTCGCTGTGTCTCTCTCTGTCAAATGAATAAATAAAATCTTGATAAAAAAATATTTTCTCATTGAAATTATAAAACTGACTTAAAAAAGAATCGAAATCACCTGTCTTCTTGGCTCTCTAAAGCCTCTGTTCAGCTTCCAGGAGTATGAATCTAAGAACTCCATATGCTTAGCATACGAGGCTATATTAGTCAACATTCTGGTTGCAAGTGACAGAAATCCAGTTCATACTATTTAAGCACTCCACCCCCCTCTCCCCGACAAAAAAAAGAAAAAGAATTTGTTGACTTACATAACAAAGAAGGACAAGTGTGCCCTTAACTTTGGTCTGGCCACACCCAGAAGTTAAAATGACAGTATGGGTTCTTTCATCTATGTTATTCTTTGCATTTTGGCTTCTGTTTCTCTTACTATAGTTGACTTCACCCACCTGGCTAAGGAAGATAGTCACATGAGAGTCACAGCTCACACTGCCTTTCTAACTTGGGATCCTAGAGGAAAAGAAACATCTCTCCTAATAGCCAGGGCTAGCTATGTAATTTGTGGGGTCTCTTGTTCAAACACCAGGAAAAAGTGTCATTAAAGGTACTAAAATATAAAGTGCTTTTAAAAAAAATTCTGTATGCTCTCTTTCAACTTGTCATTCTGTTTTTTAAAAATTTCTTATGTAATGTCCTTCCAAGTAAAGAAGAACTAAAATTTTAAGAATGAGTATGAATCTCACCATTTATCATTATATTGTGCAACACCAGTTTTCAATGCAAATATAAGAGCATTTAACTCATAGATGGAAGCACTGAAATTATACCATTTATAATACATACATATACTTCATGTATATTTTGTTCTTACTACACCAAAGGAAATGTTGTGCAAAATGAACTCAACTGTTTTTATTTCACTTCTTAATACACTCACATTCTTTTTTTAAAAAATTTTATATGTTATGTTAATCACCATACATTACATCATTAGTTTTTGATGTAGTGTTCCATGATTCATTGTTTGCGTATAACACCCAGTGCTCCATTCAGACGTGCCCTCTTTAATACCCATCACTGGGCTAACCCATCCCCCTACCCACCTCCCCTCTAGAACCCTCAGTTTGTTTCTCAGAGTCCATAGTTTCTCATGGTTCGTCTCGCTCTCCGATTCCCCCCCCTTCATTTTACCCTTCCTACTATCTTCTTTTTTTTAACATATAATGTATTATTTGTTTCAGAGGTACAGGTCTGTGATTCAACAGTCTTACACATTTCACAGCACTCACCATAGCACATACCCTCCCCAATGTCTATCACCCAGCCACCCCATCCCTCCCACACCCCACCACTCCAGCAACCTTCAGTTTGTTTCCTGAGATTAAGAATTCCTCATATCAGTGAAATCATATGATACATGTCTTTCTCTGATTAACTTATTTCGCTCAGCATAATACCCTCCAGTTCCATCCACGTTGTTGCAAATGGCAAGATTTCATTCCTTTTGATGGCTGCATAATATTCCATTGTATATATATACCACCTCTTCTTTATCCATTCATCTGTCAATGGACATCAAGGCTCTTTCCATAGTTTGGCTATTATGGACATTGCTGCTATAAACATTGGGGTGCATGTACCCCTTTGGATCACTACATTTGTATCTTTGGGGTAAATACCTAGTAGTGCAATTGCTGGGTCGTAGGTTAGCTCTATTTTCAACTTTTTGAGGAACCTCCATACTGTTTTCCAGAGTGGCTGCACCAGCTTGCATTCCCACCAACAGTGTAGGAGGGTTCCCCTTCTCTGCATCCCTGCCAACATCTCTCATTTCCTGACTTGTTAATTTTAGCCATTTTGACTGGTGTGAGGCGGTATCTCATTGAAGTTTTGATTTGGATTTCCCTGATGCCGAGCGATGTTGAGCACTTTTTCATGTGTCTTTTGGCCATTTGGATGTCTTCTTTGCAGAAATGTCTGTTTATGTCTTCTGCCCATTTCTTGATTGGATTATTTGTTCTTTGGGTGTTGAGTTTGATAAGTTCTTTATAGATTTTGGATACTAGCCCTTTATCTGATATATCATTTGCAAATATTTCCTCCCATTTTGTTGGTTGTCTTTTGGTTTTGTTAACTGTTTCTTTTGCTGTGTAAGAGCTTTTTATCTTGATGAAGTTCCAATAGTTCATTTTTGCCCTTGCTTCCCTTGCCTTTGGTGATGTATCTAGGAAGAAGTTGCTGTGGTTGAGGTCGAAGAGGGTGCTGCCTGTGTTCTCCTTTAGGATTTTGACGGACTCCTATCTCACATTGAGGTCTTTCAAACATTTGGAGTCTATTTTTGTGTGTGGTGTAAGGAAATGGTCAGGTTTCATTCTTCTGTATGTGGCTGTCCAATTTTCCCAACACCATTTGTTGAAGAGACTGTCTTTTTTCCATTGGACATTCTTTACGGCTTTGTCGAAGATTAGTTGACCGTAGAGTTGAGGGCCCATTTCTGGGCTCTCTATTCTGTTCCATTGATCTATGTGTCTGTTTTTGTGGCAGTACCATAATGTCTTGATGATGACAGCATTGTAATAGAGCTTGAAGTCCAGAATTGTGATGCCACCAGCTTTACTTTTCTTCTTTAACATTCCTCTGGCTATTCGGGGTCTTTTCTGGTTCCATACAAATTTTAGGATTTTTTGTTCCATTTCTTTGAAAAAAGTGGATGGTATTTTGATAGGGATTGCATTAAATGTGTAGATTTCTCTAGATAGCATAGACATTTTCTCAATATTTGATCTTCCAATCCATGCGCAAGGAACGTTTTTCCATTTCTTTGTGTCTTCCTCAATTTCTTTCATGAGTATTCTATAGTTTTCTGAGTACTGATCCTTTGCTTCTTTGTTTAGATTTATTCCTAGGTATCTTATGGTTTTGGGTGCAATTGTAAATGGGATCGACTCCTTAATTTCTCTTTCTTCTGTCTTGTTGTTGGTGTATAGGAATGCCACTGATTTCTGTGCACTGATTTTATATCTTGCCACTTTACTGAATTCCTGTATGAGTTCTAGCAGTTTTGGGGTGGAGTCTTTTGGGTTTTCCACATAAAGTATCATATCATCTGCAAAAAGTGAGAGTTTGACTTCTTCTTTGCTAATTCGGATGCCTTTTATTTCTTTTTGTTGTCGGATTGCTGTGGCTAGGACTTCTAGTACTATGTTAAATAGCAGTGGTGATAGTGGACATCCCTGCCATGTTCCTGACCTTAGGGGGAAAGCTCTCAGTTTTTCCCCATTGAGAATGATATTCGCTGTGGGTTTTTCATAGATGGCTTTTATGATATTGAGGTATGTACCCTCGATCCCTATACTCTGAAGAGTTTTGATCAAGAAAGGATGCTGAACTTCGTCAAATGCTTTTTCTGCATCTTGAGAGGATCATATGGTGGTTGTTCTTTCTTTTGTTAATGTATTGTATCACGTTGATTGATTTGCGGATGTTGAACCAACCTTGCAGCCCAGGAATAAATCCTACTTGGTCATGGTGAATAATCCTTTTAATGTACTGTTGGATCCTATTGGCTAGTATTTTGGTGAGAATTTTTGCATCCATGTTCATCAAGGATATTGGTCTGTAATTCTCCTTTTTGATGGGGTCTTTGTCTGGTTTGGGGATCAAGGTAATGGTGGCCTCATAAAACGAGTTTGGAAGTTTTCCTTCCATTTCTAATTTTTGGAACAGTTTCAGAAGAATAGGTATTAATTCTTCTTGAAAGGTTTGGTAGAATTCCCTTGGGAAGCCATCTGGCCCTGGGCTCTTGTGTGTTGGGAGATTTTTGATGACTGCTTCAATTTCCTTAGTGGTTATAGGTCTTTTCAGGTTTTCTGTTTCTTCCTGGTTCAGTTTGATAGTTTATACATCTCTAGGAATGCATCCATTTCTTCCAGATTATCTAATTTGCTGGCATATAGTTGCTCATAATATGTTCTTATAATTGTTTGTACTTCTTTGGTGTTGGTTGTGATCTCTCCTCTTTCATTCATGATTTTATTTATTTGGGTCATTTCTCTTTTCTTTTTGATAAGTCTGGCCAGGGGTTTATCAATCTTATTAATTCTTTCAAAGAACTAGCTCCTAGTTTTGTTGATCTGTTCTACTGTTCTTTTGGTTTGTATTTCACTGATTTCTGCTCTGATCTTTATTATTTCTCTTCTGCTGGGTTTAGGCTTTATTTGCTGTTCTTTCTCCAGCTCCTTTAGGTGTAGGGTTAGGTTGTGTATTTGAGACCTTTCTTGTTTCTTGGATACACTCACATTCTGTTGTTCCCTTCAGTTTAGTGATGAGTCAGAAATAACTGAAAGGAAAAGGAACTATGAGTTGTCCTATCTTTCCTTTCCTTCCATGTCATCGTTCTTAGTGAGTTTGTCTAATAAAGGGAAGTGACACAAGTAAGAAAGGATACGATGAAGTCTTGTTTCTTAAAATGCCATTGCGTTCTTTCTACCTTGGAAGAAAATTCTGGTTCAAATGGAAAGCCTGGCCTCTTGGATCTGTGAGCACCCCCATTTATTCAGTTTTAAATGTAACATATTTACCTCATCCTTTGAGTCTTACAGAACTGCTACACATGTGGGTCCACTGGGAGGCTGTGCTTATGGGCATCATAAATGCTATCCTGCAAACAGAGTGTGTATTTTCTTTGCTCATATTATGCCTGTTGTTCTATGGGACTTCACTTTCCAAACAAGATAAAATTATTGAGAATTTCAAAGTGGCAACAGCAGAGCATTAAACCAAGTGCAGGACCCTTTTGAACTGACTTAAGAGGCTTTGTGATTGAACAGGTCATAGACACCAAGCTGGGTCTGCTGGTAGCCTTGACAAGGATTCTGATTGGCTAAGTTTCGGTTATGCATCTATTCTTTTTTTTTTTTTTTTTTGAGGAGGTGCTGAACAGAGAGGGACGGAGAGGGGTTATGTATTTATTCTTGACCCTATCACTTGGTCCAGTGTATGGAGCACCCCAGTGGGTCAAGCTTGGTTTACTTGCCCACAGCTAGGGCCTAAAACAAGGTGTTGTCAGCCTTCCCAACTAGGAGGAGTAGGCAAGTGCTTTGTCAAAAGACCCAATAATAGGCAGACAACATATGTTTACTATAAGGGACTTCACATCTATCTGCCTCACTTTCATTTCCTGCCAAGGCTTTAATCCTCAAACAGCCCATACTGTTGTTTCAGGGACCTTTTTATCATTCCTAGGATATACCAGCTTCTTGCATGACTATGCTTTTGCACATGGTCTTCCTTCTTCTTGGAATGCATTTCCTCTTCTGGAAATCTTTTACTAATTCTTTAACACAATTCAAATTCACTTCCTCTCTGGGGTTGGCTATGACATCCTTGGGCAGATTAGTTGCTCAGACCTTAAACATCTACAATTCTTTATTTGTTTCTGAGTCACAGCTCTATTGCTTCTATTCCAAAGTATTTATTTTCTTGTTTACTTATTTCACTAGATTCTGGACTCCTTGAGAGCAGGAATAGTCAGTCATTCTTTTTTTTCAGTGTTCAGTGTAAGGCAAATGCCTGTTATGTAACTGGTTCTACATAAGTGTCTGTTGAATGAAACAGTAAAAAGCTAGTGTCACAAAATGGTGTTTTCAACCTGCCTTCTCTGATATTAACCTTGTACCCCAAAAGGATGCTTTCATAAATGAATCTTACATTTGAGATATCATTGGGGGGCATCTGGGTCTTTTCAGATTCTTTTTTTTCTGAAGCACTGGGCTGTTTTCTGAGTAAAGTAAAACATCTCTTGGTTAAAACTCTCAGAAGGAACCAACTGAATGCAAAACTCAGAGAAGTAACGTTTTGAATTCAGATAAATTTCCAGATAAATTCAGTCTGTTTCCTAAGATCAAGCACTGTCTATGGAGTTGGTCCTGGGGTACTGTTTGTGGGCAGGGAGTGGGCACTGTTTTCCACCTTGCCCTCTGGGCTAATCAGCCTGGGCTCCAGATACTCAGGAGCTACACGTATCATGGTTGTGAGACCAGTCATACATCATCTTTGTCATGATATTTGTTCTCACATAATTATGTTCTTCTGTAGCGGTGCTGTCCAGGGGATACTGGAAAACAAATGATATGATCCCTATGCTTATCTTGAGATCCCCTTTCAAGTTCCGCATATTTAGAAGTTCTATTCCAGCACATGTCAAGATGAAAGGATCCCTGCTCAAAATTCTACCTTTGAGAAATTTGCTCCAGGGAAGGAGCACCCATTGGAACAATGTAGGCAATTGCCTCGTGTTAGAAACAGGGCTAAGCTGAGAGTTTGGAAGGTCCTCTGAAATTGAATGTATGTAATGACTGGGTTCCAACAAGAAGGACAAAAAATGAAGGACAAACAAGATGAAAATGGCAACAAACAAAATCACAAAGAAGTAAATTAAAAAAATCAATCAGTTATCCATAGGATAATGGTGTGAATGTGTGAATTCGTGTAAAGAGTAAAAAAAAAACAAAACAGAAAGAAATATAATAATTCAAAATTGTGAGAGGAAACCTTTATTGTTACAAGATCTCAGTTCTGCTTAATAAAATCTTGATCTATTTCTTTTGACCATACTTTAGGTATAATCTTTAAATCTTGACTGTTCTCCAAGGAAATAAAACATACACAGATTGTTTTATATAGTTCTATGTAAAATATTGTTTTCTGTGGATAGTTCGTATGGCTAGCTGTTATTTGCAGTTTGACATTGTATAAAGTGCAGAAACAGCTCCATGTTTGGAACTTGTTTTCCATTGCTCCAAAACAATAAAAACAAGCTAATGGAAGAAACCCTTAAATATGAGCTAAAATGGAGTTTATAATTAAGAAACTGCTGGAATTTTGAAAACATATATAAATTAAGCAGGTCGTGTGTCTGCTCCCATATTTCTAGTGCAAATAGGTTTTTGCATTTATTGATTGAAAGAAACATTCGCTATCCATCATGCCTCTAAGAAAACTGTAAACTATGATTAATATACCTTGTAAACATTATATTTGGTCACGATGCTATATCATCATAGAAAAGTTAATCACTTAAATCAATATTGAATTGAGATATATGGTTAGGATATTTAAAAACCCTCTGTCTCTAATCATTATTTGGTGATTTTTCTAATCCTGAAAGAAGATGAATGTTCTATCAGCTAATGACACCTGATTCAGGGCATCTTGTAACTGACAGCCCCCAGGGAGAGACAGTCCACCACTAGAGGTTGTTATAAAGGGTAAAGGAAAAATGTGACAAAAAAAATTAGAGGTGCCAGAAAAAATAGGCTGTAAGTTGATAGTAATGAATGTGAAGTTTTCCTCTTACATGGCAACAATAATCTATCACCTCCCACACCCTTTTCAGATGAAAAAACCTAATTGGCCTCAGATAATATCTGCTAAATGTAGTGTTGAATAACAGGTGGTTAAAAATGTGTTAAATAGCACATTAATTAAGACTTTAAAACTTCCCATTAAGTGATTGCATACATTTGAAGAAATGTGTAGCTATTTTTGTAGAGATACTCTAAATCCAAATACAATAGAAAACTGTCATTGATTTAAAAATAAAAAAAAAGTAAAACTCATTTTTTTTTAAACCTTTTGATACTGCATAACCAGAGAAAGAAAGAGGCGGGGAAGGTTGAAGCAAACGATAAATACTCATGGGCTTTGTATATCCATGTGCATGTGGGTATATAAGATCAATGAAATATTCAGCATTGTTCCACTATTATTAAATTTTACACGTATGTGAACACCAGTAATGCAACAGAGAGTGTCTACATTCAAGATTGGCCACCATTTAGCCTTGCCTTTATATTCTGGAATTCTGTAATTCAAGTCATTCCTTTATTTATACAATCAAATGTTAAGTATAGGACTTTTTGAATTGTTCTGTTTCAGAAAATATGTTTAAGAAGAAGGGTGAATTCCCTAATTCCATCTGGTTCTAAATGCAGAATGCTGGTCCACACATACATTCATAGGTGCTCTTTGGAAAAAGGGTTCTGTGCCCTACTGATTTTGCAGAAATACCTGGTAAAACAAAGTTAAACATGTTTCTTCAGAATATGACTCTTTAGAACCTATGGTAGGACTAATGTACATTGTGACTCTCTCAGAGGTGGACAGAGTACTTAGCTTTGACATGAAACCCTGGACACTAGAGTCCTTCATCATAGGATGGAGGAATGTGTTGCTTGAAGTCAGTTTCCCTATTTGTGAAGGTCATCATCTACCTCTGATGAGGGTTGGAATCTGAACTGTGAGTGCAGAAAGTGGCACTTGCCTAGTAGGACCAGGTCCTACACCCAGGAATCTAAAGTGTCTTCCCTGCCATGCAGGATGGACCTTAGAAGCAATGGATGACCCGGACAGGCATCCTGAACAGCACAAAGTTGGGAATGGAAGAGGCTGGATAAGATGCATGAGGATTCTTCCTTCATCGTCACATTTTGAGTTGTTCTTTCAACTTCATAGAATTTATTCTGTAGTATTTACATTCACTTTCTATTTTTCTTTTCTTTTCTTTTTTTACATTAACCTATCAATTAATGATTAATACATCAGTGAATGGATGATGAGGGCAAACCAGGCCCTGATCCTAATGGAGGAACTGAGTCCAGTTCCTTTGGTCTGAGGAGGTTGAACAATCTAGAACAGTCTTTCATTTGGTCTGTGGAGCTTTCCTGTGCCATGTACTCAGAGCTGTTTCATCCAACATATCACCTAGATATACTTTGAACTCATTGCTACTCATTTTTGTACTCTTTACTAAGATCTTAAATGTTTTCCAGTGTTTCTCTAATATTATTTCTACCCCTGGTGACAATATTTGTGGCAGTGATTTGTGTCCTTGGGTTATCTCTAAGCACAGCTTCCACTTGGCCCTCTGTAAAAGCCTACTAAGGACAGTTAGGGGGTACATTATCTGTAGAGAATTTAAAAAACGATAATAAAACTAGGTGCTCTGCTTTCTTTTGTTATTGTTATCATGCTTCAGTGATTTTAATTTTTTTTTTTAAGATTTTATTTATTTGCGAGAGAGAGAATGAGAGACAGAGAGCATGAGAGGGAGGAGGGTCAGAGGGAGAAGCAGACTCCCCGCTGAGCAGGGAGCCCGATGCGGGACTCTATCCAGGGACTCCAGGATCATGACCTGAGCCGAAGGCAGTCGCTCAACCAACTGAGCCACCCAGGCGCCCCATGCTTCAGTGATTTTAAACAATGCCAGTAATAAAAATACTCCTACCTGCTGGGAGAGATGCCACCTGCACACCCCCGCCATGCTCTTTATTAAAAACTCCTTTTGGAGAAACTAAGCAAACTTTATTTATATATTTTATGCTTTCCCCTCCTAATTTGTCTCAAGGATGATTTAATTTCTCTTATTTGGTCAAACAGAATTATTTAAAATTAGGAATCTTACCCACAGAAATTTAAAACTTGTTTCTCACTGAGTTGCTTCTTGATTACTGAAGGAAAAATGCCTATATAATAAAAAGCACTAGACTTAAAATACATGAACTCCTAGGCTTTTCTTTATTTTAAGAGAGGCAGCATCATACTGTAGAATTTACTCTTGAAAGCAAAGACCTTTTTTGTAGTGGTGGCTCCGAAGCTGATAAACCTCAGGCATGGCATCAACTCTCTGGGCCTCAGTTTCCCTCTTTTAAAGTCAGGCTGATGTTCTCAGAGGTCATTAATGAAGAAACTAGGCAGGTTACTTTACAACATGGTCATTTTAGCTAATTATGCCAAATTAAAATGATTTTTAAAAATCTGAATTAAAGGAGTAACAGTTGATTATATAGCCATCACAGTCTTATTAATTTTCAGAAAAAAAAAAAAAAAGTAAGATCTACTAACTCCTAAATACTAAGCTCTGAATTTCTAGAACTCTCAAATACTAAACTCAGATTTCTGGAATTCAAATGGGAAGAGGAGGGATTCCTTCATGGACCAGAAATTCTCCTGCAAATGTTAGGGGATAAAAAAAAACCCCACAACAAATCCAGAAAGGCATGATGTTTGCAGATTGCAGATGTTTTTTATAATCAGGCTGAAATCGACTGTGACAGTGTTGCTACTCTTACTGCCTCTGTACCTCAACATTGGTTTTAAAAAAGATTTCCCCAGGTCTCTTCCCAGTGTTGGAACTCTGCAGAGTATACAAAAGCCCTCAGTATCCATGGTGGACATAGCTGAATTGTCCTGGTTTCCACCTGAGGAATGGGTATTTTAGACATGGTTCCAAAGATCTGTGAATGACAGCTGATTTTTCTAGCAATTGAAAAGACTCGTTCTTCTTCATTCACTTAAGCATTCATTAAAAAAAAAAATGATTGTCAAGTCTGTGTTACTGCCATTGTTGGGGCTGGGATAGGGCAGGGAGTAAGTTCTCTGACTTGAGGAACTTGCCTTCTTCTCCTCATGGGATGAAGGTAGGAGAAAACAGATGGAGTCAAGATGTGCAGATGTAGTTTTTGATTCATTTAGAGTCCTTGCATAATAAACCTTTTACTCTAAACACTGAGCACAGCAATGTGAGAGTAATGTACTTTTGGGGGTCAAAAGTTCCTACAAATATTTCCAGATGTCAATTAAACCTTATAGTTTTGACTTAGACTGAGTGATCTGTCTTTCAAGTCAGGCCAGTCCGCAATCCCTAGGCCTGGTCCTTGTCACTTTCCCTAGGCCAGTGTAGTCATTTCAGCTTCTATAGCTGTGCTTTCCATGCTGGGCTGTGCCTCAGAATCACATAAGAAATCACTTAAAGTACTAGTTAAAAAAAAAAAAAATATATATATATTTTATATATATATTATGCATATTATTATATATTTTATATATATTAAAATTATATATATTATATATAATAAAATAGATATATTCATTCTCTTAGACATACTCTAAGTTACTAGGAATGAGGGACTTGGGATCCGTGGTATTCATAAAGTGCTCCAGGTGATTCTAATTAGGCCAGCTGGCACCATTTTTCAAATCAGATCTTAGGAACTGCTACCAGATTAGTCTTTCTAATGCAAGGATTTCCTCAAGGTTCTCTTCTGAATGCTGAGGACTTTATAGTATAAGGTATAAGATATTTGAGGAGTCTGCCCACCTTTCCAACCCCATCTTTGATTGCTTCATTACTGGTACCCTCTGCCTCAGTCAGACTTGCCTACTGACTTCTCCTTGGATGCCATCAAACTCCTGTGTCCATGTCTTCTTTGTGCCTTTCTTCAGGTCCTCAAGGTCCTCTTCCCTTTTCTCCAGGTCTTCATTTCCCCAAAGCCCAGCTCTAGTCCTGTGTCAGACATGAGAACCTCCAGTTTTGGACTCTTCTAGCCTTTATCATTTGGGTCACTCATTTGTCTCTTGTAGTCATTTGTGACTGCAAAGTCTAGTTGAATTCTTGAAAAGTTTTCTAAGTGACTGGTACACATGACATGCCATTTATAGCATTTCATTAATAATAAACAAAAAAAATTTACTAATATTCTTTAGATACTAGTGCCTCTATTTTGTATTTCATAAGACATTGTGTAAATACAGTGAAAGGCATGCATCATACCTGTGTTAATCACTAAAATCATGCTCAGTGCCTGGCATATAAATTATTTGTTGAACAAAGGAAAAAACCTATATTATTGTCTTAAAACCTTTGGTGTTGCTTTTTGTTAATTGTTTGGTGCCTACTATAATGAGGGTTTGAAGCTTTGCTTTTCACTCTTGTGTTCTCATTATTTCTTTTTTAGCACACGGTGGGAGTTTAAGCTACCCACTTGACACCATGCCTAGTTCCTGTCCCAGAATGAAGCTGTTTATCATCACTTCAGAAGGCAAATAGAATAACCTGAATTACCCTGTTATTAAAGTAATGTATAAACCTAAAGGCTACTCAACAGTGAATATTCCATCAGCTCAAAAAAACTCACTGTCCTCCCTAAAGTGATCTTATTGGCTGTGTGGGCTTGTTTATTATTATGGAGTTTAGGGCAACTTTGAGGATCTGACCCTGGTTCACTAGAGAAATTTCTGTTTTATATTCTTTCCGAGCACACTAACTTAAATTCTTCCGATTTTAATTTTGTTCATGCCTTATAATATACTCTATCGTCTTTGGATATCATCTTCCTGATAACTATCGGAAATCACCCTTGTTATATCTCAAAGCAGACATTTCATTGATTCTCATAGTAAATCTTCAAGAAAAAAGGTACTTGATAAAACAGTAGCCTATGTGTATCTGAATTTAGAAAGCATCTTTTGCTGTCACTCTGCGGTTGTAAATATTCTTTGGTAACACAAATGCCTGAGTAAATGGCAGCCAGACTTTGCTTATTTTGGTGTAGATATTTACTAGAAGCTGAAAAATGGTTCCTTGACATATTTTACTAAACTACACAATGAATACAAAACTCTTGAGATTCAGGCTGTTTTATTGAGCTGAAAGCATAAACCTGGATATTTTTACTGGCAGCAAGTATTGGCTTTGTTCATTCATTTATTCAATAATTACTTATTGAGCATCTTTTCTAAGTCAGATACCACAGGAGGACCTGGGGTACAAAGGCAGGTACATCTTTGTCCCATGGAAGTCTTAGTTTACTCAGATAGATAGACGTTAAACAGAGGATTATACTAGTAATGACTTATTTATTGTTGTGATAGTGGTATAAAGTAAAAATCTAGTGTATGATGAGAGAATGTAATTAGAGCCCCCCACCTCATCTGAGGTGGTAAGTTGGGGGGAAGCGTAGGAGTGGGAAGTGTTCAGAAAAGGCTTTCCAGAATGGGTCTTATTTAATATGAGAACTGAAAAAAATAAGTGGGAATTAGCAAGACAGAGAGAAGAATTGCCAACTCCACAAATAACAAGAATGATGAATGCTAATAATAGAAATGACATATTTATGATAAAACCTCAGATATGCTCATCTAATCCTATTTTATATTTGTTCTGTCACTGATACTAGGTAAGAAGGACTGTATGATCTATAAAACCTGGTTAAAATAGCTATATTATAAAGGACTAGAATGCTTTTAAGGAAACTTTAAAGGTCAGAAGATAAGACAGAGACTGAATGTTCACAAGGAGAAAATGCCCACTATGAACATCACAGGAAGGTTCTAACCCATTCTAATAATCATTTACACTAAACAGAAGAAAATCTTTCTTTGATGTACTTCTTGACATTTGGGGGTTATAACATATTTTAGCATTATATAGGTCAAATTGTACCTGATAAATGATCCAGCTATAAGAATATACTTAGCATTTGGGGTGTTTATTAAAGTAACTGTTGCATTGTCCACATGTCCAAAATAATATAAGAAAGAAAGAGAAATACCGGGAAGGAAAATCAGACTGACAGAAAATAAACAAGATGTGTTCAATGTAACACAAGTTAGGTTGTGAAAACTGTGTTTAAAATCAAGTAACCCAATTTTTCATTTTTTATCAGAAAGTTAAATGGTCATTAAGAACTGGAATTATTTCTGCATCGACCAGAAAAATAACTGGTGTTGACCGGCAAATACTATAGAATTTTCTCTATCCTTCAATTCGTAGCCACTGGTATTTTAGATGAATCTAAAATACAGTTCTTATATGAGATTCACCTGTGTTTCCTCCCAGTTAGGGACGTGGTGTCGAGTTTCAGGGCCGAGCGTGAGATAAAGGAACTAGCGTTGCAGTTGCCGTCAGGTGTCAGTTGGGGCTGCAGTCACCTGAGCTAGCCACTTTACTTATGCTACTGAATTTAATTCTAATAGCAACTTTTTTTTTTAAAGATTTTATTTATTTATTTGACAGAGAGAGACACAGTGAGAGAGGGAACACAAGCAGGGGGAGTGGGAGAGGGAGAAGCAGGCTTCCCGCCGAGCAGGGAGCCCGATGTGGGGCTTGATCCCAGGACCCTGGGATCATGACCTGAGCGGAAGGCAGATGCTTAAAGACTGAGCCACCCAGGCGCCCCTAATAGCAACTTTTTTTACATGTGGGAAAACTCAGGCTCAGGGAGCTTAACTAATTTGCTAAAGTATTTGAACCACGATTCAGATGTAGTACAAAGCCCATTTTATTTCTTCTCAATTAGAGAAAAAATGTTTTTTCCCCTCTACAGAAAGAATGTCTGATTTTCCTTATTATTCTGGATTAGTGGTTGTCTATAAAATGCTGATAGGTCTCATAAAGGTAAACTTACATCTGGTGTGTGGTTCAAAGAGAATTTTCCTAAGTAGATGGTAAAATGTTCCTTAAAAGAGCTGAGCATAGAAACAGAACTTGGATTGCTAATGACTTTCTTGTTCATATTTACTTTAAAGTTTTAATTTTTTTCATTACAAATGTAAAGATGTTTACTCTAGAAAAACAGAAAAACAAAAGAGCATAAAGAAAAAAAAATCACAACATGCCACCACCCAAAGACAACCATTTTATTAATATTAACCTTTTCTACTAGCCTATTTTTTATGAATATATATGCCTAGTGATGTAGTCATTCTAAATATAAAATCTTGTCATTTTCACTTGACACTATAGGATAAGGCTCTTTATCCCTTGCTAAAAACTACTCAAAAAACTAATTTTTAATAGATGCATATTATTCCGTTGTGTAACTTAGAAAAAAGCCAGTGAAATATTCACTTTGTATATATACAACAATTGTTATGACTCATGTTCAGAACTATTAGGGTAAATATAAAGTTCAATAAAATTGAATGTTTTCTTTCAGTGAAAACTCTTCTAATAAAATAATGAACTTGCTTTAGATTAAGACATTTGCCAAATGGGATAAATTCACAGTAAACCTGGTAGGTCAAGCTGTGTATCTTTCATCTAGACTTTTGGAGAAAATTTTAATCCAGTTCTTTAAACTTAACTGTAATTTGGGAAAAGGCATTGCTCATTTTTCCTGCATCTGAAGGTATATTTGGTAGGAAGCCTTTTTATTCTTTTGCATTTTGGCTGGATAAAACAAAGAATTCAGCAATTATAGAAAATAACAAGCATATCCTTTTTCTTGACTTTTAATCAGTAAATTTTATCCCAGAACACCTGAAACATTAGACCCACTTCATATATAGTTCTACCTGTAGTCTGACATTTTTCTACCTGGCTACTGAGTCAAGAGCATAGATTCCAGAATTAGAGAGCCTGAGGTAAAATTCTGATTCTCTACTTAAGCTCTGTGTGAATTTGAGCAAATGACTCAACCCCCAGCTCCATTTTTCTCACCTATAATGTGGGCATAATAAACATTACCTACCTCACGGCACTCCTGTGAGGATTAAATGAATCAATACATGTAAAGCATTTAGAATGGCACTGGTACTTTGCAAGTTCTCAATAAACAGCTATTCTTTTTGTTATTATTATGCCCTTATCTTTCATTTGGTAACAAAGATTTTGTTAACCAGAGCTGTGGTTAACATGCCATTTTCAGATTAAAGCCTGATCTGTTCTGTAATGCCTTTAAGGGCACAGAACCTAGATCCTTCAGGAAGATTACCAGTTCTTTTATTTCATTACTTAGGTCAGGTGTCTATTTCTAGATGTTTATTTCTGAGGTTACTCTTTGGTTCAGTTACTAATTTGATTATAGATAGTATAATTTGGGACGTTGGAATTCACTGAATGGTGTAAGTTCAAGGAATGGAGCTGGTTCTGTAGCTGCCTCCAGCAGAACTCTGCCTGCCCCAATCTCTACATGGAGGGAAAGAGGAAAGCATGAACTAAGGACAATGATTATGCTAGTCTGGAACAAAGGGTTTTTGTAGGGAAGGTGGGATACGAGTTGGCAAATGTAAGTGGCACTAGATTATAAAGGGCCTTGAGTGCATGGGTAAAGCTTTGGATTCTGTTCTTGGGGTTATTAAGAGTGATATGATGGAAAAAGGACATTTTTCCAGAGAATCCAGAGTAGGAGTCACCTGTCTGCTTATATCACGTGTCCCCAATTCTTGTGTTCTTTTTGTTGTTTTTTTTTTTTTTTAAAGATTTTATCCATTTATTTAGAGAGAGAGAGACAGAAAGAGAGCATGTGTGTGCGTGAGTGCAAGTGGGGAGAGGGGCAGAGATGGGGGGGAGAGAGAATCTCAAGTAGACTCCATGCAGAACGTGAAGCCCAATGTGGGACTCAATCCCACTATTCTGAGATCATGACCTGAGTTGAAATCAAGAGTCAGAGGCTTAATTGACTGAGCCACCCAGGTGCCCCTAATTCTTGTGTTCTTAAATTCATTTCTTTCTCAGAGGATGTAAGAGGACATTGTTTTCACATCTCTACTACTGACCAAGTAGCCTAGTCATTGAGGAAGATACTTTGGGACAGGTAGGTTTTCCACAGTCCTTAAGTCACTAGCAGATAGCTGCCTCTTCTGTTCCTGTAGTGTTGGCCCTGAGACCCAGAGAGTTTTTGTGACATTTCTATTCTTTGGAAGCTCAAAAAATTAAGATTTGACTGTTTTAGAAGCATGATTTGAGGATTATCATTCTTTAATTTCCTAGCTGTAATAAAATTTTACTCTTATGAATAGTTATTTACTAGGTTATACTACATACACATGCAAAACAGATGCTATGTATTTTCCAAGTAATCAGAATCCTTGCGAGTTGTGCCCAGCAGCAAGTGGTGCCTTAGCCTAAAAGGTTAATTCTTTTATCAGCTAAAGAAGTTCTCAAGCATCTTCCAGAACATAATCGTCTATGTAACAAAGTTGCTGGATAATGAGGGGAAACATTTCCATTAATAATATAGTGCAGAAACTACAAGGCAATTGCAGTGAGGTGAAAGGGTAAGAACAAAATGCCAGAAGGAAGTTGTTAATCGAAAGGCTATCTAATGTTTATTGTGTTTTGCAACAAATTCTGTGGCGATTTTATGTACCGCCCCAGACAGAAATTAATTATATCCAGCTCTGGATTTCTGCAATTTATTCATGCCCTCAGATTTGCACTCCCATATCATGTTGTAATTAATCAGTTTATACCTGTCTTCCCCACTAGACTGCTGAAACTTGACATTGGAGATGGGCCACTCATCTTATGGTGTCCTGCACCTGACATAGGCATGCCACATAGTACATGTTCAATAAATATTAGACTCTTGTTGAGTGAGAATCTGTTTATAAAAGTCAGTATAAAGTAATAGATGAGTGCGCAGTCAGTGGCAGCTTAAAAGAAAACCAATTTCATCACAGAGAGTCAGGCTTAGTAACAGTATTCCACAGGGACATGTCAGTAGTGACAGGGGCTGAACCTGACACTTGACCTGTTCTCTGTGACCAAGAAAGAGACCTACTGGATAATGTCCGCAAGTCGCGTTTTGCAGTGTTTTGGCAACAAGTGGGTATAAACAACAAAGAAGATTGATGGATACTGTTTGGATTGATCACGGACGTAGACCTAGGAATGGGTCTTAGGTGGATCAGGGCTGGTTTCCTTTGCCAGGCAGTGGGCTCAGAAAGCAGCATAGTGTTGCCCCATATGTGGAGTTACTATCGTCCCCAGAACTCCTGGGAGGTAGGGTGGCCTCTGCTCGGGCTGGCTGGGATTGGTCTGGGGAGCCCAGGTGAAAACTCTCCCTTGGGAGTGCTTGCCTCAGCTCACTCCTGTCATTCTGACCCAGATCACCCTTAGGTAATGTCCCACTCCATGGTGTGATAATACACGTCTGTTTCTAGCCGTGCCCTTGGTATAGGGATAGAAAACCTGTGTCAGGCAGTGATCGGCAGAAGAAGGGAACTGTTGTAGTGCACTTTAATGGACCAAACACTAAATTCACTCATTTTCCCCCATTGGATTCCATCTCCACCACCAGCTCTAGTACCATCCACCATAGCCTCTGAACTGGTCTCCCAGGCATACACTTAGGTCTGTATCCAAAGCATATCAGTCAGGGAGATCATCTCAGGATGCAAATCTGATTATGTCACCATCACCATCCCTTGCCTTCCAATGCTTAAATTCCCATAAAGTTTCCTATCCTCCTAGGATAAAATCTCTAGTTCTCACCCTGGCTCTCCAAGCCCTGCATGGTGTGGCGCTTGCATACCTTGCCAGTCTCTTCTCCTATTATGCTCCCCCTTTCTCTGGTCTCCAGTCACTTCCTCTGATGCAACATGCTCCCTCACCACAAGGCCTTTGCACATAGGGCTCCCTTTCCCCAGTCCTCATTTCCTACTTAACATCTCATCCTTCAGCTCCGGGTTCAAATGCCTCTTCCCCAAGATAACACTCCCCTGTTTAGTTACGTTTTCATAAAACCTTTCCCTTTTTTCAAAGCACATATCTTAGTTTGTAAGTATACATTTATCTTTGTGGTTATTAGATTGTTTATCTTCCCATCAGACTCTAAATTTCATGAGTGCAGGGATTATACTGTTTATACTGAGGAGTGACTAGAACAGTGACAGATACATAGTACATAGTACATAGTACATAGTAGTTCCTCAATAAATTCCTCATTACTAAATGAAAAAAATGACAATTATCATCATAACTAACATTTGCTGCCTTCTAGACACTCTTCTGGAGGTCATTTATAACTCACTCAATCCTCACAGTGCCGTATTAGGCATATTCACTATTATTACGCCCATTTTACAGATGAGGAAACTGAGACACGATTAAAGAACTCAAGGTTACACAGTAATTGGCAGTACGGGTATTTGTACCCAGTTTCCATACTCTATCACTGTCTGCCATCCTGCCTTTTGGAGTGAGGAGCTTTATTATTTAATCCAGACACCAAGCCTATGAACTAAGTATTACCATGTCCATTGCACAGATAGGTAAACTGAAGTTAAGTGACTTAAAGTAACTTACCCAAGGTCATGAGCTTGTTAAGTGGCAAAGCCAAAATTTGAATACAGGTCCCCTAAAAATCATGCAGTTTCCTTTGTAGCAGTCTTTCTCTGGGGGACCAATGAGAAATTCTGGTCTAGGTAAAATAGCTAGAAAATCATTAATTATGATAATATCAAATATAACTCATGATTTAATGAGTACTTGCTGTGCATGAAGTGCTGTGTGATGTTCTTTCTGGGGTTTGCTGCACTGAATCCTGACCAACACCGTGTGCAGGAGAAGCACCCCAATACTTTCAGAGCTTGGTAAAATTGGACTGTGTGAGTCCAGGGAGCAAATATTCCCCCAAAGAATCAGAAGAAAAAAAGCTAGAACGGTTTGCAGTTTGTGTGGCTGGATGCTGATGGCTGGATTCATTTTTGAAGTTCACCTGAGGATACAGAGCATGAAATATCAGTAAGGGATGTTTAAGCAGGAGAAAAACTTATGATTTATGTGTTGTCCTCTTTGCATTTAAAAATGCAGACACTGATCAGGATAGAAACCATGCAGGGAAGCCCCGGTCTGCAATGTCATTTCACTCTAGTCTCTTCAGTGGTATGCAGTGTGGTTACGAGATACGCTGGAAATTTCGGGCTGCCGTATTCTGAGATGTATTTATACAGCGTTTTTGTAGTCTGTGCATGTACCTTCTGTTTATTACTAAATAAGCTCTATATTCATTGTTGTTGATTCATTCGAAGACTGACATACTGACATTGAAAAGATGAAGCAAGATTATATCTCAGAGTAAAACATGCAGCCTAGAAAATGAAAACTCAGAAGTAAATACCGATATCAGAATAAAGAAGCAATTTTCAGAGTTTACATGGTTCTTAAGGAGCCTATCACATTTATATCTGTGTATGTTATTTCTCACGACAAAACTAGTGAATGCTTGTTTAATACTTTCAGATAAGGGTGAGGTTTTCCTTAGGGCTTGATTCTTCCAGAAAAGCCAAAAATTACAAAAACAAAACAAAACAAAGGTAACACATTATTGCCTGCATTGATTACAATAACTTTTTCCCCCAAAAGAAGGTTCTGGTTGTTGCAGTCCTAGTATCAAAGGAGTGATTTGTGTGGGGCTGTCATTTACATTACTTGCCTCCAAATTATGGGCTAAAGATATATCAGGACATGAATGGAAATCTCTCTTTTTGAGAAATGCACATTCATGCTCCATATATGATATGAGACATACCTATAGTCCCACAGATTCTTTTCCTCCATTAACCTCTTCCCTTTGCTTCAGAATTACCTCTAAAGAAATGAAATGGAACTGCATTTTCTTTTTTTTTTCTTCTACAGAATCAAAAGATTTTTTTTTTTTTTTCCAGACAGAAAGATTTGCTGCTACCTGTATCTTTGGGCTTTACCTAGCTGATAAACAGCCCATAGATTATACAAACATAACTGCATTTCCATTATCTCTCTCCGACAAATTACAGCCTGCCAATAGAACTGCCATAGCAGAGAGTAGGCATTTGGTTTTAAACTGTCTTCTTTTGCTGAAATCCTTAAAACAAGGCCATGATTCTTCATATTTAGTTGAAATAGAAAATGCTCAGGCTCAATGCACACAAGGAAATTGCAACCTCCCTCTCTCCCTCCCCCTCTCCCATCTCCTTTCATTTATGGAGACCCTTTACTGCACTGCAGTCCTGCAAAGCTCTCAGGGAGCCGGAACCACGGGCAGGGGGTGGGACTGCATGCCAAGCACCATGGCCTCTTTTATAGCCAAACCACAGAGCCTCGCTTGAGGTCATCTTTTACATTGTATTTCGATTTTATAGACCTGCTTCTAATAAAGAGAAGACAGATGCATTGCTGAGATGTGTGCAGCATGACAGTTTTATAAGAAGAAAAGAAAAACCCAATGTTTATTTAGTTACCTACCAGTCTTATCCAGTGCTGCAGTTTTGGAAGAGGTGGTGGGAGAAAGGCAAGTTCTCACTTTAGTATGTGACAGATACAGGAAGCTGTTTTGGTCTGATTAATTTTGTTATTTTTCCTTGAAAAATATTAAAAGGGAGAGAATTACTCACTGTCCTGCTTTTTCTCTCTAAACTTTTTTATGTTATTATGAAATAAATATCATATTTTAAAATGATTTTACTTGGTCTCTTTTGACAAAGTACATTTATAAGAGATTCTTCTGTTTTGCTGGGGTCTCTAGGACTGTGGGGTGGGATATTTGGGCCCCAGAGGAAAGACATGCCTACTCTCACACTTATTGAAGGTTATTTAAGGAGGAAAATCCTGGTCTTGAGGATGTTTCTTGGGAATGGCCTCTGCTGTACCTGTCTTGTCCAGCAGTGCAGCAAACTCCTCTCATTGTGTGGTTAGGGTGTGTGGTCCTCGCTGGGTTCACCCCAGTGAAGTCTAGCCATAGAGGGTTCATTGCCAAGTGGTGGCACTTTAGGCCAGTGCCCTTACTTTCTGAGCTTCAGTTTCCTGGTTGGAATAATCAGGACAATAAAACCTACCCTCTCCCTCTCCCACAGGGTTGTGAAAATTCAGTGGGATAATGCATGTGAAATACTTGGTAGCGTAGAACCATCTCTCCATGTATAAGCTGTTTCTGGGTTCATCATCATTGCTGTTCTTATTTAAGGAGATGAATGTTCCTCTCCTTACTTGCCCCATCTCCCTAAATGTATTTAACCTTCTGTCTAGCTTGGAGAACTTCCTTCTCAAATTCTTCTTCCTAGCCATTATCAGAAGGGTGAATCAAATACTTTGTTTGTTGTCTGCCTCTCCTACTAGGGGACAACTCCAGGAGGAAGGTGCTAGCTATATCCTTTAGCTCATCAGTGTTTGTAGCCCAGTGCTAAACATATGTGCATTCAGCAAGTATTCGTTGAAGAACAATGAAGAGTGCTTCGAAAGTTCATGAGTCCATGTTTGGACCTCTTTTGTTCTTCCATTTGCCCCTTCTAGTAGGGGCTGGCCTCCCCAGGGAAGGTGAAGATGTGGAGATATTTTGGGCAAGTTTGAGCTTTAGTCTGGAATAGTAATGATTTTACCTCTTATTAAAATATCCCCCATTCCCATTATAGTTTGATTTTCTTAGCACCTATAATCCTTTTAGGAAAGCAGGCCAAGCACCTTTACTAAATCATTTGATTAAAAAAAATGCTTCAAAGAATTAAAGAGTAAGTGTTTTTATACTTGTTCATTGAAACCAGATCTCTAGCTCAAAACATTTGCTTATTTCATTGCTGACCTCTCATTTGAAGCTAGTTCAAGTGAAGTCTAGATTGTTTTTAGAAGCTTACAATTAACCTCAAGTCATGAAAGTGAGGAGAAAATGATATGAACATTTATTTTATTTCAGTGCATACTCAGGACTTCTGGAGACCTGTGTAATGGACTATAGTCTATAAATGTAGTACATTTATAATTTAATGGATTTAAAAAATAATTATCTTTACTAATATTAAATTATGTTGAAATCTTAATAAGGTACACAACTTTTATGAACTGTGGAATTATTGTAATTTTTGAACGTTGTTCCTTATTCTTTCACTGATTCAGCACATGATACTGCAGAGGGTTTTGTGACTTTTGCATTGAGTATTTAAAACTAAGATAATATGCAGTACTTTTAGCTGTCTCTTTGGAGGACTGCAGAGTGAAAATGAAATTTTCCTGAAAAACAGTTTTGGGAGAACAAATATAAAGGCTAATATATATGTTTTGTATCTGTATAAATGTTTATGTACATTTATGTTATGTACATACGCACATATGTATGTAAATGTCATTCTAGAACTTTTAGCAGTCCTTTTTCTTTTGAATTATGAAATATTTATGCAAAATAACATCTGTAACATATTTTCAGTGTTATTGAGATAATAAACAAGCAGTTCTTAACATGGATAAATCTCAAATATTCTTTTTATTTTTTATTTTATTTTATTGTATTTTAAAGATTTTATTTATTTATTTGAGAGAGAGAGAGAGCACAAGCAGAGGGAGCGGCAGGCAGAGGGAAAAGCAGGCTCCCTGCTGAGCAAGGAGCTTGATGCCAGACTCGATCCCAGGACCCTGGGATCATGACCTGAGCCAAAGGCAGCCACTTAACTGACTGAGCCACCCAGGTGTCCCTAAAACAAATCCTTCATTATGCTCCTTTGAGCCTGCTGACAATTGCTACTTTTATTTTATTTTAATTAATTAATTAATTTTTAATTAATTTTTATTTATTTATTTATTTTAAAGATTTTACCCATTTATTTTGACAGAGAGAGACACAGCGAGAGAGGGAACACAAGCAGGGGGAGTGGGAGAGGGAGAAGCAGGCTCCCCGCTGAGCAGGGAGCCCGATATGGGGCTCGATCCCAGGACCCTGGGATCATGACCTGAGCTGAAGGCAGACGCTTAATGACTGAGCCACCCAGGCGCTCCAATTAATTTATTTTTTAGAGGAGTGAGTAGGGAGAGAGAGAATCCCAAGGAGGCACCATGCCCAGCATGAAGGCTGATGTGGGGCTCAATCCCACAACCCTGAAATCATGACCTGAACTGAAATCAAGAGTCAGACACTTAACTGACTGAGACACCAAGGTGCCCCCACCCCCACTTCATTTTAAATGTAAAACATAGTCAAGTGAATGATGTTTATTTTGGAGCACCCAGAAACAAGGCTTCGTAGAGTAGCATTCTGCATTAGAGGGTGAGTGGTGGGTCAACCTATAACCCCCTGCCCTCCTGGGCCCCTCCAGGCACAGAATGAATACCATTGTCAGTGTGGTCACTCAGTCTGGTGACCAGGCAGGGTTATAAAGACCTGGAAACTTTCTTTAACTCAGGTTTAAGACAATAAATATATGGAGAATGAGTGAACCCATGTTGTGGGTTGTGAGTTGCACTTTATTATTTATTATATATATTATTTTATATTATTATACTATTGTTTTAAGTGCAATTATATTAAACAAAAGTATCAAATGATATGCCAAAGGACTCAGCTATTCATTTCCGGCCCCTCCTGACTAGGAATTGATGACCTGTAATTTTGTATCTCTGCCCACCATGGAAACTGTTTCTGTTCTGATCTGGTTCCCATTTCTCCTGTTTGTTAGTTGTTCAGGCTTTCCATGTCCTCTTTTCTCCATGCTGTTCTGTCTTGTCCCATTCATTTGTGCTGGAGTCAGAACCCTCCTGGTCCGGGATGCTTTTTATTACTTGCAGATTTGAGTAAAGTAAGGATTTGATCTCTTTTGCCTTTGTCATTTATAGATTCCATGGGTTGCTTTCTCTGATAATACTGCAAAATATTTGTGTCCACTATTATTTCAATATAACTTTTCTATTTTCTCAGCTATGCATTTTTTAAAAGATTTTATTTATTTATTTGACAAAGAGATAGCACAAGTAGGCAGAGCGGCAGGCAGAGGGAGAGGGAGAGGCAGGCTCCCGCTGAGCAGGGAGCCCGATGCGGGGCTTGATCCCAGGACCCTGGGATCATGACCTGAGCCAAAGGCAGACGCTTAACTGACTGAGCCATCCAGGCACCACCCTCAGCTATGCATTTTATTCATTTCCATCTGAATAATTTTCTTGTTTAGCTCTGTGATAAAGTAGAAGGAGGTTTATGGGTTCCTTTGGCTTTTTGCCAAGAAGAATAATTTGTGTTGGGTTTGAGCTGACAGTGGGGTTCTTCATTGGACAGATGTGTAGACACAGTTACACCTTGGTTATCAATGGGATTTCACTATTTATTAAAGGATTAAATAATGTGCCTGCTGATCATAAAGACCTCAACATTCTCATGAGTCAAGGTAGATATTAGTTCTACATGGAATATTTCCATGTAAATAACAAACATGGACAGGTAAGCTCAATGTTCTGCTTTGTTTATGAATACAATTTTTCATAATACCTGCTTTTTAAAATGCTTTCCTCATTAGGAGAATTTTAATCCAGAAATAACTGCTTCCCCTATTTTCTGTGACTGAAAATAGATGTTGGTTAACAGAGACTTTGAAAAGCTGTGGTCTTAGTGAGAATACAGATATCTTGTGCTCATGTTGGTCATAACCCTATTGCCTTAGTGTGGTCTCTAGATCTATAAAATAGGCTTAATGTCAGAAGTCAATTGAGAACACATGTTGTCTGTTAATTGCATGTTTATGAATAGGTTCATATAAAATGTTAGGAGTTTTTCTTCTCCAAATGCATGTTTATGAATAGGTTCCATATAAAATGTTAGGACCTTTTCTTCTCCAAGTGAAATTCAAAATCTGATTTTCTTTAAAAATTTTTTTTTATTTTTAAATAACTTAAAATTTACAGAGGACTTGCAAAGACAGTACGGAGAGGTTCTGTATATCCTTCACCCTGCTTCCCCTAATGTTAACATCTTACATAACCATGGTACATTTATTAAAGTAAGAAATTCACATTGGTATAATACTAATAAACTATAGACTTTATTTGGATTTCACAAGTTTTTTGCCTATGAAGGATAGACTTTTAAATCATTTTATTTATAGAGTACAGAATTATTTTAGTAAAAAGGCTTAATTAAATTACACCTTTAAGGGATTGGGAAGTCTAATGTAGATATAGTTTTGGGAACTTCTCAGAAAAGTTAATGAGGGATGTTAAATAATTTTATAAGATGAGAACATAAAAACATTTGGCATTTTAATTTTGATGCACAGAATTGATTATTCTGACCAATATATTTATTATTCTATATAATGAATATAGTATTATTTATATGAATGCTTCTTTCAAATGAATGTAGTTTTGCTCTTCTTAAAGGTCAGGAGTGTAAACATAAGGAAATTTCTACAACAATCTCTTTTTTCATCCTATAGTCTTTAAAGTTAGTGACTCTCTCACAGGGTTTCTCCTGTAAACATAATGAATTTTGCATGTTATGGAAAATACTGCCAGTTTTGATGAAAGCTAGCGTGATTTTTATTTTTAAAAAATGCATAAAAAAGCACAACACACAATCTGATGAATAAAGAGATAAATACAATGGTGTGTAGGGAAATACTGTAAATAATTTTGTTTTTTTCATAGAAAGATGTTACATTAACCCTTCTATTTTTTCATTTCACTTGATAGCTTAGCAAATTAATACACTTTATTTTATTTTATTTTTTATTTTTTAAATTAATACATTAAAAAAACCCCATTGTCTTTGTCCCACTTTGCTCTTTTGTGCTCTTTGTGCTTGGTGTAGGTATGATATCTTGGCTCTCTGACTTTTCAAATGTCTGTTTTCATAAATACCTGAGAACTAGTGTAAATGTAAGGGAAATAGATTTTTTTAGAAAAAGATTTTATTTATTTTATTTTATTTGAGAGAGAGAGAGAACACACACTGGAAGGGGCAGAGGGAGAGGGAGAGGGAGAGAGAATCTCAAACACACTCTGTGCTGGGAGCCTGACCCAGGGCTCCATCTCAGGACCCTGAGATCATGACCTGAGCTGAAATCAAGAGTCAGATGCTTAACTGACAGCCACCAGCTGCCCCGTGTAAGGGACATAGGTTAAAAAGTGTATGCCTGGGTAGGGGTAGGGGGTGATGTCACCAAAATGGTGACATAGACTGTTCCTGACTTTGCTCCCCTCACAAGAAGAACAATTAACAAGTATTAAAGAACAAGACGCCACTGAGAGCATCCTAGAATACATAGGTGAAGTTGAAGCATCTCCTGTACCACAGAGATCAAGAGAGATTGCATCAGAAGAGTAAGAAAAATGGCCCCTCCCCCAGGCCAGTGCAGCACCACACCAACAGATCTCTGCTGAGCCTCCAGTCCTTCAGTGGGAAAAAAGAACACAGTGGGGACAACCAGCTCCTCCCCAGCATTGTGGGTTGTTTTGTGGGAGCCCCTACTCTGATCTCACAGCTCCAGGGATTGCAGGGGAATCTGTGGTGCTCAACCAATGGGAATCTGACTGTCATGGGGAAGTGGGGAGGTGCTTGCAGCAAATGGTATATGGATCTTGGCAGGCTGAGTTCAAACCTATGGTGTCCAAGTAGTAATCCCAACCAGAGGTTTTGCTCTCTAACTAGGGAACCAAATTGGGTTGCCCTCCAACTAGGGAACTCAGCAGGGTGCAGATCTGTTTGATGTAGATCCTCAAATGAGTTTTGAGGTCCCTAGAGCCCTGTTTACTCACACCCAGATGATGAGCTAAATCATAGCCCCACCTGCTGTGGAGTGTCTGCCAGCCCTATTTGACCAGAACGGCTGGAGACAACTGCTGGAAGATGTGTGGTCCAGCAGCACTTGAGCCAAGAGGTGGGTGGGCAGAGCCAGTAGTTTGCAGAGCAAAGCCAGTGGCCCTTCTTGGTCAGGGAACTTGGGGGTGCAGGTCAGCATAAGTTAAGTCAACAAAGAGCTTTACCAGCATTGGAGCTGCTTCTCCCACTGTGCCCAGGTAGGGAATTTAATTTGCCAATTGCTGAATATAGCCTTTAGACCGTCTGACCAAGGGACCTAACCAGAGCATGTGGGAAGCTGTGTAGCTCATCCAAGAGTCCTATGTACAGTGGCACTTGAATCGAGAGCACAGCCCATGGCTTACCCTGTCTGAAGAGCAAAACTGTTGGCTTCCCCTGACCAGGAAATTTAGTGTACACTCCGGCCTGATTCTGGTCCACAAGCAATGAGCTGTATAGGCCCTGGGTCGCATTCTGCTGCCCTACGAGGGCAGGGAAGCTAATTCATAGTACCATCTGATACTGAATCTAATACCCAGTCCCAACTATCTAGTTAGCCTGCCCAAAAAATCCAGGCAGCCATGGAGTCAGTCCATCCTACAGCCTCTCGGGTAGGGAACCAAACCAACAGTCTTATCCAATTGTTATCAGTCAGTGTTACACACCCCGCCATCCTTGTCCTCAGAGCTTGCCCCCAAATAGACCATGTTAGCAGGCTCCCCCTGCCCAAAGATATAACCCAGAAACCCAAACTGAGCTGAGTGGTGAAGAACTGTCACTGCCAAAACAAACCTGTAAAGTCTGGAAGAGGAGCCTGATTACTCAAATGTGCAGATACCAACATAAGGAATCAAGGATCATAAAAAATCAGGTAAATGACACCACCAAGGGAACTGGTAAAACTCCAATAACTGACTCTAAACAAATGGAGATCTATGAACTGTCAAAGAATTCAGAATAATCCTCATAAGGAAGTTTAGTGAACTACAAGAAAACACAGACAGACAACTAAATGAAATTAGGAAAACAATGCATGAACAAAATGAGAAATTTGACAAGGAAATGGTAACCATAAAAAACCCTGGAAATCCTAAGGTTGAAAAATATAGTAACTGAACTGAAGAATTCAGTGGAGTTTCAAAAGTAGATTAGACCACATAGAACAAAGAATCAGTGAGCTGGAGGACAGAACATTCGAAATTACCCAGTCAGAGGAGCAAAAAAGAAAAAAAGAATGAAAAAGAGTGAAGAAAGCCTATGGGATCTATGGAGCACAATGAAAAGAAACAGTATTCACATTATGGGAATTCCAGAAGCAGAAGAGAAAGAGAAAGGGATAGAAAGTTGTATTTCAAGCAACAATGGCTGAAAATGTTCTAAACCTGGGAAGAGATATGGACATCCAGATCTATGAGAGTCAAAAGATCTCAAATAGGTTGAACCCAAATAGGGCTATACTGAGACACATTATAATTAAATTGTCAAAGACAAAGAATTTTAAGAGCAGCAAGAGAAAAGAGAGAAGTTACATAGAAGGGAGCCCCCCTAATATTATCAACAGATTTCCCAACAGAAACTTTTCAGACCAGGAGAAAATGAGATGAGATACTCAAAATATTGAAAGAAAATAACTGTCAGTCAGGAATTCATACCTGGTGAAGTTGTCCTTCACTAAAGAAGGAGGTATGAAGACTTTTCTGCACAAACAAAAGCTGAGGGAGTTCATTACCACCAGACCTGCCTTACAAGAGATGCTAAAGGGAGTTCTTTGAGTGAAAGTAAAAGAATGCTAGTTAATATAAAAACATACAAAGGTAGTTTAAGTCTCACTGGTAATGGTAAATATATAGTCATAATTAGATTCTGCAATATGGTAACAGTGGTGCATAATTCATTTACAATGCTAGTTTTAAAGTTTGTAAAAAATGATTGTATTAAAAATAACTATAAAATAACCTGTTATTAGTTACACAATATAAAAAAACATGTAAATTGTAACAGCAATAACTTAAAATGTGAGAAGGAGGAGAAATTAAAGTGTAGGGTTTATGAATGCTATTGAAGTTAAATTGCTATCAGTTTAAAATAGGATGTTATAAGTTTAAGATATTTTATGTAAGCTTTATGGTAACCAACAAGAGAAAATTCTATAGTAATTACACAAAAGAACATGATACAGAAGTCAAACAAACTGATATTAAAAGACATCAAAATACAAAAAAAAAAGTAGGATAAAAAGGATAAGAAATAAGGAACAGTGGATCTACAAAACAGTTAGAAAACAATTAACAAAATGACAATAGTAAGCCCTTACCTACCAATAGTTACTTTAAGTGTACCAGATTAAACTCCAATGAAAAGACATAGAATGGCTGAATTGATTAAAAAAACCCCTGAGATCCAAATATGCTGCCTACAAGGGGCTCCCTCTAGTCTTAAAGACACATAATGACTGAGAGTGGAGAGATAGAAAAAGACATTTTAAGCAAATGGTCACCAAAACAAGCAGGGTAGCTCTCCTCATATCAGACAAAATAGAGTTTAAACTAAAAATGGTAAAAAGAGACAAAGAAGGTAATTATATAATGACAAAGGAGTTAATACTTCAAGAAGATATGACAGTTGTAAATATTTGTGCACCCAATATTGGAGCACCTTTCAGCAGAGCTAAAAGGAAAAATAGATAGTAATACAGCCATAGTTGGAAACTTTATTACCTCACTCTCAACAATAGGTAGATCATCCAGACAGAGAATCAATAAAGAAACAGTGGATTTGAACAATGCTATAGACCAAATGGATCTTACAGACATATATAGAACATTCTATTCAACAACAACAGAATACATTTTCCTCAAGGGCAAATGGAACATTTTCTAGGAAAGACCATATGTTGGGATACAAAGCTTAGCAAATTCAAGAAGACTGAATTCATAGCAACTATATTCCCTGACCACAATGGCCTGAAACTAGAAATCAATAACAAGAGGAAAACTGGAAAATTTATGAACATGTGGAAATTAGACAACACTTTCCTGAAAGATCAGTGGGCCAAAGAAGAAATTAAAGGGGAAATTAAAAATTTCTTGAGGCAAACAAAAATGGAAACACAACATACCAGAACTTGTAGGGTGCAGCAAAAGCAGTTCTAAGAGTGATGTTTATAGCAGTAAATGCTTATATTAAGAAGTAAGAAAGATTCCAAATAAGCAACCTAACCCCACACCTTAAAGACCTAGAAAAAGAAGAACAAACTGAGTCCAAAGTCAGCAGAAGAAAGGAAATAATGAAAATTGGAAACAGAAAAACAATAGAAATGATTAAACAAACTAATAGTTGGTTTTTTGAAATGATAAACAGAATTAAAAAAACCTTAGTTAGACTAACCAAGGAAAAAAGAGAAGATCAAGTCAACAAAATTATAAATGAAAAGGGAGGTATCAACAACTGATGGAAGAACCTGATGTTACAACCTAGAAGAAATGGGACAAGACTGAATCAGGAAGAAATAAAAAATCTGAATAGACCAATTACCACTAAGGAGGTTGAGGCAGTAATCAAAAATCTCCCAATGAAGAAAAGCTCAGAACCAGATGTCTTCATATGTGAATTTTACCAAACATTCAAAGAAAAATTAACACCAATCCTTCTCACACTTTTTCAAAAATGAAGAGGAGGGAGCACTCCCAAACTAATTTTACAAGTTCAGCATTATCCTGATGCCAAATCCAGAAAAAAGCACCACTGGAAAAGAAAATTATAGACCAATATCCCTGATGAATATAGATGCCAAAATTTTCAATAAAATACAAGCTGAATGCTGTAGCACATTAAAAGGATCATACAGCATGATCAAGTGGGATTTATGCCTGGGAAGCAAGGATAGTTGAACATATGCAGATCAATCAATGTGATACATCACATTAATAGAATAAAAGAAAAGAATCATGTCATCATCTCAATAGATGCAGAAAAAGCATTTTGATATAACTCAACATCCATTCATGATAAAAACTCTTAACATATTAGGCATAGAAGAAACATTATCTCAACATAATAAAGGAGGTGTATGGAAAGCCCACAGCCAATATCATACTCAATGGTGAATGTTGAGAGGTTAAAGATTTTGTTGATGTTTCAGGAATAAGACAAGGGTGCTCACTCTCATCACTCCTATTCAAAATAGTACTAGAAGTCCCAGCTAGAGCAATCAGGCAAGAAAAAGAACTAAAAGGTATTAGAATTGAAAATAAGGAAGTAAAATTGGCCCTATTTGCAAATGACATGATATTATATATAGGAAATCCTAAAGATTCAACCAAAAAACTCTTAGATCTAATCAATGAATTCAATAAAATTGAAAGATACAAAGTTGACAAAAAAAATCAGTGGGATTTTTATACACTAACAATGAAATTTCTGAAGAAGAAATAAATCAATTCCTTAAAATAGCATCAAAAACAATGAAATAAAAAAAAACAAAAAAAACCCCAATGAAATATTTAGGAATAAATTTAACTTAAGGAGGTGAAAGATCTCTAGTCTGAAAACTTAGAAGACACTGATGAAAAAAAATCAAAGAAGACAAATAAATGGAAAGGTACCCTGTGTTCATGGATTAGAAATAACATTATTAAAATGCCAGTACTACCAAAGACCATCTATAAATTTAATGTAATCTTTATCCGGATTCCAATGTCATTTTTTACAGAAGTAGAAAAAACAATCCTAAAATTTATAAGGAGTCACAAAAGACTATGAATAGCCAAAGAAATCCTCAGAAAGAACAAAACTGGAGGCATCACACTTCCTGATTTAAGCTATACTATAAAGCTATAGTAATCAAAACAGTATGGTACTGGCATAAAAACAGACAAATAGACCAGTGGAGCAGAATCGAGAGCCCAGAAATAAACCCAAGCATATACAGTCAACTAATATTGGCAAGGGAGCCAAGAATACTCAATGATAGTGTTTAGGAGAAAAGATAGTGTTTTCAATAAAGACTGCTGGGATAATTAGATATTTACATGTAAAAGAATAAAATTGGACCAATATTTTACCCCACTCACAAAAATTAACTCAAATGGATTAAAGACTTAAATGTAAGACTTCAAACCATGAATTTCTAGAAGAAAACATAGGAATAAGACTCCTTGACATGGGTCTTGGTAATGATATTTTGGATGTGATGCCTGAAACATAAGCAACAAAATAAAAAATAAATGAGCCTGACCATATCAAATTAAAAAGACTTTGCACAGCAAAAGAAGCCATCAACAGAGTGAAAAGACAGTCTATGGAATGGGAAAAAATATGTGTAAACCATCTATCCGATAAAGGGTTAATATCCAATATATATAAAGAACTCATACAACTCAGTAGTAAAAAAACCCCAAATAACCCAATTAAAACGTGGGCAAAGGACCTAAATAGACATTTATCCAGAAAAGATATGTGAAAGGCCGGGGCGCCTGGGTGGCTCAGTTGGTTAAGTGACTGCCTTCGGCTCAGGTCATGATCCTGGAGTCCCGGGATCGAATCCCGCATCGGGCTCCCTGCTCGGCAGGGAGCCTGCTTCTCCCTCTGACCCTCCCCCCTCTCATGTGCTCTCTCTCTCTCATTCTCTCTGTCTCAAATAAATAAATAAATAAATAAAATCTTAAAAAAAAAAAAAGATATGTGAAAGGCCAATGGGTACATGAAAAGATGCTCAACATCACTAGTCATTAGGGAAATGGAAATTAAAACTATAATGAGATATCCTTTCATGCCTGTTAGAATGGTTCTCATTAAAAAGATAAGAGATAACAAGTGATGCTGTGGATGTAAAGAAAAAGGAAACCTGTGCACTGTTAGTGGAATTGTAAATTGTTAGAGCCATTATGGAATACAATATGGAGGATCCTCAAAATAGTAAAAATAGAACTACCATATGATCTAGCAATTCTGCTTCTGGCAATATATCCAAAGGAAATGAAAACACTAACTAGAAAAGATATCTGCACCCCCATGTTCATAGCAGCATAATAGACAAGACATGGAAACAACCTAAGTGTCCACTGATGGATGAAAGGATAAAGAAGTTGTGATATATACACACACACAATGGAATATCATCCAGCCATTAAAAACAAACAAACAAATAGACAAACAAGGAAATCTTACCATTTGTGACAACATGGATGGGCCTTGAAGGCATTATGCTAGGTGAAATAAGTCAGACAAAGTCAAATACTGTATGATCTCACTTATATGTGGAATCTAAAACAAAGAAAGAAACAAACAAATACAACCAAACTTATAGAAAAGGAGATCAGACCTCTTGGTTACCAGAGGCAGAGGGTGGGGGGAAGGGGGAGTTGGAGGAAGATAGTCAAAAGGTATAAACTTCCACTTATAAGACAAATAAGTAGTAGGCATATAGTGTACAACATGACTATAATTAGTGTGATATATAGGAAAGTTCTTAAGAAAGTAAATCCTATGAGTTATCACAAGGAGATTTTTTTCCTTTTCCTCTTTCTTTTCTTTTTATTGTATCTAAATGAGAAGATGGATGTTAGGAGAACCTATTGAGGTAATTATTTCACAATATATATAAATCAGGCTGTCATGCTGCATGCCTTAAATGTACACAGTGATGTATGTCAATTATTACTCAATACAACTGGGGAGAAAAAGATACATTAAAAAAAATGTAGGCTTGAAATTTTATTGAATCTGGCAAAGGAAACCTTAAAGTTGAAATTAGATTTCTTTGTAGATGAACTATATCAGGAGTGGTTTATAGGAAAAGCATGTTTTTCTACTGCTTCCCATAAAGCAAAATTTAAATGGTGGTTGGAGAGGATCAGTGTTGTTGTGGCCAAATTCTATTTTAGGTATTCCTACTTGGCATTCAGTGGTGCCACAGCAGAGAGTTTGGCCTTAAATCTGTGGCTATTCCTGGAATGGAAGCCTATTTAAAAGAACTGCTGGTGATGAAAGGTTGACATATGTATTGATTTTTAAGTAGGCCAATGCTCTGGAAAGATTAAAACAAAGAGGTGGGGGGCGCCTAGGTGGCTCAGTCGTTAAGCGTCTGCCTTCGGCTCAGGTCATGATCCTAGGGTCCTGGGATGGGCCCCGCATCGGGGTCCCTGCTCTGCGGGAGGCCTGCTTCTCCCTCTCCCACTCCCCCTGCTTGTGTTCCCTCTCTCGCTGTGTCTCTCTCTGTCAAATAAATAAAAAAATCTTAAACAAAAACAAAACAAAACAAAACAAAAACCAAAGAGGTGGTAATAGGGAAATTCTCTTAGCCTTTCCTCCTCTGGATTGTCCTGGTTGGACTGGTTCCCCTCATGGTGAGGCCGTGGGGCAAGGGAGTAATGCTTTCCAAGGACTATTAAATGTATTTTTGTCTTCATATTTGGAAGTTCTCTGTAGTCCAGAACTGCCTCTTTGAATTTGCAAAACCTAATATCCCTGTAGTTGCTGTGCTCAAGAAGACCTACTGTATAGTGCCTTAGAGCTAATAGCCAGTGGCAGTACTCTATAGGGGCTGTCTATTTTGATTAGTATTATATTTATTTTGGGATGATAGGAGCAACCTTGCACAGTGTTCTGGAGAAATTCCTTAGCTTTTCAAAGATAAGCAAGGAGAGTGTTATTCATTTAGATATAATAAAGCTCTTCTTTGGTTCAGCTAAATAAATGAGTTTATATTAGAGAAATGATGCTATTTAATCCAAAAGTAATTCAATTTGAATTACAAACTCTTAATGATCTTAATTGATTTAATTTTCTTTGCTGCTGTTAGTTGGGAGTTTATCACATTTTATTTGGTTCTGTGAGTGGTGAAGTCAAGGTGAGAACTTCAGGGGGCTACCAGAAAAGAGTGGCTAAAGTAGAGATTGGCTGTAATACTTCCAGTTGGTGGGGGACTGGGGATGCTCTTCTCTTCTTCAGATGGAGAGGGTGCGGTATCCCTTGGTTATCTGAACTTAAGGATGCTCCAGACTAAACCCAGGAAAGAAAATCATCAAGTTCTGTCTGGTTGAGCAAACAATTAAAATTATAGGCAGCAGACACTTTGCTAGGGTTTGTTAATATCCCATGTCATATTGTTATGGATATATATTCAGAATGAAAAGGAATTTAATGGCTGTTAGTATTGTCCTTTAACTTGCCACCTTTGTAGGTAACCTCATTCCATGCCCAAACTTCAGCTTCTCTTTGCTCAAGAAGGCATGGGGAGACAGAATTTTACTATATAAGCAGTGTTGGGTAAAAGTACAAGATCTTCAAAGGGAGGCGGGACACAATTTGAAAGCACCTTCTTGGTATATAGGTTAGTTATCTATTGCTCTGTAACACATAACTCCCCAAACTTAGCAGCCTAAAACAACAAACATCTATTATCTCAAAGTTTCTGTGGGTCAGGAATCCAGACATGGCTTGGCTAGAAGCCTCTGCCTCAGTTTCTCTCACAAGGCTGCAATTAAAGTGCTGGCTGGGAATGCAGTCTTGTGTGAAGGCTCATCTGGGAGAGGATCTGCTTTCCAACTCACTTACGTGGTTGTCGGCAGGATTCAGTCCTCCCTCAGTTTCTTGCCCCATGGGCTCCTCCATGGCAGCTCACAGCATGGCATCTGACTTGTCTCAGAGTGAGTGAGCGAATAAGAAGGAAGCCATGGTCTCTTTGCAACTTCATCTCAGAAGTGACATCTCATCACTTTTCCTGAATTCTGTTTATAGAAGTGAATGTCAGGGTCAAACCCACACTCAGGAGGGAGGACTATATAGGGCATGAATACCAGGAGGCAGGGGCCATTGAGGATTGGCTGCCCCCACAGCATCCTGCAGCTTTTCCTATTTCAAAAGAAAATTGAATCACTATTTGTTTATGTAAGTTATGTATGTAGAAGTGACTGATGAAGTGAAAAAACTGCCATCTCTGTAGTAAGGTTATTACTGGGGAAAATATAGCTAAATCTGGTGGAGCGTGCTCTGATGATTGTGTTTCAAATCCTATCCCTTCAGTTTTCAGTCACTTTCAGGAAGCGTTTTCCCTTATTTCCTTCTTTACCAAGGTCGAGGACCTGCTCATTAGTTCACATCCTGTGTTCCTAACCCATTGTATCCTTCCTTCATATGAAACAGAATTTATTCTCTCTTCTCTTTTTTTTTTTTTTTTTTTTTTTTTTTTACATAGTCCTACAAAGTGATTGGATTGAAAATCTGAGAAATCAATTCAGGATGAGATTTTAGTAAATGATTATTCTTTTAATGCCTTAACCTGTCCAGGTCGTTATTGTAATTCCCTATGGACTCCTCAGTAAGTCCTTAAATGTCACCTTCTCAGAATTGTCTTTCTTGATCATTTTCCTTAAGTAGTCCCTGCACCCCTCGCTGGTTTTATCATCCAGTTAATTATCTTTCTGACACTTTCCATTACCTGAGAATGTCTGCCTCATTTCTGTGTTTATTGGTTTATTGTCTCTTCCCCCTTCCTAAAACTTAAGCTCAATGAAGGTAGGGATATTATCTCTTATGTTTACTGTTCTATCATCAGTACTTAGAACAGTACCTAGTCCATAGAAGGGACTCAAGAAATATTTGTTGAATGAATGAATATAGGATTTCAGGAACGAAAACCAGAAAAGGGAGAACTATTTTTGACCAAGGAAGTTTTTGGGTATTCCTTCCACCATACCTGTCTCCTTCAGCTGTGTGCTAAGTTTGACTCAGTTCTAGAGTAGACTGTAATGTGGTCAGCAGACATTACGGCACCTTAGAATCTGAGAAATTCAGCTGTAACATGGTAACTAGTCATAGTTGCTGGGTACTTAAAATGTCTTCTAGCTTTAAAAGCTATGAATCTATGTTTCTTTTTTTGACCAATGAAGAAAATGTAAGGCTTTGGCAGAAGAAACACTCAACCTTTGTAATCCAAGTGACTTCTCTAATTTTTATAGTGATGGCTCCTGCTATCAGGTATGATGGCTGTGTTCTGGGGAACCCTTGAATAACTGTGGGATGGCATAGAAAGTGGCAGAGAATACAAGCAAATCATAAGAAACCACATTCCAATACATCTGGAGAAGACAATTACTTAAAGTCAAGATTAAAAAAAAAATCATTGAGAATGGTTTGCCCTGAATAGAATGACAGTTTAAATTAAAAAAAAAAAAAAATCTTATTCTTTCCTTGCTGTGGTTTCATTTTCACCCAATGTGGAGCATGACTTGATAGTTGTGTATCGTGGTTTAATACAGCTCATCATCATGTTTCTTTTCCATTGCAGCAAACTGGGTTGAAAGCTTGAGGGATTTCTTCTGCAGTAATTTTCCAGATCTCATTCCTGGTCAGCACCGTGCAGCTCATTTCCATTAAGCAGATAGTCCTCCTTTTTCTTCTTTGCTTCCAGACTCATAATTCTGTGCTTATCTGCACAGAACTTCATTTGCATTTATTAGCTGGGTGGGTACTTGAAATATCTAAAACCCTTTTATCTGCCTCCTTTGTTTCTCATTATTTGCTGTCCCTTCCAATTTAATATTAACTGCAAACTTGAAATGTTTCTTCTGAAACTGTTGTTCAAATTCTTTGCATACCAATGTAGGGCCTGGAACTGTTATCTGCCGAGATCCTCGTCAATAATGTGGCTCTGCCTTGAAAAGTTGTACTTCTCACATTTTACTTTTCTTACTTGATTGACTGAGGTATTGACTGTTTATATAGATTAATTGATTTGGTTTTTTTGTTGAACATTTTGAACCATTGAGACTCTCTACTCTAGTAGATGGTGCACTAAGGAACACAACAGTGAACAAGACAAGGGCTGCTTGCCCTCATGGAGTGCACAACCTGTTTTATGTAGGGAATATATGTATATATTCCATATCATTTTGCCCTCCACCCAACCCCTCCTATTTTTCTGAACTGTACTTTTTAAGGCTTTGGGCCTTTATTGAATAATACTATACAGATGATATTATGAAACTCAGAATTATTTGAAAGACATTGCTTACTCTATTTCACATTTTTTTTCTTCCTAAAGACCCATGGGAGAAATTCCTTTCAGATTTCAGCATCAGGAATGTTTCTCCTGAACCATTGGTTTGTTTTTATCTTCTACTCTGATTCAAGATAGATTCTACCTACCTCTCTATGTTGGCTGCCAAATAACTTGCAGGCAAATTTGTAATCCACTTTCAGAAAATGCACCAACTCTTATAGCAGGGCTTTAAATGTTAATCTCACTAGGGATTTTAGCCTACCTCTCTTCAGCTTTCATAATCCTCTCCACCTCACAATCTCCATCTTCCACCAATGTAGGACTTTTTCATTAGCTGTAAGAAAACTGAAGTCTTATTTTCTCTTAAGTATGTCTCCAAACTGTCCAAGACCTTTTCTATAACATGACAGATTATATGTAAATACATTATTTATGTGGGCTTGAAGGGTGATTGTGTTCTAGTTTGAGACTTAGGGTCAGATCACTTAACCCTTTCTAAACTGCTGTTCTAGGATGAGTCTAGCCTAGAATAAGTCACTTAGCTAAGTTCTCTGGTTGTCATATGTCAGTTAAAAGGATTTGATTAGACCTGCAAAGTTGTTCTCAGCACTACAATTTTATATTTGCACAAACAGATTTGTAATTGTACTGTGAACATTCCTGCTTTTTACTTTAGAACTTAGTTGGCTTTCTAGTATAGTTTTCCTTGTCAAGTGCCTCTTGGATAATGTCTGGATCTGGGTTACAGGGCTGATAAACTCAACCCAAGAATCTCAGAGTCTAGTAAGTAAGACTGAGCAGCAACCAGCAGCAAGGGTTCTCTGTGAAGCAGCTAAGGGATAGGTAAGGGTAGGCTGGGAGTGCTGCCCAGGAGGAGCCTAACAGACTTTAGGAACTGTCAAAGATGTGGAAAGAGGAGGGCATGAGCAGCATTTAGAAGGGCAGGAAGGGTTAGCTAGGAGGACAACTTTGACTCCTGGAAACTGTATTTGCTACCATACTAAGACACAAATGCTCGGTTCTGTTCAGGGCAGCAGTAGTAATTTTGTTCCTTTGGGGAATGGAGGGGTAGAAGGTTAGACTGGAGAATCAGCAAAGACCGGATATGGAAGGGCTGTGCCTGCTCTGCTGAACCACCTGGATCGCATTCTAAAGATCATGGTGATCTATTGAGGGAGCTTAAATAAGGTGAACAGATGTGGACAGATTTGAAATTTTGAAAGAGGCCCCGCTCATGCAAGTATGGATGATAGATTCTAGAGATTAGCTAAAAATTGGGGCAATTTTTCTTCCAACCTGTAGGAGAGTGCATGTATTAGGAGCAGGAATTACCTAGATGTCTGATTTGAATGAATCGGTAAAGAATGGTAGTGCCATTCACCATAAAAGGAAATGTGGAGGAGGAGCAGGCTTACAAGAGGAAATGAAGCCTTTGTTGTAGACAGGTTGAGTTTGAAGAGCTATGGGGCTCCAACTACAACTATGTACTGCCATGAGCTTAGGACAGAGTTCTGAAATGGCCATGTACAGCTGGTGTTATTATATTTGTCAGTGACATAGGTGGAGATGGAAGCCTGGGGACATACTGGGTCCAGCAGAAGAAGAGGGGCCTGTGAAAGATGCTAAGAAGTAGAGGAAACAGAAGAAGGAAGACACTGAGAGAGATGGTATCACATCAGGAAAATGGTGCCACCACATGCTAGCAGGGTCGTTGATGGCAATCTACTCATCGTCTCTGAGCTTCATCTGTTTTTCTCTGTAAAATGGGGATAATATTACTTTCAAAGCTTCTCTCGTGTATTAATTAAGGTAGCATTTACCAAGCACTTAATTTGCTGGGTAGCACGTAGGAAGGGCTCAGGAAATGGTAGCTGCTGTTATTACTTCAAAGCAGAAAGCCACAAAAGGGTTTTTAGAGAGAGTAGCCACCACTTTTAAATGCTACGGGGAATTAAATTAGTAAGGGGGACAACATAGCATCTGGGATATAAACAGAGTAGAGTCCAAGAGTTTTGAAAGCTATGAAAGCAGCAGGAAAAAATTTTCCTCAGTCATGCATCTGCTATTAATTTTACATTACAGAGAGTAAGTACTTTGGTATCAGTTTTCTTCAAAATCAATCACAGTGAATTCTGTGAATTATGAATGCCAATACAAATGAAATGAAATGTTGATCATTTAAAACTACTTGAAAATAAAATTGCATTCAAAATGTTTTAAGGTATGTAGAGTATTAAAACCTGCTGTACATTAATGATAAATGAGAGGATTTGGCTAACGACAAAGACAAATATAGTTCAAGATTTAAGTTTTCCTTTGTTATAGCGCTCTTTCCCCCATCCTCACTTCATGGTATCATTTTACAGAAGCAAGGAGGTTCAGGAACCCCCAAATCAAAAGAAGTATTTATGGTTCAGTGACCATTTTCCTCTTGATAGAGTCCTTGACATTGGACAATTTCCCTTACCTCCTCATCCTAAATTTTCTCATCTGTGAAATCTGAAGGTTGCATTTTGGATTTGTATATAAAATCTCCCAGTTTTATTTATTTATTTATTTATTTATTTATTTATTTATTTATTTATTTA